>NC_057850.1:68118154-68718154 GCF_015237465.2 Chelonia mydas | reverse complement strand
ATGTTTTTAAGAGATTACTGTAAGTGTGAAGCAGTTGCAGTGTGCCTCTCTAGATCAGTAATATCTGCAAGAACCATACTCCATTCATTTTCTTTGTGAGATGCTTTATGTCTATTATTATGTCTGTCACCAATCTTCACAGCATTCCCAGCAGTTATTAAATTTATGACTAATAACTTAAAACCAAACTCTAAAAAAGTGGTTCTATGCACATCCTCCTCTCCACTTTGTAAGTCACAGTACTTTTATCTTGCCATCTTTATTTGCCAGATTCACATAGAAAACAGGGAGAGATCAATTTCCCAAAACCACTTTTAATAAAGTCTTATTATCCTGTACATCGTGTGTTTCATCCAGACCTTTAAAATTATCTCTGGCCTGAGAAAACCCGTAATAAATTTCAAATTGAGATGCTATATGTGGGAAGTTAAAGGACATTTGTGTATGCACCAAATTTGTTTTTTTGTTGGCGCCCTCCTTGTGATTAGCTGAGGATGGACACACCTTTCCCCATCACTGTGTCTCTTGCACCAAGTCCAAGTATAGCCTGTTTATCCTCCTTTCCTTTTTTCCGTCCATTCTCTCCCACACCTCCCTTTTCTGTTTCCTTCTTCTTTTCAACAACTTTTTTTTTGGCTTGCTTTTCTGAAAAAAATCTTTTAGTGAAGTCAGGGTTGGTGGGCTGCTGCTTGAATTCATTGTCCTGTATACGTAAGATACTACTTTGCCCACGTGCCCTGGAGACTGTTGAGGGAAAAGTTGGGGAAGATGGGCAGGACTAAAGGAGCTGCATGCCACTTCCCATCGGCTGTGTTTGTGTATGCGCACATATCCAGGGTTACGCAGCTTACCTTGCCCCACTACTCCTTTCTCCTGCCCTAGTCATACTAGACTACTCACATATGCCCCAAGGGGAACCACAACCAAAGCTGGGAAACACTAAATACCTGGTTTATAAAAACATGGCAGAAGTATGATTGGCTCAATGTGCACAATAGGGTCCTTTTTATGCAAAGTGTCTAGCAACCTTAATCATGAAGGGAGAGTACCATCTCTCCACAATTTAAACACGTAACATTATTGGGAATGGGGAACTTGTACATACCCTATAATTACACAAATAAAGTACCTTCAAATTTGAAAATATTAAACAATAAATTTGTGCTTATAGTTATACACTTCTTAACATTCTCTTTGCTGAGGATGTTCATGTAACCTCACATGTGTAAATCAATGGCTATCAAAATGAATTGGAGGGAAAAACATGTTGGTTTGGATACCTAGGTTCCATTAGCCTTATTTTATATTTCATAAAATTATGGCTGTGACACTGCGATGCCATTGTTAAGGTTGCATTCCGTTTTGTATTTGACGTGGGAGTTCAACCTGTTTTATAGGAAATGCATAGCGTATCAGTCCCAAATTTTTAGCACAGTCTCTGTACTCTGTAAGAGTTTGGTGGGCTATTGGGAACTATGTAATTATTTTGCTAACTAACAAGAAGTTACTGGCATTATTCATCATAATTCTCTTCAATGGTTTGCTAATGGAGAAAATGTTCTATGGTGGAAACTTTCCTTCTGATGCCTGTGGAAGCCTTTATGAACAGATTAGGAGAGGAATACAAAACTGTCTTTTGATACATGCCCTCACTAATCTTCACTGCATCCAAAACTGGTGGCACAGGGAACAGATTTTAAGAGGCCATGGCCTTTGTGTTGCAGAGAAGATTTTCAATGAACTCGCTACTTTAAAAGTTTAAATACTCATTTCATGCATTGCATATCATAACAGCAAACAAAACACCAGGAACATTGAAGTGAATAAACATAAATAGCAAACAGAAAGGAAGCTGCAGTTTCCTAAGCTTAATTGAGGGAAAACTGAAATAAGTACCCCACAAAAACCTTGAAACACTGAAAAACCACAGAAAAATCCTGCTGCGCTAAACTTGAGTGCAAAGGATTAACACTATCTAAAGCAGCAGTTCTCTGGCTGTGGACTGCGTCCCCAAATGGGGTTCCACCATCAGCAGATGGGGTTGCAGAGATTCCCAGCGCGCAGAAGATGTAATTTTGCTCTGCACAGTATGACTTAACCAGTGAGGAGCTGCCAAAATCTTAACAACGGGTTCCCTCCTCACCCCACGAGGGGGTCGTTGCCTACCCACGCCCCCCCCGGGACTCCTGCCCCATCCAACCCCCTCCCCTGTCCCCTGACTGCCCCCAGAACCAGGCAGGAGGGTCTCGTGGGCCACCGCAGTGGGTGCCCACCCCACCCCTAAGAAACAGAGGGACCTGCCAGGGGGCGAGGTGGGGAGTCCTGGAGGTGCTTACCTGGGGCAGCTCCCGGGAAGCATCCGGCAGGTCCCTCTGGCTCCTAGGGGCGGGGGAGCGTAGCTAGGGGGGAGCAGGGGGAGCGGCCGCTCCTGCACTGAACAAATCAAAAGTGACGCCTTAGGCGCCAACTCCCTGGATGCTCCGGGGCTGGAGCACCCACGGAAAAAATTTGGTGGGTGCAGAGCACCCACCGGCAGCTCCCCCACCCTGTGCCTGGCCCCAGCTCACCTCCGCTCCACATCCTCCCTTGAACGCGCTGCCCCGCTCTGCTTCTCTGCCCCTGCCCCTGGCTTCCCGCGAATCAGCTGTTTGGCAGGAAGCCTGGGAGGGCTGAGAAACAGGCCGCGGCTTCACGCTAAGGCTGAGGGTGGCGGAGGTGAGCTGGGGCGGGAAGCGGTTCCCCTGCGCCCCCCTCCCCACCGGGTTACCTGCTGTGGCGCAGGTGGCCCTCCTCGCACCTCACCTCCCTCCCCCCCGCCCCAGCTCACCTCCGCTCTGCCTCTGCCTCCCTGGGCCTGAGTGAAGCCGCCGCCTGTTTCTCAGCCTGCCCCAGCTTCCCACGCGAACAGCTGATTCGGGGCAGAGAAGCAGAGCAGGGCATTGCGTTCAGGAGAGGAGGCGGAGCGGAGGTGAGCTGGGGTCAGGCGTGGGGCGGGGAGCTGCCGGTGGGTGCTTTATATCCACTAAATTTTCCCCTGGGTGCTCCAGGGCTGGAGCACCCATGGAGTCGGCGCCTAAGGCGCCACTTTGGGCCTGTTAAATTTAGAAGCCCTTTTAGAACCGGTTGTCCCTTGCAGAACAACCGGTTCTAAAAGGGCTTCTAAATTTAAAAACTGCTTCTAGCGAACCGGTGCGAACCGGCTCCAGCTCACCACTGGACTTCACGTGTACGGTGTGTGCGAGGTCATAATGCTCTACAAAATGGCATCCTCTGCACAGCATGACCTCATCTACCATATGTACCAGGCATGCCGTGCTCTTCAAAATGGTGGCTTCCATGCTGTCTGAGGCCCACTAGGAAATAATTCACTAAAATGGGTCGTGCTGGCAAAAAGTTTGGGAACCCTTGCTCTAAAGCAAACATTTTCCTGTAAGAAAATTTGAGCCCTGCTGAACTTCATTTATGTAGGGTTGAGAAACAGCAGCAAAAGTAGGCATTTAAATCTCAGGAAATAAAAAGTTATGGTTTCCAGTTCTCTCACATTGAACATATAGATCCATAAAATTCCATCCATGCTACAGGGGATTTCTTTGCCTGGAGGGAAAATACCTTTAAAATAAAACTGAGTCCTTGTTTTTTTTTAAAAAGTCAATTCCTTCTACAGCACAGGTGGAAGTTCAAGCCTCTGCAATGGGCTCACACCTCAAATTTGTAAATGGCAGCACAAAAACAGACCTACGCAGCCATCATCAATACTTTGTAGTTATTTTAGAACCATAAATAGTAACATGACTAAGCCAAATGGTAATTTCATATGGTACATGTATCAAATGTGCATGTATGTATGAATAAATATAGTCTTGAATTTGTTTTACAGTATAAATCAAAAAATGATGAATGCATTTTGCTCTAACTGTCCAAAGTATTCACTTCTGGGACAAAACGTAATATGGAAAAGTTCTGCCTAAAAAAAAACCTTTCAGAAAATTACTGAATGAGGCTAAAATGAAAAACTCAATGTAAGATTAACTGCAACTTTTGCTACAAATATACATTATGTCTATAGCTAAAACATACATCTATATATGTAATTATTAAAGAGCTGTTAAAAAAAATAAGGGTATAAGATCATGTTAAGTGCCTCAGAACATTATGCCACAGAGTTATCTGACACTTACCACACTCACCTGGCTTCAGATCCAGCGCAGCAAGAGACTCTGAATGTAAGAAATATAATGTTGGACTGACAGTAAATAATACATAGTTGTCATGACGTTCGTCCAAGATAATGAGAACCAAATCGCCAACCTGAAAACTGGATAAAGTAAGAATACTTAACAGCAAAATATAAAAATATAGTATTGAATATTTACACTGATTACTGAAGCACTTTTTTCAAGCATTACACAGACCTACTTATCATTATCTGAAACACATTTTAGAATTTATGCATATCTGTACATTATGTAATGCCCAATAATTATTAGGTTTCCTATGAGGACAGTGTTAATTCCTCTTGGTTTTTTAAAAAAATGTTTTGGCGCCTCTTTTTTCTCCTAACAATGTGCTTCAAACAAGTTTTTCTGCATGAATTTACAAATAAGTAACTGTGATGCTTCCCAGGGCTACCCAGGGTTGTGAGGCACCTTGCCACCACCTGCTATAAGCATGACGGAGTCTTGTCTGTGCCTGCTGTGGATCAGCTCCTTAACTCCACCAGCCTCTGGCAACACAAGCACTACTTTCTGGGCTTCTGCAGGCCTCCTTCTTTCTAAACTGGTTAGCAATAGGCCCAAACCAACCTTTGACCATCCCTCTGGAG
The DNA here is from genome assembly GCF_015237465.2 of Chelonia mydas. NCBI lineage: Eukaryota > Metazoa > Chordata > Testudines > Cheloniidae > Chelonia > Chelonia mydas. The sequence goes on along the minus strand of NC_057850.1, from coordinate 68,713,332 downwards.
AGATCAGCCCCTGTTACACTGACCATGCACTGAACTCTCAGGTCATCCTCTACTCACAAAGGAATAGCACAAACCAGCTTACACAATTCAACTCAGGATCGCTACTCTGCTTAACACACAACATTTAGATATATTATAGTGAAGGCAAGAATAAGCTTATAATCAAATGATAGTAAGAAAGAATAATGGGAAAATGGTTACATATAAAACAAAATCATAACACGCTTTCTAGAGCTTAAACTTAACTCACAAGACCTACAGGATAGCTTATCTCAAGCCCTTTTCCCAGTTTTTTCAACCAGGATGACTGAGATCCCCCTTTCATAAAATCTAATCTGCTGGCAGCTTGTCTTCAAAGACTGAAGGATGCCAGGGTGTGTCTCTGCCCCTTCAGATATATCACAGCAGACCTTTGATCTTCACCTGAAAACAGGGTGTTCCACCTTTCTGCTGTTTATCTCTTCCTGTGAATTACTTCTGAAATCTCCAAAAACTCTTCATTAGCAGTTGATTCAGCGCTTGTCCACACCTAAAATGAAGCTGTGCCACTGTAGCACTTTACTGAAGACACTACCTAAACTGATGGGAGGGGTTCTCCTGTTGATATAGGTATTCCACCTCCCTGAGAAGCGGTAGCTAGGTCAGCGGGAGAATTCTACAGCGGGGGTCAGTTTAATTGCATCGCTCAGAGGTGTGGATTTTTCACATCCCTGTGTGATGCAGCTATACCAACCTAATTTCCTAGTATTGATCAGGCCTCAGTATGTTAATAAACTTCTGCTGTAGGACACACTGTATACAATAGTCCACCAGGGAGATAAGTATCTTCTACCTCTTGTCTGGAGAAGTTCAGCTCAAGGTGCACTACATTTGAGTGACCTGCCTTTAACTACAAGACTTAGAGAACATAATTCTCAGCACATACACATAATTCCTCACATATTGTCATACAAAGATTATGATGACTAGTGTAACACAGGCATTTATTAGAAACCTTACATGACATTCTTTTGGGGAACTGAGGGGATACTTATCATAGAATCATAGAATATCAGGGTTGGACGGGACCTCAGGAGATCATCTAGTCCAACCCCCTGCTCAAAGCAGGGCCAATCCCCAATTTTTGCCCCAGATCCCTAAATGGCCCCCTCACGGATTGAACTCACAACCCTGGGTTTAGCAGGCCAATGCTCAAACCACTGAGCTATCTCTCCCCCTTGAACCCTTATGTAGCCCTGTGCCCTCTGCCAGTTGGCATCAAGAGGTCCTTGGGTCACAGCAATACGTCGGGGGTGGGAAATATCTCTGAGCTGTAACAGCTAATTTAGACCTCATCGTTTTGTATGTGTAGTTGGGATTACGTTTTCCAGTGTGCATTACTTTGCATTTATCAACACTGAATTACATCTGTCATTTTGTTGCCCAGTCACCCATTTTTTTTTTTTTAAAGATCCCTTCGTATCTCTTCGCGGTCTGCTTTGGACTTAACTATCTTAAGCAATTTTGTATCATGTGCAAACTTTGCCACCTCACTGTTTACTCCCTTTTCCAGATGATTTATGTATATGTTGAGCAGCACTAGTCCCAGTACAGATCCTTGGGGGACCCTAATATTTACTTCTTTCCACTGCAAAAACTGACCACTTATTCCAAGTCTTTGTTATCTATCTTTTAATGAGATACTGATCCATGAGAGGATCTTCCCTCTTGTGTCATGACTCCTTTTGCTTAAGAGCCTTTGGTGAGGGACCTTGTCAACGCTTCCTGCAAGTCCCAAATACACTATATCCACTGGATAACCCTTGTCCTTTCACTGTTTTTTTTTTTTAAATTGGGGTATACATATAGTTTGAGCCTCTATTACAGTGTTTTTAAAAACTTTCCATGCAGCTTGCTTTTAATTTCCATTTAACTAATCTACTCATTTGCGTATAGTTCCCCTTTTTGAAGTTAAATGCTACTGTGGTAGGTTTCTCTGGTATCTTTCCCCCTACGAGCATGTTAAATTTTATTACATGATGGTTGCTATTACCAAGTGGTTCAGCTATATTCACCTCTTGGACCAGATCATGAGCACACCTTAGGACTAAATCAAGAATTGCCTCCCCCTTTGTGGGATCCAGGACAAGCTTGTTCAAGAAGCAGTCCTTAATGGATCAACAGTGAAATCTGAAGTCAACAGCAAAAAGCCCATTGGGTCCAGGATTTGCCCCCAACAAATTTTAATAGCGCCAAACCAGTTACCCATGATACACACCTCTTTGAAAAAAGGCATCTTCACAAGTAATCTTAGGAATTCACATGATATATTTTTAGCAGAGTTATTCTGAATGGAGTAATTATTTCTTGGACATAAAATCATAGCTGAAATCCCCAACTAGATTTATCATTATAGAAAAGCCATGAAATGAGAATGAATCCAAATTATGGTGATGATGTTATACAAATCATTTAAAAATACATTTGTAGCCTCGTGGACCATGTATTGAAAGCTTGATTGTAAAAGAATATAAAGAATCAAATTTAATAAAGATTTATTACTAAGGAAATTCACTGTAGTCTCAGATATGAATTTGAGGTTAAGATGCTGAAAAGAATTACTACACATTACCTCCACATACTTTACCTGTACATTTGTTATTGAAGACATAAAATGTATTGAGCCATATCAAGAACAAAATGTGAGAATAAAAATATACTTACTCTCGGATAGCTATTTTTTCAGAATGTCTTGAAGACACTGAAGACATGCTTTGGGACATCTAGAAAAATGATGAAAGAGCAAACAACTATAAAATATTGGCAGCATACATTGTAGATAGAGGACAATTAAGATTGATTTAATTTATATATGAACCATGACAAAAATATTAAAACTAACACATGTTCTTATTACCATCTTGACCATTTTGCTTGTGTGTATACTTTCCCCTTTCTTGTATTTTGCTTTGGTCGTTTTAAAATGTAAGCTTTTTGGGACAGGGATTGAAACACAGCACATTTCAGCTGCTTCCATAATTTAAAAATTATAGTAAGAATAATAATTACAATAAATGAAATTTTTATTTTGTATGGCCTCTCAACCTATAGCCCAAAACACTTTAAAGAGTTAATATCAGAGTGAAAGAAAACTTAAGCGGTAGAAAAAGAAGATATTTTTAGATGAGATAAAAATAAGCAGAGCATCACTAAGGCATAAGAAAACTACTGCATATGGGAGGCAGTTGAACAGACAGTTACTTTTATACTAACCGTGGTGGGACTGTGTGAAGGGTCAGAGAACTTGACAAAGCTAGACAAGAGAAAGGAGCAAGGAAGAGGATAAAGTTTATGGAAGGTTTTAAAAACAATCAGGACAATTTTGGAGTAGAACCTGCAATAATTAGTGAGCAAATGAAGTGTTTAATGATTGGGCACAATATAAATCAAACTACCTGTATGTGTGAGAAAGTGGGCGAAAGCATTTAACACATGCTGGTGCAGGTAGGATAAGACTGTGGAGACCAGGCTGAAAGGAGTTGAAGACAAGGATGAAAGTTTCAGCAGAGGTGCAAGTGATGCAGCAATGTTGCAGAAGAGGCGGAAGGCATATTAGCAAACAAAGGAGATGAAAAAGTTCAGGTTCAAGAATTTATACTCAGTCCTGTGGACAATGGAGGCAGATACCTCATTTGAGAAATTCTATGATGTTTTGTTTTTCAGGGTAACTCCTCTTGCCCAAAGGAGTATACCAAAAAGTACCTCACAGTATCACAATTTTACCTACAAGAAATTAAGGGCAATTCATTGCACTGCTTTTCAATATTTTTAAAAATAAATATAAATACATCAGCTTCAATCTCGCTGAATTTGAGCTCCTCTTTTGAAAATGTACTTTTTCACCTCAATGGCCACACTTCAAAAGGTATTTTTGCTCTGTTGTTTAACTGTGCAGTAGGTGTACTTTTAAATGCCATGTATTGAAAGTATTCAAGTGCATAAAAACGTTTTTCAATTAGATAGAGCTGCACACATGTTCAAATTGATTAACAAAAACACTGAAGATATGAAAATACTTAGGAAAAAAAAGAAAAGAAATGTGAAGGCCAGATTTAAATATGGCTATCTATAACTTTATGCAACCGGCATATACATTTTAAGCCAAAACCAATAATCACCTACTTTTGACAACAATCCTAGGACTAGGTTACTGTGAGAAGTAATCCTTAGTAGCTACATACCCCATTGAGGGGAAAAAGGATTAATCTCCTCAAATATTAACAGGTTTTCATAATTGTATTTATTCTCTGGGAAATAACTTCTGTGCTGCAGATTTGTGTCTTGATTCATTAGCACAAGTGCCAAACAAAAAGGTTGCTTCCTCTTTTCCCATCCTATATTTTGGAAAACTTCTAGGACAGTTTTACTTTGTGTAATGACCCATCCACTCCCAGTCTTTATTCAAGCCTAATTTAACGGCGTCCAGTTTGCAAATTAAACAGTAAAACTATTTCCCCATGTTTATTTTTCCCCCTACTGTTACTCACACCTTCTTGTCAACTGTTGGAAATGGGCCATCCTGATATCACTACAAAAGGTTTTTTTTGTTTTTGTCTGTTTTCTCCTGCTGATAATAGCTCATCTTAAGTGATCACTCTCATTATAGTGGGTATGGCAACACCCATTTTTTCATGTTCTCTGTGTGTGTATATATCTATCTATCTATCTATCTTCCTACTGTATTTTCCACTGCATGCATCCGATGAAGTGCGTTTTAGCCCACGAAAGCTTATGCTCAAATAAATTTGTTAGTCTCCAAGGTGCCACAAGTACTCCTCATTCTTTTTGCTGATACAGACTAACATGGCTACCACTCTGAAACCTGCATTGTGAATGACTTCTTTCCCAACTACTTATTCTCTTTCCTCATTCCCACCCGCAAAATAAAGAAAAGCCTTTCTGCCAAAGAAGTAAATTTCAGAGAAAAAACAAAAAGAAAGCCTTAGAAGAAACCATTTTCAACTATGCAAATGTACATAATGAAAACCTCAGATCTATGTACTTTAAAAACAACTTGTCTTAGAAAGATGTGTAACTGTCTTGTCGATGCAGGCACTTGCACACTACATTTAAGATACAATTTTCAAAGGTGCCTAAAGGTTTAAGTCTCCCAGTTCCTACTAATATTCAATGGGAGCTGGCTGCCTAACTCCTTTGCATCCCTCCCTTTTGCCCTGCCTCAAATGACAGCTAAACTCAACACCTTGGGGAGTGTTGTCAAATGGCTAGACACAGAGAACTGAGACTGGATGTAATAGTTCCCTATGACAGAGAGGTGTTCTAAAGTTTAATTAAGGTGAAACGTAATTGCAAATCATTATCACGGTTCCCCAGAGAACCACAGTAGTTAATTCTTACTAATACTTTTCTGTATTACCGAATAAACAAACTGTCTTGTACAGTTAAGTAACTGGTTGCAGGTTTATTTTAGAAAACTAAAGAAGAACAGACTTCTGAATACTGAGCCACACTCAATACTATGAGAAATGAAATATTTTAATCAATACTTTAAGTTCCATATTGCTCAGGTTAATAATAGTCCCTTTCAGAGTCAACCCAAAGTAAGCACTGATTATGGCTGAATAGCTTTAATATATTTCTCTTGCGGTGTGTATTTTATATTTAAAATGAAAGCAAATGGAAATACCCTACAGATTCTCAGATACATGCTTTCTTTAGTCTCAAGTATATATTGTAGAATCTGTCTGCCAGTATCATTGCATGAGATACTGCAAAACCTTAATAAGACCGTAACAAGCTAATGTTAGGTTCGGTTTTTTTACTAAGTAACTTTGCATGATATTTCATAATAATTAGGAGATGAAAAAGTCTATTATAGGATGCACATAGAACTCAACTAGCAAGTTTACACTTCTTTTTTCTAGACTGGTTTTGGTCTAAAAGAAAACATCATATTTCATAAAAAACATGATCTATAAAAACTCTACTTTTGTAAGCATCATAATCTTCTGCATTCTTGAAGACAGTAGATATTTCCCATTTCCTCTGCTAGAATAGCATTTCTAATTTCCTCTCACTCCACCTTTAGAGTCAACTGATGGGCTATTTCCTCACCATCCCCTATTCAATTGCATGCATAGGGAGTAGGAAGGAGAAACTTCAAGAAGTAGCTCTTCCCCTGGCCTTCACCTTGAACCATGGAACTTTCCACCCCTAGAACCTATGTGGGGAAGGATGGAGGTAAGGCTAAGGCTTAGGCTTTCCTGTGCACCAATAATTTAAGCAGAGAGGGGAAAGAAAAGGGTGCCAAGAACCCTTGAGGATAGAAGAATTCGCTAGTATGAGAAGAATCCTATAGGTATGCTCCCCTTGCAATCAAGAGTACTGGTACCGAGCAATCAACCCATAACTTTCTCCTACCTTCACGGTTTATTGATGAATGCTTGTGTGATAGAGGACTAGAAAGACTTAGAAGTATTGACCACAAAAAGGTGATCTGAGGGATGGGGAAGAGTCACACATCTTTGGGAATGTGAAATATAACCGAATGAATGAGAGCGAAGAACATGATTGGGGGTGCGGGGGTGTGTGGAAGTTGGGAGCAAATGCAGAGAGAAACAGAAAGAGATGCACCAGAATACTTGAAATGAAAAGAAAGCGTGATTGAAGGGAAAAGGATAGGGAGGAAGAAAAAAAGTCAATATAAAAGTTATATTAAAAATATTTAATGTAAAGTTGAATGACTGTTTAGTAAATTGTAAATAATGTCTGTCTGCATATATGAGGAATGGAGTGATCTTCCTGCCTCTGGTGGATATTACCCTCTACAGATTCTAGTGAAGCATACAAGCAAGGATGACTTAAGAGTATTTTTAATAATACCATCTCTTCAGGCATCGTCCTGCTTCTTCACTGGTGATTTCAATCTCTTTCAGAAACTCAGAAATGACAAAAACAGAGATGCGAATCCAAAGGGAAAGATAAGGCAAAGACTCTCAGAAAAAGAACCTTGAGTGAAAAACAAAGGAAGAGAGGAACTGGCTTTTTACTCCACAGACGTTCTCATGGGGGAAAAATCACACAGGTTCCTCAGGGGAAGCCTCTCTCACTGAGACCAGTCTGTAGTTAAGGACTTTTATGTCTATTTTTTCCACATTCACCCTCCTCAGTGATAACCCACCTCAAATGACGTTCTTGTACCTGGGTCCTGACCCAGTTCAACACAAATACTATTTATATTTTCCATTTCTGGTTGGCTACCTAACCCAACAAGCTTTGCTCACACACCTGCCAATGACAAAAGGGAGTCATTTCTCTGCAATTGGCAGATGCTTCACAAAGCCTGCTTGGCTGTAAATGCTGCATAAAAGATCTCCAGCTGCACAAAGCAGAGGTAGGATTTTTAAGGAAGCCTCAAACTTATTCTTCACAGGGAAGTCCACTAACATTCCATGACAAAGCTCTTATGGGCACTGGATTTTCACTTGCTTCAAGATACAACTTTTCATTTCCAACAAGAAAATAGACAAATACTAAATATTTAAACATTTTTATTATTTCACCCTAAGAAAAATTCATAAATACCGTAACTATCAGCTCTAAGAAGCACTTTTCAGCTTCTCTCTAGATTGCACAACCCAGGTTTTATTGACCTTCAAAGCAATCCAGGTTCCCTCTCTCTACTTTATGTTTTTCATACGTCAAGAGATAGATATATATATATATATTACAATAGCTGCACTAAATATGATACAATGTTTGTAGTTCACAGTACTATACATTATATAAGGCCAGGAAAATAAAATTATTTAACTGGTTCCCATTATTGAACAAAGGTGATAACCTCTTCACAGTTAAAGCTACATGAATAACTTTCCATTATAAGCCTGATTTTGACTCTCAGTTCACCAAAACTAAACGAATTCACAGTAAGTTTCTGAAATTTCCTTCTCAGAAGAAACTTTCTTCGGACAGCCTGGGGTGAATGTGGGAGGAGGGGTCAAGCCATTTGTCAAATGACAGATAAGTCAGTTTGCCAAATTGCCAAAAAACTGCCCCAAATTCTTAATGCTTTGGATCATAGCTCTTAAACACAGATTGGCTAGGGAACTCCCAATTATTTTATTAGTACATTCACAGCAAAAACATTTCAACCAATCTCAAGGAAGCAGGTATGGGAAGAATAAGTACTTTTACCAATGTTAAAGTTTGTCTCCAACTATTTTAGAACAGTCGTAGAAGCTCTGTAATTTGGAGGAGGAACCTGAAATCCCTAGGGTCAAAGAGATGTATTTTCTTGTTCCTCTCAAAAAAGTCAGCCAGATTTAGCCAAGTTCTAAACGTTACAGAAAATCGCCATTTGCACATATGCAAAAGAACCTCTTTTACACTTGCCCCTAAATTTTCCAGTCACACTACCAATCCCTCACCGCAGAACAGCCTTTTGGGCTAGGAACTAAACTTGGCTGATAGTGAATTTCTTTCCCCGAGTGGTATTTCTGTGCCCTTCTTAACACTTCCTGAACAAAGCCTTCTCTCTCTCTGCTAGGCCACAACATACTATTAGTGTCTGCATTTTGCACATGAGGTAACAAAGTCTTACGTCTTTTCTGGCAGAGGTGGGACTAGGACCCAGATCTTTCATAGGGCATGTCCATGTCAAATCAACTTAGCCAAACTCCCTTTGTGTTATATTTGTATTACCTAAAATCATCACTGATGAAGTTTGCAGATGAGTAGTAAATAATAGTGATCTGAAACACTCGGTAAGTGGGGTGCAAGTGAACAATATGCATGTTAATACAGACAAATGTAAGTTTCTACATCTAGGGACAAAGAATGTAGGCCATGCTTACATGATGGGAAGCAGTGACTCTGAAAAAAAACCTGTGGGAGAAGAGGGGGTCATGGTAGATAATCCGTGGAACATGAGCTTCCAATGTGAGGCTGTGGTCAAAACTGCAAATGCAATTCTTATAAACCAGGAAATCTCAATTAGGGGTAGGGAGTTTACTTTACTTCTGTATTTGGCACTGGTCTGACCACTATTGGAATAGTGTGTCCAGTTCTGGTGTCCACAATTCAAGAGGTTGTTGATAAACTGGACAAGTTCAGAGAAGAGCTAGGAGAATGATTAAAATACTCCTTACATAGTGAAAGACCCAATCTGTTTTGTTTAACAAAAAGAAGGGTAAGGAGTTACTTGGTTATAGTCAGGAAGGGTGCAGAAATTTGAAAATGGACTCTTCAATCTAGCAGACAAAGGCATAACAAGATCCAATGGTTGGAGGTTGAAGCTAGACAAATTCAGGCTAGAAACAAGGTACACATTTTTAACTGTGAAGGTAATTAACCACTGGAAGGATTTATCAATAGTTGAAGTGGATTCTCCTTGACTAGAAACTTTTCAATTAAGATTGGATGTTTTTCTAAAACGTATGCTCTAATTCAAATAGGAATTAATTCAGGGAAATCCTATGGCCTGTGTCATACATGAAGGCAGAGCAGATGATCACAGCGTTCTCTTCTGGCCTTATAAGCGACACTTTAACCACTACTGAACACTTCCTTTACTGAGTCAGAAACAGAACTTAGGAATGTTGAATCCCAACAGTACAATGCCATCTCGGAAAATTGTTCAAGACACTGGCAAAGTTTGTGACATTATCTATTACTGCTACCAGTTATTTCTTTAATTGCAGTGGTACTAGAGGTCTGTGCCATATATACTGGGGAACCATAACAACGGACTGCCTTTTTAAAAAAATTTAAATAGCTGTGTTCTAGTAAGGTTGTCCTAAGTAACTGATTCCTTTCCCTAGTGCTCATCCACCTTCTGGTTGGCACCAGAATTGCTCCGTATGCCTGCATAGGTGTTAAAACAGCTACTGTCTCCTTATTTGCCAAAACCACTTCTACAATGCAGTTATACATTCTAATACAAATATATATGGCATGTTGAAAATTTGGTGACACAATACAATAAGCTAAAATAAATTAAAAAACACTGTACTTATTGCATTAGATAGTTGCATAATTAAATTTATACCTTCCTTTTTAATGTATTCAAAGTAGTCACAATTCCCAGTTTACTGCAGTAACTAGAATTAGACACCTTCCAACAAAATTAGAGTCCAGCTTGCCACAGAGTAAACATGGTCTTGCTTATACTGTTATGTACATTTTTTATTATTTTATTATTAACATTTTATTATTTAAAATTTGCCTTTTAATTTGCCTAGGTGACCTTATTAAAGGTACAAGGGAGTGTCTAGAGCAGTGGTGGGCAACCTGCGGCCTACACGTGGCCTGTCAGGGTAATCCACTGGAGGGCTGCCAGACAGTTTGTTTACATTTGCACAGCTGCCTGCAGCTCCCAGTAGTCATGGTTCACTGCTCCTGGCCAATGGGGGCTGCAGAAAGTGGCGCAGGCTCCCATCGGCTGGGAACGGCAAACCTTGGCCACTGGGAGATGCGGCAGCCGTGCAAATGAAAACAAACTGTCTGGCAGCGCGCCAGTGGATTACCCTGACGGGTCACGTGTGGCCCGCGGGCCGCAGGTTGCCCACCACTGATCTAGAGGGTTTCTAAATGGCCTCTATCCTGCAAACATTTATATATGCAAGCAGTCCCACTGTGTTTACCAGTACTACTCACATGTTGTGTAAGTATTCACATGATAGGAACCTAACTCATTAGTCAGTAGACAAGTATGATGTATCCTATCAACAGCCTCCTCTTTAAAAAAGAACAAAACCTGGTATCCGTACTCTTTGCAAGTACGGAAGCCCCTTCATGACTAATTTCTCACATCACTCTTCTCCAAACTTTCTATTTCTGCACTTACTTTAAGATGAAGAGACCAAAGCTGAAAGCAGTGGAAAATACGCAAGCACTGAACTTTTAATAATGACATTTCCGGCATCATTCTCTTATACAGTCTAAAATCAGATTAATTTTGAGCACTGCTATACATGGGAGACAATGTCACCTATGAATCATCCACAATGCACAAATAAGTCTTTTTTCTCCCTGAAAGTTCACAACTAATTTGGAACCTATCAAATGTGTAAAAGTAGCTTAAATTGTTCTTCCCAGTTTGCCAAACTTGAAATATCTTGCAGAATTTGCAGTACTTGAGAAAGTTATCTAGTTATCTTCAGATTTGTAAAGCCAAAGCCTTACATTTCTTGGTCTTTTATATATGTAACATTTTATTCCTGTTTTAGTTTTAACATTTTCATATTTTAACAGTTTTCAGAAAATTTTAACCCTGTTAAGATAATTACTTAATTTTTGTTTTAAAACTGCTCAACATAGAGCAGGTTGACCACCACTGCTCTAGACACTCCACTGAACCTTTAATAAGGTCACCTGGTTTGGTTTAAAACTTCTTAATGCTGACAGACCCCAGTTGTCTGCAGGTGGGATTGAATCTGGGACCTCTGAAGCTTAGTGCATGAGCCTCTACTCCATGTTTAGCTAAGGCTGTAGCTCATTAATCTCTAAGTGGTCTAGGTGTCACTAGAGAGGGACAGAACACCACACCCAGCAGTCATGGATTACAACAGCACTTCTAATATATCCTTGTGAGTTTCATAATCTAGACAAACAATCTGACAACCTTTCAACAGAAAGAAAGAAAGAAACGTTTCTTATTGCCCAGTATTTCCAATTTTTTAAAATAACACTACCATTCTCTTTTGCCTTTATTGGTAATGTGAAAAATAATTAAAAATTACAATAGTACCATTTCTTAAAAGAAGCACCTTCAGGTATTTATTTTGCTGCTGCTAGAGTAGACCGATACATTAACTTTAGCGAAAAGTGAAGTATTTAGTGTGTACATTATCTATTATACATAATACCTTAAATGTATGAATTCTCTATCTTAATGCAACAGCATCCAAGCAAAGAGGAGCATTAAAACATTACTGCAAACTCAGGTTTTACAAACAGATCAAGAAAAACATACTTTCCAGGTTTGTGCCTCTTGCAATTCAGGCAGAGAAGAACAATGGGAGGCGAACATTGAAGTAATTATTTTGTAAGAAACTTGGTGGGAACATGCTTACATTTCAAACAGTAAACTCTGGGATAGTATCATATAGGCTCTCCAGTTTCTGTACCAGGGTGAAGCCGAGTAATAACATAACAGCCAGCATGATTTCCTAAAATAACAACTCTCAAATAAATCAACATGTCCTTTTTCAATATCTTTATATTTTTTTATCTGTAAATTGATACTTGTGCTTACATGCATTAACCTCGGTTTACTACTGAGTTACCATTAATTCACACAGCTCATTTTTTTGGCAGATGGCATAAAGGTTGGGAGCTATAGAGTTTCTACAGAGAAATTTCTGAAGTGGTGTACCAGGAATAGAACTAGTTGAAAAAATTTCCATCTAAATGATTGTCTGACAAAAATATCTTTTTCACAGAATTAAAATCTTCTGTGAAAAAAATTCAGTGTTGCTGAAAAATGTTGATTTTCCATCAGGAAAATCAAAGTAACAGCTGCCTGCCTGGAAGACTTTTATCAATTTCACTTTCTGCAAAGTAAAACTGACAAAAGCTTTCCCAGGTGCTCTGACTCCCCAGAAACTCCTCCCCTGCAGAGTACCCTTCCAGCATTCATGGCTCTGGGGCAACCCCACCATGCCAGAGGTTCCAGGCTCTCTGCCATGGTGCGTCTCACTACTATTGCATTTCAAATAAATAAATAAATAAAAACAGTCATTAGCTTTTCTTAATCACCATCTTTTTTTTTTTTTTCCAAATGTGGTTGGGCAAACAAGTTAAAGGAGACTTAAATACATCAAGTATGCATGGGTAGTGCCGCAGAGGAAGACAAAATGCAAGACAAAGTAATAATTTTCTGATCTGACTAATTTTTTAACTCAAAAAGTATTCTGTAACAAAAACAAGTTTGTAAAGTATGACGAACCTTTGTAACTCTCCTTTGTCCTCACAATAAATCTTGCAATTTTCAAATCAAACCAATTTTCCAAGACAAGGTTATAGTGAGATAAACCAGGGTTTTATAATTGAAAGGTGGTTGCAAACCAGTGGTGTATGCGGAAATTAAAATTTGACCCCTTTTGGAGGGACACATTCTGTTGTCCTCCACTCCAGGACCTTGCTCTCCCCACCTGCACCCGGTTTCAGGAAGAGCTCACTGCTCCCCACTGCCCCAGCCCTGAAAGGAGCTAGCTCACTCTTTCCCCTGCCCCGACCAAAACAGGAGATTGCTCCCGCCTCAATTGCAAACTTAACATGAAAAAGCTACCATTTCACCATAATGGTAAATTTCTGGCTCCTTTGCCCTCCAGAAGTTTTGATCAGAGTAATTGTTGGCTATTGATGATCCTGTCAGGTTAAAAAACATGTCTGCACTGCAAGTCATGGGTGAAATTCTGTGCTGGGCATCTATAAGACATCTCTGTCCACTTTCCTGATTCTGGGCTGCTCCAGGGCTAGAGTGGCCTGTGGCATAATTTACTATGAACAGCAGCACTGCCCACAATCTCTGCAGTTCTATATGCTATAGCCCTGTCCTGACATGCTCTTCCACTCCCAGAAACCCACTCCAGCAAGTCTCCCTATGCCAGGACTTGCAAGGAGGCCTTCAGAGAACACAGTCTGGCTGTATTACTCAAGCCTGGTTTACCCTTAAAAATTAGATTAACCTAGTTATGTTGCTTTTGGCTGTGAAAAATGTTGTGCCCTGAGCACAATAGTTAGGTAGACCTAACCTCTGGTGTAGAGGTGGCTAGACCAACTGAAATCTTCCGTTGACCTAGTTACCACTTCTCAGAGAAGTGGATTAACTACATCATTGGAAAAACCCCTTTCATCGATGTAGGAAACATCTACAGCTACAGTGCTCTAGAGGCACAGCTGCAGCACCGTAGTTATGCTGTTATAGTGTAGACATAGCCTCAGTTCCTGTACTGGGGGAATTCTCCTTTGGGGCTGGAACTAATGCCCGGTGGGCTTTTTTACCTGGCATACATGGACAGAAACAGGTGTGAGAATCTCACCCAAACCTTCCAAATCTTAGAATTCTTCCAGGCAGTTTAGTGTGAAATGGTAAACCATTAAATGCCTTCTCTTGGGTCTGGAATGAGTTGCAAATGTCCCATGAATGAACCAGCCCTGTTTTGGCAGTGAGAATAGGAGGTCTGTAGACACCTTGTACAACAGCAAGTATTTGTCAATCTATTTTTAATCTCTCCTAAGCACCAGGATTTAGTTCAGGCAAGCCCCTTACAGCATGCAATCAGTAAAAGAGAATTATATATTTATATTTTGCTTTTTTGGTTAGCCTATATTTGTTAGATTGGACCACTAGTTTGTTCCCTAGAAAAGGAAACGGTCTCCTCAGCTGTTCAATCCTTGTTCGAGAACATACTTCACAGCTTGCCCAGCCTTCATTCTCAGCCTCACCATTTGCAGGGCTATCACGGACAGGTTATAATGTGAAATTTAGACTTCCATAAATGACATGATTTCTCAGCAAACTGTGGGTCAATGTTTATGACAAGTTCTCCTAACATATACTTTTATTCATCTGAATTTATTTATATCCACAGATATACCTAAATCATCAAGAAACTTCTGGACTTCTCCACCTCACAAGCATACTTCATACTTACAACACTCTAGCTAGAAAGGCCAGGTAAATATGCAAGTTTTATTTATCTGGAAAAGTAGCTAAATGCAACAAAATATTCCTATTTTTGTAACTAATAGATATTACTCCTTAGTTCTTCCAGCACCTGTCTTGCAACTATTTTACTGCTACCAGTTCCTTAAACCAAGTGGATTCTCCCCCCCCCCCCCGACCCCCCCCAATAAAACTGTTAGCTCCAAGTGTTTGGTCACCTTTCCCAATTCCCAGACAGATATTTTTAACTTTATTGATGCACTGATGTAAAATTAGATTAATGCAGTGCTGATTCAGGCCCTTGTGTAATAACTTTTCATTGAAATGGTGCTCAAAATTGGACATAGGACTGAAAGTCATCTTGTTAACTAGCTCTAGAGTTCTAAGTCACAAGTAATAGGAATAAATTCAATGGGGTATGGATTGTCTTAAGGGATCTGTAATAAGATATGAGGCCTTTCACGAGACTGTAGGTTCCAAATCTGATTCAACTTACTAGTTACCAAAAATTATTACCCTCTGATGGCTGTTCAGTGACCCATGTGAAATATAACTCATACAGTAGAGCCTCAGAGTTACGAACACCAGAGTTATGAACTGACCAGTCAACGGTACACCTCATTTGGAACCAGAAGTACGCAATCAGGTGGCAGCAGAGATTCTTCCCCCCCACCCAAAAAACCCCCACCCCAACCAAGTACAGTACTGTTGTGACTGGGGTTCTAGTGGGGAGCCAGCTGTGGTCACTCAATTAGGGTGAACAGCAAAGAATGGGGCAGTCAATCCCCCAAAAGCTGGTGGATATTCCTGCTTCAACCACCATTACAGGGGACATGAGTCCATGCTGATGACAGATTCTGCTCAATAACAATCTAAAGCTGTGCGGACTGAGGCATGTTCATCTTCATTATCTGAATCAGATGCTACCAGCAGAAGGTTGACTGTTTCTTTTCTGATGATTCGGGTTCTGTAGTTTATGCATCGGAGTGTTGTTCTTTTAAGACCTCTGAAAGCATGCACCACACCTCGTCCCTCTCAGATTTTGGAAGGCACTTCAGATTCTTAAACCTTGGATCGAGTGCTGTAGCTATCTTTAGAAATCTCAAATTGGTACCTTCTTTGTGTTTTGTCAAATCTGCAGTGAAAGTGTTCTTAAAATGAACACCATAGTGCTGGGTCATCAACTGAGACTCCTATAACATGAAATACATGGCAGAATGCAGGTAAAACAGAGTAGGGGACACACAATTCTCTCCCAAGGAATTCAGTCACAAATTTAATTAATGCATTATTTTTTTTAACAAGCATCATCAACATGGAAGCATGTCCTCTGGAATGGAGGCTGAAGCATAAAGGGAAATACGAATATTTAGCATATCTGACATGTAAATACCTTGCAATGCCAGCTACAAAAGTGCCATGCAAATGCCTGTTCTTTCTGGTGACATTGTAAATAAGAAGAGGACAGCATTATCTCCTATAAATGTAAACAAACCTGTTTGTCTTAGTGACTGGCTGAACAAGAAGTAGGACTGAGTGGACTTGTAGGCTCTAAAGTTTTAGATTGTTTTGTTTTTGAGTACACTTATGTAACAAACAAACAAAAATCTACATTTGTAAGTTGCACTTTCACAACAAAGAGATTGTACTATAGTTCTTCTATGAGGTGAATTGAAAAATACTATTTTGTTTATCATTTTTACTGTGCAAATATTTGTAATAAAGATTAATATACTCTTTGATTCCAATTACAGATATTGTAACAGAATACAATATATATGAAAATGTAGAAAACATCCAAAATATTTCATAAATTTCAATTGGTATTCTATTGTTTAATAGTGTGATTAAAACTGTGATTAATCATGATTAATTTTTTTATCGCGATTAATTTTTTTTAATCGCGTGAGTTAACTGTGATTAACTGACAATCCCTAAATACAACATATCAACATTGTTATAAACTGGATAGATTCTATCCCCATCTTTGTTGTTGAGAGGAGCTGGCTTTCCAGTATGATACAGTTCCTGTGGTTCCTTCATTCGAGTTGGAGCTTAAGTCTGCACACTTTTGCCTTAGTTTCTAGTTCCTGCAATCTAACATATGCCATTTTTTGTTCATGTTCAAAACACAGGCGTTCTCTTTCAGCAGCTTCTCTTTCCATATCAGCTATTTTTTGTTCATGTTCAAACTGCTGGTTTCTCACTGCAAGCATTTTCGCTAGGTCTGCTTTCTTATCACTGGCAATTAACAGATTTTTCATTTCCTGCTCTGGAGCTTTTTTCTTAAAAGACAACCCCCCCCGTGAGCACAATTCTTCCAGGATTTTTCTGTTAGGATTTTGATCATGGACCACTCACTGTAACTGATTTTTAACCCTTAAACTCTCCAATATCAAAATTAATTTTTTAACAAGCGTGGGGTTCTGATCCAAAAACCCAATTAACCTGTGGTAATGTGTATCCTGCTGAGTACGCCTCTGAGACCGGGGTCCTAGTGGGGAGCCAGCTGTGGTCACTCAATTAGGGTGAACTGCAAAGAATGGGGCAGACAATCCCCAAAAAGCTGGTGGATATTCCAATACCTAGATTTACCAAGACAGCATAAAACAGCTTATTTATCACCTTACTGGTTACTCAGAAGTCCAAACAACACAGTTCCCTTAAAGTGATCCAGCCTCAGGCCTCCATCCAGTACCTAAGTCAAATATGATGATTTCTGAAAATCTTATTTCATCATATAAAAGAAAAGGTTCTACCAATCCCAAAGGACTGGACACATTACCTCCCAGAAAGAAAAGGAGTAGTTGTGGCACCTTAGAGACTAACAAATTTATTTGAGCATAAGCTTTCGTGAGCTACAGCTCACTTCATCAGAGGCATTCAGGCTTATGCTCAAATAAATTTGTTAGTCTCTAAGGTGCCACAAGTACTCCTTTTCTTTTTGCGAATACAGACTAACACGGCTGCTACTCTGAAACCTGTCATTACCTCCCAGGTTACTGAATATTCCAGATCTTACCACATACACGCTACAGCCAATTCTTATTAAACTAAAATTTATTAAAAAACAAAAGAGAGTATGGTTAAAAGATCAATATACATATAGACATGAGTTCAATTCACTGAGGTGCAGATTCATAGCAAAGATGGTGGGCTTTGTAGTTGCAAAGAGTTCTTTCAGAAATAGTTCACCGGTTACAGTCCAATGTCCAAATAACATATTCAAGTAGTACCAGCGTACCTGGGACCTCAGTCTTGCGACTCAAACTTCCCCAGATGAAGCTTAAGCAGATCCAAGATGACAGAATCAGGACCCAAGGATCTTTTATACAATTTCATGTCTTTTGACAAGTTGGGAGTTCAAAAGGAAATTAGCATGACTATGAAGGAGGTCCATCACCGGTACCTTAGCTACAGATTTAACATAAGGCAATTTGCTTGTTCCTCCACCATTCACAGATTATTTGCTATACATTTCAAAGAGAGATGAATACAGAGATAGCCCGTGTTTACAATTCATTTAAATGATAGGATGTTCTTTTGACCTCTGAATTATCAGAATACAGCATACAGGGACTGTTGATTACATTGTCTACCCTACTCATACATATGTAAAACACAAACATTATCTCCCCACATGTCTGTTGAGGGTTATTTATTTTGCAGGATCTTTAACCCTTTCTAGCCATGCTGTCACAACTGTGTTAAATGTAAACTACTAAAAAAACCAAAGGGAAAGTTTAAAAAAAGATTTGACAAGGTAAGGAAAGATTTGACAAGGTTTCTGTGCTTGTTTCATTTAAATTAAGATGGTTAAAAGCAGAATATTTTTCTGCATAGTAAGGTTTAAAGCTGTATTAAGCCAATGTTCAGTTGTAAACTTTTGAAAAAACAACGATAATGTTTTGTTCAGAGTTACAGACTATCTCTATTCCACTCTGAGGTTCTACTGTAGTCTCATTAATTCCTAGAAAACAACTGTCCACATAAAAAGCTTCCAAATTGGCATGAAGACTGGCAATCTCAACAGTGAGGCCAAAAAATGAATAGGTCATAAAGAACATTATCCCTTCTCATGTTCAGAGGAATTCTCTCCAGCTCACTGCTGAAGCATGCTGCTAAGAAGAATTTGTAGAGAAGCAAGCCTAGGTGCAATGGGGTCAGGAACCAAGGCTTTAACTTATGTACAGCTCTAACAAGAATTAATGAACTACCACTTCTTGATGTGACACTGGCATGACTAAATTTTGCCTAATCAGGGATCCGATCACTCATTAGTGAGTAACCCCTTATGAACAGTGGCTTTTTTTTTTTGTCCTTAGCACAGTGACTTCCAAATGACAATTTCCTCTGAAGCAAACAAATTTCATTATCTAATTATGTTTTTTTTAAAAAAAGAAATGAGGGGAACAATTAATAAATTGAAGAGATTCACCTGTACAAAACGGTTTATATATTGGGACATTGTTTTTAAATCTTTCCTTCCTGCCCCCAATACACACACACACACACACAGTTCTACATTAGTTAAGTCATACCAAAGTTTTATTAGCTATTTCACAGTAAGCTTTCTTTTTCTTGCCTGAGGATCTCTGCACTTGTGAAAGAGTCTTACATCTGCTATTTTATGCCGAAATGAACATTAGCAGATGAGAAGACTATTCTGAGTTTTGAGGTTTGGTTTACCAGAGTGTTCCTAGCATTAATTAAAACAAACTATTCAGATGGAAACGGTAATTTAATCATGACACAAGTAGGCATGACTTTGAAATCCAGACTTTACCAGACTGTTACAAAAGTGTTAAGAAGGTTCAGTTCTCAAACTACTGAAGACAACAAAAGACAGTGGTAGCAACTCTTGGCGGAATGTCCTCAGGTGTCATCCCATCACACAAAGCACCTCCATGTCTACATGAATATAATGCTGTTGAAGAGGAAAGGCAGTGAGATGCATTTTCCCCTCTCAAGAACGGAGCGTACTGCTATTTCATTGCTCCCTTCTGTTGTTCTGGGAGCTTCAGCATATGAACTTTGATCTCCCAATGTGTCCGCATGATGCAATAACCAACTTGCCAGCACAGCTTTAGGGTCCTGTACTTCCATCTCCTGTTTGGTCAGGAGGGGCAAACAAAACTATATAAAGGGACAGAAGCCCACAAGCCTGCAGAAGCAGGAAGAGGAGTCACTAGGATATACTCCCTGGATGCTTGAGCCCATGGAAAACCCACTGCTCCCTTTAAAGACAGGCTGGTAACTGAGTAGAGAGCTCCTGCACCCCTCCAGTAGGAACTGCTTTTCTATACAGTTCTGTAGTCAACTCCAGACGTGATCAATCCCATTAGTATACAGCGAGAATTTACAGAGGCCCCTGAAGAACCAACCATTGTTGCTATCCTAACAAGTCAATTTTAGTGTTTCAGTAACACAATAGGTAATACACATTAGGATGTATAATCAAGATTTTTTTTTAAAAGGGGGCAAAAATTAGAAAAAAATACTCTCTACAATGTGTGAGGAATTTAGATCTGCAAAGTATACCATAATTACCAACAATTGGTTACATCAGACCACAAAGGTGCATAGTACTTCACAAACCCAGAGTAATGTATTTCAGTTCATACATCATTTGTGAAGATATTCCCAATCTTGATGGCTGGATTGTGTCTTTAAACCACAGCCTTGCATTGGCAGGAGGCGGAGAGGCTGTGTAACAGTGGAGCAACAGCATCACTATCCTTTCAAAGAAGTGCAGCATCTACTCCTTTCTAGCCCAGCCAGCTGTGTCCTCACTCTGCACCTCTTTGTCCCACTAAGGAAGCTAGTTCCACTGATGGCATTAGCAAAGAGCAATGACTCCACTATTCAGCCACAGTTCTACCCTGTCTCCTGTCTGGTGCACCTATGCAGGTCCAGCTGTAATCTGGCTCCAATGACACATATTTATCCAGACTTCAAAATAAATTACACATTAATCTCTTCGGCCTTAAGGAAAGAAAAAGTAAATAACTGGACAAAGTAAATTAGAAAAGAAACTGAAGATATCCATTGTTTTATCAACCAGCTATATCACAGCTGCCTTTTTAAATGTAGATGTTTTTCCTGTACATTGTTTCTAGTTCTTGCCATATGCTATAATTAATATCAATTGAACTCACAAGAAAAAGAATGAGGTGTATTATGCAATTGCTTGCAACAAAAAAGTTTAAATATAGCTATACAAGAGAAATTTAAGTCATATAGAAACAAATATATGTCATCAAGTACAGACTGGGACATTTTTATTCTTGCGGAAGAACTCATGAACTTGAGTAAGCTCACCAGAATTAAAGAATTCAAGTTACCCAACCAAATTCTCCTCTCTCCCCCCTACAACTAAGATAAAATAATTTAAGAAACCGCAATTTAAGCTTCCACTTCACTATGGATATCTGAGCATGGTCCCCTGGGGACTGTCTTTCCCTCTCCAGTAGCCAGGAAATGAAAGATGTAGGTACAGGCAGATCCTCATTCTGCTTTGGAAGGGGAAATCACACAGTGGACTCTGAATGCTTGATATGAAGCAGATTTAAATATATATTCTGCAAACTCCAAAATTATGAAGATTTGTCTCAATTTGCACTGCTTTATTTTGTTGCCAGATAGTAACCAGGAAATTCAGAAAGACAATCTTCCTCCACGAGAAATCATGTACTTAAAATCTGTCTTGCTTCTTTAGGCCAATGTTCTCTAACCTTGTCAAGCACCCAAGACCAACCTCCCATCTTCTTGTGGTACTTACCCCAACTTGAGCACTTTTTTTCACCTACTCTCCTAAACTGAAATCTGAACAGTTGTTTGAATTGCATGCCCCCATTAGGGTGACCAGAGGTCCTGATTTTATAAGGACAATCACAATATTTGGGGCTTTGTCTTATATAGGTGCATATTACCCCTCACCTACGGTCCCGATTTTTCACCCTTGCTATCTGGTCACCTTAACCCCCATATAATTCATGTGGGTTGCAGTCTGACTTACCCACATGTTCCATCTGAATTATATGGCAAGCTGTTATGTCTCCTGTCTCATTTCCATTCCCTCACATGGCTCTAATCTCCCTTTTGAGTAAATTTATTTATTTTTTAAAAAGCTAATATAGTCCATAAGCCATCTGAATCATTTTTTTTCAAAAGGTAACTATTAAATGGCTATTAGTTGTACAAATGCCTGATGTGCACGTGTGCATGCATTTTTGCAAGTTTACCTTATTAAACATGTGACCCTTGGAATTAATGCTTTTGACTGTCTTTTCAAAAGACTGGTTTGGCTTGTATGCTTTGTGAGAGTAAAAGTCTCCCTTTGCTTTCCCCTCACCCCGCTGCCTCCAAGTTTTCTTCTATGGAAAAAACTGCCCTTGCCCCAACAACGAAATAACATCTTATATGGAATTAGATTACTCCTGATTGCCATTTTTTTCTTTTCCTTGCTTTGTTCTACTTTGCATGTAAAACTCTAAGGTGTGCAGAGAATTACTAGAGTTTACATTTTTAAAATTCTTGTTTATTTTTTAAAAAAGTATTTTATGGACAAGTGCACAAATATTTAATGTACTTACCAATCTTTGATTTAATCGCTTATTTTCCTCTTCTTTAAGTTGTAGTGTCTGTAGGAGACAGTAATCTAAAATGAATAACCAGTTTAATATTTATGTTCATTATATAGCATAAACCTGTAATAAATACCAAATAGTTGAACACTGCACTGTCCATGAACAAACTTTTTGTTGTAGGTTTCAGAATTTTAAGAAAACGTTTATAACAGGAGTGGCCAACTTGAGCCTGAGAAGGAGCCAGAATTTACCAATGTACCTTGCCAAAGAGCCACAGTAATACATCAGCAGCCCCCATCAGCTCCCCGCTCCCAGTGCCTTCGGCCCACTGGCAGCCCTGTCGATCAGCGCCTCTCCCTCCCTCCCCACACCTCCCAATCAGCTGTTTCATGGCATGCAGGAGGCTCTGGGGAGGGAGGGGGAGGAGCGAGGGCATGGCAGGCTCAGGGGAGGGGTGGGAGGGGTGGAGAGGGGGCAGGGCCTGTGGCAGAGCCAGGGGTTGAACAGTGAGCACCCCGCAGCACATTGGAAAGTTGGCGCCTGTAGCTCCAGCCCCGGAGCTGGTGCCTATACAAGGAGCAGCATATTAACTTCTGAAGAGCCACATGTGGCTCCGGAGCCACAGGTTGGCCACCCCTAGTTTATAATCTCCTCATAAACAAAAGGGTACAGACATTTAAAGTTAGAAAAAACCTGGCAACCACCATGATGCTGCTGAGCCCACTGTCAAGCTACTGGGGGAAGTGTCATCTCCCTGCTCTTACTACAGTTTAACCATGAAACAGAGATAATCTGATTGATTCTACTGAACTAGAAGCTGGTGTGAAGCTCAAAATAGAATTTTAAGTGAAGTAAAAACGAAGCCTGAAGAAGAGAAAGGAAGGCAGTCGGAATGGGACTGGAGACAAAAAAAGGAAATAGGAAGTGGGTTGTTAAACCTTTCAGACTTATACTTTAAAGAAAAAAAATCTAATCAATTAAAAACAGCAGATATTTTTGATGATGTTCCCAGTTCACCAGTGGGAGTAGCTACACAGTTGTGACTTCACCAACACAGTCCAATCAGTGAGAAATCAGTTCAAAGCAGTACTCGAATACAAAATACAACACACAGAAGAATGACTTACAAAGGGAAAATAGTCTAATTTCCTGATCTGTGAACTGAAATTCTAGACTAAAACACTGCATTTAAAAAAAACACACAAAATAATTGGACTGCATTATAAGAAACACTTACTGTTCTACTGTCAGTTTTTTTATTTTTGTTTTTTAAAGAACTGTCACACCAAGGTTATAGTACATTAGACTTTTAATTAAGATGATATAAATTAACACAGTGCTAGAGAAGTGGATGAAATCCTTTTACTTTGTTTCTTCTGAAATTAGTTTCAAGCATTTCTCGTACTTCATGTCTCAGTGTTTTAATTGCCTTGTTTTGAAAAGAGTAAATATGTCTTAGATTAATATGTGAAAAGAAAAATTGGTCTGCAATAACTTGCATGGAATTTATTTAATCTCTGAATTATTTCCTTTATTACTACTATAAAGATCCATTATTCTCTAGGAAACCCAGATGTTCCCACTGGTTAATTTCTTGGTTAATTTTCTGCTATCAAAACAAACAAAACAGTGAACATTCATACAAAGCCTGCTTTACATGTTACGTAAAGTGTAAGTGGTCCTTAAAGACGGAATAAATTATATATAGACTCACTTTCAGATCCTGTACACTAAGAGAATAGTGTGAATTAGTCTTAATGTAAATGAAAATCAATCCCATTATTCCATGGTGTGACAGGGTCAGGCCAGATGGCTATAGGAGAGTAATAGAAGGCAGATATATTAGCCCCAGGCTAAGTAGATCCCTTTTCCCTGGGTAAGGTAACAGGGAAGGTTCCAGAACAATCAGGAACCTTCTGGAGACAATTAAGACAGGCTGATTGGCTGCAGGTGTTCTAATCAAGAAGCTCTTAGAATCAATTAAGGCAGGCTAATCAGGGCACCTGGGTTTAAAAAGGAGCTCACTTCAGTTTGTGGTGCGTGTAAGGAGCTGGGAGCAAGAGGCACTAGGAGCTGAGAGTGAGAACGTGGACTGTTGGAGGACTGAGGTGTACAAGCATTATCAGACACCAGGAGGAAGGTCCTGTGGTGAGGATAAAGAAGGTGTTGGGAGGAGGCCATGGGGAAGTAGCCCAAGGAGTTGAAGCTGTTGCACAGCTGTTCCAGGAGGCACCCTAGACAGCTGCATTCCACAGGGCCCTGGGCTGGAACCCGGAGTAGAGGGTGGGCTCGGGTTCCCCCCAAATCCTCCCAACTCCTGGTTAGACACAAGAGGAGTCAACCTGGACTGTGGGTTCAGAAAAAAGGCCAAGCTGAGGGCTGCCGTGAAGCTCCAAGGTGAGCAAATTCGCCAATAAGCGCAAGACCCACCAAGGTAGAGCAGGAACTTTGTCACAATGGATAAAGCACTTTCCTTTGCAAATACTCATGTGCACCAGAATTTAATAATCATTTACTCCATCATAACTTTACGCATGTACTAGTCAGCTTCAAAGCACTTTACACACCATTAAGTTGCTGAATGAATATAATAGAAGAGAATCTACTCACTCTTTCTAACAACATTATCCTCTGTTTTTCTTCAGACAACATATGGATGTTTTCACTAAGGACAAAAGAAAAACATCTGAGAGGTTAAGAAAATATGAAATAATGCAGTTTTCTCTTTTCCAAAATGTTTATCTACTGAAAGTTACTGTTTTACGGCTGTATGTCCTGTTTTATTTGTGCTATTTAAAAAGAAATATATAACAAAAATCATATAAAATTTGAGGTTATTGTTTGAATTACTCAAATATACTTGAATGCAAAATTGTCCATTTTAATGGCAAATACCACATGCTGCTGTCCGTCTCATGATGCAAGAATCAATATAGCTACCTTGCTGTTTTTTCTTGGTATATGCACCAGCATTACCATTTCTTAGTTTTCCATTACCATTTCTTAGTTATTATGGTGTGTTCAAGTTAAATGGAAAATTTAGTACCCAGGAATTTCCTTTCTGGGTTTAACTTCTGTCAGTCACTAATGGGTAGTGTTGTCTCTTGGTCTATGTGGATCTCAAAGCCTTCTAAGAGATTTTAGAGAAGTCCAGCCCAAAGCAAAGCCCCTCATTTCTACATGCTAGAACTCATTTCTATATGCTATAACTCTTCCAGAGCTGTAGAAAGACAAATTAGTAAGAAATAAAACCAATTATAATTAAAACTAACATTTTCACCCATAAGGAGAGAGGATTGCTAGATAAAATCACTTCCTGGCTCCCAATATGAAGACAATATGGGCAGGTCAGATTGCGTGAGATGTTAACTTTCTTTCTGGAATTATCAGACACTAAATTTTAAGATTCTGAATCCTAACATAACCCAAGGTATGGAGAGTAATGAGCAATACAACACAGTAGCAAGAAGAGGGGAGGGGAAAAGTTAATACAGATTAGAAGTACCTTGATCTATACATTCATTGGGAACTGGTTCTGGCAGCATCTTCCTACCAAAAGGTATCAAGTAGTCCATTTTGCAGTCTTTGAAAAAGATCTTAATAAACACCTGAAAAGACATTTTTTCCCCCAAGATGGTATAATAGAAGATGTGGAATGAACTCTAAATCCCTCAGTAACTAGCATGTCAGATGGTTTACATGATTCGACGATATAATTTTTTTTTCTCCACCTGTCCAGAGTAGCTTTAGATGCTCAGAGGCCTGGGCGCATCTGGCAAAAAGAGATGACTATAGGGTTGACTTCAAGATTGATTCCATGTTCTTGGAATATACTTCGGAATGCTGCAAGCACATCTACATTTATGTTAAAGTCTGTACTCTGTGGAATGTTGAGTGTTTGAGTAGGTGGAAGAAAAGAATTTCCTGAGAAATACAGAAAGTAGAATCCAACTGTGTTAGGAATTATTCTGGCATCCTGATCATCATTTTTTCATCGAACAAACACAACAGCATCCCAGAATTTAGAGAATCACCAGTTTGAGACTAAGACTATAAAAGAGATGATAGAGACTAATTAACAAGTCTTTATAGACAGAGATTATGCTTCAAAAGGTGCTGTTGTGACAGCGTGTAAAACAAGAGGCTAATCCTATTTTTGAAAAACCAATCTTGCTGTTTTGAAAAGTCTTATTACTCTGGGCTATAAGATGATGTGGGTGTGCCTTCCATTCAGAGAGGCTTGTACCAGCACAGCACTCGAGGATTCGTTAGCTGAACTGGGGAGCCTGTCAATACATTCTACATCACTGTCCATCATTCTAATGCAGGATTACTTGAGGGATGAAACTTGATATCATGCCATACCTGGTGAGTGGTTCCAGATGCTCTGTAGCTCTCTTATATAGAGCTTCACCCAGGATGGGATGTCTTATGGACACCCACTAATTTTGTGTTGATGGAAGCAAGCCCCACTTGATCGGGATCACCATCTCTCTTGCAAAGGCAGCTACCATCACTCCAACCTCGGGTAAAAGTGTTGGGTTCCCTAACTTTGTAAAATGTTATGGTCCTTTTGCTAAGGGTTTCCCATTGTTAGGAGGGTTATTCCACTCCTCTTGAATAAAATCCTTGAATGAAGGGCCCTGTCTCATTTACATTTTGAAAGGAATTATTTAAGCAGTAGGGTACTTTTTTTGTTTCCTGCTTTTTTAACTTTTTTAAGTCAGTTGTGACTATCACATTGTAACATACTGTCTCAAACGGTCAAGAAGAACAAAATGTTTCCTAAGTTTCTTTGATGACCGTTCATGGCTAGATTGGAATCAGGGAAAGAGGATCAATGTTGACTTGGATATTCTATTTTCCTTTGCAGCCCGTTGGTCTCAGATTCTTGACTGAATTATTTGCACAAGGAAAAGAGAACCTCTTGTGTCCTCCGCTGTTCTGAGAAATTTGCTTGGGCCATGGGGATTCTCTCTCTCTCCACCTTAACATTTGGGACACGAAGCCCTACTGGAATTTTTTCTACCTACCCCCAAAAAACAAAATAACCCTCCTGAGATTAATTTGAGGGGCTAGAAGCCACTACGGGACCAGTGGAGGTGAGGAGGGAGAAAAAAATGAGACCTAGGATACTTTGAAAGATCCTCATTTCTGTGGTGTGTATGTGTTTGAGTGATTTATGCCCTGATTGGGCAGGGGAGATCTCTGCCTTGTAAATATATGGCTCCTGGTGGTCTATGTTCTTTCTGTTCCTGAAAGGGAGGAAGGGCTGGTCAGAGCCTGGATGCCTGGAGGCTGAAGCTCGGAGTCCTGAGCTTTTAGTTAAATGGTTTTCCAACTATTTAACAGTACCCACTGTGTACTAGTGGGTACTAATTTTTTTTTTTTTCCAAAATATAAGTCACTTAACTGCAGACTTTACTAAAATACTTTGCTGCGCAGTTTTGTTGGAGACTGAGAAAGCCAGTAAGTTTTTTGGGGTAAAATGATAAGTTATGCATATTAGTGAGGTTTTACTGCAGATTCATTTGCAATCGTATGGAAACCATTCATGGAACATATTCTTAGTAACACTACCAACACTAATTATTGGAAAAGGAAATATACTGGTTAATAAAACAATACTTACCTAACCAAAGGAAAGAAATGTCATTTCACAATCCCCCTTTAATGTGTTATTTATAATTAATTTGAATTTGTTTTAAGAGATAAATAAGGGGAAAAAACAGACTACCAAAAGTACCTGAAAGTAAGACTCAAAATCACTCCCAAGGTCACCGCAAAATTTCTTGGGAGTTTAGATTCCAATTTCCTGTAAACCTGGTGGTAAAAAGGGTACTTAAAAGGAATATGAGAGTCTAGTGGCTTTATAGATTAGTTTGAAGAAAACATTCCATCTATGAGAAGATGAAGAATGTACAAAGATGCTCATGGGAAGAGTGAACAAGTAGGTGGACAAGTCTGATATCACTGGTGGAGAGAGGAGGAATAGGCAACTTGATAAAAGACAAGCAAAGACAAGCAGGTACAGGTAGAGTTGTGAAGCACCTTAATGGGGAAGAACAAGAATTAGACATTATGGAAAAGGGAGAACCACAGAGAGCATTTAAAAAGTAGGGGGGAGACAATCGGAAGAATGGTTAAGAAAGATTATTTTAGCAGGGGTGGGAGAGGGAGAAGAGAAGAAATATGGATAGAAACACAATTACTTCCCTTCTTCAACTTCATAGTAGTTTCCCTCCCGGCATGCCCTCCCCCCGAACTTTGCATTAGACTTTAAAGAAAAAAAAAACTACTGACTGCTTAAAATGAATGCTTTTTCTGAGAAACACCAATACATTTTTCACTAAATTTGGACCCAACTTTTGGACACTATACTCATTTCTTATCTAACATAGGAACATGCTCTCCAATAATAATTTATTAGCTGTAGCCTCTGTCAGTGAAAGATAACTAAGGCAACCGTATGTTGACAGTGTCAAAGATCTACATAATAAAAACTGTGGTGTTTTGAAGTTTTTTTTAAATTACTACTCTCCCATTTTAATGCTAATTGTAATGTTTAGATAATTCAGAGGAAAACTAGTTGTTAGTGATGAACACTTTTTTTTCCACCTGTAAAAACAACTTACTTATTTTAATTACTAACAAAAACAAACTAGTCCTTTTTCCAGTGCTGCATATAAAAATAGATTACTTTGATTTTAATGAAGTATATAGGAAACTGATAAACCATATAGAAAGTGTTCAGGAAAGAATATTAGAAATCATTGTAAAATTCAGAAGAAACAGTAATTGTCAAAATGAGGAAGATGCAGGAAATCCAGATTCAAGATTGAACCTGTAACCCTAATTCACTCTGTGCTGAAAGAATCGCCCCACTGATGCTAGGGCCTTAGAGGGGACCACTACAACTGCAATTTTTAATAAAGAACATCAAAATTAAAACAGAATAATTAGTCGTGGAAATGAATGAAAGCTGAGAACTGTTATCATTTACTGAAATAGACTAACACCTCTATAGTTAGCATTTCTTCAGTTAACTGTGAAATAAGCTGCACTTAGGAGATTTTTCTTTCAAAGAAAATTTTAACCAGAGAGACCATAGAAGCTCATAACAATGTAAAAAACAATACATTTTAGAGATTGCAGAAACTATTTCAGAAAGGTTGTGGTCTCCAGGTTATGTGGCTTCTGCATAACGAACATTTGCTATGAATGGTTAAGAACTATCAAATTCTGAATATCTGAAGTTTGTAAGACTACTATAAATAGAAAAATGACAGGACTGAAAGGATTAAAAAGGGAAAACTGCTACAATTCCAGGTTCCTGAATTTTTTTCCAATAATGGGGATAAATCTTAAGAAGGAGGGTCTTGAACAGGCGCCTTCATCCATTTGCTATTGCTTGGCTTCACCATCTCTCCTAAACACCCAACATGCATGACCATCTCACCTACCACTGGTGATTCAATAACTTTCCTATGACAACTACAGCAATTGTTTTCATGGAAAAATAATGAGAGCAACATATACGTGTTTTACATTCTTTTAATGTTATTTAGCAGTTGCAAACAAGCAGCCAGCACCATATACTCAGCCAGTTCTCCACAGATCACCAGAATGCACCCGCTGGGGTTTTTGTCTGGACTGGCAGGAAAAATGGCTAATGGCTCCTTTCATGGTCTTTTCCCCCACTCAGGGCTAAGAGATGGGGGAGAAACACCTAAACTGATGGGGCTCAAGTAAGACAGTGGCCCCTGTGCATCTGGAGAAGAGTATATGAGCCCTGTTCCTTTGGCCAGAGACCCCTCTTGCATCCAGTTTAGTAGTTCCCACTACTGGGATTAAGGTAGGACCATGTTTTTTGGTTTGCTGTGTGCATTGCTTTATTTGGGATCAGGAAGGAATTTTTCCTTCACTGCCAGAGTGTCTGGTACAGGGCATGTTTTTTCCCTTCCTCAGAGCAGTTCAGGGACCTGACAGGCTAAGTCAGAATGTAAGAATCAAGATATCGCAACTTAACAGGTGGCAGATACTTGCCCCATAAGGGGTCCAGTTCCCTGATAAACCAGAATTATAAGTGGATTTAAGACTATGTCTACACTGGAGCTCGAGGTGTAATTTCTAGCTAGGGGAGACATACCTGCACTACCTTTCATCAAGCATAGCTGCAGTTTGTATGAGCAGGAGATGTACAAGTCTCCCTATATATGTACCTAGGGTTTCAGACTAACTGTACTGGAAATGTCTAGCTGTTTCTGCTGCCCATGCTACACTGCTATTGTAGAGTGCTAGTTCAATCAGACTTAGAGTGGGTATGTCTACCTGAGCTGCAGATTGCAGCTCCAGCATAGATGTACTCTTAGGGAAGGTGCTCCATAAAGAAACTGGAGAATAGGTTTTGGGTGCCTCAGATCTGTTACAGCAAGGAGACAACTCCCAGACAACTCCCTTTCCCCAGCATCTTAACCTTTGTATGAGGAGAGGGCAGTGGAGTCCCAGGAATGGGCTGGGACCAAGTGTGTAGGGGTGAGGGGATGACAGCAGCCCTCCAACTAGGTGGAAATAATTAAGGAAGGAGTGATGACCTGCCCATAAAAGTTACTGCCAAATAGTTCCCAGATGAATTAAAGATAGTGAGAGTTGCGGCCTAATTCAATCGCATCCCTTGCATCTTGTCTGTCTTCTTCGTGAGTGTGAAGGACAAAGTATATATTACTAGTTTTCTACTGCTCAGTTTTAAAACGTTCATTACTCACTGAAGCCTATTTCATCCTCACTTTACCATTTTTTAGCCTCTAACTCAGTGGTTCTCAACCTATTTACCACGGTGGGCTGCATATGCAGCTCTCTGTGTGTTGTGTGGGCTGCATTCACACAATATATATACTACCCGTACAACTACAAAAAAAGATTAGTATTTGTTATATGTCAGCAATACAATTCGACGCGATACAGTACCTTTCATTTCAACACTGGCAAATACCTACCAAGAGAATTTTAAACTAGCAAAGTAAGTCAAAAAATTAATCATTTACTGTAAGAGTGGCATGGCATGGTGTATTGCCACTTTGACTTCCACGCTGCTGCTGGTTGTGTGGAGGGGCCTGATCCTGCCCAGCTATGAGGATTTAGGGACACGGCTGATATCGCTGGGCCTGATCCTACTGGGGAGCTGACGCTAGGTCCGATTTTTACTCCCCCGCACCCTCCGCTCCCAACTGGTTCTGTGCCTGGGGCAAGTGCCCCTCCCATCCTGCCATAGTTACAGCCCTGAGGATGTCACATGGGCTGCAGCTGTGTGCTGATTGGGCTGTGGGTTGAGAACCACTGCTCTAACTTCTTTCTCTTCTAAGTCACCAGAAAACATACATTTCTGATAGCTGGTGACATCTGAACATTTTATACATGCATCTCAAAAAAGGCATTTTGAGCAAGAATATCAGATAAAAGGAGTTCATTGAACAGCTCATTGGTACACTGAAATATTCAACTATACTCTGGTGTAATGATCTAAATATAGTCTACATATTTTAATATAATGCCTCTTATATACTTACTGCACAGCCATCATGCTAGTTTCCATTGCTGAATCCAGCCTTCCTTCATCTGTAATCTCTGAAGCCACTCTCTCTGTTTCAGCTGGGAGATCAGGTGCACAGGCTCCACAAGATTCTGAAGATGTAGGTAAATATGCTGATGGAATAAAATTACTGCTTCTCATCTTATTCACATCTTCTTCAAGTTTTTTCTTCTCTTCCAGTAATCGAGCACGATCTTCAGAAAGTGTTTCAATCAAATCTAGATGATAATAGAAACATGTAAACACTTATCTAAAAAAAAAAGCAGCTCAGGATATTATAACAATTATTTGGATTTAAACTGAAAATACTAAACTGAAAATATTACTACTTCAAAATAGATCAGTGTTGACAGAATATTTACTTACCCTTATCCCTTTCTTGCTGTTGGGTTATTGTTTTTAATTTGTCACTAAGTTCGTTTATTATGTTTTCTTTCTTCATTTTTTCTCTTGTCAGCACGGTGTTAAAATTGGTCTGAAAAGTCAGAAATAGCATTAGGTAAAAGTAGTACACTGTAAATGAAAGCAACACATGTAAGACAGAAAAAAAGGAAGAACCCATGGTATTGCCATTTGCAGTTTTCCAAACTAAACTGAAAGGCAAGGAAATCAACTTAAATAAGTACATTTTTGATAAAGGGATACATACACTGGAAATGTTTCCCTGCTTGTTTTAATTAGAGTTCAATTATGAGGGCTTTTGGGTAAGGACTGGTTCTAATTTTGTTTTGTGAGGTGTGGTGTACATTTGTAGTCCTAATAAAATAATCACAAGAAATATATTAGCTGTGAATAAGGCCCTTTGTATTCACGAATACAATTAAATTAAAAACACTGAATCTGTACATTTCTGATTCTTGACAAATACAGTAACACACTGTTCTCAGAACCAGTTATTCTTTAAGAATAGAGTGGATGTTGTAGGATCTTGTACTAAACCAAGTTATTTACAATTAGAGATAAGCATAATGTGGTATTCATATTACCACATTAAAATATTAATACTTTGAATGAACTTGAAATAGATTTCAGGGCACTGCATGAGGTTTTAGAAGGCAGAATTTCCCAATGCCAAGCAGGTGTTCAGACTAATTAGCACAAATTTGTAAGAATCCTGGCTAATTAGCACAAACTAACAACTTTTAACAAAACAGCTGCTAGTCAGTATCATGCAATTATTTGCCTATGTCACCCTCCTCCATGAACCACTTCATTGGCTTTCCCTTTCTGCACTGTATCTAGTTCAAGCTTCTTGTCTTCACCTTACAGCTTCCCATTCAAATACCTTTTTAAGATCTACGTCTGCTGGAATACACAGAAGAACATCACCAACTAATAACCTAGTAGAGGGGCAACTGGAGGTAGTAATTTACACAATGAAAAGAATTAAGAAGTGAAACTAGACAGATGTGTGCCAGTCATCACCTTGACTTGTTTAGTAAGCTGCATCCCCTTCCTTCACAGCCATCTATTTGCACACCTTAAAGCTGTAAACATTTTGGGGCAATGAATGTGTCTTCCCTGTGTTCGCACAGTATATAGCACATTTTGGGTGCTACTATAGATATAATAAAGCAAACTTTATATAGTTCACTAACAACTAAAGCAACAAGTAATTTTCTAAAATACTGAACACAGAAGAATGAAAACTGCCTAAGAGGTCCAGTGATTGCTATACCAATCAGATACACTTTCAGCATTTTTTACTGCTACAATACATTTTAAACAGGTGGAATGATGTTACATCTTGTGGGATTTGCAGTATGTGAAAATAAACTTCCCCGGAAAAAAAATGAAGAGTGGAGATTTTAATAGAATGCCATCAGGGAGATCTTTCCTCAAATACTCTGCTGCTGATGGGGAAAATGGCATGCTATGTATCAATACATTAAGGTGAGAGAAATCTTACAAAAGTCAACTTATTGTACAAAACATTATTAATTATTATCTGTTCTGTGGCCATGAAATCTTAAAATCCTCTAAAAAGGACGCATGGATGGGCAGCTGCATTCTGCACTCCTTTCATAGCCTACAATCCTGA
This sequence comes from Chelonia mydas, assembly GCF_015237465.2. Lineage (NCBI taxonomy): Eukaryota > Metazoa > Chordata > Testudines > Cheloniidae > Chelonia > Chelonia mydas. The sequence continues at coordinate 68,679,442 of NC_057850.1, read as the reverse complement.
AAATGAATGTAGATATCAAAACACTTCTATATCAGTTATTGCTCAAATTATTTGCTGTGTAAGATCTGCTCTGGTTTCAGTATATTTTTAGAAAATTTTCATTTGTCCATGAAGATTCTACCCGCTTCTCTCTCTTTCTGCCCCTAGCAATTCATGACTCTTGTCCAAAAAGTTGGATGGCTCAAATGACTAGAAATAGTGCTGTGCCTCAGTCCTTGTCCCATACTGATGTTGCTGAAACCAGAAGAGGTACTAAAGTGGAGCTCCCTTTTCAGTCTATAAATGAGATGGAGCTGCAAGGCAGGCCATGCTCCACAAAGAGTCCTTGACTTTGTAACCCTCACTTTCACCCTTGGTCCACCAGAGCCCACATTTGTTCACTTTCTAACCATGCTGCAAAATCAATGGTTTTAAAATACTTTTGGGGATGGTATGAGTTGGAGGATATTTTTATGAGAACAATCTTTTTTTGGTGGTTTTGTACTTTTAATTTATTGACTAGACATTCATTAGCATAGGATGGGTGTCTAGAGAGATTTTTATAAATCTACAGTGAAATACAAAGTTGGGGGTTCGAATTGATTCTAAAACTCAGTGTCTACCTGAGCTGGCTGTTTGGGAACAGTCATGTGACAATGAACTGCTTGGTGTTGGAAAGAGAGAGTTTAATATTGCTCAGAGATACTAATCAGAAGTTATGTTTAACGGGGTTTACCTTGGAGCTCAAATTTAGCCCTCTTGGCTGTACAAGAGTTATGATAACACAAGCTTATAGAAAAACAATGACATAGTAAGACTTCCCCTAAACTGGACTCCTTTCTCCCAAGTCCCAGAGAACATGCTTATAAAAATTCAATATATTCCTGAACTGTGAAATTTAATATAATTTTATATAATATGTTGTCAGATGACAATGTGAATTTAGGAAGTACCAGATGGCAACCTAGAGATGGCAAAAATAAAAAATCTCTAAAATCCCAGAAAGAACATACCAAATTTGATGACTCCTTTACCTGCTGTTCTGCAGTCAGAGACATTCTAAAGTTTTGCATTTCTTCATTCTTTCTTTTCTCTTGCTCTTCAAGTTGCTCCAGAAATTTTATTTTCTCTTCCTCAAGTTTTTCTTGAAGCTCAATAACCAAGCTTGATGCAGCAGATAATTCAATGGAAGGACTTTAAAAGAAATTTTTTAGAGTTTAAATATGCATTACAGAAATACAGTTCAAGAACAGATAAACACAAGCAAAGAAAAACCTGATGAGTCCTTGCTCCTTCCTTACTCCAAAGATAGAGCAATGGATATGCTTGTCCATTACAGTAATTGTTTGGCTACATGAACATGGCCTGAAACCATGAAATATGAAGCAATAGCACTGAAACATGGACACCAAAACTAAGTGTTTAAGTCTGTAAGCATGAAAGCACTAAAAACAGGCATTATATTGCTGAAAAGTAACACTAAATAGCAAAGCAAGCTTTGAAGTATAGGAATTAGGTGACAAAACAAACAGCAAAGCATTGAGAAATAAGACTCAAGAGACTGAGGATAGTCACTGAAAGTCCTTAAAGTGCTGAAGTGAGCTCTTATTTATTAATAAGATAGACTGGCTGGAAGACTGGGACATAAAAGAAACAGCCCCTGAGCACATTTCATTGATGGTGCTCAAAAGAAACTGACTAAAAGGTTCCAAGGGCAGAAATTCAGCTTTGAGGATTGTGGGTAACTGCCAGTAAGCAGTCTGATTTACATTCCATAGGATTACTGCTGTCCTTAGGGGTGAAAAAACTTCAGAAGCTAGGGCAGTTCTGAGAAACTGAAATTCAGGAGTGAGAATCCTGGTGGATTGTATCTTTAGAGATACATGCCTTTCCCACTGCAATCACAGAATGTATCTTTTTAAAAATCTAACTTCCATTCTACAGCGACACCTGTCTTAAAAAAGCCATTTGAAAGAACCAACAAAAACTGACTGCTCAATGAAGATAGTCTTCTAACATAAAAATGAGTCAAAATTTCATCAAAATGGGGAGACTGAGGCACTCTCTTAAAACAGGTTTTCTAGTCAGGGTGATGGTCTCCTGCACAAGTTTCACAGACTATTTTTACATACTTTTTCAATGTTTGTGCTGCTGTCAAAACTTGGTGCTTAACTATCCTGTTAACAATGTACACAAACGTGTTAAAACATCTAAGGTAAACTTTCCCTCAAACAGTACAAGCCATGGATTCAATTCAAAAATTCCTGCCACTCCTAAATAAAGGGTTCGTTTATTAAACCCTATTTTTAGATTTCAAGCCAATCACATAACTGTAGGAGCAAAAAAATAGAATAGCAACAACTATGACTGGGATGAGGTAATAGTAATTTAAGCCTGAACGGAAGAGCTCACACTATGGGGATAAGTTTTGCAGAATTTATTCTTTTTAAAGACTTCTTAAAACAAAGAACACTAATATAAATGTCTTTTGGCATTGTAACTTAACAGCTGGCACTTTTAAATGTATGGAAATTGGTATGAATACCATCCAGCTCCTGTGAAAGGTTGATCTGTCAATCACGACTACTATAAAAGTGGTTGTTACAGCATGCTAGTGGAGCCTCTCTAGTCCCAGTTTTAGCAATTATTCATGCAAAGCATGGAAGAAGCTACTCATGGAGGAATTAATCTACACTAAATTATAAATGTTTTACAATTTGGCTGATTTTTTCTTAATATTACTGATTTAGGTTCCCAGGCAGACAGACTGTTTAACTCATTGTTTTTCACACCTTGCTGACCCACTGTATCACACTGAAAGTTATTTGGTTTTCCCTGTGTGACACAACTGAATATTCTTCCTCACTGTCACCTAATTAAAGCCCTATTTGAATCACAGGATGATTGTCAAATAATTGCAGCTGAGTTGCGGACAAGACATGGAAAATTGCAGAAAAGTTATAATGGACCTTTATTAATTGCAGTAATTTGGAAAAGCCAGGGAAGACTATTTGTTTAAGAAAAATTTGCTTGAACAATATAAGCACTCAAATATTATGCCTGCTAATTTTTTTTGATAACCACACATTTTGCTGCAACTGTATTCCAGTCATTAATGTGCAGGGCTGACAGCCTAAGCCTCAGCCACTGTCAGCTCAGATAAATGGGGATCTACTTTAATAATGGGGAAAAAGGTGTGTGTTGCATACCTCAAAATGTATGCAAAATTGTGGACTGTGAAAAGTAAGCTAATTAAAATCAAAACTGCGAAGGAAGCCTAATATTGCAGGATTCGCAATATCACAAATTAAGTAGGGCTTTATATATAAACTCTAAACTTCTCAATGTTCAGAAAATATAACTTAATTGTGACAGCCAGTGCAACTTTTGGAGAGCCCTTTCTTTTAAAAGAGTGGCTCATATGTGATTGTATTCTACTCTGTGAGGGAGGGATACCACAGCTCCTCCAGGAATTAAAACTGTGGGTGGAGATTATGGCAAATCAGCAAGATTATAAGTCCCACAGAGTTACCACCTCCTGTGGGGGCTTGCATATAATAGTTCAAATTGGATTCTCCAGATACCGACAAATAAAATAAAATAAAATAAATAAATAGCCAAAGTTTAAACTGACTCAGGGCTTTCTTTCTCATCCAGCAAATGGACAGGACCTTCCATCCAAAGGGGGTGGGAGGGAATAGAGAAAATCCTTGAGTGTTGGAGTGACTTGACCCACTGGGACCCCATAAAATTGATGGGTGACCTCCGGTAAGCTTTTAAAATATATGTAGGTTATTTTACAGCTTTTATGTTTTCTCTGTAATGCTTTTATCTTAAGAATAAATGTGCTTGCTTAGAAGGAGCTGTGTGGTAATTTATAACTGCGGGCAATACACTGGTCATATAGCCTTCGGAGAGAAAGCAAAATGTAGGAACTTGCCCGTTTAGGCAGTCCGGCTTGCTGGGGATATCACAGTGTAAAATCAGGGAGCTCTGCGGCCTTAAAACCCCAGTCAGGAATGAGAAAGATGCAGGTCTCTGCCCAAGAAAGGCGATGGCTGGGAATCAGAAACCCTTAAGCAGGTGCCCTTGGGAGACAGAGAGGGAAACAGAAGTATAGTCTATCGTGAAACTGTAATACTGATTTCTTATCTATTTTGTATGAGGTACTAAAATATACACAAATTTATAAAATGTTTTTTTACTTCCCTATAATAATTTCTAGTATCACTATGGGAGAGGAAAATTAAAATTGTAAATCAGTGTTAAATGGTAACAGTGTATTTACCTGCCTCTAACAAGTAGCTTGATAATCTTCTACTCCTTTTGAACCTTCCTCAAGGAAACTCCATTGAAATTTAGAAGAGTGAGCATTTGCAAAAACTAGTACAGATTCTCTATGCAAGTGTATTAATGCTGTGGATACCCTCAGCTGCACTGAAAACCAGTTACAAGATTCTAATGCTCACTGGACAATAGGTAAACAAACCTCTGGAGGAGAAACCTAATAGGGGAGAACTTTAGTCAAAGGGAAACTTTAACTTGAAATCTAATGAAGTTAAATGAGTTAAAAGGAGTTGCATAGATTACACAGTCCTATGTCATGCCAATTTTTGTGATTTTACAGTTGCACTTTACTACTTTTTAAGAACGTTTTTGTCTCCTCTGTTGCAGTGACCTTCACAAATGGAAAATCTAATTATACAAGAGACACAGTGAGATGCACTATTAAAAAAAAAATGCTGTCAAAACACACATAGCATAGATGCAGCTGAACTGCTGTAGTGCTTTAGTGAAGATGGCAGAGCTTCTCCAGTTAGCGTAGTTAATCCACCTCCCTGAGAGGTGGTAGCTTTATCAACAGGAGATGCTCTCCTATTGACAAAGCACTGTCTACACAGACAGTTAGGTCAGTATAACTATGTCACTCAGGGGAGTGGATTTGTCACACCCGAGCTACATAGTTATACTGATATAAATCTGTAGCATAGACCTCGCCTTACTTATTCTAGGTGCTCTTTCTACAATAGAAAGCAAAAAAATTACACTTATCTCTGAAAATTTTAAGATGTTATTTAAACTTTCCCCTCTGGATTTGGGGCTATCTCTAAATTTCCACTCTTGGAAGATTGCAAAATAGTGTATTTTCTGGGGGAAGAAGGGCTGGAAATTATGAAAAAAGATTTTGCTACATTCCATAATGAAAGTGGTCATCAACTTTTTAAACTTGAATACACGTAATAACATGTAAACTTTAAATATCAGTCTAATCAGTATGGGTCCACAAACACTAAAGTGCCTTCATCAAAAGTGAAAGTTTTGTATGGTGCCACTACAGGCCAGAGTTATGGTTTCCACTGAAGGAGAAAACTTTCAATTATGAAGAACAGGAAAAAGTGACCATTGATCCTAAAATAAGTTATTCTCATAAATTCTCAGAAAATTCATTTGGGGGAGCATATTTTTGTATGTTTCATATGTAACCAAGGGGTTGAATCCCTGCTTCCAGTGCAAAATTCAACTCAAACTTCTCTATCGAGTCACCACTAATGCCTCCCTAATGCTGATTATTTTTCATGTTGACAAAAACATTTAGCTGGCCAGCAGATAGAAAAATGCTGTGCATAGTTTGTTTTACGCCATCATAAACAAATTGCTCGTGAGCAATAAACAGAGGGTGATACAGCAAACTACAACTCGTGAACTGCAATTAAGCACCCAACCTGGAGCTTTTAGGGAACTAAAAGACAAAGCGACTTTCCAATAATTCTGAAATATGAAAGTACATTCAGGTAGCAAATATATGCCCTATGATTAAAGGGGCATTTGGCATCCTCCTTAAGAAGGAGACAAGGATGCTTTCTTAATTTCATATGTACTTTAAAATGAGACAATGAACAATAAATCATTCAATAGAGCTTACAACTCATTCCCCTAGTTGACTATATACCAAAATTATTAGAACACCTGGTCAAAAAAGTGAGGATGGGCTTTGTGCAACATATGAATGCCCGCATATACACAAGCGCTCCAAAATATTATTTAAATGTGAAAAGTGATCGTGCAAAATCACATAATCTGATTGTGTAATCTTTTTCTTGTCACACCTATGTATTTATTTCCATCATCATCAATTTTCACTTCCACCATTTGGTAAATGGATGCAGCAATAGGAAAGGAGGCAGGGGAGCATTTGGTATATTTCCCCTCATTTCTTTTTCACAGCCACTTTGTTTTGGGGAGGGTTTTCTGTTATTTTTAAAAAGTCAGAAAGAAGCAAAAAAAGGGCGTACAAATTCAATTTTTAAAAACTGTTTGGCAGATTGCTTTTAATGGCCCTTAAAACATATACACAACTTTACCCTTTGTTTCCCAGAAGTCTTTCACATTTCCTCATGAGTTTAAACAAATATAATGCATTATTTTGCTTAAATGTATTTGACAATAAGAAAATTTCCTGTATGCAAATTCAAAATGAAGTCATTTTTCCTATTCTTTGCAACCTATAAGTCTATATTTTCTCCACAGCCAAAAGCATCCAGTTTCCTGATCCTATTTTCATAGTCCCATAGTTCCTATACGATTTCGTATGATTTACTTTTGAAAACCTGTGCTTGCTCCTTGATCTGCATGGTTTTCCCAAATTTCTCTCCTTAAGCCTTTATCAACAGTCTCCTGTCCAGCAACTTACCCATAATTACAGTCTTCTAGTTCCTGAAAAAAACCCCAGATATTGCAGCATTGCTGGTTGCCTGGAAGCATGCCAATGTCTAACCTAAGTCATATTTTTCCAAAAAAACAACACCAATCTATTGTACGTAATTGATAAAACTAAAATAAGACCCCAGACCTTAGTTTAATTTCAAGGTATAAGGGTATACATACTATATCTTTCATACACCCTGTTGTTACATAACAATTATAATACAACATTTTATAGTCACAGACTGTCTTTGTCTTGCTTCTGTTAGGTTTGGTGTTCTGGCTCTGGGGAGTTTTTCTGAATTGGCTCCAGCATCACCAGTCTTACCTTGTGTCCAAATTCTTTGATAGCCTTATCGGTCCTTCAACTTTCCCTTTTTTCTGTTCTAATTCAGAAGTAGTAGGTCCAGGCATGTGGAGAACTGCTACATGTTATGGCCATGCACAGTTTCCCAAAGTTTCTTGTCCAATTACTGATTCTCTTCTCTTTATCTAGATCCTGTCTGAACATCTTTGGATTTATTCATCCTATTCTGACCCTGTTTTCGTTCCTATGCTGACCATGGGAGCAGAAAAGCATCCAACAGGGAGTCTGTCAATCCTCTGAATCGAGCAGAAAACATGGCATTTCCTGTTCTGCCTGGATGTGAACAGGTGCACCTGGGCAGTTCCCCACCTCTGGAAGATGAACCTGACCACTTCCGGATGGAGAGACCACTCGTGATGAGATGAGAAGGTCCTGCTGAGGTGATCTGCCAACGTGTTCCAGGCCCCAGGGAGGTGTGCGGCTATCAGATGGATGCCATGCTGTATGTCTACAGTAGTTCCAGAGCCTGAGGGTTTCCTGGCGAAGGGCAGACAACCTGGCTTTGCCCTGATTGTTGATATAGAACATAGCCGCTGTATTGTCATCAAGACCTGGACCACCCTGTTTTTCAAGTGAGGTAGGAAGGCTTGTCAGGCCAGGTGAACCATTCTGAGCTCCCTGACGTTGGAGGTGTAGGGAGCAATCATAACTCGACCAATGACCTTGCATGCTGAGATCGCCCAGGTGGGCTCCCCACCCTAGGTTCGAGGCATCAGAGACAAAGGTCACTGACGGAGACGGAGCCACAAAGGAAACTCCCTCCTACACTGATGCAGGACTCTGCCACCATGTGAGTGACAACAGTACATGATCTGTGACCCTGACCACGCAGTCCATGCTGTGTGTGTTGGAAGACGTAGACAGATGCCAGCCATGCCTGCAGAGGACTGTGGCGGAGCCTCACGTTCCAGACCACATAAGTGCAGGCTGCCATGTGGGCGAACAAATGCAGGCACGTGTGAGCGGTGGTAAGAGGGTGGGTTTGCATACACGAGATGAGATCTGCCATGGCTTGGACCCAAGCCTTGGACAGGAAGGCTCTGGCCTGAGTAGAGTTGAGGACTGCTCCAATGAATTCTATGCATTGTACTGGGATTAAGGTCAACTTTTTCTCATTTATTAACAGCCCCAGGTCGTGACAGGTAGAACAAACCAGATCAAGATGCTGCTGCACCTGATCCCAGGATCAACCCTTTATAAGCCAGTCATTGAGGAACGGGTAAATCTGAACAACACTGGTGCTACGCGCTTTGTGAACGCTATTGGGGCTGATGAGAGACCGAATGGCAATACCATGAACTGGAGATGGCGCTGGCCCACCATAAAATGAAGGAAGCACCTGTGCCCTGATAAAATTGAAATATGCATCCTTCAAGTCGAGTGTGGCAAACCAGTCTCCTGGAACCAGGGACAGGATGATGGAGGCCAGGGAGACCATGCAAAACGTCAACTTTTTGAGAGGCTTGTTGAGATGACGCAGGTCCAAAATGGGTCTGAGGCCCCCTTTTGCTTTCGGGATTAGGAAGCAGTGGGAGTAGAACCCCTTTCCTTTCATGTCTTGAGGGACCTCCTCCACTGCCCCTAGGCACAGGAGATTCTCGACTCTTGGGATGAGGAGTTGCTCGTGACAACAGTCCCTGAAGAGGGATGGGGAAGGGAAGTGGGTGGGAGGATCAGCCACGAACTGTAGGGTGTAACCTGAGGATATCACTTGGAGCACCCAACAGTCCAAGGTCAGCCGAGACCAGGATGAACAGAAGGGGCAGAGGCAGTTGAGGAAAGAGCGGGAGGGTGGATCCTGGGAGGTGACTGGGGTGTCGTCCTTGAGTGCACCCTCAAAACGACTGCTTCTGGCCTCCTTGGTTCCTGGAAGGGCCAGGCTGAGCAGACAAACGGGAAGATGATGGGTGTCACCGCTCAGACCCCTTGTCTCTATCCTTTCTGCTGTAGGTGCCCAGCTGGGGAGTCTCCCAGGACCTAAACTATGGAGGTGGTGGAGAGAGAGGGCAGAACGGCTTCCTGGCCTGTGAATATGGAGGCCCAAGGAGCGGAGAGTGGCACGGGAGCCTTTAAGGCCATGAAAAACAAGGAGTCCAGTGGCACCTTAAAAACTAACAGATGTTAGGCCATAGTGTCTCGAGTCTGTGAGCTGGGAGAAGAAACCCGCCCCTTCAAATGGTAGGCCCTTATAGTCGCCTGCATCTCCTGGGATAACCCAGAGGACTGCAAGAGCTGCGCCTCAAAGCCACTGAAGCCATCTGAAGGTCCCCCTTGCCACCACTGTGACTTCATCCACTAAAGCTGTGAATTCCTTTGCTTGGTCCTGCGGAAGGGCCTCCCTGAATTTGTTAAGGGTGTCCCACAGGTTAAAACTGTACCCGGCCTAACAGGGTTAGACACCCGAAATTGCATGGTTGCCATCAAATAAATCTTTCTGCCAAATAAGTCCAGTCTCTTGGCATCTTTACTTTTCTGTGTGCCACTGACTTGGCCCTGCCTGTCCCTAACAGCAGACATGGCCAGTGACGCCGCTGAAGAGTGTGTATAAAGATACTCGAACCCTTTTGCAGGGATGTAATATTTCTTTTCTGCCTTCTTAGAAGTAGGTGGCATCGAAGAGGGGGTCTGCCACTGCGATTTGGCAATCTTAAGGACTCCTGGGTGGACAGGCAGTGCGACCTGGGCCGGCCTAGAGGACGATATAATGTTAAAGATATCTTCAGACTCCTCTGCAGCCTCCTCAGTTTTTAAATTCAAGTTGGTAGCCACCCTTTTAAGGAGGGTCTGGTGCGCCTTGAAGTAATCAGGGTGGAGGGCTGCCCATTTGGGAAGGATCCGCCACCGCTTCATCTGGAAACGACGACGATGATTGCACCACTGGGGGAGGGGCACGTTCCCCTTCCTTCTCCAGGGATGGCTTCTTAGGTATTGGAGTTCGATGCACTGCCCCAGTGTCAAATTCGGTACCGTGTTCCGATTCTGGTGCCGGCGATGCCAGAGATGGTTTGTTCGAGGTGGCCAGGGAGGACTGGTGGGAATATGGGCACAGCCCATGGGTTCCAGTACAGCCATTGAGTGGGCTACTGTCCTGCTGCAATGCTGGTGGTGCAGGGGGCCGCACCAGCTTTGCTGGTCGGCAGCAAATCACCCCTCCTTGGTGAGGGGCTGAACTCCCAGTTCGAGACCAACCATTGCCCTTCTGGTGACAAGGGCGGAGACTTTGAGGCCTGAGTCTGCCGGATAACCCTGGCCGACAACAGGCGAGGATCTGTGCCTGCCCAACTAGTGGTACTGGGGGGATGGAGACCTGTGCTGAGACAGGGAGTGATCACGTCCCAATGGGGACCGACATCTGTGAGACCGTCTGGGTGAGGATGACATGTGCCGTGGAGATGTTTGATGGGAAACTCACCGGTACCGGTGGCACAGGGGAACAGTGCCTCAATTCCAGTATCCCATGTCTCATAGGGGGAGAGTGGGGCATCAGGGACCTGGGTCTTCTGACCGGAGTCGCGATGCCGGGGTCCTAGGGCACGGAGATAGGGACGTACGCCTGCGGTCTGGGGACTGAGGGCACTCCACTGCCCTATAGGGCAGGCCTATGATCAGTTTGCACTTAAGTGTTGGACCTTAGCCGAGTCTGGCACCTGGCAAGCTGTCTGCGGTGCTGGTCGGCCTGCTTGTTCTTTGGCGACCAGGAAAGCCTGCGTTGGGCACATGGCCTGACATACATAATTTGCCCAAGGCCCCTGTCCCTTCTGGTGCCGGGGTGGGATCCGAGTGGGAGCAATCCGACACCGGATGAAGTGCAGCCTCCATGAAGAGGGCCCTCAAGTGAATATCCCGCTCCTTCTGGGTTCTAGGGCGAAAGTTCTTATAGATTCTGCACTTGTCCTCTATATGGGACTCCTCCAAGCACTTCAAACAACTGTCGTGGGGTCACTCAGACATCAGCCTGTTGCATGATGAGCATGGTTTGAAGCCAGGAGAGCAGGGCATTCCCCGCTCCAGGGCGAAGTCCCAGCTGGGACTCTAACTATCAAACTAACCTAACACTTAACTTAATGGCTAAGTACCGACAAACTATATACAAAGACAGACAATGGGCTGTGAAGAACTGCTAACGCTCTTGCAATGCAAGACAAGGTGCTCCGACCAACCATCACAGGAGGTAAGAAGGAAGTGAGAGGGCACGGGGTCAGCAGCACCTAATATACCCACGCATGAGGGCGGCACTTTTTTTAGTCTGTATTGTTACAGACACACTTGCTGACATCTATTTTGAAATAAATTACCAAAATAACTGAAACTGATTATACTGTATTATTTTGACAAATAACATATACAGAATTTTAAAATACTATGTGCAGATTTTGGGGGGGTGGGGGAAATTGCCCCGCGTATAATCTATAATTATACTTTGCACTCAATTTTAAAATTGCCAAAAAAAGCTTATTTAATTCTTTAAAAAGTCTTAATGGAATCAAAATGTTCTACATATTAGAAAGACTGTTACAAGGAGGCCTGGAATCTGCCTGGATCAGCATGTGAAAGCAGAGAATTTTGGCAAGTTTTCCTAGTGGACAGTCCTAAACCTGGAAATATAACTGATGAAAAATGTCTGGTCTCTGTTTCCACCTCTGGAAGCAGATGAAAATCCAGTATGAGGATTGTTGAGTGAGGACAGGATAGAAAAGTAGATTTATACTTTTGATTAATAAAATCTGAAAACTTCTGCTCCATCCATAACTATATATAACACTGAATCATAATAATTAAGTCCCAAATCTCTCAAGATTTTATATATGTGAAGAACAGGCATCAGCTGTGGTAACACAACAATGAACTAAGATGATGTGTGCCTGTCATAAACAAAGTTTTCTTCAGAAAAAGGGCTTCTCAGGGATACTACTGAAAGCTTGCACAGTTCTATCTCAGAGACTTCAATTCTATCACCTGTAATATCATAAATTCTGACATCCACTCTTCAGAAACATGTCTATCACTGCTAGCCCTGGGCAGAAGCATGCATTGTAATTAAAAAGCTATTTTCAAATATTGTTACATTTTATTGATGATGATGAGTGCTTCAGATATTGATCTTTCAGACTGCTGTGTTTTGTAAAATGACTGGGTTTTATTTTAAGTATGTATTATACGCAATTTCTCTTTGGTTAAGTCCTGGGGTTTATGGTTCATTCTCCTCCTCTTCCGCCCCCTCCATATTCTTAAGTATCTTCATAATTTAGTAATTTGGCTTTCATGGCACTGTTCTTGTTCTCCTACTTGTCTGACTACCACTAAGAATCTCCCCTAGCAGTCCCTCGTATTCCCTTTGCCCCCTTCCTGATGGGGTCGAACAAGCCTCTGTTGTAAGTTGATACCTGTTCTTTGGGCATCTTAGTCCTATATGACAGTGCACAGACACAGATTTAACCATTATCTCTGCGCTGACCACTTCCAAATGTGCTTCACTCTTGGCCTCCCTCTTTTTGTCCAGTCCTATATATCATTATGTCTGAAACATACCAATGGAAGGTATGTCATCAGCTGTAACCGTAATATAAATAAAGAATTTGGGTTTAGTCATCGTTCTTCCTAAACACTCTTCACTTCCTCAATTCAAATCTACCCTCCATTGCCGATATTCACAATCTGGAGTCATTCTCCCTACACCTCTAGACCTTTCAAAATCTTCCTGCATCAATGTCCATATCTGGAAAATAATTACAGAAACTTGTCTCCTATTACATACCCTACCATGCTAGTCATGATGCTCAGTTTCTGTGCATCTCTCCAAGCACATCTGAGGTTACTTCTTCAACTCCCATCTCTGTGCCTAGCATATCTTTTATGCAAATTCCTTCTCATTCTCAAACTGCACTTGTGTTATTTTTTTTGCAACCAAAGCAATAGCTGCCGGTGAGCAGAAAAAGCTGATTAGTTGCGTTTCTCAGTTACTAATGCTGGAATCAACAAGAGAGTTCTTTTAGATTTACAACCTTTATTTAAGCAACTGATAACAGGAACCATTGAATTCATTTCCCCCCTTTCTCCTCCTTTCCTTACAGACCTATGACCTCATTCATTATCAACTATAATGGTATTTCAAATAAACCTGAGATTCGAAGTGTAACAACAAGCCTAAAACTAATGCAGTTTGAGAAAAAAAACTAGATTTGATTACCTTTATTTAAATCATCAAAATTACAAACTCTTTATATAAAACAGACAATATGCACTTTTAAAAATCATTGCAACTTTTGTACAAGACATTAAAAGTTTCAGACTTTACTAACTTGTAAATTCGCTTGCTCTTTCACTTTTGTTCTTGTACTTTACTCATTCTAAAAGAACTTTCCAATAAAAGGCTTCAACACAATGTATAAAAAAAACTTTACCCACTGAGTACATTTCTGTGTCTGAAAGATGAAGCAAGCCACCATTACTTATTTCCATTTTGCCATTGACTTTAATGGGATTGGAACTGGGCCTGAAGTTGAACATAGTTAATAAGTGTGAAAGCACACAACTCCTTTAATCTAAAAAGTATATACCTTTAAAAGTTGTACATTATTCTTTGAAAATATGGTGCTTAGATCAACATTTAAATATGCACTGTTTGCAAAGCTAGATTATTAAAAAAACATAACACTTTAGGCCCTACACAAAACAATGTACGTACAATATTATAGCAAATATTGCATACTCTGCTTTGTGTACATGCAGAAGCTTGTGTAAGTGTTGCTTTCCTCTTTTTTTCCCCATCACACATCTATGCAATTCAGAATGGATGGATTAATGAGCTAGAAACCGGATCTGAAATATCCAGACTTCCTTGAACAAGTTTAAATCATGCAACAATCAACTCAACTCTTCATTTGTGAAGGGAATTTATTTATTAAAGTGCAGTATACAACGTGGGCATATTTGGGATGAGACCTTACAAACAAGGACCTTTCTGTTTTACATGAACACAAAAGATTCCATTACACGATTCATAATGGGCAGGGAAACTGCTCTATTTGCAAAACTTTCCCCATCCTGGATATTTCTGCAGCATACTCTACACCAGAGGTGGGCAAACTACGGCCTGCGGGACCATCCTGCCCGGCTCCTGAGCTCCTGGCCCAGGAAGCTTGCCCCCAGCCCCTCCCCAGCTCTTCCCCCTCCCACGCAGTCACGTCACTATGCGGGCAGCAGGGCGCCGAGCTCCTGCTGCTCTGATCGGCATGGTAAGGGGGTGGCGGAGGCATGCATGGCAGTGTGTGTGTGTGGGGGGGGGGGGGGTGAGTAGAGGGTCCCGGGGTGGGGGGGCAGTCAGGGGCGGAGGGTCCAGGGGCAGTTGGATGGGGCAGAAGTTCTGGGGCGGTCAGGGAACAGGGGGGGTTGGATAGGGTGTGGGAGTCCCGGGAGGCCTGTCAGGGGTGTGGATAGATCGGGGCAGTCAGGGTACAGGGAGCGGGGGGGGGGGGGGGGGGGGGGGGTTGGATAGAGGGTGAGAAGTGGGAGGGGGCGGATAAGGGGCGGGGGCCAGACTGTTTGGAGGACACAGCCTTCCCTACCCGGCCCTCCATACAGTTTTGCACCCCGATGTGGCCCTCGGGCCAAAAAGTTTGCCCATCCCTGCTCTACACTATGTGTTGCTTTTTTATTCACGGACTAAGAAAACACAGAAAGGGAAAGGTTTACCATGCTGCCCTGTTAATGTGCTTCAATGATGTTCTATAGAGACCACCAATAGACATTTGAAGTTAGACTTGGTATGATGACTGAATTATCTTTCACCTTTCTAAGATGGCCAACATGGGTGCCAATTAGAGTTAAATTTTGGAGGAGTTAAATTTCTTGTGTGGAGAAAAACCCCTATCCAATAAGGACAGAATCATTTTACATATAGGCTTCTGTCCAGATATTAGTTGCTTTTGTCTATTTGTCATTACCCCACAGTCAAGAAATGAACTAGTGATCTTTTAATGAAATTTTCCATATCCTATTCATCTCCTGAGTCATCCAGTCACACAGAAGAATCCATTAAAAGAGCTCATATCAGTGTTTATGACTACATTAAGGGCTTGTCTATACAAGAAGTTAGTGCACAGCAAACTAAGGTGTGAATTTACTGTACACTTGCTAGTCTGATTAAGTCCCCATGTGGGCACACTGTGCATTAAAAGTGCCTTGAACAGTTTAGTTTATTACACTTTAAAGAGTATTTAGCTAAAGCACACAAAGGCACTTTTAGTGCATAGTAAGTGTACACATGGGGAATTAGTGTGAAATAGCTTGTGCACTGTAAATTTATATCTTATCTTGCTGCTCACCAACTTCTCCATGTAGACAAGACCTAACACTTCTGGGAAATTTCCCACTAGAGCAATTTTATTGGTGATATGAACAGGTGTACACATACCCCATAACTGCCAGAGAAAGCTTCCTATTTGTCATTGGTAATAGCTTTTTCAAGTCCCGTTTTAATGGAAACTTGTCTAATATAGATAGCTTGCAGTAAAGTTTGCCAAATAATTTCTATTATAAAGATCCTCCAACAAAAAAAACTTCAAAAACAGACTCCAACGAGAAACTGCAGAATTGGAATTAATCTGCAAACTGGACACCATTAAATTAGGCTTGAATAAAGACTGGGAGTGGATGGGTCATTACATCAAGTAAAAACTATTTCCCCATGCTTATTTTTTCCCCTGCTTGTCAACTGTTTGAAATGGGCCATCCTGATTATCACTACAATTTTTTTTTTTTCCTCCTGTTGGTAATAGCCCACCTTAATTGATTAGTCTCGTTACAGTTGTTATGGCAACACCCATTTTTTTCATGTTCTCTGTGTATATCTATCTTCCTACTGTATGTTCCACTGCATGCATCCGATGAAGTGGGTTTTAGCCCATGAAAGCTTATGCCCAAATAAATTTGTTAGTCTCTAAGATGCCACAAGTCCTCCTCAGTTTTTTTGTTTTTAATTGATTATATCTTTGCCCAACTAACTGCCTGGCTGAATTTTTCTATGCTGGGTGTCTGCCTCAGGCTGAATGTTTTTTTTGGAAAGTTTCAGTTCTCCTAGTTCAGCCATGTCCAAGCAAAATTAGGGATGACATTCTTTTGCTTATATTAATTCCTACAGCTATTTCACTAAGAAGCTCTACCAACTCCTTGCCTTGGGAGCAAGAATATGATATTTGGCAGAGTGTAACACTAATATCCAGGATGTTCCTTTTGCCACCCTCGTGAAAATGCACCCAAATTTGACAATGTTATAAGCATCTGGAAAACTGCTTGTTACTTAGTACTCAGCAGAGCAGTGGCTCTCAACCTTTCCAGACTACTGCACCTCTTTCAGGAGTCTGATTTGTCTTGCATACTCCAAAGTTATACCTCTCTTAAAAAGACCTTGCTTACAAAATCAGACATAAAAATACAGAAGTGTACACTATTACTGAAAAAACTGCTTACTTTCTCATTTTTACCATATAATTATAAAATGAATCAATCAATTGGAATATAAATATTTCACTTACATTTTACTGTATAGAATATAGAGCAGAACAAACAAGTCATTGTATGAAATTTTAATTTGTACTGACTTTGCTAGTGCTTTTTATGTAGCTTGTTGTAAAACTAGGCAAATATCTAGATGAACTGATGTACCCCTGGAAGACTTCTGTGTACTCTCAGCGGTACGCTTACTCCTGGTTGAGAACCACTGTAGTAGAGGATTGTTACCTCTTCAGTACACATCACCCATTCTGAGCACTGAATGAGGCAGGGGTGCTATGGAAAAAATAGTATGTGATCATGTAATTAAAGACTACCATAGTGTATAAACAGGCTGAATTAAAGTTGCATTGAATTAAAGAGTACATGACTGTATCAACTTAACCTTTTAATGTACATTTTTTGTATGTAGTACTGACAATAGCTAGAGATTTCACCATACAAATGATAGTGTCAAAATCAAACTGATGTGGATAAAACTAGTATTTAAATCAAATTTCACCTTTTTAAAATTTTGTACTGCAAACGTATAATATTTTTGAATTCTACATTTCGAGAAAAAACAGTAATTTTAGAACTCTATCACACTCACTGACATTTAAAAAGAAAAGAAAGATCTCATTTAAATTTGTATCCAGATCTTGGACCACATTGTTTTTCTGCTGAGCTCTGTCTATTTCATTGATATTTCATAATCTCAATTTACTCCCCAAGCCCATTTGTGTGTTTTATCTACCTACCATATCATCAAATCTAGACTGAAAACTCAGAGACTGCTTCTCTTACTCATCTGTACTATACCGAGCACAATGAGATCTTTTATTGGGGTTACTAAGTGCTAACAATATAAATAACAAAATATGCCCTCTGTTATATTTATGTGACTATGGAAGTAAATGACGTTTGCACGGCACTTAAAAACATTTGATCTCCTTTCTCTGTAAACATAATGAAATTCTGGTTGCCACACTCACACTTTCTTTCAGAGGCATAAGATGATATATTTCATGTAAGTTATCATGGAACAGTTGCTGGCAAGTGGCAGGTTTATCTGCTGCCAGCAAATGAATGGCTGGTTGCCAAAAAAGGAATATGGTTTCTTAAAGCAGCTTTTATGTACCATAACAATATACTCGCTTCTAAAATTTCCATTGTACCATGGACCAGCACCATAACTAGATATATGCAGAGTGTGTACCCTGAACTAATGTGGATGATGTACAATCTACATAGAACCAACCCTGAGTTACTTAGATTTTTTTTTAATAGATGTCTTTTTTTCGGACAAGATGGCGAGAAGATAATATTGCACACCCCAAGTGAAAGGATAAAAAGGTTTTATGTTAAAATAATGAATCTACCAAACTCTGCTTGTGCTTAGGATCTCTGTGTGATATTTTTCAGTAGTTTATGAAGTTGAAAATCAAAAGCCCTATTTTTTTAAAAACATTTAAAAATATGTTTCAAACCTTAAGATTAATTAGACACTGACTTTTTTAAAAGCTTGTATTAAACGTGGTTTTAAATCCACTACTCATTTTGAAGTTCTTTTCAGAGTGTTAAGGAACAGTAATGTAACTTAGCTCTACAAAATATTGAGTTAATTTATTAATTTAGAGTCCACTGATGCAAAAAAAGTTACCATCTATGAATCTTAACAGTTTGAAACTCTAAGTCAAAATAGTTAAACTACATCATAAATGTCTAGGAACCAAGGTGGTGTATTGTAGACTACCTTGTAAATGCAGTACACCACAAACATTGTTGAATTATCTTATTCTTAGATCACTAACAAAGTACAACTTAATTCTTACAGTACCTCTGATTTACTTGCATCTCAAGTAGTTGTATTTTTTCCAAGAGTTCTTTTTCAACAGCTTTCCTCTGTAATTCAAACTCCTTAAGGGTCATTCGTAATGCATCCTCTTTTTCAATATTGAGCCTTTGAACAAGTAGTTTTCTTTCCTGTTCTTGGTTAGTTATTAACAGTTCTTTTTCCTCCTCAAGATTATGAATAACACGTTCAAATTTGTCCTTCTGTTCAGACACAGCCAATTTTTCCTCTTTTTGCTTTTCTAGGGCATTCGCTTCCACTTCTAATTTACTCTGTAGTTCTATTATTTGTTCTTTGAGACTTTTTTCTACTTCAAAAGCTTTTTGATGTAAAGAAGTTACTTTGTTTAATTCAATTTTAAGTACATTTGTTTCTTCTTCATGTCTGTCCACTAATTCTGAAATGCACTGATCTTTCTCAATTGTCATTAAAGTTCTTAGCTCTACTAGGCCCACTTGATATTCATCATTATTAACTTGTATCTTATGGTTTAAGTTATCTAACTCCTTTTTTAAATTTTCAGTTTCCTTATCAATAAAGGACTTTAGGATCTCCTGTTGCTGAGTTCTGCTTTCTTCCAACAACATCTTCATTTCATCGGTTTCTGTTTCCTTCAGTGCAAGTTCAACTTCTAATTTGCACCTCAAGTCAAACAGATCAGAAACTTTGAGTTTTAACTCCTCTATCTGTTGCTCCTTATCTTGGACAACTGCTGCATGAGATTCCTGCATTTGTTCGAATCTCTGCTGGTTTTCTTTTTCTAACTTATCTAAACAATCCTTGTGCTCAGCTATTAGTTTCTCAAATTCCTGAGTATGCCTGATTTGTAGATTGTTTTCCAATTCTTTAAGGTGACTTTGCTCCAAACTCTGAAGCTCTGCCCTCAAAAGATGAATTTTTTCATCATTTTCAATACGAAGCTTTTTCAAATCTTCCAATACCATCTCACGTGACTGTCTCAGTTCTTTAATTTCACAATTCTGATTCTTCATTTGGCCTTCCAATGCAAGTAATTTTCGCTCTTTCTCATTCTGCAGACAAACAACGGCTTCTTTTTCATTCTTCACCATCGCGAATTCATTATCTTTATTTTGCAAAACTTCTTCAAGACCTATTAAGTCTCCCGTTAACTTTTTAATCTTTTTTTTGTTTTCTTCAACATCTCCTAGCAATGTATCAATTCTAGTTTCATACTCACTTTTCAAAGATTGCAATTCTTTTTGATGTTTATCTTTCAGTGTTTTTTCAAGTGAAAGTTTTACTTTTTGTATAATATTCCTTATTTCTACTGATGTACATTTTAAAGAATTTGAAAAGTCACACTGTTCTTTTTGTACAAATGTTCTAAAGTGACAAAGGTCTTCTTTTATGTTTCTTAAATTAAACTGTGATTCCTGGGCAACAACTCTACACTTCTCCATGCGAACATTTAGAGAGTCCTCCTTTACACAAATATTTGTGTCTTGCATACGTCTACTGTCTATTGCATTGATAACTGAAGAATAGAGGGATTCCACCATCATTTCTGGACTTTGTGGATCACTTACTATATGAGGAGATGATGGATTTTCCTCTATTACAAACTCATTCACTGCTGACATAAAGTCCGACTCTGGACTTTCTGCTAGTGAATCCAAGTCCAAAGACCCTTGCTTAAGGGCTTGCTCTAAGTTTGGATGAGCGATTGTTTCAAAATCAAATGTATGAGCATCAATGCTGTCTGGAGACAATTCATCTAATGGAGCTGGGGGACACACAGGAGGACACAAGGGACCCTGAAGACTGAGTGATGGAGGAGTTCTAGAAGAGGTAGCAATTGTGGTTCCTTTAGCACTTTCCATCCTTGGTGTAGTAGCAGATTGTGGTGATGCTTGACTATTGGAGATCTGCAAGTATAAAATTTAAACCAAAGCTTTACAAACTGAATGATAAGTACATTAATTTTAAGATTTAGCTAAAACTTGGCAATATCAGAACAAATAAAGTAACCCGAGCACTAGAAAGTGTCAGAATCATTATACATATAACTTTTCAAAAATGGACGCTAAAAAGTTAAGAAAATGTAAACTCAAATGGTTTTGACAATTTCAGCGTCTTCCTTGAAATCTTCAGTTAGCAAGTGTGTTGTGTGTGCAACATTAACTACATGTATACCAAAATTTACTATAATTAGTGTGATTGTGAAGTATATGTAGTGTAATTTAAGGACTGTAATGTAATTTTATATATTGTACAAACATCTGAAAGTGATAGCAGTTGCCAAAAAATGCTAGGAGCCAGGAAATTAAAGAAAACCATCACGTATTTGATATGAAAATTAATTATCTTTGCTACTGTGCTTTGTTTTCTAATACTGTCTGAACTTGCTTTTCTGAAAGTATTAATGAAAAAAGTTGACTTCTGATTTACACTATAATATGAATAATAGGATGCAAAATTAAGATCTAGATGAAGAGAAAAATATGTCTAATGAAGGCTTCTCTCTGCACACAATTCCCTTTCTTCTTTTTAATCAACTGTTAAAACATTTTATAATAAAGTACATTTTTAGTATTTCAACAAAAATATAAGATTTCCCAACATATTTATAAAATGTTCTTGATGCAGTAAAACTCATCCATAGTAATACAGACATTGAAGGCAAATCAGGTTTCTCCTCTTTTTCACAGACGCAGAAAGATGCAACAACAGGGGCCTTCAATAGATAGTACAGAGAAGGGCACAGAAAAATGAAAAATAGCCTACCTGATGATTTTCTTTCTCAAACTAACCCTCCCCCATTTGGGCCACACCTCTCTTCCTATAAATATTGGAGAAAGTTCAGACTTGGTTAGGGAGCTCCAGAACTTGGCCATACCCCTTCATTAAAACACTGAGGGCCAGATTAACCGGCCCATTAGATCCATGTTCTGCTGCCAGAATAGTACAAAGCAGACAAAGCTGGCTCACTCAACTTCCTGGAACTTTCCCTTGTGAAGTAAACTGAACCAAGGGGTCTTGGCAAATTTTCTATTTACTCCAGAGAATCCAAGGGCAGTCTCATTTCAAGTCTCAAGTGCTGGACAGAGTCTTGAATTAGAAAGTGAATCTTATCCCAGTGGGGTAGAATAAGCCACCCAGTCTTGAACCTTTCTCTGATAAAGCAAGGGTTAATGGGCTAGGATTATCTAGGTTATGTAATGTAAAGCAATTACTGATATTACTGTAAATAAATTTGCATGTCTCAGTGCAGTTTTCAGCTTCTGAATCACAAAATTCCCATCACTACTAGAGCTGAATGAATAATTGATTTGTTGGTTCACTAGCAATTCCGAAAAATTGTGGGGGGAATTGGATCAGGTTGAACCATAAAAAAAAAAAAAAATCCAATAAAAATGCAGTGAATTCAAAAAATCTGTTTTATTTACCCCACTACCTGTGATGTGGGAGACCAGAGTTCAGTTCCTCCCTCTGCCTGATGTGGAGAACGACTATGAACTGCTACTGTGAATGACAATGAAGTCATTGGGCCAGAGAGAGAGAGCGTGAGAATGACACTACAGCCTGCTGCTTAGGGTATTCTCCTAGGATGTGGGAGACCAAGTTCAAGTTCCTGATCCAATGACTAAATTATCCACAATGGAACAGCCTGATACATCAGAATATCCCAAAGCCCCGTGGCTAGGGCCAACTCCTGTAACATGGATGACCCAAGTTCAAATGCTTTCTCCACATCAAGCAGAAGGGGAAGTCAAACCTAGGTCTCCCACCTGCCAGGTGAGTGTTCTAATCACTGGGCTTAAAGTTATAAGGAAGGTTTCCTCCACCTCCTCATGCCACTCAAGGCCAAAAAAGAGTATTTTTTTTTTATTTTGGTCAAAACTATTTGGCAGATTCATGTCTAATTTGTGAACAGGTTTGGGTCAACCAAAAATGCATTTTTCGGAGAAGCTATTCATCTGATACATTTTGCCCAACTTAAAACATTACAATTAGCTATAACTAGCAAGCTTTTTTTCAGTCTCAGCAAAGCAGGCAAGGACTGAATGAACAGAGACTAAGTTAGCTCCCCCTAGGTCAAGGCTGAGCCACAATGGCAGAGTGTAGGCTTTTTCTTTTGTGGATACCTAGAGTACTTTATTCTCCAGGACTAGCAACTGTCAAACACTAAATTCATACTCATGATTTACTTGATTATTTAGAGGTTTTCCAGTGCTGTCACTCCAAGGACTATGTTACTTATCAGTCTATGTATATTCCAAAATAATTTTCTGGAATACACCTTTTATTTCCTCAATACTACCGACAGAAAGAGTGGTACAATTTTCAAGCAGGCCAAGTTTGAACCTCAGAATCACAAATAAAACTTAAAACATTCATTTAAACAAGCATAAAAATCAGGACAAATAAAATGTAGATGATTTTGCTCTGTACTGAGTCTGAATTTATGTTATGGTTAATATACGATTTTATTTCTAAATCAACATTCTGGAACAGAGGTTAAAACCCTACTTTAAAATGTGTATCTTATAGTTAATGTAGGAATCTCATCACAAAGAATCTTGTTCGTTAGTGCAGAATTGCAAAGCACTTCGAATTCTGCTTGATATTCTGCTGTAATCCCAATGAGTTGACGCACAACAATTAAAAAGACAAACCTGAGTAAGTTACTCATATTTCACCCACACAGACCCTCCAGATTCGCAAAAGAGCAGAAGTATAACTGAAATCTGTATATCCCAGGGAAATATACACATAGAAACCAAAATGAATTTAATTAAAGGCATATTTACAATATTTAGTGCAATTGCTGAAGGTCAACTGGTCAATCTGTATGCTGCCCCCACCCCGAGCACTAGTTCCGCAGCTCCCATTGGCCAATGGGAGCTGCAGGGGCAGCGCCTGTGGGCGGAAGCAGCACGCACAGCTGCTTAGCCGCACCTCTGCCTAGGAGCACTCAGATCCGGCACCCCGCACACCCCCTCCTCCATGCCCCAAGCCCCTTCCTGCACCCATACTCCCTCCCTGAGACTGCGCCCCAACCTGAGCCCCCTTCTGCACCCAAACTCCCTCCCTCTTAGTTAACTGGAATTTTTGACTTACCGGCACCCCTCATTCCTCCAACATGCTGGACACTGTACCTTTAATGTACAACAGGCATCCCATGACAAAGTAGAAATTTTTCAGAGACTGTTGCCCTTATGTTGTAACTAATTTTTTAGGCCTCACTGCTGCAAAGAGTTTCACGGAAGTGGATACTTATGCCTACACAGATATCTCTGCAGGATTAGGGCCTTAGTAAAGTTACCACTGCCTGCAGAATTGTTCAGTAGAAAAATGAAGCGAGGCAGTTAAAATTCCTCTATTGCTATTTTCTGCCCTCCACTGGTTTACTTTCAGAAAATTACCTTCAACTATAAATGCTAGAAACTAATGGAAATCTTGCACTCTGTAGAATATTATGATATGAGCGCTCTTAATTGTCAAACATAGGCAGTGCATATGACAACCTTGACTTATATGGAAAACAGCAATATCACTAGCACCAAACATAAAATTACCAGGTTTTCAAGCCTCAAAGCTTCAGGCAACATGGTACAATTCCAAGTGGAAATTAGAAAGAGTAATGCAATTAGGTATATTAAAGAGTTTTCATGCTTCTCTTTTGCAACTAGCCACTGTCTAGAAAAGGATGCTGCACTTGTCTGTCTCAGTAGGCATTTCCTGTGTTCGTATTCAATACGGCCTTTTTAGCTATGAAAAAATCAGGTGATTTAAATATTAAAAAAGGGGGAGAAGTCTCCAAGAAGAGACACGATTTTTCCTAAAGGGATTGTCTCATGTTTGATACTACTATCAAACATTTTTTCCTTTGGGGTTAAATTTCAATGTATGTAATTTCTTTCAGTAAAACCTGTAAAAAACATTGCAGGACCCCTGCTGTAGTGACAAGCATCTGGATTCACAACAGATGCTTTAAAAATATATACATCAGTGACGCTTAAATATATTTAATATTGGCCAAACCAGAAACATGTTTTGATTAACATGATCCAGTACTGATGTCAGGGTGAGCATACTAAATATTACTTAAAAAGACATGTAAGGTTAGGAGGTCCCAGGGATTTCAGAAATCCAAAATTTAAAGAATGCAGCAGTCTTAATACCATATTTTAGGAAAGACTGAAATCATCCGTTAAAGATTAGCTTAATTCAAAGGCGAATGATTATTATTCAGAATTTGTATGGGTGCATCCCAGACATGCATGACATTGTATAATAAATAGACGCATGGCCCCTTTTCCGAACTGATCACAAAAACATAGGGGTACTGGGGGAACCAGCAGGAGAGGAGGAAAAGCAGGAGAGAGCGAGGGAGGCAGAAGAGAATACATAATAAGTTTACAAGGTTGCTTGGATAGTAGTGTGCTTCATGTTAGTCATGCTATTTTTAAAAAAGTTTTATTTTACTGCAAAGGAATGTGTTTGAAGATTAAGGAATAGTTTGGTTTGAATCGGACCAGGACACTAGGGTAACACTTCTATTCTCACAAAAATGACACAAAAAAGGCTCTTTACTTAAAAGGTATCAAAGCATTACACATATCCATCCCATCTGAGAGCCAGCCTCGCTCATAATACAGAAGAACCTCAGAGTTACGAACACCAGAGAGTTACAAACTGACCAGTGAACATACCTCATTTGGAACCAGAAGTATGCAATCAGGCAGCAGAAGAGATTAAAAAAGGGAAATGAAGAGTGTGTTTTTAAAAACATAATTTGACAGGGTAAGGAAACTGTTTCTGTGCTTGTTTCATTAGCATTGTTAAAAGCAGCATTTTTCTTTGCATAGTAAAGTTTCAAAGCTGTATTAAGTCAATGGTCAATTGTAAACTTTTGAAAGAACTATAAGGCTTTGTTCAGTGTTACGAACATTTCTGTTATGAACAACCTCCATTCCCAAGGTGTTCTTAACTTTGAGGTTCTACTGTACAGTGATTTTTAACATCACACTGGCATAGCGATTATTTATCTATTCAGAGAGAATAATGTTACTTAATGATCAAAATCACTACCTGAAGCACCCTAAGATCTCTTTGGACATCTCTCACTCAAATATTGACCAGGCTTATCTTTGTTTATACAGAGAGTTGAGAAGGCACGACAATCACTTTGTGATAATTGCACAAAATAATTTAGAAGGCAGGGGGAGGGCAGGTCCAAAAAAAAAAAAAATCACAAAATAAAAATATAGAGTGACAAACCGTCAGTGTTCATTAATACTTCAATGCAGCATGAAAAATAGGATGCACCCTACAATGAAGGAAAAAGTAGGTAAAAAAATCAATATTACTTAATATCAGGAAATTAAGAGTTTAAAAGTTGAAATAATCAGCTTTGAGGATCTTTAGAAAATGATCAACATCTTCAAACAAGTCTGAAGAACACCAGCATCCTTAAATAAATACCATAACCTATGATACTGTATATGTTTCCAGGGTTATTTAAACTTGTACATCATGCCAATGGTATGTTGTTAAAAACATGTTAAAAGAATAAAACAGAGGTCCTATCAGGACATTTATCCACTGCATTTTGAATAGTATTTGAAGTTATTTATGCAGTTTGGGTATAA
The DNA here is from genome assembly GCF_015237465.2 of Chelonia mydas. Classification (NCBI taxonomy): domain Eukaryota; kingdom Metazoa; phylum Chordata; order Testudines; family Cheloniidae; genus Chelonia; species Chelonia mydas. The sequence goes on along the minus strand of NC_057850.1, from coordinate 68,653,434 downwards.
ATGAGCCCCCATTTCCTTTCTTCTTCAATTTGTCTTGTCAATTTTGCCTTTGACCCTACAATTCACTGAGTGTAGATGGACTGCTGTGCCCACAATGCATCACAAGAATCACAAGGTAAAAACCTTCGGAGTAGTGGAGAGATTGGAAGATAATACATCCGTGGTTTGAACCCAGGAGATATTTATTTGAACCCAGTAGATATCCTTATAGGGATATGGAAATATGCTTCTCAGTTCAAGAGCAACAAACGAATCTAGAGTAGGCAGGGAGAGAATGATTAGAAACAGCTGAAATTTCCTGATGTATCTGGAGTAACGGGAGTAGAACTCTCTGTTTCTGGTGTTCAGAGGTACTCATTCTACAGCAGTGGTTCTCAAAGCCGGTCCATCGCTTGTTCAGGGAAAACCCCTGACGGGCCGAACCGGTTTGTTTACCTGCCGCTTTGGCATGTTCGGACGATCATGGCTCCCAGTGGCTGCGGTTTGCTGCTCCAGGCCAATGGGGGCTGCGGGAAGCGGCTCGGGCCAAGGGACATGCTGGCCACCCTTCCCGCAGCCCCCACTGGCCTGGAGCGGCGAACCGTGGCCACTGGGAGCCGCAATCGGCCGAACCTGTGGACGCGGCAGGTAAACAAAACCGGTCCAGCCGACAGGGGCTTTCCCTGAACAAGCAGCTGACCGGCTTTGAGAACAACTGTTCTACAGCACTAGTAATCAGAAGAGCCTGTACTTTTTTTGTTAATAGCCCTTTGTGGGAAGGGTCCCTCAAAAGGGACGAGATGAGGAGCGTGCATGAAGGCTTTGAATTGGGTTCCATAGCCTTCCTTTTCTGTATCTAAAATCCATCTGTCCAAGGTAATAGTTGTCTATGCATTGTAAAATTTGGACAGAAGTTCTCCAGAACCATAGATGGGATCCTCCAAGATTGGTTAGAAGCTCTCGATTAACATGTCAAACCCACGGCCTGACATTTGGCAAGGAAGATGTGACTAAGGAGTTCTTTGTCTTTACATGAGGTTTTAACATTTCTTCCTCTCCTGTGTCTGCAAAGATGTTTGCTGTCGAGGATGCTGTTGATAGTAAGGCCGCCTCCTCTGGTTATGGTACAAGAAGGATGAAAAATGTGGGCTATATTGCCAATGATACCTAGACATCCTCTTTCTATAAGGAGACAAATCCTAGACATCTTGCTATGGATCGAGAATCTTTCATTTTTTCCAGTATCTCATCCATTTTTGCACTAAATAGGTCAGCAATTCTCAATCAGGGTTCCGAAGCCTCCTGGGGGACTTCAGGGGTCCATCAAGCAGGGCCAACATTAGACTCTCTGGGGCCCAGGGCAGAAAGCTGAAACCCCATCGCATGCCACCCGGGGCTGAAGTCGAAGCCTGAGTAACTGTGGCATGGGGCCCCAGACAATTCCCCTGCTAGCTACCCCCTAATGCTGGCCCTGGCTTTTATATGCAGAAAACCAGTTATTGTGGCACAGGTGGGCTGTGCAGTTTTTATAGCATGTTGGGGGATGGCAAGGATCAGAAAGAAAAAGGGTGAGAACCCCTGAAACAGGCCACCCCGTTCAAAGGGTAGTCCTCCATTTTAGATTTCATATCAAATGGGAGAAAAGATGAATGTAACCAAGCATGTTTTTGTAGAGCTATTACAAATGTCCCTGATCTTGAGGTGGTAACAGAGCATGCCTGGCAATATTTTGGCCTTTCTTAATAAGGGCTGATGTTAATTTCCTCTGCTCTTCTGGTAAATGTTTAATAAAATTGGACATCTTCTCCCCTAACTGAAATCTAGCCATAACTGCTTGGTAGCTAGCTATGTGCATGTTTAAGGGTGTGGAAGAAAATGATTTTCTGCCCAGAAAATCCAATTCCACCCTGCCCTTTATCTATGGTGCTGGAAGGTTTTCCTTATCTAGACTTTTTCATTGTTGCTGTTGTAACTAAAGAGTTTGGTTGAGTATGCACAGGAGAACAAGAAAATCCCTCCTGTGGAATTTGATATAATAATTTGTCTGTCTTTTTAAAGACTGTTGACATGAAAATGACTATTGACAAGAAGGTTTGGACCAAAAGGGATTTTGCCAGTTGCCAAAGCCCTTCCAATATAGGCAAGGAGACTATAGCCTTGGCAGTAGATCCCAGAATATCATAAACTGGAGGTGAGATCCACAATTTTAAAATCTTATCAACCAATTCATAAAATTGAATTGCATCCTGAGGAAGATGATGCTATTGCTATCCCGACATTGTCATCAGGAGATGAGCTACTGTGTATCTTTGAAGCATTATGTTGAAAGTCAACCTGTGGAGGTCCTTCCTGGTCATCCTCTTCTGAGAAGACCTCCTGTTCTATATGGGGGCAAGGAGAATTCTGTAACTCTCAGATCTGTACCTCACAGGTCTGAATCTCTCAGATCCACAGATTGCATTGATGATGCTCTGGCACCCAAGAGTTTGACTTCTAGTCTGCTAAGAGAAGAGGGAAGGAGCTGGCTCGTACAGTCAGGATATCCAAGGAGGCATAGGTCAGTCCTGCCAATTTCCCCAGTCTGGTATCATATCCCCAAAGAATACACTGGGAATCTGGCATTACCTTGAGCATGAACACTTTGCTTGGGAAAAGCCTGTCTCTTTGGCATAATCATGGGATCTGGATCAGCCTCTGATTGTGGATCCGATCCCAGACCTGATATCAAAGCCATCGGTGAGATCCACAATGTAGGGATCCCACACCCGGAAGGTGGAGAAAAGTTCTTCACTGGTGACCCTGTAGAGGTTTGAAGTGGATGTGGTAATGATTCCAGAGACCTCTCTCTGTACTTCTCACCTTAATCTTTTGTCTGGCAGAAAATGCAATCTCTTTGGATCCAAAGAAGAGTGAAGATGTGGATGAATTTGAGATGTAACCTCCACTGCATGTTGTTGTCTTTGCCTTAATGGATCCGAAGGTCTCATCTTCAGATCTGTACTCTTGAATCCATGTTGAGGTCTTGAGTCTTTAGATTTCAGACACAACACATTCTGCGGATCCTTAGGATGCTTGTCCAGATATGGGGCCAGAGAGGAATGTACTGTGGCTAAAGTTGGATCTGATCAATGGGACACAGTTGATTTGGAAATAGCATGTGTCTCCGAAGCCAAATCTCTTGTCTTGAATCCGGACATAGCTGGTGCTGATTCTGGTCTCTTATTCTTCTTTTTGGATCCCTTAGAGCTATCGTATTCCAAAGGTTTAGCTGAGAAGGTCTCTTTTGTAAAAGAAGAGCCTGCGGTCTATTTTCTCTCATTCCTGGCACGGGGAGTGAATATGCTGCATATCTGACAGTATGCTGGTGAAAGATTTTCAGCCAAGCATTTTTGACACTGGACATGCCTAACTGAAGATGGGAGGACCACTGTGTTACCCTGGATTTTAGGGGCGGGTGTACACCAGAATGTGATTAAGTTAACTGCAACCATATTACGTTCATTCAGCCACCATGAAAAAGCTCACACCCTTCTTAGAGAAAATCTCAGGACAGCCTCTCATACAATGAAAAGGCTTTAAATCATAGTTAAGTGGTGAAACTTTTAAAAAGAGGACCTGGTCTGGTTCCACAATCATAGAATATCAGGTTTGGAAGGGACCTCAGGAGGTAATCTAGTCCAACCCCCTGCTCAAAGCAGGCCCAATCCCCAATTTTTGCCCCAAATCCCTAAATGGCCCCCTCAAGGATTGAACTCACAACCCTGGGTTTAGCAGGCCAATGCTCAAACCACTGAGCTAGCCCACAATCCTAAGAGAAGAAAGGGTAGGAGCCCTAAGATGGATGAACCTCAGGAGGGACACTATGCATACTGTCATTATGCAGTACTGAGACACATAAAAGAAGTGGTGTATAACAGTATACAATAGAGTCCCAGAACAAAATTCAAAGTCATGCATAAAGACTATATGAGACATTATCAGGTGGACAGAATCTCAGCTTGACTACCCTGAGAAACTAAGAATGTCGCTGTGGAAGCTGAGGCTGGAAGAGTTGCATCACAGATTCCCATTAGAACAGAAGCAAATGTCTCAGCCAGCAGAACCCACAGAAACAATGAACCGTCTTCAGGAACCCACTGGAAGCAGCCACTTCCTGGCTGGCTGAAAGGAAACCAGGTAGGAAAAGGCAACTCCAAGAAGATTTGAATGGAAGTAAAATTGATTTGGGTTGGTGATGTGAAAATATCCTCACAGAAAAATACTATATAAATTAGCAAAGAGTTAAACTTATATATATATTTTAATTTGTTAAAAGTATTTCTTTTCTTTCTATTTTGGATAAGTTATTCAGGGCATCAATGTTTTAAACTGCATTGGGATGTTGGGCAAAGCCTCAGCAGGGCTAAACCAAGTTGTCTGAGGGTTTCTCTGAAATTAGCTGCAAACACAGGAGCTAAGGATTCCTTGGCAAACAGAGTGCAGTAGAGGCAGAAAGTGAGAGTAGTCATGATAGTGCCTTGAGAGGGAGCAGAAGGACAGAGCTCCTTGAACTCACTCGAAAGGCAGTCTTGGAAATTGAGGAGGGAAATACCTGCTGTTTGTTTCTAGTGATTAAGGGAAACAAGACTTTGTGTATACTCTTTATGAATAAACAGGATTGCACCAAAGAAATTCCAGACTTATGCAATCAATTTATCCTAATGGAAACAACCCATCTAAGCCCCAAAGAGGCAACAATTAAAAAAAACCAGAGGAAAATAAAGAGATTTAAAACAAAAAATAAAACCATTTTAAATTAAATTTACATTTCAATTATCTAAATATGCAAATAAAAAGGCAAAAAGCAAAAACGTGCACATTTGCACATAGCAGTTTGATAATTTGGCCAAAAGTTAGGAAATGTTACCAGAATGATCCAAATATAAACTCTGGGGTGTTACGCTTCCTGTATTTTTTCAAAATGCCACCATTTTGCTTTCACTGAAGACTTTAGACTCCCAAAATCTTTGATAGTATATGATGAGACTTTCTCTTTAGGCCTATGCGAAAAACATATATGCCCACCACATTAATCTTTGGATTTTGGAGAAAAGATTATTTAATGAGCAACCTACTCAAAAATTTTATGAAAATATTCTTTTTTCTTAAAACCTTACCAAAGAAAAACAAAATACCTTTTGCTCATTCAGCAGGTCTGTAATGGTCTGCGACATTTCATCCAAACTTTGTGCTGCTTTTACCAGGTTATGTAGAGCAATTACATGCTGGTGAAGAGGTTCAAAGTCACAAAGTATGGGAACCCTTCAAAAACAAAGTATTTTTAAATTTTAATTTCTTCAATACTACAGTACCACAAATTCAATTTAAAATGTATAGATACAGTAAACAATCTAATCCTGATTTATTCATTTTCTTTATTTCAATTTTGCAGGCAATAAACTAGGGCAACAACTTTATTCCAGGTTCTTTACATTAGCAACTCTAAGCAGTTTCAGTGATAGCGTTCTTTCAAATGACAAAAGAAACAATTTAGATTTGAAGTACCATTTCTAAGAAGTTTTAGGTTAAACTCCAGGTTATGTTCTGCCTCCCTCCCACACCCCAAAGGAGAGGTTTATGAATTATACCTAGAGATACAATAACTCTAAGAAATGATGAAAACTATAACTAAAGGAAACTGAATTACAATGGATTTCTCAGCTGTTTTTAAAAAGAAACGGATTGGAAAGATTTACTGTATATCAAAGTTGACAGAATTTAATATAACATTGCTAACCCATAAACATTTTCCCCATAAATATTACAATAAGACTTTGGGAAAAGATATTAATTCTTAACAGCTGAACTCTCGATGCTGTGTATATAAAAAGACAGGATGATGAGTTTGTTGTGATCATGATGCAAGTGTCTCGTGCCAAGCCTCAATACTCCCCCCCCTCCTTCAAAACTGCAATCCCTTTAAATTACATATGAACAGGAAAAGTAACATTAATACTAATACAATTAAAGTTGAACTATGAATATAACAAAAAGGGATGCGGTTTATATTAAAAAATAGACCAGCATTAAACAAAATAAAATTATTCAAACCTCAATCAAGGTTTGTGTGTGCAAAATATCATATGTTAAACATTTTCACTGATTTTAGATTCATAATAAATGTAATATTAATTTAGCAATTCGACACCTCGTTGTCTGGTATTCTTATATAAGTAATTTATTGCAGTAACAAATGGTGATCTCAAAGGAAAAATATTGACTAAAATATTGATGGACACTATTAGAAAAGATATTTTAAAGAAAATTCTGTGAGTAGATGCCTTGTTATAAAGCATGGAAGCTTTTAAGAATTTCTAACCTACCACAAACAGTGAATGCACTTAAACTGTCCTAACTACTTTAATTAATTTATTCACCCAAACTTGATCAAAACACTGCTTCCAATTTTAAGGATGTACTCTCTTCCCACTGAGGGCTGGTCTACACTAAAAAATGAGATTGACAGTCATGTTGCTCAGGGGTGTAAAAAATCCACACAGCTAAGCAACATATTTAAGCCAACCTCAGTCTGCAGGCAGACAGAGGTAGATTGACGAAATAATTTTTCTGTTATCCTACCTACCGCCTCTCAGGGAGGTGGATTACATATGCCAACAACAGAACCCCTCCAGTTGACATAGGTAGTGTCTACACTCAAGCACTAGAGAAGCACAGCTGCAGCACGGCAGCTCTACTCATTGCAGCATTTTAAGTGTAGACAAGCCTTGGGATACAAACATGTAGAGACAATTTCAGCCTCAACTGGCCACCTAAACTCAACCCCTAGACCAGTGGTCCCAAAACTGTGGGGGGCCACAGAGGAATGTTCAGGGGGCGAAGGGGTGCAGCATGGCCTGGGCCAGCCCCCACGGAGGGGTAGGGAGGGAGCGCCACCCAGCCCTGCTCTGCCCCAAGCTGCAGCTCTGTTCTGTCCCCAGCCACAGTTCCGCCCCCAGCTCTGTCTTCAGCCCAAGTTTCACTGCTGAGCCAACTGTGCAGTAATGGTGGGGTGCGGGGGAGGGGTGGGGCATGGACAGTTTCCATTACTGGTAAGGAGATGGCCTTAGACTGACTGCCATAAATGACAATCAGGCCCTGAAGAATGTGGCTGGGGGATCCGATGATCACGTTTAATACATTTCCTATTGTCCTGTATGGGACGGAGCTGTTTATTGCTGTCTGACCAAAATCAGTCAGGCAGAAAAGATTTGTAAAGGAGTCATGTAATCCAATGTTGAACAATCCTCGTGATTGCTCCATAAGGGAGCTACAGTTGTGAGAGAAGAGAGGCCCCACAGGCCTGATTTGTCCTTTTCAACCACAAAAGCCAAATGCTAATTGCAGAGAAAAGAAGAGCTGGTCAAGGTAACCCTGTCAAGCAGCTCACTACTGCTCCAATTTCAAGCTATTGGCCCAGTGTTTTTATACATTTTGTACACTGTCTATGTATTAAAAGGTCTAATCTTTCTTTGACACAACAGGCATAGAACTCCTGTTAATACTATGTGAATTAAGGGGAGGAAAAAATATATATACAAACCTCTTTACACAGGACAGTTTCAATGCCATTATACAGAAACAATGATGAACTGCACTGTACCCTTTTATCTGTCAGGTACTCTCTCACATTTAGGAATAAAGCTGCACCCTACTTAAATGACATCCAGCATCTCCTCTCCATCTTCTGGCATAGCCAGACAATGCTACCAAAATATTTTTTTAAATGTTTTATCTCTGTTTTGCTTTTTCATAATGGAGGTTTTGTGTACGTGTTTGTTTTTTGTTCTGTATTTTCCATTCACTAAGCCACTTACCTGAGTAATGGTTGCACTTCTGAAGGACAAAAAGACTGCAGAAACTGCAAGTCAGTTAATGAGATATCTGGAAGTTCACTGTCAAACCTGCGAGGCTTTCGTGTCTGTATAAAAGAGAAAATCTACACTGTGATGAAATGATGAATACAGTCAAAATGACGAAGGTAAGATTAAGAAGGAAAATAGTGAACAACATATATTATGAGAACTGATTTTTTAAAAATCTGTAGGATCTCAAAAGTTTTTATTCTTCTTATAGAAAGCTCTAGTCTCAGTTTTATTAAAAAGTCTACATGCACATATATTCATTAACCCTCTCTATGATGTTGTGAGTAGCAATTCCTCCTTCTTACTAAGTTTTTTGAATCATAAATGTGATGTGGGGGGGAAGAGAAGGGAGAGCAGAGGCTTGAAAATTAGTGTGCTGCTAAACAAACAGCTAAATATTAGTTTAACTGAGGAGTTACAATATTAAAACAGGGGGAATCCTTTATCTGACTGTATGGTACTATTATAAAATGCCAAGGAGCAAAATACTGAAAAAGCACTTTATGGGACAGAAAGTCAGAAATATAATAACATGAGCAACATTTCATAATGATCAGAAACATGGAGACATGCCATCGTTAGAGTCAAACAAGTTGAATCAAATCAAAGCAGAAACCTGTCCAACCCACAATCATGTTATATTTGCTAGCCACTTCAGACAATTTAGGATGGTGAATATATTCCATTCCACCATCCAGTGAATGTGTGAAAAATATTCTGCTTGCTTTTATCACCTAATGAACTCTATGGCTGTATTATGCAGGTTAGAGTAGATCATCGTACTGATCTCTCCTGGCTTCAAAATCTTAAATCTTTTTTTTTTTTTTTTGCTCCCTGAAAATATCTGTACTTATAATCCCACAAAATTTTAACTTGACTTCAAAAAGAGAAGTACCAAGTTGACTCTGCCCCCAGTATCATATTGCCATCCATGAACAGTTCTGAATCAAAGTGTCATTATACAGGTTACATCCTTAATTTTTTATATCCTCTTCATAGCAAGAGACAGCACAGGTATTCTGAACTCAAGGCTTAGGGCAAAACTGGTTTAAAATGTGCCACTCAACAACAAAAATTCAGAAGTACTATCAACCAACCTCCCTAATCTCAGAGATTAGTATTACTTAGTTTAAAACAACTGAAAATTGATTTTTTTTTTGTTTAACTTCGCAAAAGAGTGTTCAAATTCAGGCAGCCAATTAACTGCTAGACTTGCAAAGTAACTTTGCCTTCACTAGTGTGTGAATATTCAGATATCGATTTTTTACAGAAACTATGATTATAAAAATACATTTAAAAGCCTCAAGTTTCTGAATGTAGGAGGAGATATAGCATGGAATACATACACAAAAGGATGGAGGCCAAGAGTCAAGTCCCCTAAACAAACGATTCCTTAAAAAAGACTTCCCTGTACAAAGAAACAAACTTTGGTTATTTAGCAGTCATGCACACAACATTCAAACACACCACAAAGATGGAACACAACAATCTATTGTACATGTAAGTGTTGCACTAACCCTGGCAGCTCACTACACATTTGCATTCTTCGACAGATAATAATGTCAAATGACTGCAGGATTTCAGACCAAAAAGCATGTCAGAATTCTGTCCCCCATTCAAGCCTTTTTGTTTTTTCATGATGGCCCTCATACCCAACCAATCATCCTCTTTATAGATCTCCAAGTATCTTCTCTTCTCTGTGAAGTTTCCCTCCAAAATCCCTTTTTATTGTTAATCTTTTTATCCAACACTATCTACTACTCTTTGTTTGCTTTGAATTTCACAAAGTAGGGCAAAAGAAATCAATAATAAGCTTTACAGCGGGCCGACATTAGAGAAAAAGGTGCCCTGGGCGAACTTATATTTTGGCACCGCTGGCCCCCGCTGTCTCCCCAGGTTCCCACCCCACCCTCCCCATTGCCCCTGCTGTCTCCCCGGGCTCCCCACTCATCCTCCCAATCTCCCCTGCTGCCTCCCTGGACTCCCTCCCACCTCCCCTGCCATTGTCCCCAGGCCCCTGCTGCCTCCCTGGGTTCCCCCCCAAATCACTCCCAGACCCTGCTGCCTCCCCACCACACTGTCTCGAGCTCCCTTCCATAGTCTTGCACCCCAGGCCTGCCCCACTCCTTGCTTCTTGACCACAGAGTCCCCGCCCCCCCGACCCTAGCACTCTGAGTGGTCGCCCACATTGCCCACCTGTAAGGCCGGCCCTGCTTCACAGAAAAAAAATAAGATTAATCACATTTTTTTTGTTTTTAACTTTGTCCTGCCTTTTTCTATTTCTTTTGCCTGTTATTTCAAGTGTTTGCCCAAATGCTCTTCAAGAAACGATTTTTTGTTGTTGTTTCTGTAAAGCACACCACAAGTTCTGCCACTGAATATTAAGCAGCAACATCAAAAAGTTACCTTAATAAGATTAATATAGACGTTTGTATAAATCAGTTTAAAGTTAGCTATTGCATTAAAGTATAAACATGTTAAATAACTGAAGTTTTTTAAACAAAGATTTTAAATTAACTGAGAATTTTTAACAATATTTTGAATAAAATATATGGCAGGGTTTACTAATTTGTTGGCATACTTCTTTGTTGGCACACTTTAGAAAAGTAACTCCTTATTTAATATATTTTGTATTGTATATATTTTGTACATATCAAATTGAAAGTTATTTTTATTCACATGAACATCACTTATAGTACATATCATTAATCTAGGTGTTCCAAACTAAGACAGCTCAACTATACAGCGTTCGTTGTTTGAAAACTACAGATACGCACTAAAATGGTAGTTGTGATTTAAGTTACAGAAGAGGAAAACACTTACTAAACAATTTCCCAAAAGATTCCCTTTTTGCCTTTTCAGCTTCATATAGATGTTTCCCATCTTTTATTAAAGCACCAGCCCACTACGAAAGGGAAAACATATACAGTCAGCATGGTAAGTCAGTTTCCATGATCACACAAAGGTAGAACCTTGAAATTATTCATTTAACTCGCTTACCTCCCTGTAGTGTTTTATAAACATTTTTCTCCTTACAACCTCAACAACAGCTAAACAGTACATTTGAGGAACAGTACTGAGAGCCTCTACAATCTTGACTCTTTCTAGCAGCTCTGTTACAAGGCGAAACAAGGCTTGCAGTTTCTCTCCATCTTGGTCCGCATGAAGCATCACAAAGCAACACCATCTACAGAGTAAAATATACCAGTAGTTGCAAGATCATCAGACTTTTAAAAGGAAAGCAAGGATGTTACACTAATGCACATTTATCACAATTAAGTTCACACCCTGGATTATTTCTTCCTTAGAGTCTCATTTTGCTTTTAAAAAGATAGCTGTTGATCAGTCACCTGTTTATTTGTTTATATTGCGGACAATATGTTTATTTCCTGAAAAAGACACTAACAATCCTTCCCAAACACGGTTTTTATTCATATTTTTCATGCTGACAATGCCCTGAAGCGTACAGGACAGCCGCAGAGTGGGCAAGACACTTTATTTTCCGTTGAGCAGGGCTGAATGTGATTACACTGATCACCATTTAGTGCTGGACAGCATCTGTCTCGTATCGCAAATGTTAGACAATACTTTCATTTTACTATGCTGTCATTGCATGAAATCTTTATATTAACATACTGTAAATAAATGACAAATTACTAACTAGTTTAACTTATTCTATCTCATCACAAACTGCTGAAAAGTATTCTGTTTAAAACATGTATTCTGAAAGCATTACTCCGCTTTTAAAGCACCAAAATCTACGTAATTGCTTATCATAGGTCACATGAGACATTTTGTCCATTTACTACCAATTCCTTGAACGTTTTCACCAATTTGGATTGTATTAAGGTACAGGAAAAACAGTTTTAGCTATTGTACAAAAACCACAAACTAAGCCATATTACTGTGCCTGATTTACATCACAGACATCATATGATATGCATAATTTCAACCTTCATCACATTTCTTCCCTCCAAAACCAAAAAACTATATGTATTAATCCAGAAAAAAATGAATCCAGTAAATACTGTATTTAAGATTTATTCATATGACACTTTATATGATAAATTCCAGTGACATAAACCAAAAAAAGCTTTAAAGAAAACTGACATCACTTACTTTAGTCTGACTTGTAGATTATTTGCAAGCTCTTGTTTGGCAGTGGTACATTTCTGCTTAATATCTAACAGTTTCCTGTGATTAGTTAACATAATCATCAGCTGATTTGCATGACTCAAACACAAATCAGGTAGCACAGAAGGATCTTTCAAGTTCTCAGCTCTCTTCTGATTAGCCAAAAATCCCTATAAGAAGAGCAATGCTTGTTAAGCGGATCTGTGTGACAAAATGAAGGATGTTCGCCCCTTAGTTGGTTCTATATCAGTGTCACTGTTTACTCATTTACATAGCACATTCTATCTGTAAGGAAGTGAAACAGCTTTAACAAACTTACCTGGCCTCACTCTGAGATATGATGTGATCACTGAACAAGGTGGTATTGTTCCAGGGTTTTATTCCTTAAATAAAATTCTATTAATTACTATCAACAAATAAAGAAAAAAAGAACCACTGTATATTTAAATATTATTAACAAAGACCGGTGCTATTTTGTAAATGGGCAAATTTAACATCCCACAGCAAGCAAGGCAGCATACAGGGCAGTCTATTTTGTTCTTAGAACTATAGTCATCGATATAATGTAGTGCAGATGGAATATTCTCACACATCAAGCGGAGAACTGTCACTTTAGTCCTTTTTAAATCTTAAACTGTTTTGTCAAGTCTTGCAACAAAACTATTTTTATAGGCTAAAATCATTCCAGTTATGTAGTTGCCTTAATCAGGCAACTTTTTCTTATTATTGCCTGCATCATAACAGAGCCTCTTTTAGACCATTTTTCCCACTCTCAATAACATGGACCACCTCCATACCTATTTGACATAATGTAAATATTTTTAAAATATACCGCCAATAATTCACATTTTAAAAATTCAAATAGTAAAAAAAATAATGCTCAGTTTGACAAAAACAATACATGAAAAATAAAATAATAGCTAAGCATAGATGGATTTATTTCAATGATTCTGCACAACAGAGTTGGCTTTGACATTTCTGTAAAAGTACTCTCATATTCTTATTATGTAATGCCACCTACTGACCATAACTATACATGCAACTCCCAACTTTCAAAGCTCGAAAATGTTCTTTAAAGTTATATTAACCCAGAGAGTAATGTTTACTTTTGACTTGTGCTTGAATACTTGTATTACCTGATTCCCACATGGAAAATAATTAAAATATTTTCCACCTGGGAATCAAAGTGCAGCCAAGTCAAGTGACTGTCTAATACTATTTTGACTTCCAACTAATATTTTGGCTTCATTTCATGTATTATTTGTATTCGTTACTATGGCATCTGGCATGTCATTTACTTCACAAATAAATATATATATAAAGCTAGAAGTTATTTACATTTTTTTCATGCAAGATTAAAACTATTTATATTATGTTTTACTACTATATATATATTTTTAATACATAGGCGTGCCCATCACCGTCTTGGGAACTGAACAGTATTACAACATTCCCACCATTTATATTTATAAATATAAATAAATATTTATATTTATATCGAGGTACTACTGGTTTGAATAAGCCAGATGAGGTTAATTGCCATGGTGCCACATAGGGAGTGAGGTATTTTCTCAGGTAGTCAGGACACAAACCAGACATAGTTGTAGTAATCCAAGTTAACACACTGAACTGCACCCAAACCAAAAAGAGAGCCCATTAATTCTCTGCAGAATTGGTGCTTCCTGAGGTTCACACCATGAAACAGGCGGGCAACTGCAAATCAGTCAATCATTTAAACTCAAACATTCAACAATTCAAAGGCGTAATACACAGAAACACATTACAATTTCCCTACAATTTCCAAAACAGTGTGCTGGAGGAGGAAGGACTACAGCAGGAACAGAACAAAGGTGGAGATTTTCAAATGCACAAATGACAGAGATACACTGATTTTCAGTAGGCGTTACCTGACATTTGGCTCTTTGAAAATCTCTACCAAAATGGCTAAAAAGTTAGTGTCTTGGAAGGTGTCAACAGTGAACTTATTACTGAAGTTTCCTGTAAGTTTTAACAATTGTTCCAAGTTAGTACTTTTTCATCAATTTTGTAACTTCTAAAAAACATAACGTGTTAAAAACAGATAGTCTGCAAAATGTTAAAGACTTGTTCAATTGCCCTAGTATTTTACCATGGTTATTCTCTGCTCTTGGAAGAGTGCAGTAGTAAACAGCAACTGCAACATCACTACGCTCTCTTCCTCTTCCTTTATTGGTTGGTAAACGTTTGAGAAAAAAATGTTTTCCCAGGATCTAATATTAATAGATTTCAGAAATTTCAATAACAGATCTTTTCGATTTTATCATTCCCTTTATGGCATTTTCAACCCAAACACTAATGTATTGCGCAAGAGCACGAAACTCGCTAGTCGAGTTTCAAAATCTGAACATAGTGAAGAGAAAAACTACACAACTGGCATAAAGGGGAAGAGTTAATTTTAGCAATGTAAGAAGTTTTAAGTAAAAGGTAGGGTTTTTTTTCCCCCTTTAGGTATAAAAGCTAATCAGAGTCATTTCTAAAAACAGTATTTCACAGAGCAGTTAGGCGTCTTCATATATTAATAAAGGCATTGTTTCATATTTTGAAGATTAACATATTATCCTTAATAAATGAACTGTGTCCTTTCACTTCTTGATATTAATTAGCTCTAATATACATATTCTACATTTTCCCATCAGATCATTAGACACCAAAAAGATGACCGTTGGTAGCTGGGGAGAAATGTTAAAGACTTCCTTACGTTAACTGCATGTTACTATGGTCATAAGGTGATGTAAATGCTAATGAGTTATAAGGAGAATTAGCCAATTGGCCTATCAGATTAAAAGCCCTCAGATAATATCAGGGGAACACTACAAAGATGGACAGGAGTTCAACCCTCATGTATGTTAATAAGTTTTGGTAGGTGTATGAGTAACTTATTGTAAATGATGTCAGACTGATGGCGGAAGGTCATCCCTTCCTGTCCCTCAACAGGAGCCAGCCACCTCCACTCTTCTTCAGGATTCCATATGGATATGTGAATATGAAAAACCTGGAAATACTGGTGCTGGACTCTCTGCCCTTTCTAACCATTGCAGTCTATGTGGCAGCTATATTTGTAATAAAGCTTTTAATAACAGTACAGTAGATGGGATTGTGCTTGCTGTTTCTCACGTTCCTCAAGTCTACAACCCCAACAGTGCTCCTAGCCTACATGGTGCTGTTAGCCCTAATGTTTTCAATAGTACAGTAGTCATGGAGATCAGACTTTTGCATAGGCATGGGAAGGTGCAGGGGGTACTGCAGTACCCCCAGGTTTTGCGCCCAGCATCCTGACTGCTGGCTCCGCTGCCATCCCAGGGTCCTTCTCAGCCACTGGCCCCAGGGGCTCTGCTGCCAGCCCAGGGTCCTGGTTGCCGGCCCCAACTCTAGGAGTTGGTGAGGGGCGTGGACAGGGTTAAGGGGAGGGCAGCTCAGCACCCGCACTCCAAAAATTGTTCTAGCGCCACTGGACTTTTGTCTAATACTAGAGTTTAAAGAGGTCATCAGTATTATGCAATACCATAATCAGCAAAGGCTACAATAGTGTGGCACATCTTTCACTGTGTTTTGTCCTATGCAAAGTCAACTATTACCTCTCCACAATGGAGGCCTTGGCAACCGTATGCCCTACCCCCCACAATGGAGGAAAAATGCACTGGTCATTTTGTTGACTGGAAAGTGTATGCTGTCCAGGCACTAACATAGCCCATGCCTGTGACAATAACCCAAGAGAGCATGAAACTGCCAAACACGTTCACACCTTCTCCCATGCCAGTCCTTACCTGTGGGAAAAGCTCCCAATCAAAATCCTCCTTCAAGTCTTTTTTTCAAAACTCACCTATTCTGTAATGCATACAGAAAAGTGCTGTTAATGGCTAGATAAGTAGAGAGCTGTGATTACTGGTTCTGATTTGCTAATAATTGCCTATATCCTCTTATTCCTGTTACTCCATGTTCCCCAATACCCAGATCTCAGCCTCTTGTTGGTCTGATCCACTTGGTATTTTAGATTAATGTTTTGTGAGCATTACCAGAAAAAGCAAGCTTAATCATCATAGCCATTGGTACCTGCAATGGTTTGAGGGAATTGTGATCTACCACAGTACCACTGCATCTGTTATTCTGATCCTGCAAGATGCCCTGCCCAAATCAAGCCAGAGGGAACCAGTTGATATCAAAGGCCCTACCAGCTTCAGCTGAATCTTTAATACCACCAGTCATGTGAACATAAGGTACTTGCCATCTCTGCCTGTCTCATATGAGTCATTTTTCCTCCCTTTGCCTATTTCCCCATTAACAGATTTATTCGGGCATAAGCTTTCGTGGGTAAAAACCCCACTTCTTCAGATGCATGGAGTGAAAATTACAGATACAGGCATAAATATATATTGGCACATGAAGGGAAGGGAGTTACCTTACAAGTGGAGAATCAATGTCGAAGGCCAGTTCAGTAAGGGGGGGATGTGCTCCACTCCTAATAATTGATGAGGAGGTGTCAATACCAAGAGAGGAAAAATTGCTTTTGTAGTGAGCCAGCCACTCTCAGTACTTATTCAAGCCCAAATTGTAGCTCAGCAGTTTAATTTTCAGTCCATGCATCTGAAGAAGTGGGTTTTTTACCCATGAAAGCTTATACCCAAATAAATCTGTTAGTCTTTAAGGTGATACCTCGTTGTTTTTGTGGATACAGACTTAACACGGCTACCTCTCTGATATTTCTCCATTCTCACTTCCTTCTTTCTGCCTTCTGTGTAATAAGAATTTTATTAACTTAACTGGCCAAGACAAATCCATCCCTGGTAATACTGAAGACTATAACCAAAACATCAAGCTGAAAGCAATGCTCTGACAGTCCACTGCTGACGAAAGGATGCCAAGTCTCAAAGACCATGTGCTTTTCCTACAATTTCACAGCAACTATGTTGCAAGTGAGAAAGTGTCAGAGACAGAAGCTGCACTTTTCCCCACATTGTGTAAGTTGTTTTTTGTTTGTCTGTTTTTGTATCCCAAAGGAAAAGAACTGAACAATAGCAGCTCAAGACAATCTAAACAAACTTTTGTTTTCCTCAAAAAGACAACAAATACAAACTTTAGTAATAAAGGACTGTTTAGAAGACCATATATACCTGAAGAGAAAGCAAATAAGCAAAATTGTTAACATGTAACTTTACTGAATTTTTTCCATTTCAAATGCTTTCACTGTTTTTCGTCTTTCTGTGCATTTAATAAAGCATTAAGAAAATCTGTAAAGATGGTTGTTCAAATGGGAGGAGGCCAGTTATAACTTGACACAAAACTCAAGACAACACTGGTTGAATGTTTTAACAATAAATAAGGGGTGTGGTTTGTTTTTGTTTTTTTAACACTTTAGACACCCTCTCATCAACACAACACTGTGCATGACATCTGGGTTAGTCAAGCAATGGCAAAACTGGTTAAAGGCTATACAGGAAATGTCCTATCTCCCTATGCAGACACTGCTTGCACTCCCTATATGCACGCACAGCACCAGTGTAGGTTTTAAGTGGTATAGAGAGGACTTTGGTGGCTCTGTCATTCTATGGTAAATCTCACCCTTTTTAAAATTTAACAGATGAGTGTTGAAGCAAGGTAACATACAAGTTTATGGTCTGACCTTTCAAATTTCAGTTTAAGAAATTGTTTTACTTCTGCATCTCAATCAAAAGGGTCTTTGGTTAAAATGAAAGAAATTTTGTGGAACTGTCATTTGACTGTTAAAGACTTCAAATACCATACATTGCAAAATGGACACACTTAGCTTGGGAACAGAAATGGAGTGAAACAGGAGCTGTATTTGGCTAGAGTAATGTGGGAGACAGCACTTGTACGTACCAGGATGGATTCTAATTTGACCTTGCTTTTCATGAACTCAGTTCTCTCAAACATTTTTTTCCCTCTTACTAAGGACTCCTAATTCGAATGAAAGAAACCTACATACATATCTGCATTTAAGGTGAGTGAGGTAAAAAACTATTACTCATCTTCTCGGAACTGTTGTTCTTCGAGATGTGTTGCTCAAGTCCATTGCAATTAGGTGTGTGCGTGCTGCGTGCACAGTCATCGGAAGTTTTTCCAGTAGCAGCACCCATCAGGTTGGCTATGGAGCCCCCTGGAGTGGCGCCTTCATGGCGGTGAATATAGGTGTCTGCTGACCCACCACCTCTTTAGTTCCTTCTTGCCAGCTACTCCGACAGAGGGGAAGGTGGGTGGGTTTGCAATGGACAGGGGATTGGTCCTGCTTTGAGCAGGGGGTTGGACTAGATGACCTCCTGAGGTCCCTTCCAACACTGATATTCTATGATTCTATGAACACATCTCGAAGAACAACAGTTAGGAGACGGTGAATAACCGCTTTTTCTTCTTCGAGTAATTGCTCATGTCAATTCCAATTAGGGGACTCCCAAGCCCTAACTAGGAGCTGGGGTCAGAGTTCATGGAACGCTGACTGGAGCACCACTCTGCTGAATGCCGTATCTCTGTTGAAGGGAGGAGAAACGCGTCTGCGAGAGAGCCCAGACTGATTCTGGAAGGAACAGAATCAAGAGCATTTTCTGATACTCTTCATGGCAAACAGGTCTATTTGGGGAACTCCCCACCTCTGGAAAATGTTGTGTACTATGTCCAGGTGAATAAATCATTCGTCATTGTGGAAGGATCTGCTGAGAGAGTCTGCAAACTTGTTCTGAGAACCTGGGATGTAAGATGCTTCCAGGTGAATAGAGTGGGTTATGCAGAAGTACCACAGCTTGAGGGCTGCCCAACATAGGGGAGAGGAATGAGCCCCACCTTGCTTGTTTATGTAGAACATCTCAGTTTTGTTGTCCGTCATGACCCCCACACACTTGCCTTGCAATTGGGTTTGGAAGGTTTGACATGCCTGTCGGACTACTCTCAACTCCTTGACATTGATGTGGACAGAGCTCGTCCTGCGATCAGAAACCTTAGGTCTGTAGTTCGCCCAGGTGAGCGCCCCATCCCAACGCTGATGCATCTGTCACCAGGGACAGAGAGGGCTGGGGCTTCTTGAGGGGGACTCCCCTGCATGCCTCCTGTGGGTTGAGCCACCAGTGTAGAGGCTTGAGAACTTGCACCGGAAGGGTAACAACCGTGTCCAGGCTGTCACGTCCCAGACAGTAGGCCAGCACCAGCCAAGCTTGGACAGGCCTGAGCCTCAGCCTCGTGTGCTTACAATATACGTACATGCTACCATGTGGCTGAGGAACCTCAAGCAGCCCCGTGCCGTGGTAGTAGGGTACCGTCTGAGGCTTTGCATGATGTCCATGATTGACCGAAAGCAAGTCTCCAGCAGGGATGCCCTGGCCTGGCCAGAGTCCAAGACTGCTCCGATAAACTCTATCCTCTGTGTTGGGCATAGGGTTAATTTGTGCTCGTTGAGTAGGAGACTGAACCTGTCGAAGGTGGACCTTACGAAGCTGACCTGTCTCTCCACTTGGTCCCTGTAATGTCCCCTGAGCAGCCAGTCGCAGGGGTACGGATATACCTGCACCTGCCTCTGGGGTAGGAAGGTGGCCATGACCAACATGCACTGGGTGAACACTTGTGGGGCCATTGCCAGGCCAAAGGGGACTGTGAATTGGTAATGGTTGTGGTTGATCACGAACCTGAGGAATCGTCTGTGGGCAGGAATTACCGAGATGTGAAAGTACGCATCCTTGAAGTCGAGGGCCGCACACCAGTCTCCCAGATCCAGAGAGTGAATAATTGCACTTAGGGAAACCATGAGGAATCTCAACTTTTTCATGAAGCTGTTGAGGCCTCACAGGTTGAGGATGGGTCTGAGACACCCCCCGCTTGGCTTTGGAGATTAGGAAATAATGAGAATAGAATCCCTTGCTCCTTAGCTCCTGAAGAACCTCCTCCACTGCTCCTGCGGTGAGGAGCGTTTGGACCTCCTGTATGAGGAGATGCTCGTGAGAAGTGTCCCTGAAGAGGGACAAGGAAGGGGGATGAGAGGGAGGGGAAGAGCAGAATTGGAGAGAATATCCCACTTCTACCATGCGAAGGACCCAGCGGTCTGATATTATCTGAGACGAAGCACAGTAAAAATGGGACAGACAGTTCAGGAAACAGGAATGAGGATCTGGTACGTTGACTGGTCTGCCGTCCTTGGGTGCACCTTCAAAAGGCCTGCTTAGGGCCTGACGATAGCCTCGCCGAGCCCTGGCCTTGGCTGGGTGGAGGCTGGGAAGGCTTATGCCTGCCATTCCTGCCACGCTTCTTTGAGAAGTCCTGCTGGGCCGGGGGGGGGAAGCGTTGCGTGGGCTGAGGCTAAAATGTTTTCTCTGGGTAGCAGGGGTATGCATGCCCAGTGATGTTAACGTAGCCCACAAATATTTTAGGCTGTGAAGCCTGGAGTCTGTTTGCTCCGCAAAAAGGCCTGTGCCATCAAAAGGCACATACTGAATTGTTTGTTGTACCTCCAGGGGGAAGCCTGGATGCTTGGAGCCATGAGCTCCTCTTCATTGCTATGCCCAAAGACAAGGTATGCACGGCCAAGCCCGCATCATCCAGTGAGGCCTCTAAAGAGGTCTGTGCCACTGCCTTGCCCTTATCCACTATGGCCCCAAACTCTGCGTTGGATTCAGTAGGTACCAGTTCTTTGAATTTCATCACGGGGTTCCATGAGTTGAAATTGTACCTTCTCAGGATTGTCTTTTCCTTGGCAATCCTGAGCTGGAATCCCTCGGTTGAGTAGACCTTCCAGCTGAAAAGGTCCAGCTTTTTGGAGTCTTTTGGGGTTGGTCCCTTGTGCCCCTGCTTCTCTCTCATTCACTGCGGCCACCACCAAGGAGCAGGGCTGTGGATGAACAGACAAGTACTCATACCCCTTAGAGGGGAAAAAGTATTTTCTCTCTACCACCTTTGCTGTCGGGGGAATGGAGGCAAGGGTTTGCCACAGGGTTTTAATGATGGCTTGGACAGTTTTGATGTGGGGCAAAGCCACCCCCGATGGCCACTGGGTCTTCCGATTCGACTAACTCCTTGGCCTACAGCCCCATATTGTGAGCCATCCTGCGCAGCAGGTCCTGGTGTACTCAACTGTTAATAGGGAGCGGCCCACAGGAAGAAGTCCCCGCCACCATTTCATCCAGAGGCGGCACTGGGCATTCCTGGCCCTCTGGCTCCCTGGGTATATCCTACTCAGTACCATGCTCCTCGGTGCCAACCTTGGGTTCAGCACTGGTGGCAGGCTCGCGATCTGGACGCGGTTGCGTAGCCCGTACCGATGTCATCTCAGAGTCCCGAGGGGTGGGACAACTCGTGGCTGGAAGGGGCACTCGTGGTTCTGACACCAGCAAGTGGGAACCTTTGTGAAGTGAGTGCCCTCAGACTGGTGGTAGGCCCATGGTGTCCAAAAGTGCCACTGAGCTGGCCCCTGCCACTGCACTTGCTATGCACTACTTCCATGTCCTGCCTTCTGCGGAAGGATGAATAATAGGACTCTGCCTCCGAGTCAGATGATGTGGATCTAGAGCATCAAGACTATGGCGGTTCCAAGAGGGGCGGTGCCAGGGATCGGTACCGCATGGCCAGTGCCATGGGGAGCAGTGCCATGGGGAGCGGCGACCTCCGCAACAGTGCAGGCAGTGTGAGCAGTGCTGGTCTGCCTCCACTGGCTTCGGTGCCAGGAAGCATCAGTGCCGAGGGTCTCTGTGGCCAGAGTCCTTCAGCGCCGCCCCACGCACAGAGGTTGGGCTACTCCGCACTGAGGTGCTTAGTGCCGGATCCTGCTCGGTGCTGGATTCCATCAGGATCTGCTTCAGCCTGAAGTCCTGCTCTTTCTTCGTCCTCGGGCAGAACCCTTTGCAAATATTGCACCATTCTGTTTGGTGAGCCTCCCCTAGACACTTGACACAAGAGTCATGGGGGTTGCCCGTTGGCATGAGCTTATGGCAGGTTCCACAGGGTTTAAACCCTTGGGATCGGGGCATGCCCTGAACCCCAAAGGAGGAAAGGGAACTTGTGGTGGGAAAAAGCCCCCACGCCTACTAAAACTAACAACTAAACACTAGCAACTTCAACTATTTACAAAACTAAACTATGACACTACAAAACTAAGGGAAAAACACTTGCGAGAGGAAGCAACTACAGTTCCAATGACTGTCACTGGCGGTAAGAAGGAACTGAAGAGGCGGCGGGTTGGCAGGGACCTATCTTCACCGCCATGAAGGCGTCACTCCAGGGTGCTCCATAGCCAATCCAAAGGGTGCTGCTACGGGTAAAACCTTCCGACAACTGTGCACGCGGCACGCACACACCTCACTGGAATCAACATGAGCAAGCACTCGAAGAATACCTTTTAGTAGACCAACTTCTGTTGGTGAGAGAGACAAGCTTTCAAATTTACACAGAGCTCTTCTTCAGGTCTAGGAAACTTATTCAGGGTCACAGTTAAATACAAGGTGGAACACTGTCACGCTGTATGGAGTTGCTCATGATCGTGAATGCCAACCTCAGAGCAGAATGTCAAAAAGCCGGGTAGACACTCCAAACTGGTGGTATGCTCTATAATTCAAACTTCACTAACCCAGTAACAAGTGTGTACTCCTAAAGCACTATAACAGTCTTACTACAGAATCACAGAAATTCCAGTCTATCTTGCCATCCATGGCAGCTGGACTTAGAGACAAATGGTCACTCACACCAAAGATCAAAAAATATCAAACCATTTATATCAAACCAGTTTCTGTAGAATATGAAACTGCAGATTTAAGAATAGAAATATGTCACTACATATTATATTCCTTCAAATTCTAACCATTTCTCCTTAGTTTTCTCAAATAGTAAGCAGTTTGATTTTTGCACACATTCAGAAAAGGAAGAATAAGATGTGTACTATTCCAGAAATTAAATCAGAATAAAGCTAATGTCTCTCAGAAGCAAGGGTTGGGACCCCAAGTATTGTTTATAGATTCCAAGGCCAGAAGTGACTATATTCATCCTCTCATCTGATCTCCTGTACATAACACAGGCCACAGAACTTCCCCAAATTAATTCCCAAAGCATATCTTTTAGAAAAGAATCCAATCTGGATAGGAGAATCCACCACTACCCTGGGTAAATTATTCCAATGATTACTCAAACCATTGAAAATTTACACCTTAGTTCTTTCCAGTCTGAATTTATCTAGTTTCAACTTGCCACTGGATCATGTTATATTTTTCTCTCCCAGACTGAAGAGCCCATTATCAAATACTTGTTCCCTATGCAGATACTTACAGATTAATCAACTCACCCTTAACCTTCTCTTTGTTAAACTAAATAGACTGAGCTCTTTGAGTATCTCACTATAAAGCATCTTTTAATAATTTAATCATTATTGTTGCACCTCTCTGAACTCGCTCCAATTTATCAACCTCCTTCTTGAACTGTGGGGTATTCCAGCAGCAGTCACACCAGTGCCAAATACAGAGGGTAACATAACCTCTCTACTCCTACTCAAAATTCTCTTGTTTATGCATCCCAGGATCACATTAGCTTTTTTGGCCAGAGCATCACACTGGGGGCTCACGTTTAGCTGATTTACCATGACCACCAAATCTTTCTCAGAGTCATTGCTTCTCAGGACGGAGTCCATCATCCCCTAACTACGGCCCACATTGTTCTCTTTGATATAATATTTACATGCCATATTAAAATGCATATTGTTTGTTTGCACCCATTTTACGAACTGATTCAGATAGGTCTGAATCAATATACTGTCGTCTTCATCATTTACCACTCCCCAATTTGTGTCATCTGCAAACAATGATGATTTTATGTTTTCTTCACTGATAAAACTATTACATAGCGTAGGGACATGAACCGATCCCTGCAGGACCACACTGGAAACACACTAATTGTATGACAATTCCCCATTTACAGTTACATTTTGAGACCTATCCAGTATCCAGTTTTTAATCAAATTTAATGTGTGCCATGTTAATTTTATATTGTTCTAGTTTTTTAATCAACATGCCATGCCGTACCAAGTCAAACATTTTACAGAAGTCTATTACATCAACACTATTGCCTTTTATCAACCAAATATGTAGTCTCATAAAAAAGAGATATTACGTTAGTTTGACATGACCTATTTTCTATAACCCATTTTCATTTGCATTAAATTACATTACTCTCCTTTCATTCTTAAATGAGTTCTGTATCAGCCATTATCTAGCCTGGGATCCATGTCAGGCTGACAGGCCTATAATTATCTGGGCCATCCCATCTGAGCATTTTGGTGAATTGGCACATTAGCTTTCTTCCAGAACTTTCCCAGGGCTTCAAGACTTATTAAAAATTAACATTAATGGTCCACTGAGCTCCTCCGCCAGTTCTTTTAAAACTCTTGCATGCAAGTCATCTGGATCTGCTGCTTTAAAAAAATCTAACTTTAGTAGCTTCTGTTTGACATCTTACAGAGATACTAGTGGAATGGAAAGAGTGTTATCGTCACCATATAATGAGACTACATCATTTATTTTCCCCCTCCAATAAAGAATACTTATGAACATTTCTGCCTTTTCTGCATTACAATTGATAATTCTGCCATTTCCATCCAGTAATGAACCAATACCATTGTCAGGATTCATTTTGTTCCTAATATATTTTTTAAAAAACACCCTCCTGCTGCTTATTTTCCTTATCTCTGCTGGCCATAGCCGCCTTCTCCTTGTGTCTTTTAGCTTCCCTTCAATAATTTACACTAACTTTTTCATGCCCAGGGTTGATTTTGTGTTTAGCATCTTACATGTCCAACTCATACCAAAATGCTCAGACATACAATCAGAAAAATAACCTTGATGGAAACAGAGGGGACAAGACTGGTCTACTTCATTAAATATATTTGTAATTTACTCAGCATTTGGGATTGTATGATGCAAAAAATGATAATCAAAATAGTTGAAAATTTAAATACAAAAAAGTGAGGACATTCAGAATTATGGTTCCCATAGAAATTTTAACATGATCACTTGGCCATATGTGCTATTTTGTATTATTATGCTGTTTGTCAGAGCTACAGTTACAGTGAGAAGTGTAATTTTGGATGTTCTCTCTGCATTTATTTGACCACTGTTTTATAGCTAAGGTTTACAGTTTCATTTGTTTTACTCTGTAGAGTGATGGGGGGAGTGGGTTAATGTGTACAGTATTTAAGAGTTTTGTACTGGCAACCACCACATCCAATGTTTTAAAACAACAAAAATCCTTAATTTTTTTTTGAATGAATGACCCAGTACTATGTCTACATCCGTGATAGCTTAAAACTACCAAACTAAATTATCAAATTTGCCCTATTGGACTGAAAATAAGGAGAAGACATTTCCGCCAAAAGGTTAATTTTTAGAACGTGAGAAATAACCCCCCCAAAAAAGAAGAATTATAAGGAAAATGCACCTTCTATCATAATAAAGCCACAGCTACCATGCTTTTGTAATACTCTTGTACATAAAGTTAAATGTGTTGGAAACTGTTTCACATAAAGAGATATGCTTATTTGTTTTATTAGAGTGTTGTGCTACATTAATCTATTTCCCCCACCCCAAGAAAAAATAATTACCTGAGCAAGGTCTTTTTGTTCATTTACTAGTCTGCTGCAGCTAGCTATCATCTGGTCCAACGCATAAAGCCTGTCCTCAAGCCCTTTAATCGCCTTCATGTTTTGATTATCTAGTTTGGCAATAGTTTGTCGACATTCTACCAAAAAGGGCTGAATGATCTTTGGATCAAGCTAAAAGATGGAAGAAAAAAGAGACTGTAATTATACATATATTTAGTGCCTTTTAAAAAAAATACTTCACGCTGTGTACAACAGATTGCAACTCATTAATAAAGAGACAATGACAACACTGACATTGAATGGTTGGTGCAGGAGCAAAAAAATAAAATAAAAAATAAAAAAAATGAAATGAATATGTTACAGAGAAAACAAAATATTAAAATTCATCCAAATTATTTTGCTCTCTTAGTGTAGGTCTACACTGAAGCCTAGAGAGGAGGTGGGCTTCAGAGCCCAAGCTCTAGCATGAGCCCCAACAGCCACACAGCTATTTTTAAAGCCACAGTACAAGCCTGAGTCTGTAGACCCAGACTCAGACTCACTACTGCAGGCTGCTGCTTACTGTGCTGATGTACCCACAGTTCCTTAATTTCTGATTTAGTTTTTCACTGGGAATTTCTTCTGTATCCCACATATTCTGTTTTGTTGTTATTATTTTACAATTTAGTCTTTGTTCTTACTTGTGGCATAAAATTAGAAATAGTTTGGGAACTATTAGACTATGCAATCCAGGTCCTTGAAAATGGAATCAAGATTAATTTTTAAAAAATGGAAAACTAAAGTGACAGCTCTTTATAAAATAGGCAGATACATTCACAAACAAATAACTGACTGATGTTACAGAGCTGTACCACCTCTGATTACGTTTAAAACTTTTACTACATTTAAACTAGTAACTAATTTTTTGCTGGAGGAAAAGTTTGACTCATCCACCCTTACAAACCCACTATCAACAACAGATGTTAAAAAAGTAAGAGGTTACATCACATCTACAGGGCTTTGGGGTGATTCCTCCAATTCAACATCAAAGTAGTGAAAAAAAGTAGAGCCCTTCAATACAAATCCTTTAGTTATAAGAGACTAGGGAAATTACTGTTTCAATGGAACACAGTTCTGAATAAACTAGTTAAGAGCATAGAGCATGTCATGCTTGGGTAGCGTGGCATAACAATTTATCTAAAAGAGCTACTGCAAACCTGGTGTTGCAAGAGAGTTCAGTAAAAATTATTTTTAGGGAACTACTCTAACATTCAGAGGGGTAGCCGTGTTAGTCTGGATCTGCATTAAGAGTCCTGTGGCACCTTATAGACTAACAGATGTATTTGGAGCATAAGCTTTAGTGGGTGAATACATGCATCCGACGAAGTGGGTATTCACCCACGAAAGCTTATGCTCCAATATGTCTGTTAGTCTGAAGGTGCCACAGGACTCTTTGCCGCTTTTACTCTCACATTTAGTCACATGAGAACTCTCACCCTGAAGTCTATGATACCATATAAATGAGTGAATGCCTACACGAAGAAAATGCCTACATAAAGGCCAGTAGTACATAATCTGGGACCTAAGATACTGTTGCAAATGGCAGTATTGCCGCAAATGTTGTGGGATGTAGCAATGTGAAACTTTGAAGGAGGGATACAACAACATACAGAGGTACTAGAGTTAAAGAGATCCCCATTTACTCCATAATAATAATAATAATAATAATAATAATAATAATAATAAAAAGGAAAGTGGGAAAAAGAAAGCAAATTGGAAAGTGATTCAACTTGGAAGAAAAAAATTAGAATTAGTCTTAATTTCCAGAAGAAAATATTAGTGCAAAACAGCTGAAGTTAAATGCCCACAGCGCATCTCAAATAATACAATACTTCAGGATTTTTTAAAAGCTTTTTGAGATGTCATGAAAGGCAGTTTTAAAACTGTCCTATCTTGTCATGTCTTTCTAAATGTACTATTTGTACTAAGGGTTCTCAAAGATTTTCAAATACTGGACAAACTCTTAACAGAGTCGTCAACTGGATCCTCCTCCCAATCACAATCCCATTCATGACTATATATTGTCCTTGTCGCAACTAGAACAGCTGTTTACATGGAAAAGTAATATTAGGGAAGTACATTATTTTTAACTAATGCAATTTGTGTTTTGACCTTTTGGAACAAAGAGGATCTCTGTTTCTCTCATTTCACTCTTCTCCACATACTACCCTGAGGTCTGATCTCCTCTTTGCTCACCCTGGAACTTCTCCTGCTGCCTTTGACTCTAGCCCCATTTGCAGGATCTGGCTCTTCCTTCACTGGTAGATAGCAGTTTCTATCTGTGGTAGTTTCTTTCCGTCCCCTCTTGATTACATATCAGTAGCCCCTAATAGAAGCTCCTTGTTGCTAACTACTTTTACAAGAAGCTACGCTTTTTGCATTAAGAGTCTGGATGTCTTTAGAAGCAATTGGAAGCAAGGAGCCAGCACCATGCAGAACATACTAGTTCTCCCTGGACCACCAATGGTCACAGAAGAGAACCTGGAAACTGCTGCTCTACAAAGAATTCAAACAACAGGAAGAATTCCATAAAGGAGGTTAGCAAGAAATGCCATCATAAATCAGTTGCCTGGTTCAAAACTCTAAATAGCAATGAAAATCAATAAATTAATGCTAGCCTATTCCAGTTTTACATGTCAAAATGTCAACTCAGGATAAATTTAATACCAAATAACCATTCTGCCACAGGATAGGTATTTAGATATTACGGCTGTCAAGAGATTAAAAAATTAATCATGATTAATTGCACTGTTAAACAATAACAGAATACCATTTATTTAAATATTTTTTGATATTTTCTAGATTTTCAAATATACTGATTTCAATTACAACACAGAATACAAGTGTACAGTGCTCACTTTATTTTTTATTACAAGTACTTTCACTGTAAAAAAACAAAACAGTATTTTCAATTCACCTAATACAAGTATAAGAGCAATCTCTATCATGAAAGTTGAACTTATAAATGTAGATGTAAAAAAAACCCACTGCTTTCAAAAATAAAACAATGTAAAATTTCAGAGCCTGCAAGCTCACTCAATCCTACTTCTGGTTTAGCCAATCGCTCAAACAAGTTTGTTTACATTTGCAGGAGATAAGGCTGCTCGCTTCTTGTTTACGTTACCTGAAAGTGAGAACAGGCGTTCTCATGGCACTGTTGTAGCCGTCATCGCAAAATATTTACGTGCCAGATGTGCTAAAGGTTCATATGTCTCTTCATGCTTCAACCACCATTCTAGAGGACATACGTTCAAAGCTGAGGACAGGTCAGGCTCGATAACAATCCAAAGCAGTGCAGACCGACGCATGTTCACTTTCATTATCTGAGTCAGATGCTACCAGCAGAAGGTTGATTTTCTTTTTTGGTGGTTCAGGTTCTGTAGTGTCCTCATCTGAGTGTTGCTCTTTTAAGACTTATGAAAGCATGTTCCACACCTCGTCCCTCTCAGATTTTGGAAGGCACTTCAGATTCTTAAACCTTGGGTCAAGTGCTGTAGCTATCTCACACCGGTACCTTCTTTGCATTTTGTGAAATCTGTAGTGAAAGTGTTCTTAAAATGAACAATTTGTGCTGGATGATCATCCGAGACTACTGTAACATGAAATATACGGCAGAATGCAGGTAAAACAGAGCAGGGGACATACAACTCTCCCCCAAGGAGTTCAGTCACAAATTTAATTAATGCAGGGTTTTTTTGTTTTTTTTTTTAAATCAAGCGTCATCAACAGGGAAGCATGTCCCCTGGAATGGCAGCCAAAGCATGAAGGGGCATACAAATGTTTAGCATATCTGGCACATAAATACCTTGCAATGCCGGCTACAAAAGTGCCATGCAAATGTCTGTTCTCACTTTCTGGTGACATTGTAAATAAGAAGAGGGCAGCACTATCTCCTGTAAATGTAAACACACTTGTCTTTCTTAGTGATTGGCTGAACAAGTAGGACTCAGTGAATTTGAAGGCTCTGAAGTTTTACATTGTTTTGTTTTTGAGTGCAGTTATGTAACAACAAAAATCTACATTTGTAAGTTGCACTTTCACAACAAAGAGATTGCACTACAGTACTTGTATGAGGTGAACTGAAAAATACTATTTCTTTTATCATTTTTACCATGCAAATATTTGTAATAAAAATATACACGTATTTCAATTACAACACAGAATACAATATATATGAAAATGTAGAAAAACATCCAAAGTATTTAGTAAATTTGAATTGGTATTCTATTAACAGTTCGATTAAAACTACAATTAATCGCGATTAATGTTTTTAATCACGATTACTTTTTTTAGTTAATCGCATGAGTTAACTGTGATTAATTGACAGCCCTATTAGATATCTTTTTTTCAGTTCCAGATTAGTTCTGATTTCACGGAAGCCTTCGAATCATTCTGAAAAGGTACCAGATTTTCTAAAAAAGCCAAACAAACAAATGGGGAGGGAGGCAACAACTTAAGTTCTTTGCAAATAAAATTTAGGAATCCTAATGAAATCTAAAATATGTCAAATCTTCACTGATATACCATCATTTGCATAACTGCATTGCTACTGTCAAGGGGAAACTGGGTAATTTAGCAGTTGGGTTGGTCTCTGCAATTACAGGTCGGGAGAAAGCTGGTTCCTTTGTAGTGACCAAACCAGATGATATGAAACTAGCTGTAGGCAGCTGGGACATAAACTTCTATTTAGAGAATCTTTAGCCTGTACTCCTTGAAGCTGACTCAAATATCAAGTGGACAAACTAACACAGGGAACACCTACTCACAGAATGCCCCTCGTTCCTCCTCATGACACCAGAGACTTTTGTTATGTTGGTTCACAGGGAGCATTTTACTGGAGTTGCACAACTATAATGAACACAAAACTAAGATCCCAAAATAAAGTATAAAATTTAAAAAATCTGTTTTAAACTAAGAATTACATATTACCACTAGTAAGTGAGAAATGAGAAAAGATTCATGAGGAAGAGGTTTTTAAATAGGCTACAAAGCTCACTAGTAAAAACCAAGAAAAAGATACGTCACTATCAAACAACCATCTAAAACTACTCAGAGCATGATGCTTCTCTATTGGAGACAGAAATGGAACACCCAGCTAGATATAAGCTACTCTGAGAAAGTGTGTATATCCATCTGCTGGTACAAAATATCAAAACCCATTTAATGGGCTCAATTTTTTTTCCTGTGTTTTTAATATGATAGAGGATTTAATCTTTTTTTAACATAAAGTATGTTATACATCTGTGGGACCAGGAACATCCTTGATTTCACACAGGTTTGGGTATATTTTGTTGGGTAAGTAACATCACAAAGTTAGCGAAGAAAACAAAAATGTGTTACCATGCTAGCCACAAAAATAAATGCTGCTTTTTTTTTTTTTTTTTTTTTAATAAAACGTTTTGGACAACTATTCACATGAAATTATAACAAATCTAAGGACGGTCAAATTTTCAAACTAAGCAGCCCTCTAATTTTTTCTTCTCCATTTTCTCCTTTGTTTAAATGCAGAAAGTTGCAGGAGAAAAAGTTAAAACAATTAAAGTCAGATCAACATTTACTTCAGTAACACCAGCATCTGGTAACCAAACAGAAAGATTAAATGGGAAATTCCTATTATTTCATTAAGACATCTTTTTTAAGTGTGAACTTACTCTGCTCATAGAATCAAAACATTTTCTGACTAATGATTCCACATCATTAGGTCTATCTTGAACATTTATCCAGTCCAACAGAGAGACATTGAAGGAAGGCAGATCATTCTCGTTAAGCTCCTCTGAAGTTTTACTCTCCTCAATAGTAGTGTTTTGACTGGATTCCCTATTTTCTTTGACATTTCCTGGATCTGTGCTGTCCAGGGCTGAATGCTCCACAGACTTGCAAAATGAGGCTAAAAGTGATTTATTGTGCACTCTAGGTATATCAGAAGAAAGCACCAGTTCAGCAGACTTCTCATCTTCAGTTTCTTCACTTTCTGCCCCTCCATGCCCAACAGAAGAATCCAATCTTCCTAAACACTCTCTGTAACTATGTCTGGTTAGGCACTCCAGCAGTGGGATCTTGGACATTACAGAAACAGCTGTCCCCAAGCTTTAAAATAAAGGACAAACAAAACATCTATCAAGGAACTAATCTTACAAAAAGTTTAAGGTAGGCAATTTTTTTTTGCAGAATTTTAAATTTTTTGGTTCAGAATTTCCCCAGGAGTAAGCTTTTAAGAAAACTATAAGGAGTGAATGTTCTAACATATTAAGTTACCTACTGTATGATACGAAATACAACAAAAGTAGTACAAATGTACAGAATTCAGAACTTCTACTGGTTTACTAAGAATTAATTGTGGAAATATAAAATCATAAAACTTATTTTTAAATGTACTGATTGTGTAGGGCACTTTCTTATTGAAGAGTCTAACAGCAAACCTACTGTGTGAGTTTCAGCTTAATATCATCTATGGACTGCAGATAGTTTGAATATGCATTTTCAAACTTGAAAAGCAGCTTTTGATAAGAATATGTGCAATCTTCCAAATTGGCCATTATGGCGGCCCAGCCTTGGTGCTGAAGATGTTCATCATGGACCAGACCTTCACAAAAGGAACAAAGCTTCTTTGCAACCTCATACATTTCCTATGCCAAAAAAAAAAAAAGAAAGAAAAAAAAAGTAAATTCACAGAATTAAATTATCAGTCTAAACCTGTACTCAATGCAGTAATGCATTCAATGCAGTACTCAAATGTTTATCATACTTCAGAAAAACTACTGACTGTGACACCTAACAGAAAATTAAACACTGAAAGTCTAAAAGGAAGTGTTTAAATATGAACAGTTGTTTGGCCCTCCCTAAAAACATTTACTGAAAGTAATACAAACTTCCTTTACCTTTTTTTATTTTTTAACAAAAATTGTATTAAATGACAAACTCAATTTACTCAGACTGTTTACTGAATGTCATATTAATCCAAAAGAAAGCAAGACAGTCCTGGCCCCAGAAACCTACAAATTAGCCAGTACTGTTCCAACAAGAAATCAGATCAAATATCAAAGCAGTGTACATTATCACTTTTTATGCACATATGTATTATGCTATATATTTTTTGGAGTATGGGGTTTACAGAAGAGGCATACTAAGGACAAAAAACATTTTGTTGAAGAAGTGGTCGTTTGGCTCATAACAAAGGGTAGGAGATCTAAATGTAAAGAGGCAGCTTGGAAAACAGCACAGCAAGAAGATAGTAGGAGGGCAGGTTGGGAGAAGTGTAGGAGGTGAGAAAATTAATCAAAGGAAGATTTAAATTAAGTCTTAACAAACCAGGTGCAATGTGAGTAGCAATGAAAAGTGCCCACAATGCAACCGGTGACCATCACAAATTTATTTCACATGTCATTTAACAGCCATCAAGAGTCAAGAGTTCTGCTATCATCAACCCAAGGTACAGATGAATCAGACACTAAAAGCTCTGCATCCTATTAACAACGTACTGAATTACTGCTCCTTTACAACTACTTTTGTTTTGCTTTTCAAGTTTAAAAACTGCAGATTTTCCTATTGTAACAACATAAACAGGAAATGTACTAATTTAGCTAACAGTTTAGAAAGAAAACTTTATTTAAATTTAGGAAGACAATTATATTAAAGAAGGAAAGATAACTAAAGGGAAGTCTTTTGGTTTACACCCCAATCTTTACATACCTTTGAAGTTGCATATTCTGTTAAGAAATGTCCTCCTGATTATACTTATGTGTTTGGTTTTAATATCAACCTCTCTACCTATGAAAAAAGAAAGGAAAGAAAACAGTGATACTTATTGTAGATTCCACACTTAACTAAGCTGTGACTGCACATCATCCATGGTCAACTGTACACATGTACAGCTTTGTGTGTGGAAGCTAGAATAAGATTGATTTTCCTTTTTTAAGTTATTCAAATATGGTGAGATCAATATTAAAACCCAAACACATAAGCATTCTGCAGAATACATTTGCTGCTGAGTGTGTGATGATGTAGTACATTAAATTCTGGGCCAAAATGTTAGGCAATTTATTCTAGAAAGATAATCTACCATTGTTTAACTCCCAGATTTTAAGTTACTTAGGCAATGCTGCGCTCAGTGTTGTAGCACCTTCTTTAGAAGCCTAATCTCATTTTCAAAAGGGAGCCTGACTCTCAGTGATGGTCAATCGGATTTTGTCTCCTGACTGCCTACATTCCTTTTGAAAATAACACAAGCCCATAAATCAGTCAGGTATTGCAACGATAAGAACAACAAGACCTAAACATTTTTAAACATGCAGACCTCTCAAAAAACGTTAGAATTGACTTTAAAACATCATGCAACTTTTCAGATCCTGCTTCAAGTCTCTAGCAACATGACAATATTCCACTACATCCAACTTAATAATGTTTTGGATATTGGTATCTTCCAGGCTATTGGAAAAATGAGTTATTGGGTAGCACCTGTGTTTATAAAGCTGTGTATTTATACAGTCTTCAGGAAAACCTGGAAAATTTCACAGTAAAGTCTCACAAACACTTAAAAGAAAACACTTCACCAGATATAAACAAAAAAAACTAAAACATATTTTGGGATACATTCTTAAATTTCAGAGTAACAGCTGTGTTAGTCTGTATTCGCAAAAAGAAAAGGAGTACTTGTGGCACCTTAGAGACTAACCAATTTATTTGAGCATAAGCTTTCGTGAGCTACAGCTCACTTCATCGGATGCATAGTGTGGAAAGCGTAGAAGATCTTTTTATATACACACAAAGCATGAAAAAATACCTCCTCCCACCCCACTCTCCTGCTGGTAATAGCTTATCTAAAGTGATCACTCTCCTTACAATGTGTATGATAATCAAGTTGGGCCATTTCCAGCACAAATCCAGGTTTTCTCACCACCCCCACCCCCACACACAAACCCACTCTCCTGCTGGTAATAGCTTATCTAAAGTGACCACTCTCCTTACATTGTGTATGATAATCAAGGTGGGCCATTTGCAGCATAAATCCAGGGTTTAACAAGAACCTCTGAGGGGGGGGGAGGGGGTAGGAAAAAACAAGGGGAAATAGGTTACCTTGCATAATGACTTAGCCACTCCCAGTCTCTATTCAAGCCTAAGTTAATTGTATCCAATTTGCAAATGAATTCCAATTCAACAGTTTCTCGCTGGAGTCTGGATTTGAAGTTTTTTTGTTGTAATATAGCAACTTTCATGTCTGTAATCGCGTGACCAGAGAGATTGAAGTGTTCTCCGACTGGTTTATGAATGTTATCATTCTTGACATCTGATTTGTGTCCATTTATTCTTTTACGTAGAGACTGTCCAGTTTGACCAATGTACATGGCAGAGGGGCATTGCTGGCACATGATGGCATATATCACATTGGTGGATGTGCAGGTGAACGAGCCTCTGATAATGTGGCTGATGTTATTAGGCCAAGAATAAATGGACACATCTGATGAAGTGAGCTGTAGCTCACGAAAGCTTATGCTCAAATAAATTGGTTAGTCTCTAAGGTGCCACAAGTACTCCTTTTCTTTTTGTGAATACAGACTAACACGGCTGTTACTCTGAAACCTATTTCCCCTTGTTTTTTCCTACCCCCCACCTCCTCAGACGTTCTTGTTAAACCCTGGATTTGTGCTGGAAATGGCCCACCTTGATTATCATACACATTGTAAGGAGAGTGATCACTTTAGATAAGCTATTACCAGCAGGAGAGTGGGGTGGGAGGAGGTATTTTTTCATGCTTTGTGTGTATATAAAAAGATCTTCTACACTTTCCACACTATGCATCCGATGAAGTGAGCTGTAGCTCACGAAAGCTTATGCTCAAATAAATTGGTTAGTCTCTAAGGTGCTACAAGTACTCCTATTCTTAAATTTGTTTCTGTATACCAGAAACTCTACGAGTTGTCCAATAGCTGGCTGAAGACTGGAAGTGCTGCTACTCTGTTGTCATATTAAGCCACTGGAAGAGGGGATAGTTTACCCCGTACTGTACATCAGTGGTTCTCAAAGCCGGTCTGCCACTTGTTCAGGGAAAGCCCCTTGCAGGATGGACCGGATTGTTTTCCTGCCGTATTCGCAGGTTCGGACAATCGCGGCTTCCACTGCCTGCGGTTCGCCGGTCCAGGCCAATGGGGGCTGCGGGAAGCGGCGCGAACCAAGGGACGTGCTGGACGCCCTTTCCACAGCCCCCATTGGCCCAGAGCAGCAAACCGCAGCCAGTGGGAGCCGTGATCGGCCGAAACTGCGGACACAGCAGGTAAACAAACCGGTTCGGCCCGCCACGGGGTTTCGCTGAACAAGCGGTGGACCGGCTTTGAGAACCACTGCTGTACATTACTCCTAGGGGAATTCTGTGCCACTGCACAATTCAGAATTTTGCAGAAATTGACATTGTGCGCACAGAATTTCCTTTCCCCCACAAAAATGAGATGCAGTGCTGCTCGGCACCACTAGGTGCCACTGGACTCTGCAGAGTCCAGTTTGCACATACAAGACACTGCTGGGGGGGAAGGAGAAGGAGCTGGAGGGTTCCCGGCAGCTGAAGTTTCCAACATGGTCTGAGGGAAGGAGAGGGCGCAGGAAACTCCACGCAAGCCTGGGACCAAGCATCA
Organism: Chelonia mydas; assembly: GCF_015237465.2. Taxonomy (NCBI): domain Eukaryota; kingdom Metazoa; phylum Chordata; order Testudines; family Cheloniidae; genus Chelonia; species Chelonia mydas. The sequence continues at coordinate 68,617,153 of NC_057850.1, read as the reverse complement.
GGCTATTCTCCCTCTGGATCCCTAGGCTCTGGGGGAGGGGAGGGAATAGGCGTCTGGGGAAGGGGGAAGCAGCAGCTGGGCTCTGGGGGGGGATGGGGTGCACGTGTATTGGCTGGGAGGGGCTCCGCAGGTGTTCTCTGTGGGGGGGGGAGGGATTGTGAGTGTCTGTCCCCCTGGCTGGGCTCTGAGGGAGTGGGGTAGGAGGCAGATAAACAGGAACTGGGTTGTCATTTAACTGGGATTTCTTTAACTCTCTACTCCTGGGAAAATATGTGTGTGTGTGTGTGTGTGTGTCTCTGTATTATTAGAGACATACTTGCTGACAGGTATTTTGAAATACATTACCAAAATAATTGAAACTGAAGTGATTATGTAGTGTTATTTTGACAAATTACATTTGCAGAATTTTGAATTTTTTGGCGCAGAATGCCCCAAGGAGTATGTATATATGAAAGAGTGTAACGAGACTAAAAACAAGCTACCAAGACAGCAGAGTGCCCCACTGTGCTCACTGTAGGGTAAACAAGCATTTACCTTCTGACACCACTATTTCTAGTTCTAGTTCTATTCCTATCCACTAGTTCTATTCCTCTTTTCGCCACAAAAAGAATACCATAAAGATGTTTAATAAAGAAAAGTGAGAGCATGTACAAAGATCCAGAAGATTGCAAGTGTGCCTAAACAAAACAGATGCAAAATGAAAATTTGACATCCACAAACACAAACAGATTTATAGAGCAATTCCTTCAATTGAACACCATGGCATGGTACACTGAAGGTACATGCTGAGAAGTCTAAAATCGGTTAGACTATTTGCCAAGTGATTGGGTTTCCCCCATCTGCTTGATGACCATCTGAGCAATAAGACTTCTCCCTATTCAGGAAAAAAGACTGGATGCCTCCCACATTCCAGTACTCCAGGTATTCCTCTGTTTATAACAATAGTGGATAGTTCTTTTGCCCCATGGGAGATCAAAGACTATTCTAGCACTGTTGGACTTCAAAAAGGGGTTATCTACTGGAGATAATCTCTCTTTATGTTATGTGTTGGAGCTATGCCCTGAGTTCTGACATTTTGTTCCCCAGCTGGCTTTAACCTTTGCCAGAGCCCATGCACTGGAAGCATTACAGTCCTTCCCCCTCCATGAAAACCTTCATTTCCTTGTAGTGGATTACCATCCAAAAGGCTCTGTAAATAGAAAATTAATTGACGCAAAACTCCATCTCACCTACTCAGTATGTTTTGCTCCAAGAACTGAACTTTCTTATTGACTGTGTCTCCTTGCACCTGACTCACCATCCAACTCTGCTTCTTTCCCCCATCTTTCCTCTACTATTCAAAATTATTGTCCTCATCTTCTCCCCAATTCTTTCTTACAAGCCCTCCCATACTAAACATTAAAATAGAGATAAAGAAATTTAGTATGCAAAAGATAGAACAGATAAGTAAAGAAAAATCAGAATTTAACATCACAACATCCAGAACTGACAAGAAATCTACCTAACTGATACAACTCAATTTACATGATGTCTTCAGAGTCTTATATCAATTCCCTCCCCTTTTCTATCTATATACTGTGTCTTAGAAATTGTAAGACATTCAGAGCAGGGACCATGGTTTAGATGTCTGTATAGCGAGATGAATGTAAGGTGGTCAATGAATAATCTTGCCCCACCATCTCACATCTACATCTCTGCTGACAACTATTCTAGGCTCAAGATGATGTAAGTACATTCAAAAAACTCTTTAGAGGGACCCCACACTCCATACGTGATTTACAAAAGTTGAGATTCTTGATACAAGTATAGGTGTGGGAAAACATAAAGGGAAAAGATCCAGAAACAGTCCCACGACACAACAGAAATACCCCAAACAGATTTTGAGAAGGCAAGGAGCATGCATCATATTACTGTGTCACCCTGAGAGGACAATACATTGCACTGAAGTACTTTGAAATTATCTAATGTAAGACACACACACAAGTGAATATGTATATCCCAATTTTAGATACAAAACAGGTTCTGAGAAAAGTATCTAACCTAAATCCAAACACATTCAGTGGTACAGCACAGGAACAGAATCTCTGACTCCCAGTCTCCTGCTCTGTCCATTAGTGACTAGTGAGAGCTCCATGAAAGTCTGAGAACGAATATCCTCCACACATGTCATGAGCAATACATTTTTGTAGTGTTTCTGCAAAGGGCTCTAGACTTGGCCTAGACTTAGCCAACTGATTAGCTGGAGAAAAGTATAAGGAAGAGCCCTGAAAGAAGGGAGAGCTACCCAAAATCACTTCCTTCAGTCATCCTACTTTTTGTAATGAAGGTCCTGAGCTTGTGGTATGCTTCCCCTAGCATGGGTTTCCTTCAGAGATATGTCTGAGCATCTCTTACAAGTCAAGGAGAAAAGTCCTGCTAAAATTGGCTGTATGCTGGCCTGACAGCATGATCACCTGACATAGATATATCATGATGCTTCACATTCTGTTAGAAAGTCTCCTACATCTCTCATTTGTGAGCAAGCCACTCCATCTGCTGCAGACAGAAACCGCTCAAGTGAGAGTATGCAAACCTCTGAAACATGTGGGATGATATACAAGACAGTAGTACTAATTCCATCTGCTCATTGGATAAAGTTGTCCCAGAGTATCTCAAATTAGGGGGAAAAAATTAAAATAGTGGATTCATGTAAAAATGATTCTTGCCAGGTCTTAGTAAAATAAGGAATAGGAAATGCTTAGCGTGCTGGTAAGGAAAGAACACGATAGCTTATGCCTGACGAGGAAATGTGATGTAACCTTTATATACTTATCACTTCCTCTCTCATTACCAAGTCCACTATTCCTTCTATGACAGGTTTCAGAGTAGCAGCGGTGTTAGTCTGTATCCGTAAAAAGAAAAGGAGTACTTGTGGCACCTTAGAGACTAAGCAGACCTAGAAGCAAGACTCTCCAATCAGTAACTAGGATACTATATGGTTTCTCCCATCTTAGAACTCAGTGAGGTTTTTTTTCTTCCTCCAAGAATTCAGGTAACAGAGAATTCCTCAGTCCTATTCATTTGTCTGCAGATATAGTTTTCCCTCAGATCTCCTAATCTGCCTTAAAACTTACCTTTCCTATATCTGCCTTGTGCCTTTTCTGGGCCTTAAAATTGTGTTCTTCCCACCCCCTCCCGGTTAAACTCCTTTTACTTTTATATGCCACCTTGCAGTCAATTCTGCCATCTCATCCAACACACACAACTGTTCCCCAGTAAAAGAAATTTAACATTTATCTTGAGGGCTTTTTAATAGTGTTCATTTTAGTACACTAAAAATCCTCTACAAATTGGGGCAAAACCAGTCCCAAAGAAAGAGAAGTGAAAGGGAGCTTAATCTACCCTCTTTATTTGATACTGAAATATTCTAGTGGCATCACAGCAATTTTAGACATTAAAAGGCTCAAAAATTATTCAAAGTCAAAACTGAAGATGGAGACCATACATATCTGCTCCAATATCCCCCCCATAACTCTCCCTCCAGATCTCAGAAAAATCATGTCTCCACAGTCACTTTCAGTCATCACACAGGAGGTTCTGTTCCTTTTCCTAAAGCCAGGATAGTTACCAGAAAAGCACTCTCCCTCTGGTAACTGAGGAATCAAAGCTCAAGAAAGTCCAGATGACCTTATGCCATTTCAAACCATTTAGGACCAAGGTTGAGCACAGGACTTCATGGCCAAAAGAGCTGTGAAGCAACCTCTCTCTCCTAATCAAGTCCTCTCTCTACAGGTAACAGCAAAGCCCTAGTGCATAAATGCACAGCCCTGGTCAGCATTATGGGTGGTCTTTGACACCAACAAGATAGTAAGAACTTTTGCCTTGAAGCTAGACATGTGCAGGGTGTAGGGCTCCCAGTGAAACCAGGAGGCACAGAAGAATCTTGATTACTTACCCTGTACCAGAGAGTACTACCTTAGGTAAAACGGGAGGTTTCTTTATAAAGGAAAAGCAATTGACAGTCATGCTGCATTGCCTTGAGCCCCTTCCTTACTACAGAGGAAAATGAACAGATTTTAAAACAAGAAGGAAATATGATTATCTAATCTGACCTCCTGTATAATGCAGACAAAAGAGCAGCATCTAATAATTTCTCCATGAAGTCCCTAACTTCTGTTTGAGCTACAGAATATATTTTACAAAGATATCCAGCCTTGACTTAATGACAAAGTGATTGAGAATCCAACACATTCCCAGGTAAATTGTTCCAGTGGTTAAGCAAACTGTTAAAAGTGTTCCCTCTTTCTAATCTAAATTTGTCTTGCTTTAACTTCCAAACACTGGATCTTCTTGTTCCTTTTTCAGCAATGTTAAAAAATCATCTACTATCAGATCTCTTCCCCACATATATACTTGTAAACCATGATCAAATGAGCTCTTAACCTTCTCTTAGATAAACTAACTAGATGGGGCTTCTTTAGTCACTCTCTCTAAGGCATATTTTCTAGATAACAAATCATTCTTGTAGCTCTTTTCTGAATCATTTCTACATTGTCAGCATCCTTTTTGAAGTGAGAACACCAAAACTGGACACCATATCCCAATAGTGGATATGCCACATATAGAGGTAATGCAGAAGAAAAAGCTCCATTTGGAAATCCAGCTTTCATATCAGTGGTAAATTACAAGAGGCTGCCATGGATTACGGATGTTACTTTTGCACCTCAGAACCAACCCTATACTTTAGGGTTCTTTACAACAGTCAGGTTGAACCCTTAATTTTATTTACTAAGTGTGCACGAAAAAATGCAAGTTACAAAACCAACATTATTTAATCCCTTTCTTACACGAAGATGTTAGTGTTACAACATAAATATTTTCAGCTGATTTGAAAAGATGTGACATTTGTCAGATCAGTTTCTCCAAATACAGAAAAAACACAAACAGATAAGACTAGACATTTTTGGTCACCACAAGCTTAGCAGGAAAACAAGATGTCTGCACATAGACTAAATTTACCTGTAGTTTATTACTAAAAGTGGTCAAGAGGTCAGATAACAGTAGTTCAGATTTTCTTCCAGTGGAGAACGTCAGAATGTCTTCTTGTGACCATTGCTGAATAAGGCACTTAGGAGAGACCATGCTCACAAAAGCCACTTCTTCCTTCTCCTACGGAGAAAGAACCCTGGAATCCATTTCTACTAGTACTTCTGGTAGCAAAAGATCATGGTGAAACCGAGGAGATAGTCTGATATTCTGATGTCTAGGCAATTTGAATGTCCTGGCTAACATTTGTTCTTAGTTCTTCTACTGCAGTTGGCTAACATTGATGCCATCTGTCTGGGAGTCTGGCCCAAAATAACCACTTGCAACATCTCAACCTAGGAACTTTCTTAACAGGCCGGCTACTTGCAGAGTAAAGCTCTGTGGAAATGATGTTTCCAAGCAAGGTGACTCAAGACCTCTTCACCGTTTGCAAACCATATACCAGAATAATGTATGATTAAGTGGGAAAGGTATGACTGTAACGCAATCAGGTCCACCTGGACTCCAGTACAAAAATCATTTACTACTTTCTTCACCTTTTGGTTGTAACTTGAAGGCCAACTCCAACTGGGTTCATTTTAGCCTAGATCATGCTATCTAAAGGCAGACCAGGATCACTGCAGCTCTTTTTTGTCAGGTTCATGTGGGACTTGACAATTTAAAAAATCTCCAATAAAATCCCTGCATGTCATGGGTCATAAGCGTGATCCTATCACAGGCAATGAAAATTCCTTATGAGCAACTTGGTAACTCTGAGATCAAATTGCTTACATGGAAGGTTGTTTTCCTAGATGTAGTGAGTGCAGCTCACATTTAGTTAACTTCAAGCTCTAGTAACCAATCCATTTTATACCAAGTTATACAAGGATACGGTGATGCCACAGCTCTTCAAATTCCTATCCAAGATGGTATGACGTAATACCACCTCAAATGAAACTATTGACTCTGAATATTTTCCCCCTACTCCTGTGTTCCATTCCTTCCAAGCTCTTCTCTTTATAAACTCAATGTTCAAAGGTCTTTGGGGTTTAACTTAAACAACACTAAAACATAAGGCCCCTTCAACTTTTTATTTAATTTGACACCAACTCCTTAAATAATGATGTCAATAGAAAGATAGTATCTATTCTGCTGATCATATTTTACATTTCTATGACCTGACTAGCTTGAAGCTAGAAAGCATATCAGAGTTCAATCCATGACAGAGCAACTTTTTTTGCATTCTTTCTTAGCCATCCACTACCTTCAGAGGCTGGAGAGGATTCTTTCAATGTGGTGTTTTATCTTCCACTTTTCATGTTCCTTTGTTCCAACTTGAGGCATTTTTTCCCTTTTTTTTTTTTAAAAATTTTAAGATTGGTTACTGTGGAGCCTTTGCACCCTGATAAAGACAGAAACTGACTGGGAGGTTCCAATAATGGCAGTTAAGACATACCATAGCAGAAGTGGCTCACGCTTCCACTACTTCTGCCACCCTTTTGGACCACAAAACCTTAAAGAGATAAAGAGCTTGGAATATTCCTCTCTCATATATTAGGGAATTCAGAACCAGAAGTGAGAATCCTGAAGTCTAGTATTTTAACAAAAACTGAATAGCAGGGTAAGCAATTTTCCATTTCTGGGGGCTGGTATCTAAGTGGAAGAAGCAAGAGAGGACATAATAAGAACCTTGCACTACAACTTATGAGGCCAAAGCGGTGCTATTAGAGTATCTGTACTTTTTCCTATCTGATATTTTTCACTGCAGTGGAGATTAAAGGATTCAGTAAAGACGGAACAGAGAAGATCCATTCAGCCAAGATTTAGAAAGGTCCACTATGTTGTGATTTGTGTGTCTGGAAAAGAGTAGTTGTCGTGCCCTCTTTGGAAGCAAAAATAAGTCTGTAAAGCTAAATTATACCTGGCCATTTGAAAGTTTCAGTTTATGGTGCAGAGCTAAGCACATTAAACTCAGACTATGCCAGTATTTCTTAAATTGCCAGCATCCCACAGGATAACCTCTCACTGTACTTAAAAGAACACCATGTGCAAAAATATGTCTGCTACTTCTAGCACGGGAGGATGGACAAACCCAGGTTAATGTTCTGCATGCTGAGCAATTATTGAAGGCAACATCACTTAATTCCTCCAGAAATTCAGAGAGGCTCTTCAGAAACACAACCTAGTGCTGGATGCTTTAACAGAACCTCTATTTAAATTACCTCACTCTGACTTTCCTAATTGTGATCACCTCAGTTCAATAAATCTGAGCCTCACATGCTGTCAATGGAGCTGATGACAGCATATGGTGTTGTGTTACACAGAACTGGAATTCACTGCTAAAACTAACAGTTTTCCATAATTTTCAATGGATTTGCCTTCCATCCTATTGCCCCTACTAATCCCATTCGCTTGAAGGAAAAAAGTACGTCACACATTGTTTGCTTAGAGAGCTCTTCAAACTTACCTCAAAAGAACAAAAGTTTTCAGGAAACCCAGGGCTCTTTTCGTCCTCTACCATCCTGCGGTAAAAGGAAACAAGTCATCAAAGTCCTCTATTGCTAGGTGGCTGAAATTCTGTTTAAAGGACTTCAAAAGGTTTCAACATCCTAAATCCATTTTAGTCCACCAAACCAGGTCGGTCTTCACCTTATCATTGAAGTCATACACATGTAAGGTGGCTACTTCGTCTTCAGTCCATATGTTACAGTAAATTGGAGAGAGGCTGCCTTGCTTCTCTTGCTTGCTCGGACAGACGTTGCTTTCAGCAGACTACACACAGTAGCATCCCTAATTCACATAACTCAGTCTAAAATTTCAACAGTGTTACATAGCTCTGTAATCACTACTTTATATTTCAGTGCTGATTCTAAACCAGACAATAAATATAGCAAGCAACTCTGAGAAATTTCAATTTGTCTTGCAATTTCTCTTCTCTTGAATAGTTACATTCATTTTTCTTAACTAGTCTTAATTACGTTGGGTGATTATGTTCTGTATGATGTTTTCTATATACAGCAGAGGACCATTAGTATATACTTGCAAGTTATTGATTTCATTCTCATATTACAGGCTTGTAAGTATTCACGGGCTGATTTCTAAGATGCAAAGAACCAAGTCTTATCTCAGTGACTGGCAGGTCTGGTTCTGCCCTCTAGGGCAGCATTACTCAAAGTGGTGGTCCGCGGACCACGGCCAGTCCGCGAGCCATCAGCTGCCGGTCTGCGCGCACATTGGGAAAAAAAAATATCGGTCCTCCACAACAGATAGCTTGAGAAGCACTGCTCTAGGCTACACAGCTGAGGAAAACAGCATAGTATGAATAGTGAATCTTGCTAATACTATTCACATATAATGTAAGAACAAATTTATCTAGCACATACCATGCCAGCCAACACTTACAGTTGTCAAAACACAGAACTCAATAGTAACAATATTAAATGATCCTTGCATCACGTCCTTAACTTCACTAGCCTCTGGCTCTAATGGACTGTCAAGGGGAGGGAAGGCCAAGCAGGAAGTCATCAACTGAAAAAATCCTGACACTGGACATGATGTATGTAAATTTACATATGAAAAGGAAACACCTACTAGTCAATTTACTATTATAATGGAGTAAAGGGAAAGCTACAAAGCCATTTCAGTGAAGCCTTTTAGCGGATGGTCTAATAGTTCCACAAAATACATTTCCAGCTACAAAGGAGAAGCATCAGATTGTAATGAATGAATAAGTTCTCCTATTCTTGACCCACCAAACTAGGAATGTAGCCAAAGTAGTCATACTATGGATTGGCCCCAGACCCAGTCACACAAAGCATAAACATCAATTTATGGATGTGTCTGGACACAACTTTCTTAGACAGTGCTAAGAGCTCACCCAGCAATTCAACCAATAATTCAGCTACAGACAGAATGAATGGTAATGGCAACTTGGCCAAATATTCATAAGATTTTAAGAATGTCTTTTTTCTAAAAAAAAAAAAAAAAAAAAAAAAAAAAATAGTCCTTTCAAGAGGGTCTATAAGAGTGGCTTTCTAGTGACTGGAAAGGGAGGGTTTCCTAGAGCAGAGATTAGTGTGTCGACTTTAGAAGCCAAGGACCTGAGTATTGTCTTAACATTAGTGAGCCTTTATAGCTGAGCCAAGAGAGTAAATGGTATGAGTTTGGTCACCCAGATGTTATGTGGACAAATGAAACACTTGATTTCTCTTCCTCAGAAGGGAAAGTTGCCCTGAATTGATAGCGTGTTTATTTCGGACATAGTGGCAATATCTTGACATAGGAAAGGCAAATCTGTTAATAAGGGCAGTCCAGAGTAATATGAATCTTCTGGTGATCCTTCAGTCAAAGATTAAACCTCATCATTTCCAGTATCTGGGGAGGATTACCAGCGTGAGAGTGAAAGGGGTTCATGGTTCTTGTTTCAAAAATAGATCCGCACATTCAGACTTTATTATTCTTTCTTCACTGGAGTAAAAAGAACAATCTGGGTAATGGCTTGGGATTTGTGGCATACCTGTTCAACCCAGATAGGGAAGGCTACATCAGAGGCCTGCCTTACCTCTAGTCTCCACAAAAGCATTTGCAATTTCCAAAAGCAAAGAAGAGCCCCAAACTGAATGGTGAGAGGCAACAGCACAGGTGAGTTGAGGCTGAGTGTAAGTAGATCACTTAATTAGTTTTAGTAAATATATTTGATCCTTGAAATCAAATTAAATAAACCACTAAAAGCTTTACCTTAAACAAAGACTATGCGTAGAATAATCTACTAATCAGAGAGCTAAAACCCAGTTAAAGTATGGAGGTAGACGACCAGTAGCAGATTACTCAGGGTCAGAAATATCTCATTCACTGCACAGAGTGTATGACTGCTTGCCTTATGGTAGCACATGGATGCAACTGGTGCAAACAGTTTATGTCCCTCAGAGACCACATACTGAACCTTGAAGCCAGAGCTGCTGAATTGGAGCAGAGAGAATTATTTATAGAGTTGACAAACTGGGTCATTGTAGAGTGAGCCCATCTCAGAACTTTAATTAAAGGGGAACCTGACTTTTGGCACATAAACTGAATAAGGTTTTAAAAGACTGTTTAGACTAAAAGTTGGATGAGAGCTGATAGATGTCAAGGATCACTAAGTTGGACAAAGAGGTCTGCTAGAAATGTCAATAATACAAAAATATCTCTGTACTCATGATATGATAGAAATGGCAGTTTAACTGGTACAGGAAACAATTTCTGTTAAACTAGCAAATTGTTAAGCTAAGGAGTTTAACAACATTGGATAGTTTAGATACAATAAATCCTCTATCTTGGCAGGGGGCTAGATTAGATGACCCTTGCGGTACCTTCTAACCCTATGATTCTATGAGGCCCGCGGTTTAAAAAAAAAAAAAAAAGTGTATATACAAATGAGAGAAGCTTAAAAAACTAAAGCCTTAAAAAACTACAGCAATGAAACAGTACCTTGACATAAACAGGCATTACTGACCATCGTGTAATCACAAAAAAACAATGGGATACTGAACATGTGGCTATAAACTATGCACAAAGGACTTGGGTTAAAGGTGTAGAAAAGCAGTGCTAGATCTAGACTAAAAGATTCCACAGAATCCACTGAAATAGAAATTCTAAGCAGAGAAGATCAAACAGTTGAATCCATATGAATACAAATTACAAATTATAAGAATACAAATATTCTAATAGGCTTATACTACTGGCCTCAAATTCAGAAAAAGGATATTTACGAAAGTAACATGCGGGAGTTGGTTCAAGTAGTAGTTACATTTGAGCCACAAAGTGACAATGATTCACATATAATTAAGCTTAATATGCTTGAGGAAAGAAAGGTACCAAAAATTAGTGCAGGGACACTGAAATGTAAATAGGAGGGTTATATTTAAAAACGTAGCAAGACTAGTTGACATAAGGCATTTAGACTTTTTAAAAGCCTTTGACAAAATGCTTCAAAAGAAACTCAATAGTCATGGTGTGAAATGCAAGGTATTGTTATGTAGCCAGGCTCTGATTCAAGACTGACCAAGAAAGAATAAATGGTCAGTTTTCATCATAGCCAGAGGATAACAGTGAGGTGCCACATGGTTCTGTCAAATGCATTTATCAATGATCTGGAAGGGGTGAACATGGAGGTGGAAAAATTTGCAGATGGCTGAAAATTTAATCCATGTTGCAGCTTATCCGAATGGGCAACAATTACAGATAAAATTCAGTGTTGACAAATGCAAAGTAATTCACATTAAAGGGAATACTTTGAACTACTCATGCACCTTACTGGATTTTAAATTAACTGTGCAACAAACAGAAAAGAGACCTGGGCAGCACTGTAGTTAACTCATTGAAGACCTCTGCTCCATGTATGGCAGTGGTCAAACGCAGTCAATGTTAGGACACAAAGAATGAAATGGAAAACATCAAAAATATGTCAAATCTATGGTATACCCTCATCTACTATGGGGTATTCCGTTCTGGTCATGCCATCTCAAAAAGGATATAGCAGAAGAGAGAAGGTTCAGAGTTGGGGAATATGAAAGATTAGGGGCATGGAGAGACGCTCGTATCAAGAGAGACTGGAAGTATGTACCATAGAGAAGAGATGAACAAGAAGGGCCATGCTGGAGATATACAAAATGATGACTGGTGCCAAAAAAGGAAAACTGGAAACTTCTATTCATTTGATCTCATAATACAAAAAAACAAGGAGACATTCGATGAAATACAAATATGGAAAATGCAAAACGGATAAAGCAAAACTTTTTCCTAGAACATATGAGTATATTAGGGAACTGACTGCCACAATATCAATGAGGCTAAAAGCTTAGGAGGAGTCAAAATTTTGACATTTATAAAGGATAAGAAGGAGTACCCAGAATTAATAGTAAATACTTAAAAATTAGACCAGTTTTAGAAGGGACATAAAACTCTCATTACTCAGGACAACAGACAACCTCTATTGGCATTTAGGATAAAACTTCTCTAGTTTTCCCAAAACTAACTGCAGGGTTTTCTTGCACCTCTCTCGGTAGCATCTGGTTCTGACCACTGTTGGTGACTGGACACCAAATCAGAAATTAGTTTGATCCAGTACGGCAGTTCCTATGTTCCTGTGATAGTGGTAATACCATATCCCTTATAGAAACATATTACCTTGCTCTTCCAGATGTTTCTGTCCTCCTGGCACAGACTAAGAAGGTTCTATGCTAAATTGGTGATCAAGCAGCCACACTTGAAAAACAGACCCTGTTAGTTGCATGGTACTGCTCTCCAGGTGAAGTCTTCCTGTTTATTTGCTTAATCTGTTTATCTCTCATTCTGATTTTGATAGGACAAGGGTAGGAGACAGTTCAGTAAACAGGTTTAAGTGAAGCAGAATGAGAATTGGATGGGAAAAGGGAAAGGAAATGCTAGGAATCCTCCATATCAAAATCTCGAATACAAATTCGTAGCATTGTGGAATAGCAAGGGGTTGGACACCAGGTAATTTTTAAAGTAACATTACCAAAAGAAAACAAACAATTATTGAAATTGATAATTGGGAGAGAGTTAATCAGATGGAATTATTAATTGCTTCTCACAAAGTTAGTTCAGGAAAACCAAATCAAAATACTGAATTACTGATTATGGTTATTAATGAAAATGCACTCATGAGGTAATCCACATAAAATTTACCAAGGACTCTTTTTCCTACACATTAAGGTATGCCCATAAAATAAACAACTGAATTTGACTTTGAAATAAACAAAATGTTTAAGTAATTAAAAATGACAAAAGGAACTAACAATTAAACCAATAAGAATTATGCAAATGAGTTAAGTATATAAAAGAAAGGTACATAAAATGAGTGATGCAATGTAGCAATATTTTAAAGGTACATCTTAACTAAACATGAAATTCTAAAATACAAAGCAAGGCTGGTTAACTATATTGACTTGACTAGTACCATAAATTTGAGTGTAAAATTCAAAAAGCTATGTGCATCAAGCACAATTATTTCACTTAATTCCTTAGGACACTAACAGCATCAACAGGTTGTTTACCCTAATTAAGATTAATGAGTAGCTAAGCATTATTAACATAATTCAACACCTAATTTAAAGAAACAGTATCACACAACCAAGTATAACATCAGTTTAACTAATTTACAACAACAACTAGAATTCAACTTGACATCAAAACTTTTAAACTAACGAATGAATTTGGATGAAACTAGATAGGTCATATATGACAATGTAATTGAAAGCAGCATCAACTTAAAAGCTAGCAAAACCATTATTACGTCTCTTACTTCTGTCTTAAGGAAAAAGTATTCTGAGGGCTCAACATGATTTTTAGGACAAATCCACAGGCATATGACAACTACAGCTCCAAAATAAGCAGTATTCAGAGGACACACTCTTAGCTGAAGTGTGTTACATGACAACATGGAAAGCAAAGATATAATAACCACATACAGTGTGACTGTTAAAATAATAATACAGGGTAAATAAACTAGCTTTGGGTTTGGTGGAGTTACACAATTTTATAACCGGGAGAGTTCAGAAAGTAATTTGATTAACCAATTTGATAAAACTGAAGTTGAACCAACCAGGCTTGGGGAACAGTCTTTAGAGAATCGACAGGCAAACAGTGTATGGCAGGGAGATACTGGTGTTTGAGTTAATTAGCAAAAGAAAGAGCTCTCTGAGGGTACATCTACACTGAAAAAAAAAAAAAAAAACACACACACACACACAGAAACAAAACACACACACACCACAGTAGCAAGTCTCAGAGGTCAGGTCAATTGACCTGGGCACATGCTACAGGGCTAAAAACAGCAGTCAGAGCCTGGCTCCAGCTCAAGCAGCAATGTCTACAGAGCTATTTTTAGCCCAGTAGCGTGAGCCTTGCAAGCCCAAGTTAGTTGACCTGAGCTCTGAGACTTGCTGCCATAAGGCTTTTTTTATTTATTTTTGTAGTGTAGATGTAACCTGAGAGAGTATTGAAGGTAATGACATCTACCAACGGGTAAGCCCTGTAACAGAAACAGAAATATCAAGAAGTATATTGCTTTTGGTATTTGAAATAGACAAAAGGTAAAACAGTAACTATTTAAGTTACCACAAGAAGTATGGAGATAAGGCTAGTTTGGCATGCACAGTATTGACACATTATGTAACTCTAGTTAGAAACACACAACACAGTTAAAGTTAGTGTAAAAATATTCTAAAGTTTATAACACTCAAATAAGGGCAGAAGGGAGATTTTGAAATTACTCACTCACAGTGTAATGTTACAAGACAAAGGGATCTGAGGATGCTTCTCTCATGGGAAGGTAATTCTCACACATACAAAGACATCACAGTTGTGAGGGGTAAATGTGTAGGATATGGGGAAGAAAACAGGGTTTGTTTAAATCAAAGTAATTTAAATCAGCTATTTCAATCATGATTTAAATCAGCAAGTAGAAAACCTTGATTTAAATAACTGATTTTAACTGTATTTTGTGTTTGTAAATTTTAGATTTTTTTCCTAAATAAAGTTCAATTCTCATGGTTGGTAACCATTAAAACATGTTGATTTGCATACAGCCTTTACACTAAATTTGGTGCTTCTTTTTCCTAACTAGGAGGATACACTATAGCTATACACATTTATTTAAGCAGTTATATAGCTTAACCTACATGTAATCAGCATCTTAATTTTTTACATTTTTTAGTTTAGAAAATGCCAAAAGAGGATCTCTTATTTACTAGCTTATTTTTTACTTTTGATTTTTGTCAAGCTCTGTATAGACGGAAATTCAATTTAAATTAAAAATGCACAAAGACAGCATTTAAATTTTCTTTTTAATTAGAGAAAATTTCCTTAAATGTGCTGGAGACATAAGAAAAACACATTTATCAAAACATTTTGCATTTAAAACTGATTAAACAAAAATATTTCTGTAATCAGTGAATTGAACTGATTATTTCTGGTCACCATGCCTTCAAGATTTTAGAACTAAATGGATCTCACCTTGTTCACCTAGTTTTCATTCATAGATTTAAAGGCGGCTGGGGGGGAACAAACAAGCTTTCTTCGTTTTTCAATTCCCAGTGGGTTTCTGCATTTTGAATGACCTAGTCATTGAAATGAACTGGTTGAATAAACTGAAATTAAGAAAATATTCTCTCTGCACTTGCAGAAGAGGCTATTGCTGTAAAAAAATGATTTAGCACTTAAACTCTTGCTCCAGATGCTTAGCCAATGACTCCCAGCAGTTCAGTGGTTTGATTTTCCTTAAAAATTAGCAACAAGTATGTACTGCTGTTTATCTGGTATTTAATTTAAATGATTTTAACAGATAACTAGTTTAGACCTTAACATAAGTTGTCAATTTAAAATTAAGTTTGAAATAGGTTAAATTTAAATTTAAAAATTCAATTTAAACAAAAAAATCTGATTTTTTTTTTAAAAAGCATTGATTTTTATACACCCTTGCAGAGCAGAACAGTGATTTAAGAAAGTTGCTAGTTTTCGGTAGCCTTTGAAGTCAGGAACTGAGTTTAAACAAGACAACAAAGTTTAACCATCAAATACTGAATTTTCACAGAGATCTAACATACAGTACAGTTCCAGATTTTTAAATGTAGTTATGCTCTCAAGACTAGTTTTTTAAGCAACAGCAAAAAGTTTTAGTAATCTGGTAACTGTTAGATCACCCCGAAGACACAAAAATGCAAATATTATTTCCTTCTCACTACAGCGTTCTGCAGAGGAAGACCAAATTTTAGGCACAAGTACTTAGTTACAAGACATTACGTTTAAATCATGTAACTCAGTCCACTTGTGATTCTTAGGAAAATATTTAAAATATTAAGGTTGCTAAAGGCTTTATTTCTTTCTTGGTATTTAGTTTGAATCAGGATATCTTAAGTTTATTAATTTGGAATTTCAATTCAAGGATCCAGAACAATGGTCTGGATTTATAGAACAAGATTCTGAACTACAAGGGATTTAGAAAGGCAGTATTTTTGCTCTTCAAGGCCAAATTCTGGCTTCCCTCAGAAATTCCCTGGAATCTTAAATTCTGACTTTTAAATATTCCTATGCTTTAGAGCAAAGTGGGATTGATCTCACCCTTCAGTTGCCCAGGAAGTCTTCTGGTGTGGAGGTAATTTGTTCTTGGCATCTTTGATCTTCATGAAGGGACTATCTTTCTTGAGGCTGCTTATATTTGGGGACTTTGGACCTTTACACTTTCAAAACCCAGGTTAATGTCCATAAAGGACTTCTAGTTAAAGAAACCCTCTCTTGGGAGAGGAAAGTCACTTAACACTTCTTACATGAATAGGAGGGCTCTTCTTGGGTCAATATCAGGATGCCTCAGCATTCGGAACCTCAGGACCTGCACTGGATCTCTCAGGTGAAGAGAATTGCCTCTCAGAGGGGAGAGAGCAGTGAACTGACATTCTGTAACACTTTTCATACTGTTATTCTTCCCATTGTACTGCGGGGCTTGGTCACCCCTAAAGTATGTGTTTGGCATTTTCCCACTGACCTTTTTCAATTTTGGCGAGGTATTTCCTTTTATTTACGCTTGGTAGAATTCTATTTTATATATATATATATATAAAAATCTTAGGCAGATAATATCAGTGTTTAATTTTAAGCATTTTTCTATTTTTATCTGTTTACATTTTCACATTTTCAGGAAGTTATTCAAATCAGACACGGGTGGAGTCAGACAATTATGTAAGGACAGAAGATTTTGAGATTCAAGAAGTTAAAGCTTCATAACTTTAGCTTAACACACAAAATTGTATATCATTATCATGTCAAAAATAAATATCCTTAAACTCTAGTAAGTTTGGAGGCAGCATTTCTTTTACTTTGCCTCTATGTAAATTTTGATCATCATGAATAGTAGTATGTTTTCAGGTTTCAGAGTGGTAGCCGTGATAGTCTGTATCAAAAAAAACAACGAGGAGTCCTTGTGGCATCTTAGAGACTAACAAATTTATTTGGGCATAAGCTTTTGTGGGCTAGAACCCACTTCATCAGATGCATGGAGTGGAATATACAGGAACGGGTATAAATACATGAAAGGATGGGAGTTGCCTTACCAAGTGTGAGGTCAGTCTAACGAGACAATTCACTTAACTGCAGGATACCAAGGGAGGAAAAATAATTTTTAAGTGGTAATGACAGTGGTCCATTTCAGACAGTTGACAAGAAGGTGTGAGTAACAGTAGGGGGAAATTAGTATGGGGGAAATTAGGTTTAGGTTTTGTAATGACCCAACCCCTCCCAGGCTTTATTCAGGCCTAATCTGATGGTGTCCAGTTTATAAATTAATTCCAGTTCTGCAGTTTCACGTTGGAGTCTGTTTTTGAAGTGTTATTTTGTTGAAGAATTGCCACTTTTAGGTCTGTTATTGAGTGACCAGAGAGATTGAAGTGCTCTCCTACTGGTTTTTGAATGTTATGATTCCTGATGTCAGATTTGTGTCTATTTACTCTTTTGCGCAGAGACTATCCGGTTTGGCCAATGTACATGGCAGAGGGGCACTGCTGTGACATGATGGCATATATCACATTGGTAGATGTGCAAGTGAACAAGCCCCTGATGGTGTGGCTGATGTGGTTAGATCCTTGGTGGCGTCCCTTGAACAGATATGTGGACAGAGTTGGCATCGAGGTTTGTTGCAGGGTTTGGTTCCTGTGTTGGTGTTCCTGCGTGGTGTGTAGTTGCTGGTAAGTATTTACTTCAGGTTGGGGGGCTGTCTGTAAGCGAGGACTGGCCTACCTCCCAAGGTCTGTGAGAGTGAGGGATCATCCTTCAGGATAGGTTGTAGATCCTTGATGATGCACTGGAAACGTTTTAGTTTGGGGACTGTAGGTGACAGCTAGTGGCGTTCTGTTACTTTCTTTGTTGGGCCTGTCTTGTAGTAGGTGACTTTTGGGTACCCTTCTGGCTCTGTCAATCTGTTTCTGCACTTCACCAGGTGGGTACTGAAGTTTTAAAAACGCTTGATAGAGATTCTGTAGGTGTTAGTCTCTGTCTGAGGGATCGGAGAAAATGCGGTTGTATCTTAGAGCTTGGCTGTAGACAGTGGATCGTGTGATGTGGTCTGGATGAAAGCTGGAAGCACGTAGGTAAGTATAGCGGTCAGTAGGTTTCTGATATAGGGTGGTGTTTATGTGACCATCGCCTATTAGCACTGTAGTGTCTAGGAAGTGGACCTCTTGTGTGGACTGGTCCAGGCTGAGGTTGATGGTAGGGACCGCAGCTTCCCGCAGCCCCCATTGGCCTGGAGCAGCAAACTGCGACCAGTGGGAGCTGCAATTGGCCGAACCTGCGGACACGGCAGATAAACAAACCGGCGTGGCCCGCCAGGGGGCTTACCCTGGAGAGCCACGTGCCAAAGGTTGCTGATCCCTGCCATATAGTTATCCTATGTTAATGCATGCCTTTACTGTTTTTCTCATCCTCCTACTGTTTATCGTATCCTAATGTTATGTCTCGTCAAATTATGTATTGTGTGTTCTAGAGCAGGCATTATCCTATTCTGTTTGTACAATGGGCTCAAAGACTGAGGCTCATAGGTGATGCTGAAATCGAAGTAATAAATATCAGCCCCCTAGTTTAAACTGTTCCTTGAAACCACTGTTCATCATTGGTAACAGGAGATAATGTTTTCAGACATATACTATAAATCATATTGCATTTGGAAAACGGCATGTCATATGAAATATGACCTGCAAACTATTACAGACACAGCATGGGAACATGATTTCCACATTCCCCAAATAATTAGTATGGGGAAAATACTTAAGCAAATATTGGATCCTGGGTGTAGAATGCAGCAGCAGTCACAACTCTCCCACCATTGCAATATCAGGGGATTGTACAGTGACTAGTAACATTTCCACCCTCCCACCGCCCCGCATTTGTTCTGAATTCCTCTTCATATTGCTTCAAAACAGACACCATGAAAAACTACTCTATAGAGTACCAGGTTACAGAATCCTTCTTCACAATCTCTTGAGAGCTGTACTATCATGCAACAGAGCCACCATGGTTTTATTATACTTATGATCTTCCAATCACAGGAGGGGATTATAGAGATTTCCCAAAAGACAGATCTTGCTGACGTGTTTCATAAGCTGTCTAATAAACAAGCCTATAATATCCAAAGACAAACTGTAGGACAAAATTAACTGTGGAGAAGGCGTATGACAGTTTATTCATTTCTCCCTTAATAATAATACCACCTAGCTCTTATATAGTGCTTTTCGTCCCTAGATCTCAAAGCAGTTTACAAAGGAGGTATTATCTTCATATTACACATGGGGAAACTGAGGCACTGGGCAGTGAAATGACTTGCCCTAGGTTACCCACAAGGTTAGTGGCAGAGCTGAAAATACAAGACCCAGATTTTAAGGACCAGAACAGCGCTCTCTTTAAATGCTAATCTTTTCTTTATCTGGAATAATTTGAAGAAGAATTTGTTGCATTTTATGGATATGCTTCTTTTGCAAAGCAAAGCAGCAACATGGCATCAGATAAGTAACCACACCATTTTACCCCTTTATTGCTTACTAGCAGAAGACGGCCACAAAAAGGCACACCACACACAGCATATGCTCATCCTTCTGGGATCCTTAGTATAGGTGATCAAGACCCATAAGAGGCATTCTGAAATATGTGATTTCCTACAAGATAGTTACTGGTGGCAAGTATTCTAACACTTCTGAATAGGATCTACATTATGTGTTTATGGATAAAAATAAGAGATTCCAGTAAATAAAAAACTGCACACATTGTCACAGGTCATTAGTATCTCCTTCAGATTAAAGAAAAATTAATCTGACTGATTTGTATTAAAATTATAATCACATTTATTTTCTATACTCAACCCAGCAGACACTCGCAATGTAAGGCTCTGTCCAGAAGAAATAGAGCCTTAAGCACACACACTAACTATGTAGTTTGGTCCATTATCACAGCTAAAAACAGAAACCACAGCTCCAGACTGGAACTGAAAGAACTGCTTATAGAAGGGAGGAATCTTGGAGGAAGAGGAATGGGCAACTCAGCTCTCCACCTGCTACTCCATATCCTGGGTCCAGTTCCCTCCTGTGTGAGGCAAGGGCATGCAGACATCGTAATTATTACAGTCCTTGACCTGTATTACCCCTCTTACACAGTGGCAATCAAAAGTGGGGGAGAAAGTTGTATGGATGTCAGTCTGATTGTCTCCATAAATATTCAAATATCTTATATAGCCCTTATCATATTACTTGAGCACTTTACAATTCACAAATTTATCCTCACAACAACCCCGTGAGGTACAGAAGTATTATCTACTTTCTTATAGATGCGGGAACTGAGGTACAAGGTAGATTAAGTGACTTGCCCACAGTCACACTGGAAATTTGTGGCTGAACCAGGAATCCTCATTAATCCCAGGGTGTGGAGCACAGGTGCAACCATTCCATAACCTTCCCCACAGGGATACTGGGGTACACATTTTAATAGTCACATCCCCACTTTTCTCCACCCTTTTTTTCCAAATCCCCTCCATGCTGCTTCAAAGAACCATCATTGTCCTAGTCTAGTGCCCTATCCAGTAAACTAGGGTTTCTGGGTCACTAAAATGAATCAAAGGGTTACGGGGCTGACTGATGTCATCTCCCTGCTCTGGGCATTGAGACCTGATGCATAGGGTCACAGCACCATTGAGGTTTGGCTCAGCTGACCGTCCATCATGATGCAGGGGTGGGGAGGGAGGAGACGGTAGCTGCTCGGTAGATCTGGGTGAATGGCCTTGTGTGACTATATGCACCAGGTTGCAACACCATACACACATATTTGGCCCCGTCCGTCCCCTTGGGCCAAATATTTGTACATGGTGCTTGGGCTAGGCCACATCTGAGCAATGCTGAGACCCCAGAGTTTGCAATGCACAGAGTAGGGAGCCAACCCCAACCAGACACACAGGATATGAGATGTGAGGGAGAGGTTGGTGTCATATTCTCCAATAAGTAACCCCCACAGCTAGATGACACCTGCCTTCCATACCCTGCCCTGCCAACCCAGGCCTCCAAGGTTCCCTAGCCCACGGCCATGAACTCCCCCCATATCCCAACCACCCAAAAATCTTTCCCCACTGCACCCCAAATCCCACCTTATCCTGCCCCACATGGGCCATGAATGGGGTCTGTGTTTGGAGGGTGGGGTGAAGACTATCAGCTTGCCACCCCTCCTCGGACCCTTCTGCCCCACAAGTCCTTTCCCAAAACCTCCAAACTCTCAAATCCGACTGCATTACAACCCAAGACCCCCAAATCCCACCCCTCACACTCAGGCCCCCATGGACTGTGTGGGGAGCTGTGTGGGTTTTTTGGTGGTGTGTCAGCTCACCTCCGCCAGTTGCCAGTGGGGCATTCCATAGCTATTCATCTCTGTTCAGAGCATCTGTAATCTTAGTTCTGAGTCCTTCCCATCCCAATGGGCCACTGGAGGGCGGGGGGGAATTGGGTCAGGGGGCCTCTCTGAGGGGGGCGGGGGGTCTCTGGGTCGCAACAACCTACCAAGGTTTACAAGGGGGGGGTTGGGCTTATAAAAGGTTGGCGTAACACAGCATTAAACCACCTTCCCCCCACAGGGAGATGGGAAATCTCTCCAAAGTTAGGGTGAGAAAGTAATGTGCATGTGGGGGCAAGAACACTTTATTCTCTTCTCCACCCCCAAAATGTTAAAGATAAGTTTGATCCCATTAGACCAAAGATTTGTCCATGTCCTCTCTCTAAGGACATACGGAAGTCAGGTTATTAAAGCCAATTTAAAAAGTTCTTCCTTGGTTGACAAATTAGCAGGCAAGGGAAGAAACTGCCCTCCACACTGGGGAGTGCATCAAGCCCAGCACATTGCCAACAATTCCTATTAATACTTGTGGTGGGGCGGCTACCCCACACAGGGAGAAGAGAACCCACTAATCAGGAAAGGGCTTATTGAGCCCACTAATAGGAGGAAGCCACGCTGGAGCCGCAGATCAGTGCCAGCAAGGGCCATATATAAAAGGGCTGCTCAGCAGAGAAGAAGGGACTCTCTCCCTGTAGGGCAAGGGAGGAGGACTGGCTGCCTGAAGAAGTGCCATAGATAGAGGAGTGCTGGGCAGGGGCAGCAGAGTGCGAGGGTGAACTCCTGGCTGATGCCTTGCTATAAGGGCTGAGTGGGTGCAAGAGCTACCGGGGAAGTGGCCCAGGGAAAACAGGCAGCAGGTTGGAGGAGGGCAGTAGCTGGCTGCCAACTATAGGGTCCCTGGGTTGGAACCCAGAGTAGCGTGAGTGCCTGCCCCCCGCCTTTTGCGTCCCACTTGCCAATGAGGTAAGTGGTCAGTATCTAGACTGCAGAGTGCCCCTGAGGAGAGGGGCTGGACCTGGGATTGCAGTAGGCCGCTGAGGCTAGTGGCGGGTCTAGGGACTGCCGGTCCCCTGGCAGGGGGGAGATACAGGAGTGGGGGCACAGTCGGAGGACTGTGCCCAGAAGATGACGCTGCAGTCCAGGGAGTGATGCCAGGCCAAAGAATGGAGACAGCAGAGATGGCAGGCATGGCAAGCCAGACACCACCAGCTGAAGGCAGACTGGCAGGGCCGAGAGCTAATTCCCATGACAGCCAGCAGGAGGCGCCGAAATGCTGAGTCCCGCCCCGTCACAATACTGTTGTGTCATATTTTGCACTTTTATTTCAAAAACAGTTAACAAATTTTATTTTGGA
The DNA here is from genome assembly GCF_015237465.2 of Chelonia mydas. Lineage (NCBI taxonomy): Eukaryota > Metazoa > Chordata > Testudines > Cheloniidae > Chelonia > Chelonia mydas. The sequence goes on along the minus strand of NC_057850.1, from coordinate 68,594,385 downwards.
GTGCACCAGACACATCAGTCACCAGAACTGAGAGAACATTTTAGTCCCAGGACAGATAGCCTATTAAAATACTATTGAAAGGAAGGATTTGTATTTCCATTATGAATCAAGTTGGACTTGCCTATTACATGTGGTACAAAACATCTTCCCATGTTTGGAGACATCAACAGTTACCTGTGTACAATGAAGATGATTAACATTTTTATCATTTAGCTCACTTCTCTATTGCCTTCATTTTCTTCATTAACCTCTATTAGTATGAAGAGACGCAATCAGTCCAGATATTGAATGCAGTGTTCCACATTCCTGAACCTGGTCTACATGGTTGTCAATTCCATGTACTTCATCTGTAGATGCCTTTATTGTAGGAAACACTCATTTCCTATCTGTACAAATACACTAATTTAGAGAGATTCAAATGGAACTCAGAGTGTTTTACTATCTAAGTGGAAAACTAGCACTCAAGGACAAGTAAGTGAAAAACCAAGATCTACACAAACTTTTGGGACATGAATCTTATTTTTGTAACCCCTCCAAAACTTAGACAGGAGATTGGAAAGGTACAATTTTTAAAACTGTATCCACCAAGATTCTATTTGGTTTAATAATATTTGAAAAACAACTGGTAAGTTTTCCTGTCTTCAAGCTGAGATAGACTTAAGCATGTTGAAAATAAAGCAAAAGGCATTAAAGCTCAAACAACCAGAGAAAAGTTATACTGTCCATATCAGCAGCGCACAATACATTTAGCAAATATCATGAATCCACAAAAATGTTTCCTGGAAGCTCTATTACTGTGACACATGCACCTCAAAATGGCATCCTGTAACCCCCATATTAATTATTCATATGTGGTTGTGCTATTTTATAATAAACATGACATGTAAGATATCATATAAAATGTCATGATCTGCTGAAGCCCACTGTTCTATGCAAATATGTACATCATCAATGACTATGAAGTTATGAGATTTTGTTGTATAGTTGTTACTGAAATATGCTGTAAATTTGCTAGGGACATACAAAAGGATCCACATACAGGAGGGTGTTCAATGACCATTAATTAGCAGAGGAGTTGCAATCAAGGGATTTACAATTCAATGACAGTTGCCCAAACACCACACAATGGGGACTGCTTAATTCTATGACTCAGTTGCACAAGACCACACCAGGAGGACTGCTCAACCTATTGATTCAGCAAAGCCCACCGGGACATGTGTGTCTTAGAATCACAGAATATCAGGGTTGGAAGGGACCTCAGGAGGTCATCTAAGTCCAACCCCCTGCTCAAAGCAGGACCAATCCCCAATTAAATCATCCCAGCCAGGGCTTTGTCAAGCCTGACCTTAAAAACCTCAAAGGAAGGAGATTCCACCACTTCCCTAGGTAACTCATTCCAGTGCTTCACCACCCTCCTAGTGAAAAAGTTTTTCCTAATATCCAACCTAAATCTCCCCCACTGCAATGTAAGACCACTACTCCTTGTTCTGTCATCTGCTACCACTGAGAACAGTCTAGATCCATCCTCTTTGGAACCCCCTTTCAGGTAGTTGAAAGCAGCTATCAAATCCCCCCTCATTCTTCTCTTCCGCAGACTAAACAATCCCAGTTCCCTCAGCTTCTCCTCATAAGTCATGTGTTTCAGTCCCCTAAGCATTTTTGTTGCCCTCCGCTGGATCCTTTCCAATTTTTCCACATTCTTCTTGTAGTGTGGGGCCCAAAACTGGACACAGTACTCCAGATGAGGCCTCACCAATGTCGAATAGAAGGGAACAATCACGTCCCTTGATCTGCTCGCAAAAATGCCCCTACTTATACAGCCCAAAATGCTGTTAGCCCTCTTGGCAACAAGGGCACACTGTTGAAACATATCCAGATTCTCGTCCACTGTAACCCCTAGGTCCTTTTCTGCAGAACTGCTGACTAGCCATTCGGTCCCTAGTCTGTAGTGGTGTATGGGATTCTTCCCTTCTAAGTGCAGGACTCTGCACTTGTTCTTGTTGAACCTCATCAGATTTCTTTTGGCCAAATCCTCTAGTTTGTCTAGGTTCCTCTGTATCCTATCCCTACCCTCCAGCATATCTACCACTCCTCCCAGTTTAGTGTCATCTGCAGACTTGCTGAGGGTGCAGTGCACGCCATCCTCCAGATCATTAATGAAGATATTGAACAAAACCGGCCCCTAGGCACATGGACTAAGGATATAAGAAACACTGGCATCTTGCCTTGGCCTTTCTCCTCCCCCCACTTATGCTCGAAGCAACAAGAACACTGAGAAGACAAAACCTTCAACTGAGGAAACTGGTCCAGGCTCAAGAGACACCTGTGTATTAAGAACTGTAACATGCAGTGGGGTGAGAAAACTGCTTGCTAAATACTACCTAGTGTCATAAAGTTTAAAATGTAGATTGTGTGCTTATCTCTTATTTTCTTTGGTAACTATCTCTGACCCCTTATGCCTACCACTTATCATTTAAAATCTCTCTTTCCATAATAAATCTGTTTTATATTTTATCTAAAACAGTGTGATTTGTTTGAAGTGCTTGGAAAATCTCACCTCAGGTACAAAGGCTGGTGCATGTCCTTTCCATATTGAGGGAGAGGGGCAGACAGGGTAATAAATTTACACTTTTCAGACTTCTGGCCAGGGTGAGATGGTATAGTCTGGGGGTGCAAGGCTGGGAAGCTGGGGGGAATTGGCTGGTGCCTTTCTCTATGTGATTCATGAGTGGCTTTGGGAGCATTCATACAATATAGCTGGGTGTGGGGCTCCACACGCTGTTGTGCTGAGTGATAGCAGTTCCTGGAGAGGTTTGCTGCTTGTCACTAGCAAAGCATTGTGAGAGACAGACCAGGTGGAAGAGTTAAGGGGGTATAGTGGTACCCCAGTTTCAGGCTGCACCAAGGGGATGCCATCACAATTACAATTTATGTTGAGATGCTCTGAAGATTCTTCAAGCGACATCAAGATACAGAAGACCTTAGCACACTTCAATACATCCAAACATGAAACTCAGGCATCCGAAAAACTGCCAACACTTATATGATGCATTTACCGCTTTTTGAATCAACTCATATTGATGACTAGCCTGGAGTTATTATTGATGTGACACAGAGTTATTCTAATTAGTTTTAAATCCACTAAATTCTCAGGATTCAAATATAACTTACCACAGCAAGCTGTGTCCGCGAAGCTACCGTGTGAAAAACTGCAGGCATCATGAGAGATTCTTCAACTTTTAATTCCATCTCATTCTCTGCTGAAAATGTGGTTTTGGGAATAGCTGGTGGGCGTTCACATAAGATCATCTCTTTGTTGAACAGGAAAATTGGGTTTGTGTCCTATATTAAAATTAAAATATCCTCATAAAGAACTTTGAGAAATAAAACATGCATGCAATCCAATCAACTAATTGCACTAGCATGTTTTGGAAACAGCATAACTTACGTAACTATTCATGGAAAATTACTTATATGAGTATTGCATCCAAGAGAATTATACGTAAAACCACTAATTTCCTGATATTAAAAACAAGAATGAACAAAAAAAAGGTCTCCAGAAAAAAAAAAAAAAAAAGACAACCCTCACCCCCCTCCAAAAAACCCACACACCATTAGGAAGCTGTAACTCTTACTTCTCTTCAACACCTTGTTTTGTAAGGGGAAAAAGAGAGAGACTATAGTGTACACTTACTGTTCCAGCACTGTAACTACAGACTCTTCTGTCTGCTGCCATACACTCCCCTCCATTGACAACCAGTACCTGGTGCTGAATGGCAATCTTATACTTGGTTTGGATTGCATGTTTAAGGTCGGACACACTAAAAGGGAAAAACAGAAACTTCAGTATCAATATCTTATTTAAGCAACTGATCTTCTCTCATGCAAAATATTCCTGTCATATACAAAATAATCTTTAAGTCTAACAGCAGTAGAGTAAAAACTAATTGTGAATAAGGGCAAAATGCTTGGTTGTGTAAATACTGAAATCCGCTGTATTCTGGCTACCCAATTCATAGACTAAGAGGAAAACATGACCCATCCTCAGAGAAGTTTGTTTACAAAATGATACATCTCAGCTATTTACACAAGAAGCACATCTGCAACTGTAATGTTGGAGTCCAGGATTAACATGCATTTCTGGCAATTACAGCCGAAGTTATATTAAACTCTCTGAACATGAGCCAACTATTGACAACTACCACAGTCCAAACACTTAATATTATGTTAGGGGACGTTATAAGAACATAAGAACAGTCATATTGGGTCAGACTAATGGTCCACCTAGCCCAGGATCCTGACACTTCCAACAGTGGCCAATATCAGATGATTCAGAAGGAATGAACAGAACAAAGCAATTATGGAGAGATCCATCCCATGTCATACCAGTGTACCAGTGTACCAGTCATACCAGCTTTGGGCAGTAAGAGGCTAGGGACACCCAGAGCATGGGATTGCATCCCTGACTATCTTGGCTAATAGCCACTGATGGAGCTATCTTCCCTGACCTTAATCAATTCTTTTTTAAACCCTGTTATAGTTTTAGCCTTCACAACATGCCCTGTCAACAAGTTCCCCAGGTTGACTGTGCACTGTGCAAAAAAGTACTTCCTATTGTTTGTTTTAAACCTGCTGCCTATTAATTTCATTGAGTGACCCTTTGTTCTTGTGTTATCTTAAGGGGTAAATAATACTTCCTTATTCACTTTTTACACACCATCCATGGTTTTGTAGATCTCTACAGTATCCCCCCGTTGTCTCTTTTCCAAGATGAAATGTCCCAGTCTTTTTAATCTCGCCTCATATGTAAGCTGTTCCATACCCTTAATCATTTTGTTGCCCTTCTATGTACTTTTTCCAATACTAACATATCTTTTTTGAGATGAACTGACCAGAATTACATGCAGTATTCAAGATATGGGTGTACCATGGGCTTATAATATTTTCTATCTTATTAGCTAACCCTTTCCTAGCTTTTTTGACTGCCGCTGAGCACTGAGCAGATGTTTTCAGAGAACTATTCACAGTGATGACAGGATCTTTCTTGAGAGGCAGCAACTAATTTACACCACAGCATTTTGTATGTATAGTTGAGATTTTTTTTTCTAATACGCATTACTTGCATTTAGAAACATTGAATTTCATCTGCCATTTTCTTGCCCTGTCATCCAGTTTATGAAATCCCTTCGTAACTAGTGGCAATCTGCTTTAGACATTATCTTGAGTAATTTTGTATCATCTGCAAACTTTGCCACCATACTGTTTACCCCCTTTTCCAGATCATTTATGAATTTATGAAACCTGGACCAAGTACACATCCTTGAGGGACTCTGCTATTTACCTCTCTCCCTTCTGAAAACTCATCATTTATTCCTACCCTTTGTTTTCTGTCTTTTAAGCAGTCCATGAGAGGACCATCCTTCTTATCACATCTGCTTACTTTGCTGAAGAGCCTTTGATGAGGGACCTTGTCAAAAAGTCCATATACACTAAATCAACTGGATCACTCTTTCCCACATTTGTTGACCCTTTCAAAAAAGTCTAGTAGATTGGTGAGGCATGATTTCCCTTCACAAAAGCCATGTTGATTTGAACACGATTTGTTGGTCCTCTACATGTCTGATAATTCTGCTCTTCACTAGAATTTCAACAAATTTCCTGTTACTGAAATTAGGCTTACTGGCCTGCAATTGCCATAATCACCGCTGGAGCCTTTTTAAAAAAAAATTGGTGTCACATTAGCTATCCTTCAGCCATCTGATTCAGAGGATGATTTAAGTGATAGGTTACATACCACAGTTAATAGTTCTGCAGTTTCATATTTGAGTTCCTTCAGAACTCTTGGGAGAATACCATCTGGTCCTGGGGACTTACTGTGTTTAATTTATCAATTTGTTTCAAAACCACCTCTATTGACACCTCAGTTTGGGACAGTTCTTCAGCTTTGTCACCCAGAAACAATAGCTCAGGTGTGGGAATGAATCTGCTGTAAAGATTGATGCAAGAATTAATTGAGGTTCTCCGCAATGACCTTATCTTCCTTTAGTGCTCCGTTAGAACCTTAATTGTCCAGTGGCCCCACTGATGATTTAGCAGGCTTCCTGCTTCTGACGTATGTAAAAAAAAAAAAAAAAAAATTCTCTTAGTTTTTGTGTCTCTTGCCAGTTACTCTTCAAATTCTTGTTTGGCTTGCCTGATTTTACTTTTACTCTTGACTTGCCAGAGTCTATGCTCCTTTCTATCTTCCTCAGTAGGATCTGATTTCCAATTTTAAAGGATGTCTTTATCTCTAACTCCTCTTTCACTCTGTTTAGCCATGGTGGCATTTTTTGATCCTTCTCTCCGCCCCTCCCTTTTTTTTTTTTTTTTTTAAATTTGAGATATACATATAGCTTGAGCCTCTATAATGGTGTTTTTAAAAAAAGTTTGCATGCAGCTTGCTGGTATGTCACTCCTGAGACTGTTCCTTTTCATTTCCATTTAACTAATCTACTCATTTTTGTGCAGTTCTCCTTTTTTGAAGTTAAATGCTACTGCGATGGGCTTCTTTGGTACCTTCCCTCCGACAAGGATGTTAAATTACATCACATTATGGTCACTATTACCAAGCGTTCAGCTGTCGTCACCTGTTGACCAGATCCTGTGTGCTACTTCGGACTAAATCAAGAACTGCATCCCCCCCTTGTGGCTTCCAGGACTAGCTGCTCAAAGAAGCAGTCATTAATGCTATCTAGAAATTTTACTTCTGCATCCCGTTCTGAAGTGACATATACCCAGTCTATATGGGGATAGTTGAAATCCCCCATTATTATCGAGTTTTCTATTTTTTATATACTCTCTAATCTCCCTGAGCATTTCATAATCACCATAGTGGTCAGATGGTCAGTAATATATTCCTACTGTTAGACTCTTATTCTTCAAGCATGGAATTTCTATCCATAAAGATTCTATGGTACAGTCTGACTGATTTAATATTACATTTGATTCTATGCTTTCTTTCACATATAGTGCCATTCTCTCACCAATACGATCTACTTGGTCATTCCTATAGATTTTGTATTCTGGTGTTATCATGTCCTATTGATTATCACAGTTCCACCAAGTTTCTGTGATGGTTATTATATCAATATCCTCATTTAATACCAGGCACTGAATTTCATCCATCTTAACATTTAGACTTTGTGCTCTTATATAGAAGCACTTATAAAATTTGTCAATATTAGCTATCTTCCTTCACGTGACTGGTGCTCTGCTGTCTCTGACAGACATATTACAGTTACAGATATTTTTGGGACTTATCACAGAATAAATGAATGCGACTTTTCCATTTGACTGTTTCTCTTCAGCTCCTACCTGTACTTTATCAACTTCTATCCTCGCCTCTTTACTAGGGTATAGAGAATATCCATTAACTGATTCCGCCCCCCGCCAAGAGACGTGTCTGTCCGAACTGTGAGCTCCTCCGCAACTGTTGGCTTTCCCCCAGACCTTAGTTTAAAAACTCCTCTACAACATTTTTAATTTTACATGCCAGCAATCTGGTTCTGCTTTGGTTTAGGTACAACCCATCCTTCTTGTACAGTAGCTCCTAGCTTAACGTTCTAGTTATGTTCCTGAAAACTGCTATTTTAAGTGAAACAATGTTAAGTGAATCCAATTTCCCCATAAGAATTAATGTAAAGGGGGGGGGGGTAATTTTTTTTTCCACCAGACAAAAAAATAAATATATATATATACACACACACAGACACACAGCGTAAGTGTTAATACTGTACACAGCAATGATGATTGTGAAGCTTGGTTGAGGTGGTGGAGTCAGAGGGTGGAAGAGGGTGGGATATTTCCCAGGGAATGCCTTATTGCTAAATGATGAACTAGAACTTCGCTGAGCCCCCAAGGGTTAACACGTTGTTGTTAATGTAGCTTCACACTACAAGGCAGCAGGAATGGAGAGAGGAGACACAGCATGGCAGAGAGAGACAGAGACACACACCGTGTGTGTGTGTGAGAGCGTGTGTGTGTGAGAGAGAGAGACTTGTGCTTAGCCCCTTTAAGTACGCTGACCCCACTCTAAGTACACTGCCTTTTTAAGTAGATCAGCAAGTTGAGACAGGCGCTGCTGCCAGCAAGCTCCCTCCATCCTAAGCCCTGTCATGCCTCCCCCGCTCTGTGGAGATAGAGTGCAGGAGCAGGGGGAGGGGGACACCCTGACATTAGCACCCCTATTTCCCTCCACACATCCCTCTGCACAGCAAGTAGGAGGCTTCCAGGAGCAGCTCCAAGGCAGAGGGCAGGAGCAGCACACGGCAGGGGGGGGAGGGACACCTGAACTGCCCAGCCATTGATAGCCTGCTGGGTGGCTGCAGCGCAGGGAATTTAGGGGAGCTGATAGGGGGCTGCTGGTCCACCATGGTTCCAAGCCCCCACCAGCTAGTTCCAAAGGGCTGCTCTTTCTGCAAGCAGTGGACAAAGCAGGTGGCTGCCTCACAGCAGTTATAAGGGAGCACTGTGCAACTTTAAACGAGTATATTCTCTAATTGATCAGCAGCGTAACAAGGAAACAATGGTAACTGGGATGACGTTAAGTGAGGAGTTACTGGATAGACTCCTTCTTTCCTAACAAACATAAAACCCTTCCCACACTATCCATACATTGAGACCCCACAGTTCTGCGTGTCTACCTGGTCCTGCATATGGAACTGGAAGCATTTCAGAGAATGCTACCATGGAGGTCCTGTCACTGGTACCTACATCTACCACGACCACCAGCTCCTCTGGCTTCTCCCCAGCACGGCATGTAAGTCTGTCTAGATGTCTTAAGAGATCCACAACCTTTGCACCCAGCAGGGAATTTACCATGTGGTTCTCCTGGTCAACACAAACCCAACTAAATACATTTCTAATAACTGAATACCTATTACTAACTGTCACTTCTTAGTAACTGGGGTCCCCTCCCCCTCATTGTAAAAGGATACCATGACATCTGGAAGGAGTTTCAACTACAGGACTTTTTTTGTTTTTAATATTTTGTGTATTTTTACCACCTTGTATTGACTGGTCCATTATACATCCAGTAAATGCTAGAACGCTTTAGAAAATTACATTTTAACTTCAGCAGGAAATATACAGTCAAATCACGATGTTGCATTGGAACATGTCAAGAATATTGTCTTCAGTATGGATTGTCTAATGTAACACTACATTAGACAATCCATACTGAAGACAATATTCCAAATGTAGCCAGACACAAAAGCTTATGTCAGCAAGGCACTGTTGCCTGTCATGTGCACCATCCCAGCAGCCTTTTATTTTTTCTTCCTGATGCTACACTATGCCCACAAACACCACATCAGGCATCTTTCTTCCACAGTTTCCCTTCTCCCTTTCTGGGCATATTTCCTCAATGATTAAGAAAATACTTCAGAGCAAATTAGAAATTTTATTTTAGTTTTATCATTTTAAATACTAGTAAATTCCTGGCTGCTTCAGATCAAAAGAATGACATTTTATGTATAAAAGTAATGCATTGTATATCACCTAGTGACTATGCGGGATAGTACATTTTGGCTACAGCTGCATATGAATATTAAAAATTGTATGGCTCCACATTCATAGAAACAGGTAGATTTTGCCGGTAGTTGATAATTAAAATGAGTACTAGTTGCAGAGACTGTAATGTTGCTGCTTACACATATGGTGGATAATTTCAGTATTCTGTCTAGCGTGCGTACACACACACACTTTATTTTAAAGAAAAAACACACAGCAGTTCACTCATTTTCTTACTTCTGTACCGCAAGTTCTGTGTCAAAGGTGAGGGTAGTTCCAGTGTTGACCACAAATACATATAACTTCATGATGATTTCTTTGTGTTCCTGAAGTTTATACCTTCCACTTTGGTAGTATCATTTAGAAACTGCAAAGAAACCGAAGCACAGCATATCACTTACAGTTAACTCACTTTTTAAAGAAAAAGCTAGGAAGGTAGCTAAACCACAAAAGCAGCTTATTAGATCTTAAATCTTTCAACTGAGAACATACTGGAAGGGCCCATGACGGGTTATTCCAGTCAGTATACCTGCATTGTGGCAGAACTGATGTAATTGCTTCCAAATCATCGCCAGTAGATGGTGAGGCATTGTCAGGTATTGCCATTTATTATTCAGGACTATTTTGTGGCTATTTGTTTCAGTAGTATGAAATAAAACTATACAATTATTGTATAATGAACATAAAAGTACATCACACAAACCAATATTTGCTTACATCTTTAGTATGTATATTTGTAGTTTATCATCTACTATGTGTTTTAATCATGTCCTCTTTCACCACACAAAATCCTTAACAACAAACTTGGACTAGCTACCAACCTTTTGAAGGGCTTTATCTTTGTCCCCAGTTTTTGTCAGTCAGAATTTGTTTGATTTAAAATCCATTTTAAATATATGGACAGAAAGGTCACAGCAGTAGTTACCACTCTTATTTTTGTTGGTGTTCATCTTACAGTGGATTGGCTGACTGGTGTCCCCAAGTTCCCTCCCCAGTACCCAGCAGTATGACCTGATATAGGGTATGTCTACACAGCAAAAGCTGTGCACAGGCTTGCCTACCTGAGCTAGCTTGAGTCAAAATATAACAGCAGTAACAACAGTAAGGAAAAAGAAAAGGAGTACTTGTGGCACCTTAGAGACTAACCAATTTATTCAACCAAATTGGTTAGTCTCTAAGGTGTCACAAGTACTCCTTTTCTTTTTGCGAATACAGACTAACACGGCTGTTACTCTGACACAGTAAGGAAGTATGAGTGAGTAATACAAGCCTGGCACACACTCTGAGTACGTACTCAGCTCATTAGCCTACTACCGTTACCCATACTAGCAAGATTCAATCCAATACAAGGGTAGGTTAACCCAGGCACAATTTTTGCTGTGTGGACATACCTATAATTGGCACCTTTTGTCCTTTATAATGACCCCTCTCCCTCCTGGTCTATTGTCTGTTCTTGTTTTTCTTTCGTTTTACCTTTCCATCTATACTGGTCCCCCTTCTCACTCCTCTACCCACTAGAAGGCTAAATGCTACTTAGAGTTACTCCTGGTGGGAATTCTGTGCCAGAATATTACAAATTCTGCAACAAAAAATTAAAAATTATGTGCACAATATTTTAAAAGTCTGCAAAATTCTGAATAGTTTGTCACCAGTTTCAATTATTTTTGGTCATTTATTTCAAAATACCTGTCAGCAAGTATGCCCGTAACAATACGGACAACAAAAAAGATTCAGGAAATGTTTTTTGACAAATAGATTCCTTACTAGGCATATTAATACAGAACTGTGAGATAATAATTCAATTAAACTACAATACAGAATCATATTTCCTGCACCCCTCAGAAGCAGTGCAAAGGCTTGGGGGAGTCAGGGATAATGGAGGACCTGAAGGAGAGGGAAGTAATTGCTGGGAAGGAGTCTGGGTGTGAACTTGGAGGGTTGTTGGATATGGGTCGGAAAAGTATGGAACAGGATTTTTTCGGGGACGGGGAGGGATTGTTAGGCAGCTTTCCCCATGCAGACCCTGGCTGACCCTTAGCCTCTCCCATTCAGTCAGGCACCTCTGCCCCTGTCCCCATGTGTCTCTGCACTACCGCAAAAGGTAGAACTACAGCAACTTCTGGCAAAAGCTTTTTTCTGCACAAAAAATTAAAAATATGCATAGCTCATGAAATACGCACACACAATTCCCCCAGAAGTATTAGAGTGGGAATATGTCCACTGCAATTGAATCCTGGGTTTTTCCATAGACTCAACCCATGCTTCCCTGACCAAACACAGCCATTGAAAAATTAGATGCTTAGAGTTGGAGAAGCAGCAACCTACTATCTAAGAGAAGGCAAGCTCTTTGGGGCAGGGACTATCTTTTTGTTCTGTGTCTGTACAACCACCAGCACAATGGGATCCCTGTCCACAACTAGGGCTTTTAGGCACTACAGTAATACAAAAAATAAGAATTTGCTTTTGAGCAGCTGCACACCACTTTGTGACGCCAGAAGACCACACTTGCAACATGGATACAGAACACAAGGGATTTATGCCATTTGAACTTCCATGCTGTTTCTTTTTCTCTGCCTTGTACAAGGAGGGAACACGTCTCCTCACAACTTTTCAGACTGAGGAACACTCAGCTGAAGGGAAACATTTCGATCCACAGCATCACCTCAGAGTACTAAATCAGTGAGTGTGCATATCCACACTGCAATCACACCACTTTCCTCTTACAGCAGTTAAACTAAGTCAGGCACATAATCCAACATAGCATCTAGTGTACTGGCCCTATGCATCAGAAAAGCCGCAGTTTATGGAGTTTTATGGAGCAGTTTGTTTTGTTCTAATAAGTAGTTTCTCGCATCCTTCAATGTCTACCTCATGCAAAGCAAAAGGTATCTCCTGTTCTTTAAGAGGAAAATAGTGCACGTAGTTGGCACAATGTGACCAATCTGATCTGACCTACCTACAGGAAAGAGATTCATGTGTTTAAAGCCTATGGACAATTAAATCCTTCCCCTTCAATGCTGAAAAAAGGCTTAAACACACAAGCAAAGCAATACTAACAAGAACCAAATACACGCTGGGAACTTTTGTTTTTGAAAGCTGGATTTGTTATCTTCCTAAACTGTCTCAAGGTTGTTCTGTTTACAGACTAAGAGTGTTTGAGTTAAAGACAACTACTAGAAATGACTGCTATTGAATCCTGGGTCTTTCCAAAGACTCAACAATTATAAAAGCCTAAGAATATTCTGAAGAGGAAGTGTGGTTATTTAATTTGGTGAGTTCAATATCTATTCCTTTTCTTCCCCCCCCGCCTCCATTCTGAATTAGGTTCTAATGGGTGTTACCATTCTACTGGACTATGGCACATGGCATTTTTCAAGTCTGACAACATAGGTTAATAGCCCCAGATCCCTGCACTAGTCTGCTTACCAGATGCTGTACCTACTATATCTGACAATAGGAAAGAGGTGAAATCTGCCATCTGAGAAGGGGTCCTCGTGTTCTGATGCCATCTTTCTGACCTCACTCTTGTCCAGATACACTGCCAAAATTCAGGCCCATAATTTTCCACCAAGGCAGATGGAAGCATTAGTATACAAAAGGCTCAATCATTTTTACTACCACGTTATCCAATCTTGCACTAGTGAGGAATTAAGGGTATGAATTTTACTAACATAGATACACTCAGAGAAACCAGAGATCCTCCCTGCTTGAGAAAGGAGACACAAATTTTGTCAGAGCCGAAAACAATTACTACTACCCCACTATCTGAACAAAAATGAGCACTCTTTCCCTCTTTCTTCTCCTGTCTTCAGTTGCATGCTTGTGTTTGGCCCTGGAGAAGCAGAATGTGACAAAACTGAAAGCTTGTGAGCAACCTCTTCCAAATTAGTAGCAATTCTGAGCCAGTAAACAGCTGTAGGAGAAATTTCAAAATGTATTTCAAACACAGTGAAAAAAGCTCTTCTGCTGCTGGAGGAATTCTGGAAAGTTAGGTCTTGTCTACTTGGAAGAATTTTATTAGTTATAAGAATATGTAACCCCATTTGGACATACTTATTGCAGCATAGTAATGGCTTTTTTCAGTTTAGCTTAAATTCTTTTCCAAGTGATGTAAGCTAAACCTAAAAAAGCCATTACTATGCTGCAATAAGTATGTTCAAATGGGGTTACATATTCTTATAACTAGTAAAATAAGTGTGTCCAAACAGAGGTATATGGCAGTATAACTATTGATTTAAATTCAAATTTCAGGTTATTCCAAAGCAAAATGCACTTTCCTTTGTATACAGACACTGACAACAAAATACAAGGGGCAGAAGGAGCCAAACAAAAATGGAAGTGTGGGAAAGGCACCAGACTAAATAGAAATTGAAATGGAGGGCGGGGGAGACAAATGGGTAAATAAAATAGCTACCAACTCAAAAGGCTACCTCCAGAAAAGTTCAGAAAAATCTTCCCTTCTAAATTCTGGAGCTGTGCTCTCTCCCCAGCTTTTCAAACATATGTTATAGGAAATACACAAACTAGTCAAGATCTCTATTTTTACCTCTGGGGTTCAGAGACTAAAACATTGTTTTTTAGGTAGAAAGCAACACAACAGTGTTATATACAGTGCACCCAATTCTCCTCTTACTTCCACTAATTTAATCCCAGGTAAAACATTGAATTTAGTGCTAATTTACACTGGTGAGAGAGGAGTACAGTCTCAACAAAACTGTTAGACTGTGGAATGATCTGGTGGATTCTGAAGAATGGACTAGCAATCATTGCTATAATTCCAAATCTTAAAAATACAACTTAATTATAGGTTTAGTAGCAGCCGTGTTAGTCTGTATTCGCAAAAAGAAAAGTACTTGTGGCACCTTAGAGACTAACCAATTTATTTGAGCATAAGCTTTCATGAGCTACAGCTCACTTCATCGGATGCATCTTAATTATAAATCAGTGTCCATAAACAAATTATCACAATAAGTTGTTTCCACCATAACCATACTTGAATCTCAGTGATGAAAAATATAAAACTGTTTCTATAAATCACACAAACTTGCTAGACAAAACAGTCAAACAAAGCTCAGCAGGAATTAAGTATGATTTGTTATCCTCTGGTGTTTCGGTATGGAAAAAGCTAATGGTGCTAATCATCATCTGTTCTCTCAGGATGAAATTCATCCCTATGCAGAGGACTGGAACAAGGCTTCTTCAACGCCTGTGGAAAAAAAAGTCCTATTTTGCAGATTTAAGTGGCACTCACTTGGTAAGTGGGCCAAAAGCTTTGTGCTGCCCCTGTACACAGGGGCTAATTAATCCTCAGAATTCTTTCATAATCCTTAATGATGAAGCTAGTATTGCCATTTTTTACATTTACAAAAAAACCAAAATCATTGCCAAGATCAAACCAAACATAAGCCAATCTATAGGATAACTGTCACACATCACCATGTAATAGACTTAACTTAAAAAAAAAAGTTACAACTTCAAGGGAAAAAAGGATTACCTTCAGGAGCTATACAGAGCTACCACCTTCTTTAAAACACAGCAGGATAATAAGGTGCACATTTGCTTCAGTTGATTTGGCAACAGAATGGAATGAGTGTTCAAAATGAGTAAAAGACCTGCAAACAAAAGATACAGAATGTAATTAGGAATATCCATAGAATGTTTGGTTAAAACTGAACAATGAAGAAGTTTTTATTGCCAGTGCTGCACCTCAGAGGAGCAAATTGATGTATCTATGTTACAAACATTTAATTACTCTAATTTTGTGACATTTTGCTTAATATTTGTTTTAAGTATTACACTTTCAACAAACTTTTTCAGTAACTACAAAAAGAGTTAGACTAATTTAAGATTAGTCAATTGCTGTAAAAACAAAAATTTAGTTACATATGCTAGACCTACTCAATTAAACTTGAGACAAAAAACACCACCAAATTATAGTTTAGATACAGAAGGAGCAGAGAACTCAATATCCAGGGGATTCTTCCACAAATTAGAATATTTTCCCATTTCCTTAAGAAACTGAGAACCAGTAGTTAAATTTTAAATATAAACTGTAAGTGTTTCTTCACACACTTCCAATACTACGCTTCACTAGATTGTCCTAAAATACTTAAATGGGAACTCAGGTTAAAAAAAAATAAACATAAAAATCAAATCACTACACAGACTAAAAACAAAAAGAACAGGAGTACTTGTGGACCTTAGAGACTAACAAATGTATTAGAGTATAAGCTTTCGTGGGCTACAGCTCACTTCATCGGCTGCACAGAATGGAACATATAGTAAGAAGATACACATACACACACACACAGAGAAGGTGGAAGTTGGCATACAAACTGCAAGAGGCTAGTTAATTAAGATGAGCTATTATCAGCAGGAGAAAAAAAAACTTTTGTAGTGATAATCAAGATGGCCCATTTAGACAGTTGACAGGAAGGTGTGAGGATACTTAACACGGGGAAATAGATTCAGTATGTGAAATGACCCAGCCACTCCCAGTCTCTATTCAAACCCAAGTTAAGGGTATCTAGTTTGCATATTAATTCAAGCTCAGCAGTTTCTCCTTGGAGTCTGTTTTTGAAGCTTTTCTGTTGCAGAATTGCCACCCTTAAGTCTTTTACTGAGTGGCCAGAGAGGTTGAAGTGTTCTCCTACCGGTTTTTGAATGTTATGATTCCTGATGTCAGATTTGTGTCCATTTATTCTTTGACTAAAAACAGCGTTTTTAAAAATCTAATTCAACTTTTCCTATTAGTGCTGATTGCTTAACTTTTTCCTTTACAGTGGCACTCCTGTGACAAGAAGAGATATCACAGGTGTGACAGAGAGAAGAGAGAGACAGAAAAGGAAGAAATGGAAGGGACAAACACGAAGTGGAAAGACAAAAACACAACAGGGGCTAGGACCAGATACTGAAGGCGCAGCATAGTCACGACCTAACTTGTGATCAGGGGAGTTCTATAAATGAGATCTTTAAGACACAAGATAGGAATTTGTATTACCAGACAAAATACAATAATTATAAATCATGCCATTCAGCTTAATGGCTAAGCTATTATTTAAACATAATACTTGCTACAGCAGACAGATGATAGAAAAACATGAATACAAGAAAAATGCAAAGATTAAAAAAAAATGAAAAAGCTACCCAAATCAATACAAGTAAAAGAATACAGCATCTAACAGAAAAAAAAAATCAAACACAAATTAACCATGTTGTATTTAGATCTCCTGCAAAACGTTTTCACTATTTTGTGTGGTGAATTTGCAGTCAAAGTCCAATTATTAAATCGGTATAGCTTCTCAAAATATTACAAGATGCAGGGTTTTTTTTCAGGTTAGTGGCAACTCTGAAAAGCTGAGTTAATTTTAGAGATGATTCATGAGGTGCAGTTAATTGTTTTGTCACAGAGTACTTTAAAGCTTATTAATTTCATTTAGCACATTTAGAAAGTTAATTCACTTAGCTCAACACTGCTTATTGAAAACAAAACAAAACCACCCACCCAACAAGTGCTTAATTTGTAATGAAAAAGGTGATGGGGCTCAAGCAATTTTTTTACATTCATAACTGATGCACCAAGCCCAGAGGTGCCAGGGATATGAACTGCCAAGCCTAGAGGTGCCTCCAGGCCTCAGTCCTGGCAAAAATTAAGCACTGCACCCAACCAACAAAACCCTCTGTTACATCCATAAAAACTGGCTGATGCAAAAGCCTCCTTAAAGGCATACAATACCAACTCTTCTGTAACAACGCTATAACACTATGGCTTTCATAACATTCCAAGCTTGATGCAACGTGTAAATGGTACCGAAGTAACTTTTTGGTCCATTTGTGCTATATGTGCAGAATCTCCATGTTCCATTGTTTGATTTTGCTTGAACAATCCTTTCAGACTACAAATCATTTCCATGCTCATGAGTCGAAACTGGATTACTGCACTTCTGGATAATGGAGAGAGAAACAAATACGAGTTCCACAGTTCAGCTTTAAAGGCGCACTGCCAATTTGATTTTATTTTTTAGTTGATAAATTTCAAATAATTTAAGTTTCTTATAGCACCATGTACAAATTTTCTTTTTAAAAACAAAATGGTGTTTCTGATCCCCTGTTGATTTCCATAAGGGTCCTTTGTAGACAGGAAAGGTGAATGGGCAGACCCAAGCATGACAAAAAACAAACAAAATATTCTCATACTTAGATCCATCCTTCCTTCCCTTTCCTCTGCCAATGTACTAATGGTAAAGAACAATGAGTATAATCAGTTTACAGGACATTATAAACATAAAAATTAAATGTAAGTTAAGAATTTTATGTTGCTAAAACCTTAGTTTATTTAAAGTGAAAATTCAGAAATGCACTGTGTCACTTTATGTTTTCTTTACTCTGTTATCTAAGCTAGAGCAGGGGCGGGCAAACTTTTTGGCCAGAGGGCCACATCGGGTTTCCAAAATTGTATGGAGGGCTGGTTAGGGGAGGCTGCGTCTCCCCAAACAGCCAGGCGTGGCCCAGCCCCCGCTTCCTATCCGAGCCCCCTGCTTCTCGCCCCCTGACGGCTCCCCCGGGACTCCTGCCCCATCTACCACCCCTTGCTCCCTGTCCCCTGACCATCCCCCAGACACCCCACCCAACTGCTTCCTGCCGCCCCATCCAACCCCTCATTTCTGACTGCCCCCCCCCGGACATCTGCCCCATCCAACCCCCCTGTTCCCCGCCTTCTGACTGCCCCGACCCCTATCCACACCCCCAATCTCTGATCACACCCTGAACTCCCCTGACCTCTATCCAACCCCCCCTCCCCCCCCAACCACACTGCCTGGAGCACCGGTGGCTGGTGGCGCTACAGCCGCGCCACCCAGAGCACCAGGTCAGGCCACGGCTCTGCAACTGCGCTGCCCGGCCGCCCAGAGGGTTGCACCGGCAGCGCGGCGCACTGAGGCTGCAGGGGAGGGGGAACAGCAAGGGAGGGGCCGGGGACGAGCCTCCAGGGCCAGGAGCTATGGGGCCGGGCAGGAGGGTCCCGCGGGCCGTAGTTTGCCCACCTTTGAGCTAGAGGCCCTTAATACACCAAAATTTGAATTTCAAATTCTGTAGGGAGTAAGCCTGTTTAAATACAACTATTTAAACTGGATTTTGATTAGTTCTAGGCTTTTTAGGAGCTTTTTAAAAATATATTTAAGCTAAAACTCAAGTTGTCAGGGGTCCTTTAAGGCTGAGATTTTAATTTAAATTTATTAAATTTAAAGTTAGATGTTGCCATAGCAACTCTAACTCTGCTTTTGTGCCTATTCATTTCAGGGTGGACACAAATTTATTAAAAACAGATTTTTTTAAAATTTAAATTAAATACAGGGTTTTTAAAATAAACCTATTTTAAAATATTAAATTATGACAATTACAATCATTTTAATTAATTTAATAAAATATTAAGCAGTACATGTTTGCTGCCAAGTTTTAAAGGAGCACAGAATCTGGTGCAAGAAGTGGAATATAGCTGAACCGGTTGATAATAGCAACCGTACTATAATTTAATTGAATAGCCTTGTGGAGAGAGGACAGGATGACACCAAAGAAGCCCAACACGGTAGCAATGAACTTCAGAAAGGGAACACACAAAAATGAGGAAGCTAGTTAAACGGAAATTAAGTGAAAAAGTCACAACAGTAAAATGCCTGCAAACTGCATGGAAACTTTTTAAAAACACCATAATAGAGGTTCAAATTAAATGTATACCCAAAATGAAAAACATAGTAAGAGGACCAAAAAAGTGCCACCACGGCTAAAAAAAGTAAAAAAAAAGAGTGGTTAGAAGCAAAAAGGCATCTTTAAAATTTGCAAGTCAAATCCTACTGAGGAACACAGATAGGAGCATAAACTCTGGCAAATCAAGTGTAAAAATATAATTAGGCAAGCCAAAAAAGAATGTGAAGAGCAACAAGCCAAAACCTCAAAAATTAACAGCAAAAAAAGTTTAAGTATATTAGAAGCAGGAAGCCTGCCAAATGATCAGAGGGGCCAGTGGACGACCAAGGTGATAAAGGAGCACTTAAGGAAGATACTGCCATTGTGGAGAAGTTAAGTGAATTCTTGGCCTTGGTCTTCATTGCAGAAGATGTGAGGGAGATTCCCATATGTGAGCTATTCTTTTTAGGTGACAAATCTGAGGAACTGTCGCAGATTGAGATGTCAATAGAAGAGCTTTTGTAACAAAATGCATGACTTAAGCAATAATAAGCCCCAGACCTCAGAAAACGTCAAAGAACGATATTTAATAAATTTCACTTGATTACCCAAGAATGGAAGCACTGCAGATGGCAGAGAAAGTAAAGGAACAAGATTTAAAAATACTATCAGGATGTATGAATCCCATGGAGACTCATGAACCCTTAGTATACACATCAAGCTAAGCAACACCCACAGCTCTTTACAGAAGTACATTATTCCATACCATATACCTCAAGTTTATCACACATATTGGCTTGCATGATAGCAGCAATCTATGGAGACACCTAAAAATTCATGCAAGGAATTTAGTATTCTTGAACCTCACTGGACCTCAAAACATACAAAAGTTTGCAAGTGTTTTTTTATTATTATTATTGTTTTTTCATTTTTATTTTAAGGTACATCTAGTTTCACGTAGCTTAAAAATAGCTAAGGAGCTACTGACATCCATTACAGGGACACTGCCAACAATATCTAGTCAATTTCAGCTGCAGATACTACACTTGTCCCTGATTCTTCACAAGGAAAGTTTTGGTTTGGTTTTATAGTCATATTGTCCCTTTTTAGAAAATGTTATTTTCCTCCACCGTTGCTGTGTGAAAGACCCACAAAATCAAAAGCAACTAACTATACAAGGGAAACAGCGAAAGTGATAATAAAAAGTGATGTTAAATGCAGAAAGTAAACCATTTTTGTTCTGTGTTTGTAAAGCACTTAGCACAATGGGGTCCTGGTCTATGACAGTACAAATTCAGTAAAAAATAAATATGACAAAAAAAATCGGATAGCTTCCATTTCAGAGTATACCTTGGTGTTAACTGAACATCAGTAGGTAAAAAAATTCAAACTGGAATGAGAATTTTTAGCTGACAGTGTCCCTGTTTTGACCAAAATTGCCATTTACTTCCCTAAATTAACAAATCCCCTTCAATCAGAATGTATCACATCTGAAGTACCCAATCCAACTATCTATTACAATAACCAAACAAATCTGAGTTTATGAGCAGAACAGTGATTAGACTGGCAATTAAGCATTACAAATGTAAGAGAAGATTGAAAATTAGATTGTGACACTATAAAAATGAACACAACAAAATTAAGGAGACATACAGATTAAGTAAAACAAAACTGAAATTGTGACTTCTGTACACAATAGCAATCTGGTACTCCAATTCATTAAATGTGCCAATATTTTTTTTGAATAATATGAAAATAAAGAAGCTCATGTTCACTTACAACTGTCTTTTTTGTAAAGCATTAAGCATAACAAGGAATTATGCCTTTTAGGCTTTGTCTACACCCATGTTAGGATGACCGACAGTCACTGCAATAATTACTGTAGTTTTTCATGTTCACACTACCCTTCTTCCGCCGGTGGTGTGTGTTCTCACCAGTAGAGCTTCTAAGGATTTAAGTGGGTGGCTGACAGCCCGAGCTGTCAGCACCCAGCAGTGGGGCTTACAGCTGTGAGCTCTGTGCAGTGCTGACAGGCAATGTAAGTAATGCAGTGTTTACACAGACACTGCGTCGCCCTAACTACATTGACCCATGCGCTACACCTCTTGTGGAGGTGGAGTCATTAGGTCGGTCTAATGGAGGACTGACATCAATAGGAGAAACCCAGTAGTGTAAACCTGGCCTTAATGTCCTCCACCTAAAAGTGAGGCATTTCATTCTACTGTATCAATGTTTTTATGTAGGTACCCACCACCCATTTCCACAGTATCTCAGGACTGATGTTAGCTAACAATACAAAAGAAATATACAAATATAAGTAGTTTAAAGACCTAAACAAGGTTTAATTAACTGAAAATCTATTTTTAAAATGTACACTAACATCATCAAGATGAATAGTTGCCATGACAGAAAAGGAGAACTGTTTAAATATTTTTCTTTCTCCAAAATAAATAGGGATGGCAATTTAAGATGGTATATGTATAGTGTTCCACACCTCAAGTATTTATCCATGGCACGATCAGTATATATATCATTGGACTGCACACTATAATACAACAGAGACAGTGGCAGGAACCACACAGTTTCACAGTTGAGCAGAAGTGTTTTGGCTGCACAGTGAATTGACAAAGATGACAAAAAAATTGTACTCAGTTTTACATGGCCATATCATTTCTGCAAGACCTGTGTCGCTTCCAAAAAGACAGGAAGGAAGTTAAAAGGTTGCTTAAAGATCAGGTTCATTGTGGGAGAAAAGTGAAGAAGATACTAATATTAGTACGCCACATTTCCCGTCCCCTCCTCCCCCCCTCTGCCTCACACAAGAGATTGAAGCTTACCGAAAGTATACAAAGGAGCTACTTTTCTGGTAGTCAATAAATTACACTAAAATCAACAAGTCTGCATCCAGCTAATTTAACAGATATATCAAGAGTTGAGAAAGTAGTAACACTATGTTCACAAAGGATAATATGGAGAAACTTCATCTTGAACCACCTCCTAATATTTAGGGCCACTGGCAGACAGGTGACATGCTTCACAATCAATACCAAGAAAAGTCATCTCATGTGGATGAAAACTCCTATAGGGTGCATACATAATCTATGAAAAACAAAATGAAACCTTACATAAGTGCTGGATGACATGAACAAACAAATTATGTAAGCATATAAAGTGTTATACCATTACTTTCATAAAACTAACAATTCAAACAGAACTGAGGGACAATTTCATATGCTGAACTCTAGAATAGCTGCCTCAAATTCTTGTTGAGATAAGCTATCGGAATATAGTATTGTCAATTCTGAGCTAAGTTTGTATTTTAGCTGTACTATAAAAGCCTTTACTTTGATATACTTTAGTCAAGGACCGGGAAATCAAATGTTCATTTCATTTGTTTCTTTAAACTTTGCTGATTGCTACTTAAAACATATTTCTTCAGTTTGATTTGATGTATTTATTTCAATTTATATAAAATAAAGGATGGTACCTATTGCTTCATACTAAGCACCCTTTAAAAACACAATGACAAAAATTCCCTCCTCATAACAGCAGGAGTTTCATCTAACCACACCAGAAAGAAAAAGAAAAAAAAAGGGCAGAAGCAGTTTAAAGACTGAAACAATATTCTTTGTCCATCATCAGCCCCTGTCATAACTTCTCCCTGCATCCTTCTGTAAACTAAGAAAGAGATATCGCTTTGCAGAACGCTAAAAATCACCACATTTGCATTATTTTCATGTGACGGGGTGAACTCACCCTGCACTGGACAGGGAAAGGCTAAGTCACATCCCCACAACTCTACTGGGCATGCTCAAGGTGAAGCACTTCTATAAAAGAGAGCAGCCCAGCTCAGTCTAGGCTGACTACTGAGGAGGAAGGACGTTCCCTGCTAGCTCCAGCACAGGAACAGCTGGAACCCAATTGCAGAAGCCAGAGGTGCCAAAACCCAGACAGATGCCCAAGTGCACGCGGACACCCGAGAGGGACCAGTGGCACCCAGTAGAAGCCTGGAGACCCTGATGATGCCTCAACGAGGACCCCCCAAAGACATGGTAAGAAGTGGCCTGGGGGGGACTAGTTACAGTCCTGTGGGAAGCCGGTGTGTTTAGGTCAGAGTCCTGCTACCTTGGTGGTGGAACGCTCAGCCACTGCTAGGGCCCTGGGCCAAGACCCAATGGAGAAGGGAAGGCCCAGGTCCTCCTAGGTGACAGCCCACTGGCCTCTAGGTCTTACAGCCTTAAGTGCTGGGGCAACTCTGTTGACTCTGGCCATTAGGCCTTAGAGCCCCGAGGCCAAGAACAGTCAAACGGACTTATTCACAGAGTAAACTTACCCCGCACTGGACAGGGTACCCCAACCCTGTCACTTTTCAGAAGAGTAAAAAACCAGTTCCAAAGTCAAAGGGCCCTCAGAAAACTCTCTCCAAACAACCTCCTTCCTTCCCCCACATTTTTTTTTTTTTTTAATACCAGCTCCTGCATCTCTACTTAACACAACTGTAGAACTATGACCTAAGACCACCTCTCCCTGTATGCAAGTAGGTCTAAGACCATTGAGGGCTTTATAGGTCAATACCAGAAACCTTGCATTCTACACAGAATCCGGAGTCCGTGAAGATCACAAAGCCACAACCCATGCCAATGGCAGGATACTCCACTAACAATCAGGCTATTGCATTTTGCAACAATTTAAGTTTCCCAATATATTTCAGATAAAGTCTTCTATAGAATTCACTGTAGTAACCTAACCCTCAATTGACAAAGGTGTGGATGACAGCTGCAATAACTGCACCCAAAAGAATGGGCATAAATAAAAGGAAGACAGATAATCTGATCACTAGAGCTCCACATTAAGGAAAAGCGTGAACAGCATAATATAAAAACAAGATAAACTTATACCACAGTGGCAACTCCTGTCCCCACTCCAGATGTTGTGGTCTGGTGTACAGTGTTGCAGTGCTGCTCAGTCAAATTTGGCCTGTCTGCCCCTCTGTCATGATGGGACGAGTGGACAGGCCAAATTTGAGTGAGTGGCACTGCGACACCATGTGCCAGGTTGCAATGCCTGGAGCAGGGTGTCAGTCCCAGCCCCACAGGACTGGAGCTGCTGCTGTGGTGTGCTTGCTTTGCCAACCACCCCCAGGGTTTCCTACCCTTCCCGCTGCCCCTGCGTGGCAAGACCCCACCCCCATGTCTCCTGTGATTAAAATAAATAAATAAATATAAAAAAAATTTAATGGGATTCCACTGATCATCTAATAGGACCAGGAAATCCTACCAGAATCCTACACTGCAAACTTGAACAAAAGGCAAACATACACTTTCATTCAAAGGGGAAAGAGACAATACTTGCGTTATTTCCTAGTTGCTCTCCCAATCAACCCAGCATCACTTAAATTCTATCTGGATTGAGCCTCAGTTTACAAGCTGCCTATTACCCCGACCCCCCCAAAAAACCCTACCTCAGATCATGGCCTTTATACTTTCTTTTTGCCTCTCCCATACCCAAGCTATTAAGACTTACAACAAAAGAAACCCGCCATCTCACAATCAGTTTCAGCTCAAGACTTCTGCACTAGTGATCTAGCCATCTTCCCATCTGCTTCATTTGTCAAAAGCAGACTCGCTGTAAATGCGGATGACCTGTGAAGCTGAACCCAGGGAGGATGGTACCTAGGAATCACTTCTTCAATGGTTGAGTACAGTATTCCAAACCACTGACTACATGGTTTGTCAGGGGGACAGTATTGTCCCTCAGAGTCCTCTAGATATGCTTAGGTCACTTTAGACTTAGAGGGTAGATCATGAGAGTAGGACCTGCCCTGATAAAAAGCTGTGCTCAACCTCAAATTAGAGAGAGTAACCTATGCTGACGTAAATGTCAATGAGTACTATCATTGCACCAGCACTTCATGGAGACTCCACTATACCATGGGGAAACAGATACACTAAAACCAATCTCATTTTAACTCCATCTCAGAACTCTTATATACAAGATGGACACACTTAGAATTGGATCCAATTATCTTGGGTATATTATATTCTCACCTAGCAGGCACCAAATGCACTGAAACAAGTCCTGCAACATTACACAGATGCATATACTGTGAGAGGCCTCATCCCTTATCAAATAACTTATCTTATTGACTACTAGCCACACACTGAATAACAAGAAACAAAGGCCAGGATTCTTCTCCACGGACACCTTCCTTTACAGAGTTAAATTTACAAACAAAAACCAAAGGAAGCAGGAATACAATTTTCAATTCTACTATATGCCTTAAGTTCTCATCTTGCCTCATCTCTCCTTGCCACCCATGAACAAACCCAAGTTCTGGAAACAGAATCCAATCTCCAGTTTATGGCACCATTGTTCCTTACATTCCTTCCACCACTCCTTACAGTGGCCAAGAGTTCGTGCAAAAGATCACCATCCAAATAAGCACCTTGCAGCTTGTCCTGGAGAAACATCCTGATAATATCACTATTCACCCAACAGAGAAGTCCTCAATACTTCCACAAAAATTCCCACTCTCATAGACTTTAAGGTCAGAAGGGACCATCATGATCATCTATTCTGATCTCCTGCACACTTAATTACAAATGTGAGTATTTCTAATGAGGCAAACATTGTCCATATTTCATCTCTCCACTGGTTTCCCCCATTACAAGGAAAAGTAGTAACAATTCACATTATATGAATTGATTCCCTCTCCATACATATTTAACAATAACCTCCAGCAATTACAAATAAAAGTTAAACAGTTTTAAACCTGTGTGCTTTTTCCCCAAATGTGAAATCTTCCAAGCATGTACAATCTTGTTTACTCCACTGTGTGGCCAGGTACAACACTAATAAACTTCTAATATAGCCAATAAGTCTTCAGAAAATGTTTTCCAAGGACAAATCATTTTTTCCCCTTTTAAATTCCAAAGAGGCCCAGTTCACTAAGTAGATCTCAGGCATTTAAGACTTTATAAAGTTGCTGGTATTGATCCATATTCCACACAGAATTCAACAGGTAGTCAGTGCAGATCAGAGTCAGACTAGCGTAATATGCTCAGGGTGTGATACTGTACTTCAAAATGTAGTAGATACGGCATCCTAATCCTGGCTTTACCACTGGCTTCCTATGTTCTCTTGGACAAGTCACTTAACTCCCCTTTGCCACAATTTCCCTCAACATCCCTGATATTAGGAGAGTAAAATGTTTTGAAATCTACAGATAGCACTTAGAAAACTAAGTATAAATGTAGCTACCTTCCATTTATGCCAAGTATGGTGACTGGATGAAAAACTATGCATTGTCCTCCTTCTAAATGTCTCATTTCCTTCCTGTTTAATTAGTGCATGTTCTTTTTGAGCATATGTAATTACCACTAACTTAAATACATGACATGCCTTCAACAGCGGGGACTTGCACAAAGTGCTCAAAGCGTCTGATATTTTATCTAAAAACTTAGTAACTTCACAGTGGGGAAAAATGTTTTTACTTTGATTTTTCCAAGATAATGGAAGACTTCTCAATTATCCAGTTAATCAAATAAGAACACTATCTAACAACTCTGGAAAGAATCTCCATTCCTATCCCATATTGTTTTCTAGTGAAATAGTGTTTCTAGTGTTTTCTATTCCAGTTTATTCATAGACTGGCAGAAAAAAGTGTTTAACATGTACCAAAGAAAGTTTTAAATATGTATAACATTGAAAAAATGCCTCACCCCCTCATCTAAAGTGAAAACCAAAATGGCATAACAAAAATGTACACATTTCCAAGAAGACTGAGTTCAACCTGCCCATTTTCAAATTCATTTGAACAGCTGAATTTTATTAATACAGTTTTAGTTCTAGATCACAGGTCTGACCACCATTTGGTAGGAACCAAGAGTATATGATGGCTGTTTGGAAACATGTATGAGTAAACACTACCCACTCATTTAACTTTTAAGTGTCCACATCTCAATTTACCCATTTAATGACAATTGCAGTAAACAAGCTAAACACTGAATTGACATGCAGAACAGTCTTATCTCGAGAGGCAGCCCCTCCAGACCAGCACTGAAAACTGAAAAGATTTATGCTCTAACTCTTCTATGCATTGTTATTGTTTAAGAGCGGACAATATATTTGTCAAGAGCAGTCCCTGCCCTGGAAAGCTTATGATCTAGAAGATGTACATAGAAAGACACAGTATGCACCGTGAGATGGGGAGAAAGGAGCTATATTTATTAAATATTCTTAATTGATCTTCAGGGTTTGTTACCTGGTACATGCAGGCAGGCTGAACCAGCAAGGGTAATAACCTGGTGAGAAGCCCAGCCCATCTGCTACACATGTGCTGGTGGGAAAGAAGAGGGCAGTACCAGGGTGCTATTCTTTTTTCATATCAGCTTCTGGCTGACAGCTGTCAGATAAATGTGATGCTCCCGCACCCACTTCTAGCTAATGAAAGGAAGAAGTGCATTTTTATCCCTTCTCCAGCCTCCTTACTGCCCCCCTTCCTTCTCTTAAAGTTTCCTGGCTGCTCTGTGTGCATGTATGTGTAGTGGTAGGGAAGTGTCTGTTACTCTGCTCTTCTCAGCTAGCTTCTATAGATCTTCCTCCTCCTTTATTAAGAACTCCATGGCCAGGTTCTGCTCTACTTCTCCCAAGCAGCCACATGAAAAGCAGGAAATGCACTGGCACAGTTTGTCTACAGATTGACAAAAGTCACACTAAATCAGTTTTCAGAGCACCAGCCGTGTTAGTCTGTATTCGCAAAAAGAAAAGGAGTACTTCATCCGATGAAGTGAGCCGTAGCTCACGAAAGCTTATGCTCAAATAAATTTGTTAGTCTCTAAGGTGCCACAAGTACTCCTTTTCTTTTTACTAAATCAGTTTATAATTGATTCATATTTGGAAGGTTAGCAGCAAGGATTGTAAAGCTTTTTAAATGAATGCTTACATTCTGCATAAATAGCATATTTAGGCACACACGTGCCTCAAGGAAAACATCCTAACCTGCCACTGGGAGCAGATTTTAAAGTCTTAACATATATCATTGATCTGTGTTGTAACTACATTCCTGCACAGTGCAGGGAGAGAAGGTGCTTTCAGGTCAGACATCAGTATGAAAATCCAATATACAAACAACTGTATTACATTAAAGAGGAGCAGATTGCTGGTGTAAAGAGTAATCTGTTCAGTCTCTCCTGATAATGCAATTACTTAAGCATATGCTTAATTTTACGAACAGAGTACACTACTTACATTAGTAAAGTTCAGTGTGTACATAAGTGTTCATGGGATTAGGGCCTTTACTGGCAATAAGCAATGACTATATCCTACATTTTAGCAATGAGTTTATAGCAGGGTGCTATGAGAAAGTCTAATGTAAAGACGTGTTTTACAAAATATAGCACTTTAACATATTTTGAAATAGGACTAATTTGTACAATTGTCAATGTAAAAAAGTACATTTGACATTATTCCTTTTTAACTTTAAATGTGCTCAACTACTAACTAAAAAATAAATTACTCTGCAAAATCTGTTCCCAATCATTTGTACTAACAGTCACAAGAAAGAGCAGATGAACCCTAAACAAGATAAAAAGAAAATTCAACTTGAGTGTACACTGTGTAGTTCATAGTTTGAAAGTATTATTCTTAAGAAGTAATGACAAGGAGAATCCAATGTGAAAAAGAGCAGTAGATAACATGTGATTCCTAGAAACTGGAACACAGCAGAAACTGAAGATACAGCATGCTCGCAGACCTAACACTTCTTACAGGGTTTGACTGTTGTCAAAGGCGGGCACAGAAGCATGGACAGGCTGAGTCATTCCCTGTAGTAACTTCAGGGCGAATCCCCTTCCCGATAGCGGTGGGAAGGGAACACAGAGCACAGTGTTCCCGCAGTGCACGCCCGGCCAGCCCCGCTCCCTCGCGCGCTGTTTACAAACAGCCTCTGCCAAGGTACGGGGCGGCCCCAGCCCTCCCCAAGGAGACACTACTCCTCGGGTCACTCTGAGGGCAGCCCCCCGTCCACCTTCACAGTGACCCCCCGAGGCAGGGGAGGGATCCCACCTCCACCCCCACTTGCTCTTTCTCTGCTGCACCCAGCGGGTGTCAGCCGGCGCGCTGCTGGGGACAGGCCCACGCAGCCCAGTGAGCCACTCACCCCCGCGCCCCACGAGCCTGCGGGGAGGGGGAGCCGCCACCCCGGGGGCAGGGCCTCGCCAGGCTCCCCCCACTAGCTCCTGCCTGGCTCCCCCGCCCCTCAGCGGTCAGGAGGGGGCTCCGGGGTCCCGCTCCCCCCGGGCGAGACTCACCCACAGCGACGAGGCGGCCCCGCGCACCATCCTGCGGTGACCGGCAACAGCGGCTCCTCACTGCGGCTGGGTCCGGCCCATGGGCTCCGGACGCACCCAGAAGAGCGCGGTCGGGGGCTCCCTGAGGGGGCCTGGGAAAGCGCCAGACCCGAGGGAGGCGGTTGAGGGACTCTGGGCACCGCTCGAGCCCCGCCACCGTCCTCCTGGCGCAGCCGCTGCCGCTGTTTGTTGTTGTCGTCACTCTCTTCCGGCGCAGTGCACGCTGGGTAAAGGAAAGCCGGGAGCGGGAGGGGAACCATAGAGAGGAGGCGGGCGCCGAACAGAGCGGAGCCGGAAGGAAGGAGAAGGCTGAGGGGAGGGGTCCCGGAGGATGCTGAAGAGCAGGCGGCCGGGCTCGGAGAAGCTGAGGGGGGAGCGTGGCATGCGCGTGCAATGGAGCGCCGCGCAGAGGGGGCAGCTGGGCTTGTGAGCGAGGTTAGGGGGCGGTGGCAAGAGGCTGGTTGTGGGACTGGGGGGCTGTGGGGTGTGGGACTGAGGCCCAGTGAGGGGGGGCTGTGGGGTGGGACTGAGGCCCACGCACAGGGGGCTGCTGGGTATGTGAGTGAGGCGCCGGGGGGGGAGAGAGACGAGAGTGGGTGTGTGTCTGGGGTCCGAGCCCCAGCCACTCCTACCCCATTTTGCGTGCTCAGGTAGCATTACCTCATGTGACACCAGTTCTTTTTTCTGCTGGCCTCCATAGCTACCCTACGTGATTGGGACTAAGTGGTATGTCTACAGTTGGAGCTGGGCACGTGATTACCAGCTTGTGTAGACATAAATAATAGCTGGCACAGGCAGCAGCTAGTGGCCTCACAGGCTAGCCATGGCAAGTAACCTGCCTGAAGCCAGTGGGTACGTGGTAAGGGCAGCTAGCCCAATCTGCCACCCAGCACTGTCCCTTCTACCCCAGCTGTGCCAGGGGTGCAATTTAAGGGGAGGCGGGGTGGGAGACACCCTTGAGCTTCATACAGGAGGTGTGGGATCTCCCACAGCATTAGTGTGAAATGTAAGTTCTGCAGGGGAGATGTGCCCCTGGGGCAGGGAGTCAGTATTTTGTTTATAAACAGTGGCAGGGTGATTAAGATAGAAAAGGGTTGGTGATTAAATTAAGTGTCTGGAAGTCTAGCCTGTAAAACAGGAATACCTGGGGGGGGGGGGAGGGGGAGGAGGAGGTGTATTTTTGAGAGAGCATAGGGGACTCTGAAAGAATACAGACAAGCTCTCTGAGCCATGGTTACATTCAGAAAAGGAGGCAATTTGGGGGTGTAGGTGAAAAGAAGGGGCCAAAACCAAGGGAAAGGATAGCAGTAGTACAGAGAAGTTCCCGTGCTACCTGTGGTACTTATGTAGCCCCATCACCGTAGTATTTGGGTCCTCACAAGGTCTAAAAAACAGGAGTATTTGTGGCACCTTAGAGACTAACAAATTTATTTGAACATAAGCTTCTCTAAGGTGCCGCAAGTACTCCTGTTCTTTTTGCGAATACAGACTAACATGGCTGCTACTCTGAAACAAGGTCTAAACTATTTCTCCTCACAGCCTCTCTGTGAGGTGAAGCAGTGCTGTTATCCCCATTGCATGGGTGGGGCACTGCAGCACACACAGACTAAAGGCCAGATTTTCAAAAGTATT
Source organism: Chelonia mydas (assembly GCF_015237465.2). Classification (NCBI taxonomy): domain Eukaryota; kingdom Metazoa; phylum Chordata; order Testudines; family Cheloniidae; genus Chelonia; species Chelonia mydas. The sequence goes on along the minus strand of NC_057850.1, from coordinate 68,563,174 downwards.
TAGATAGCTAGTGGGATTTTCAAAAGCACCTAGAAGGTTAGGTTTCAGAGTGGTAGCCGTGTTAGTCTGTATCAGCAATTGATGAGGTGGGTTCTAGCCCATGAAAGTTTATGCCCAAATAAATTTGTTAGTCTCTAAGGTGCCACAAGGACGACTCATTGTTTTAGAAGGTTAGGTGCTTTGTAAATGCCATTAGATGCCTATCTGCATCTTTGGGCACAGGTGCCAACTTTTGGTGCCAGTTGGTGCTCGCGCCCCTGGCCCTGCACCCACCCCTGCCCCAAATCTGCCCCTCCCTGCCCCTATTGGATCCCTCCCCAAATCTCTGCCCCAGCCCCACCTCCTCCCCCCTCCCTCCCAGGCTTGCCTCAAGAAACAGCTGTTTCGCAGCACAAGCGTTGGGAGGGAGGGGGGAGAAGCAGGACCCAGCGGCGCGCTCAGGGGAGGAGGCGGAGGTGAGCTGTAGCGGGGCGGGAAGGTGCTGGTGGGTGCAGACCATGCACCAATTTTTTCCCATGGGAGCTCAAGCCGTGGAGCACCCAGGGGGTCGGCGCCTATGTCTTTGGGTGCCTAAAAGGTTTTGAAATTCTGTCCTTAAGGTATTGGCCTGAACTCGTACAAGAAGTCCATGGAGGGAGTAGAACCCAGGTTCTCAGGGCTAGCTCCCTATCCAGCAGACCAGCCTCTCTCTCTCCTGCATGTTGCAACAAAAGAGGATTCTGATAGATGGGAGCAAAACCAAGGTGGCCAGTTCTCTGAGACTCCAGCGAACGGTCCAAGGAGGTTGGGATGGATGTCATGATTGAGATCATGAAAAGCAGCACAGAGGTCAGGAAGGCTGGAGAATGAGAGTCAGATGAGAGGAGATCACTTAAGTCCCCAAGGGAGGCAGGTTCTGTCCCATGCTTGGTTGTAGAGCTATGGTGCTGTGCAGTTTTACATTTTAACTGAAAACCATTTTGTCGTCATTTTTTGTTCTGAGTTCGAGAAAAGGAGGGAATCAGAAAGTGTCATAAAAGTCTCAGATGTGTTTATGCCTCAAATTTTTAGGGTTTCAGCTGTATCCAGGCCAATTCCAGAACAAAGAACAGAAATTTTATCCACAGAGTCCATAAAGTCGATGATTATTGTCCTTATATGTATTATTCACTGGGCACCCTCTGATTGCTCAGCACTGTTCAGAATATGCCAGAAAATGTAGCATATTGTGTATGCTAATGTGTATAAAATGTGTATTCCTGGATAAGATGGGGCTCAAATATTTAAGTATGAAGTATATAGTTATTAAGCATATGTTAATATTTATGAGTGGAGGCACTGATGGCAATAAGAATTTTACTGGATTAGGGACTAGAAGATTTGATCCTACAACTTTCTTTCAAGGGGAAGAGCTGCCCAGAGCTCGTGTGCCTGTTAATTTTCCTTTCCTGCCTGCAGTGGCCCTGATATACCTCAGTTTTTTTCTCAATTTTAAAATGTTGAATTATCTTGGTCTTTGGTTTTAAATATTCTCCTGTGAGAACTGCAACTCCATCACTGTAGTGTTGTGTTTAAGAGCCTTTTTGAAAATAACTAGCCTTTAAATCAGTGGTAGGAACCTGCGGCCCATCAGGCTAATCTGCTGGCAGGCTGCAAGACAGTGTTTACTTTGGCCGTCCGCAGGCACGGCTGCTCGCAGTTCCCAGTGGCCGCGGTTCGCTGTTCCTGGCCAATGGGAGCTGTGGAAAGCAGCGCAGGCTGCAGGGACGTGCTGGCGCTGCTTCCCACAGCTCCCATTGGCTGTGAACAGCGAACGGCGGCCACTGGAAGCTGCAGGCAGCCGTGCCTGCGGATGGCCACTGTAAACACTGTCTCACGGCCTGCCAGCAGATTACCCTGATGGGCCACAGGTTCCCACCACTGATTTAAATAGAAGTAAAAGCAGTGTTGCCAACTCATGATTTTGTCATGAGTCTCATGATAATTATTGTTTTCCTTAAAGCCCCAGCTCCTGGAGTCAAGTGAAGGCTGAAATCATCACATATCCATTTTTAAAGAAAAAAAAAGTTTCTAGCCCTTGTGGAGAAAGCTTCAAAATATGACCCCAGTGCACCCTAAAGGCTCAAAAAGCAGAAGGCAAATTAAAAAAAACCCAAATCTATTATTTTTACATAATCTCATGAGTTAAAATCAATCTTATGATTTTTGGTGAGACTGATTCATGGTTTTTGAACACTTGGGATTGGCAATACTGTGAAAGTGACTTGAAAGTGACTTGTCACTTTCACTCCTATTTAGTGTCAGTTTCTAGTCTATTATTTGTAGTGGGGTAGGAAACCCTACAGCCCTAGACAGGGCCTTGCTCTAGTAGGATGTTTCCAAAGTTATATGATCTATTCCAAGCTTGGTGAATTGCAAATAAGTGATAGAAAGTCATCTAGATTTTTCTACAAGTATTTCATTTTTTGTATTCAAGAGTTAGTAAAAAAGTAAGAATATATATTAAAATTTTAAGTCTAACCAGTATCCGTTAAGTCACTTGACACAAGATGTGAGAACATGTTAGTATTAGAGCTGAGTGGGTCTAACATTTATTTAATTCTCTTTTTTTAATATAGGAATTAGAGACAGTGCTCCTATCAGCTAATTTCTAAATTTTTATCTTCAAGAAAACCTAGCATTTTCAAGTGTCTAAGCAGCCTCTGGAATCATGGTTAAAGTTGCCCCCTCCCCTCCCCCCCCCCCCCCCCCCCCCCCCCCCCCCCCCCCCCCCAAAATCTGAAATGGCGCCCCTGTGGTGCGCTACTGTTTTTAATCCTCTGGCTCAGTGAGAGATAGCACCTGTATGACTACACAAGCTGGGAATTGCATCCGCAGCTCCACATGAAGCTACAGCCTTAGACTCACGGCCCCACTCCAACTCAACAAGAGCCAATCCTGCTGTGTTCAATATTTCTCACCATTCCTCCTTTTGGTTATCTTTGTCCCTACCCAGTTCTCTGCTGTAGCACTGCTTTCCCTCTCTATTTCCTCCTCTTACCTTTTCCTTTGCTTTATAAAAACTACACTATTCTACTGAAGTAACCCAGTTCAATACAGTATCAGTATAGTAATTAGGTCTATTACCACAGCATAATGTAGCCTTTTCCCAAACCTTCCGCTGCTCTCTGTCTAGCACTCCTTTTCCAAAGCCTCCACCCTATAAATCTAGTCTTTTTCTCCTCCTGCATCTCTAGTTATTCTATACCTTATTAACAGTGTTATTGTACACATATATGGGTTTTGTACCACTTCCCACAAACTAATCTTTAGGCCAGGCATAGCCTAATGCTGCTGGGTGTTCTGAAGCTTTAAGAGTTTCATGGCTGGATAGCTATTACTGCTTGGCAAAAGGCTTCCTTCCGTTCTCTCCACAGTCCAGCTATTTCTAGGCAGGGAAGAAAAAGAAAGCTGCAGTGGTTGACACTATCAACTGGCAGGGTGTAGGAGGCACTCCTGGAAGCAGTGATGGCTTCTGGAAAGCACAGGTATTAGTGCCTACATTGCCTCTTGCTGCTCACAAGCCTGTCCAGGTGTACATATGACCACAAAGACAGGTGTCCTTAAGAGTAGCTTCTGGATTTTTGGATCCAGTTCATGATACAGTCAGCTCTAGGTTATGAGAACGTTACATTGACTACTGGTGGAATATCAAATCAGGTGAATTACAGCACGCCTAACATCTAGCTAGTGAAAAAACTTCACCCTTGAGTTGACGGTCAGCAATAATGGGGTCAAGATTAACAACCTAAACAAAACAAATTATAAAGCTCTTGATTAATTTAAGAGGCAGAGTTCCAGCCCTATCACATTTTAATTTCCTGCTTGTGATTGATGTTTTCATTCATTAGTATCCTTGCTGTGGCCCTGATCCATGAGGTCAGTGGGGCTTTACTTGGTCACAGGAGTCCACCTGCCTAGAGTCACTTGCAAAACTGGGGCCTGCTGTAGCTCCAGATATCGTTCCAAGACAGAACAGAATTCAGACTAACCACTCTTCTTCCAGTGAGTGAACTAATCCTTGCTGTATTACACACATCATGCCAGACAGTAAGCCAGTAATATGATACCTATGGTAGACGTATAACATCTTCCTCAATGTTTTTAGCCAGTGCTCTGAACCTGAATCAGAGAACTCTATAAATACTACACAGTTCTCTAATGTTGTAAAACTGGCTGCCTACATAAACATGAGTATATTTTGGAAACTGATACCCTGGATATATGGTACCTCTGCAAGAAATGGCTGGATTCAGTGAGGATTAAGACATCTGTTTTTCAGTTTTATAAAGCATATCATACCTTTTCTCTCACAGAAGCACAAATGGAAAACTACTAACTAATAAACACTCATGGGAATACGTGCTGTGGTAACAGCTTCCCTCCCCATCCAATTTTTTCACATTTACTCTGTTTGCTCCCCCACCACACCATGGAAAACAGGGTAGCATTTGGCCCTTTATAGGTAGCAAGCAAACACTCACTCACTTTCTCATGTCAATATAGTGCTTGAACAGTGAGAAATGCTGACAATTCCAAAACCTGAAAGTGAAGATTTCATTAATGTCTGTCTTGTTCTCTCAGATTAAATCTAGCTCAGAAACTTCCTGTCCTGCCAGTAGTGTCATGTGTCAAGATGGGAGAAAGAGGCATTGATAGAACTGTAACGTAGACAATATGAAGAATATTTAATCAAGCACGTACTGTATGTGGGGACTTGTGATAATGGCATCGTGCAATTCTGAAAAAACAGAACATTCTTATGTAAAAAGTTCATGATAAAGCATGTTGAGCTGGTTTATTCTTGGATCATTTCTTCATCTTGCTCAGGGTGTGGTGGCTTATGACTGGTTGGCACAGAAGCATCTAATTAGACTCTTTTTTCTTTTAAGATCCTGTCTCAAAAAGTTTGTTGTAAACTTGTACCACTTCTTGTATTAAAGGCAATGGTTACTGGTATTTATACTAATTTATACTGGCATATTTGTAAAACAGGATTAAACAGATTGGAGGTATGGGATACCTACAGCTATGGGAAGAGTTGTAGTGCTATATTAATATTAAATGTATCATTGATTAAACCAGTGGCTCTCAACATTTCCAGACTCCTGAAAGGGGTACAATAGTCTTTGTCTTGCGTACCCCCTCAAGTTACACCTCACTTAAAAACTGCTTGCTTACAAAATCAGGCATAAAAATTAGGGCTGTCAATTAATGGCAGTTAGCGCAAGCAATTAACTCAAAACAAATTAACTTGATTAAAAAAATTTATTGTGATTAATCACAGTTTTAATCATATTGTTAAACAATAATAGAACAATTTAAATTTACTGAAAAAAGTGCTTACTTTCTCATTTTACCATATAAAATCAATTAGAATATAAACATTGTACTTCAGTGTATAGTATCTAGAGTAGTATAAACAAGTCATTGTGTGAAACTTTAATTTGTACTGACTTCACTAGTGCTTTTTATGTAGCCTATTGTAAAACTAAGCAAATATCTAGATGAGTTGATGTACCCCCTGGAAGGCATGCGTAACCCCAGGGGTATGCATATCCCTAGTCGAGAACCACTGGATTAAATCTTCATGCTCCTCTCCCCTCAACATTAGTGAAGGGGAACAGAGCCCTATGCAAGGGTGTGTGGATATGAGGAGTAAGTGGATCTGCTGCATGTTGCCTCTTCCCACCTGAAACCTCTTCTCTAAGTCTGTAAGGTTATGACTCTGTGTTGGCAAGCAGCAGGCTAAAGAAGAAGCCAGACTCATCAACATGCTCCTCTCAGAAACCCACAGAATCAGAATAGCAGTTTAGACTGGTGTTAACACCACTTCAAGGAATATTGACTCCTGCTCCACAATGTTATCCCCATCATGTTGTGATGGTGTTGATAGCTTCCTCATGAGTAATGGTGCTATGTTAGCCAAGGAAGAGTCAGCCAATACTGCTAACTGTCCTGCTGTACCGAAAGGACAGAAGACACTTGATACGGTTTTAATCAGGCCACAACTGTATTATTAGATGTCTAGGACTACCTAGCAGATAAGTGTTCAGTAACTCCATGTTCACTCAATAACCAACGAGGGGGCTTTTGCCAGCCCCACTTCTTTTTCCATCTAGGTCCTTACCTGGGACCTTACCAAACACGCCCTCCCCTAGTACGAGGGTTAAGATGGGCTATAAGCAAAAGGTGTTAGCTCCCTGCTGAACCATTCACAGGAGCCCCAAATGCCATCACTCCCTCTGCCCCCCGTTCTCTTCCTTTAACCAACACCTCCCTTTTAAGTCCTTTACCAAGCCATGCCTTCCCTCTGAAGTACCTGCACTGGACATCCGCCACATGGAGGAGCCAGTTAGCTTGGCTGCCTTCCACACAACCCCAACCCAGTCTGGTTCCCAGATATCTCCCACTGCCCCCTTTTATATTGGCCAACCACGTGTCTGCTCCCCAAATCTGACAGGTGAACCTCATCCCCCCCAAATAACTCCATCGCCCGTATGCTATGCCAAGATCTTTGAGGATGCCAGTTGCTAATGACACCATGTACTGCAGCACAAGCTCTTCTGTAATGGGCCATATTGGTGACCAGCTTTCTAGATCTTGAAACCTCCCTCATAGCTCAGCCATGTGCCTAGAGCCACTGATCTCCGCACCACAAACAACATCATACACCAAGACTCCATAGCGCTAGCAGCATCTGCTCAGGTTCCTCGCTGGCTCCTGGTGCAAGCTCTCGAAATTTGTCACACTGAAGACAAGGCATCTGCTATGCCATTAATCAACCACAGGCCCGTGCTTGGAAGAAAACCAGATGTTAAGATGTAAACATTATAGCACAAATGCCCTCACTAACCTCAGAATCCTGTGTGATCTGGAAGTTTGGCTATTGTTGTCGCACCAGAAATGCACCCTTTTATTAGCCAATTCTGGTTGCCAAATAACCATTGCAACCAAAATTGGAAAAAATCCAGGAAAATCATGTCACACGCTACCCCATTTTGCTTCCAGAGAGCAGGCCATTTTTGAGCACATCACCTGGCCTGGTAAAGCAGCCCAAAGCCCATACCCTCAAAGCATCCAAATGGATTTTCAAACCAGCCTCTAATATCCCTTCCTCTCTCAGTAAAGACACCCCATTAAATTGGGTCAGAAACTTCCCACACCTTCAAGTCCTCCTTTATCTCTCTAGTAACTCATATAAAATGGTGCAGCCTTGCTAGGTGTGCTGTGGCTGCCACCAGCGGAGCACAGAATGTCCACCCCAAGGCAACAACCCTTCAGGCAAAGTTAAGGTGCCACGTAATAGACTGCAGCTCTTGGAGCGTGAGTTTCTTGGCTCCTACAGCTCTCTGAAACTTATCCTAAGGGAGCCACAATATGCCTGCCCTTGTGTCTAACTCAGTCCCTGGGTAAGTCAACGTCATGGAAGGGCCCTCTGGTTTTTTCCTGGTATAGGGGTACTGCCAACTGTTTAGCTAGGGCCTGAAATGTGTTCAACAGGTGAACATAATCTTCCAACCCTGCCTGTCCTGCAAACAAAAAATCATATAAATAATGCACTATATTACCTAGACCAGCTGCCTGCATCACTGTCCAGTGCAACATTGTACTACATTTTTCAAATATTAAACAGGATACTGCACAGCCCTTGGGCGTCGCTGTGTCAAAATATAATTGTCCCTCAAAAGAAAAACCCAAAAGGTTGAAGTCCAACAGATGCACTGGCAGTAGCTGAAAAGTAGACTTGATATCACACGTAGCCATTAGTGCCCCGAGCCACATGACCTAACCATACGCACGGCTTCATCAATGGATGAAGAATGCATGGAACACAGAACCACCGGTCTTCATGGTTAACAGAGCTACCTCATGAGAATGAAAGGTGATGAATTAATTGGTATTCTCCTGGAGCCTTCTTGGGGACCAAGCCCAGGCAGGAAACCCACAAGTTCTCCATAGGTAATTGCTTGAATGGCCCTACTACTCTATCCTCATTTAATTCCTGTGTAATCTTTTTCTGTACAATATGGCTTATCCCTGCCACTAACTTCAAATTTTTTTGACATCACATTAGTCCTAGTCCCCATAAAGGGGATCTGAAATCCCACAGTAAACCACTCCCACAAATATGACCCATCTGCTTTGTTAGGGTAATCTCCCAGGAGCTCCTTTAACACCTCCATTTTAACTGGCCTTTGTGCCCTTGCCCATCGCACTGCTTTCAGCTCCCCTGCTCCCTGCCCCCCTTCCCCTGCTCATGTTCTGTCCCCCAAAACTGTGGCTGGCACTTGACCCTCCCGCAACCTTGTTTACCCCGCGTGACCTTCCTCTACCTCTCAGGCAAGAATGGGCTGAATGGGGCCCAGAACATATTTTGCAAGCATGCCTGAATGTACAGATGCTGTGAAAACAACCACAGTCATGAAATGCCCAGTAAATATCATTGTGTGACTCAGGCCCTTGCCAGACTTGCTGTGAAATGAACAGGCCACTATCTATGTGGGCTCCCAGTCTGCATAGCATCATCCACTCCAACCACAGCATAATGGTGTGGTATGTCCCACCAGACCTCCATTTGTGCTGCCACCCTCAATCTAAACTGCTTGTCATAATTAAACCAAGACATGCCCCAGAACGTGTCTTTCTGCCCACTTTAACATTTCCAGTCTGTTCAGTGGGGCCCAGGGAGTCACTCTGCCTCTCCGCTCGAGCCAGTACTCTACTCAGCACACTATTCTTAGAGTGCCCATGTTGGTTCATCCTTCTGGTTCCTTCTCCTGGTAACAGTAGCTCCTCCCCACCCTACAATCTCCCTGCCCTATGCATGGTCCTCCTATTTGTGATTTCCCCCCCCCCCCCCATGCATGCTCCTCCTTCCCCCATTAGTGATCCCTCTCCTCACTGATGCTCCCCTTCCCCAGTCTGTGATCCCCCATCCCCAGCTGTGATACCCCTCCGTTATGCACACTTCTCCCCGTCTCTCTCCCTGCATGCTCCCTCCCGTGTTTGTTATTTTCATGCCCCCACCCCTTCCCTGTGGTCGATAAGGGGCCAACAGTCCCCTTACATTCCCCCTTCCTAAAATTCTGCAAAAGCCAGACACCAGCATATCCAGGTTCCATATTAACAACATTTACCAGCATCATGTTATATATAAAAAACATTAACAAAAGAACATTTAACATATTTAATATTCCAAATCCACTTCTTTGTACTATACTTGATAATATTCATTAAAACACTACACAGAACCAATAATATAACCACTCTTACTTCTCTGCTGCTGCTGCTGGCAGCAGCACTGCCTTCAGAACTGGGTGCTCAGCCAGCAGCCACCACTCTCTCCTCTCTGCCTTCAGAACTGGGCAGCTGGAGAGTAGCGACTGCTGGCCAGGTGCCCAGCTCTAAAGACAATGCCGCTACCAGCAGCACAGAAGTAAGGGTGGCAATGGCATACCGTGCATCCTTACTTCTGCGTAATGGTTGACCTTTGTGCTGGAAAGGGTGACTACAGGGGTCTAAGACAAATTTGGGGTGGCCATAGCCCCCGCAAGTCCCCCATACCACTGTCTCTGATCCTGCTTCCGTCCCACCCTGAAATACCCACTCTATTTTTATCCTGCTATTATGGCAGTAGTTTCTTCACACACACCCAGAGAACCTCTTGCACCCCCCCAGGGAAGCATGACCACAGTTTGCATATTACTGACATAGTCAATTTAGGCACATCCAAATTGGTAGCAGCACTGGCAGGGGGTATCTAATACCAGTCTCTCCTGTGGTAAGACATGTTCCAGAGGACTGGGAAGGGGCAAAAATAGTGCCCATCTATAAAAAGGGAAATAAGGACTGTGATACAGTATGGAATATGTGGAACACTTTGTGATATTATTGATACCAATATAAAATTGCAATGAATCTGACCAGATATGCTGTGTAAAGTATTTGCGAAAATGTTATAATTTGCCAAGTGTGATAATCATGTTTATATGTTTGTATCATCTTTGTATTGTGAGTTATAGACATATATTGTATATCTGTATTTCCAAACTTGTGCTGTGTTTCTAGTGACACCCCCAGACAGATATGTATGAGCACTATCTAGTCTATTTGATGGCCCATCCAGGGTCATCAGCTGTACAAAGAATCAATTGAAAGAAGCCAGGAGCTACACCTTCTGAGTCAGCAGGACTTATAGGGGCATGCCTATGGACAGGAGACTCCAAGGTTTGTCCATGCCATGTGCCATGAGTTTGTGTTTGGGACAAAGGAAGTACAAGCCACATAGCAAAGGATATAAAAAGGCAGCTGCATCATCTCCATTTTGTCTTCATTCCTGCTTCCCACCTCTGGAGTAACTTCTCTACAAACTGAAGCACTGAACAAGCTGTGGATGTGTTCCAGAGGGACTTTCAAGCCAGCAAACTCACCAACACTGTTAAGAACCTGATATAATGACTTTGTAATCTTGTCTGTGTATCTGATTGCTTGACCATTTAACAACTGTCTTCTTGTTCTTTCTTTCATAATAAACCTTTAGTTTTAGATGCTAAGGGTTTGGCTGGCAGCGTGGTATTTTGGGTAAGATCCAAACTAATATTGATCTGGTAATGTGGCTGGCCCTTTGGGGTCAAAAGAACATTTTTTATAGTGAGCAGAGTTTTTAAATAACTTCTCACTGTACTGGACCTATGTGCTGATTGGGAGCCAGAGAACTGAAATGCAATAAAGGGGGTTGTGTGATTTCTTTTTTAGCTTCTTGATAAGCAGTATGGGGGGATCAGTAGCATGGTTTGTGACTGACTGGTAAGTCTAACTTGAGTTTTAACCACCAGTTTGGGGAGAATCTGCTCGCCCTTTTGCAACGCTGGCATTTTCAGTCAGGGGTACCCTAGGTCAGCGTTTCTCAAATGCAGCCACCGTGGCCACATGCAGCTACCAGGAGCTTTTCTTGTGGCCACAACCTCCTGCGGGGGAGTAGTGGACCCTCCCCCAGAGCCACCAGCAGGGGTTGGACCCTGACCACTTGTAGAGCCACAAACACGGGAGGAGCAGGCAGCCAGTGAGTTCCCACCTTCCTAGGAGCAGTGAGGCTCCAGCTTCGGGCTTCAACCCTGGGGTGGCAGGTGGCAGGCTTCAGTCAAGGGGCTTTGGGCTCCAGCCCTGGACCCCAGCTATGTGGCAACGGGTAATGGCCCTTGGCTCACCACCACCCCTTCATCATCCCTGGCCCCTGCTGTCTCCCTACCCACTTCCCCATCGAGGGCTTAATTTGTCCTCTGGCTTGCCAGGGTTGTGTAAGTCTGTTCTGAAAATCAATATTTGTATGTTTGTTAATATCACTTTTCACATCTTCCCAACTAACTAGTAAGTCTGCTGTGAAAAGTGATATTAACAAATATTACTTTTCACAGCAGCAGACTTACTAGATAGCAAGTCTTTTTAAAAAAGCAACCAAAAAAGCAAAAGAGACAACAACAAAAAGACAAGAATGTTCAAAGCACCTTATTTCTGTTTCTATTCTGTTTAGAACAAGTAAAAAATAGAGACAATTGTACATTATTGAGTCTGCAAAAAGAAACTCTACATAAATAAATTATGATGATTTGTACATGTATATTCATTTGTTCTTCCTAAAGTTAATTAAATATTTTAGGAAAAATTTGTCTGAGTGAAAAGTTAGTGGCCGGACTCTGAGGCTACCAAAAAATGTGTTGTGAGAACCCCTGTCCTATGCAGTCTGGGTCACAAGGACATCCTGGGGAATTACAGACCAGTCAGCTTAACTTCAGTACTTGGAAAGATAATGGAGCAAATAATTAAGCAATCAGTTTGCAAATACCTAGGAGATAATAAGGTTATAAGTAACTGTCAGCATGGATTTGTCAAGAACAAATCATGTCAAATCAACCTAGTAGCTTTCTTTGACAGGGTAACAAGCCTTGTGAATAGGGGGAAGTGGTAAATGTGGTATATCTTGACTTTCGTAAGGCTTTTGATACTGTCTTGTATTACATCATAAAAAAACTAGGGAAATACAACCCAGAGGGAGTACCTATAAGGTGGGTGCATAAGTAATTGGAAAATCATTCCCAAAGAGTAATTATTAGTGGTTCACAGTCAAGCTGGAAGGGCATATTGAGTGAGTTCCCGCAGGGATCAGTTCTGAGTGTGATTCTGATCAATATCTTCATCAATTATTTAGATAACAGCATAAAAAGTATACCGATAAAGTCTGCAGACAATACCAAGCTGGGAGGGGTTGCAAGTGCTTTGGAGAATAGGATTAAAATTCAAAATGATCTGGACAAACTGGAGAAATGGTTCGAAGAAAATAGGATGAAATTCAATAAGGGCAAATGCAAGGTACTCCACTTAGAAAGGGAATAATCAGTTGCACACATACAAAATGGGAAATGACTGCCTAGAAAGCAGCACTGCAGAAAGGAATCTGGGGATCATAGTGGATCACAAGCTAAATATGATTCAACAGTGTAAGGCTGTTGCAAAAAAAGCAAACATCATTCTGGGATGTATTAGCAGGAATGTTGTAAGCAAGACACGAGAAGTAATTCTTCTGCTCTATTCTGTGCTGATTAGGCCTCAACTGGAGTATTGTGTTCAGTTCTGGACGCCACATTTCAGAAAAGATGTGGACAAACTAGAGAAAGTCCAGAGAATAGCAACAAACATGATTAAAGGTCTAGAAAATATGACTCATGAGGGAAGATTAAAAAAACTGGGTTTGTTTAGTCTATAAAAGAGAAGACTGAGAGGGGACATGATAATAGTTTTCAAGTACATAAAAGACTGTTACAAGGAGGAGGGAGAAAAAAATTCTCCTTAACCTCTGAGGATAGGATAAGAAGCAATGGGCTTAAATTGCAGCAAGGGCAGTTTAGGTTGGAGATGAGGAAAAACTTCCTAACTGTCAGGGTGGTTAAGCCCTGGAAAAAATTGCCTAGGGAAGTTGTGGAATCTCCATCACTGGAGATTTTTAAGGGAAGGTTAGACAAACACCCGTCAGGAATGATCTAGCTAATTCTTAGTCCTGCCATGAGTGCAGGGGACTGGACTAGATGACCTCTCGAGGTCCCTTCCAGTCCTGAGATTCTATGACTCCACATAACTGCTGTGGAAGACAAAAACAACTATTAAAATCAGCGGCATGCAAATTGCATACAATGTGGTCATGGTTGCTTAAATCAATCTGCTACTCGCGTGACTACAGCACAGCCTGGCAAACAGTCTTCCACTCATGGAGTAAACAAATCTGAAAGCATACAATGGATTCCCTGTTTCCAGTGGGAAAATTATGTCTCACTGACACAGGGAACAAGCCTGCATCTCTGTGTTGTGGCTTGAGATTAATACAGTAAAAGTCTGTTTATATTTCTTACTGTTATATTTCTGTTTTCTATTTAAGAAACTGCGAGTCGATATCCGGTTAATAATGAAAAATATGAGCTAGTAAAGCATTACATGTTTAACGAAAAGTAAACTTTATGTTTGTTAAATGTACCTAACATGTAAAACTTTTAAACAGTATTACATCCTAAAAACCATTACATCCTGACCTTCATAGTTTAAGCATGTACTCCCAGTCCTAAGAAGCCTGATTATATTTTTCCAAATAAAGCTCACACGCCCTATATTAAAATAGAGAACATAGTTTCTACTATGAGGCTATATTGTTGGAGCTTATTCTCCATTACTATTACTTGTATGTTATCAGATTACACACATCAGTAGTACAGACATTTCCGATGACTCAGAGGTGAAAGCATTAAAAAAGAACTCATTCTGTTTAGTCAGATAGGTAGATGCTTATACAAATGATTGCTCTCCGAGGTCACAGCTTCTGGAAATAATCAGAAATGTCATCAATACCTTTAGATAGAATAGTTTTTAGACGACTGCATGCTTTCTCTTACAAATGTTATTAAAATTGCAATTGATCTATTTGTGACTCTAGCAGACCACATGCCAAGGCCCCTAGGCCTCAGTGAGCACTGGCAAATGCATAGCTGGAAATCAGTCTGGCTCATCTGTGTGTTAGCATTGTTAAAATAGGTGTTAAGTTGATAAGAATGTGTTTAGACTTGATAAAATGCTTGTAGGATGCTGCATGTATTGATCTCACTTATAACATCTGTAGCCCATAGTACAACATTATAAGTAAAAAGAAAAGGAGGACTTGTGGCTCCTTAGAGACTAACAAATTTATTTGAGCAGCTACAGCTCACTTCATCGGATGCACTTAAGCTTATGCTCAAATAAATTTGTTAGTCTCTAGGTGCCACAAGTCCTCCTTTTCTTTTTGCGAATACAGACTAACACGGCTGCTACTTTGAAAAGTTATAAGTGTTTGCATTGTAAACCTCTGTGACTCAAACAGGAATGAAGCGTTAATTAATGTAAAGTGCTGGTCCTGCACACAAGAATGCCCACTGAAACCAAATGAGTCATTGTGAAACATCAAAGGACAAAGACTTTGTTGATTGCCTCCTAACCCCATCCATGGAGAGGAGACTAACACTTATGCCATCAGTTTGAACTCAGTGGGGAAGGAAATAAAAATGCCTGACCAGAAGGAACTGTATCTCTATCCTGCTTGGAATTTGGAGAGAGAAATGTTTCTAAGCTTAAGCTTAAGCAAGGTATCCCCAAGCTGCTTAGCTTGAGTTATCCCTAATGGATATATAGAGCGTACATATTACAGCAGTTTCTATTACCTTTTGGAACTTAAGACTAACTCATTTGTATGTATGTTTACATGCTTTAACCTTGTAAATAATTCATTTCTTTTTCTCTGTTAATAAATCTTTAGTTAATGTACTATAGGATTGGCTACAAGCATTGTCTTTGGTGAGGGATCTAAGGTGCAATTGACCTGGTGTAAGTGACTGGTCCTTTGGGATTGGGAGTAACCTGTATATTGCTGTGATTTTCGGTGTAAGGGACCATCTATGTGGAAAGATAGACCAGAGTACCCAAGGGAACTGTTGTGACTCCATGTTAAGGCTTGTTGTAGTGCTTGAGGAGTTCACACTTGGTTGGTGAAATTTAAGTGTAGAATACACAACCAGTTTGGGGTTTGTACCCTGGTTCTTAACAGTCTGCCCTGAGGTTGGCACTTACGGTCATGAGGCACTCCAGACAGCTTGACAGTATTAATCAATTTTATCCCAAAGTATGTTTGTAGCTCCTGATAGTAAATTCACACAAAATCAATCAAGTTGATAAACTTTCACTGAAAATAGTAAAACTTTATAGTCTTGTGAATCTTATATTTTATTTAGAGTTGAATTTTGCCTGCACTGGCAAAGTGCTTTACATATGGCAAACTATGCATTTTTGTGCAAGTTATGGATAGCCTCTTATATGTTTATTCCCACACAGTCAAATTGTCAGAAAGTTTGGCAGTATACAGATGCACACTTTTCCTTATTTATGTTCCTCCTCTCACATCCATCTTTCATGTCCCACTGTGTCAAACTTACAGTCTGGTTTCTTGATGCTCTCAAATCCTACATTTGCAATTTTGCCTTTTCTGCCACTTTGCAAATATTATGGATTTTTCTAATTCACTACAGGTTAGCAGCACCCCGTTTTTAATTAAAAAAATATCTTAAGGGGCCAACATTACAAGATGGGATCTTGAACTTCAAGTCTAACTCGTCCCTTAGTATTTCTTGTGCCCTTTGCACTTGTGAGAAAAAAGTCATAGGATTCATTCTTTCTAATCATACAATAAACTTCCAACTGTACTGTGAGCCTTTCAAAATTGGGACAGGTTTCAGAGTGGTAGCCGTGTTAGTTTGTATCAGCAAAAAGAATGAGGAGTACTTGTGGCACCTTAGAAACTAACAAATTCATTTGGGCATAAGCTTTCATGGGCTAAAACCCACTTTATCAGATGCATGGAGTGGAACATACAGTAGGAAGATATATATATACACAGAGAACATGAAAAGATGGGGGTTGCCTTACCAATTCTAATGAGACAAATCAATTAAAGTGGGCTATTATCAGCAGGAGGAAAAATCACTTTTGTAGTGGTAATCAGGATGGCCCATTTCAAACAGTTGACAAGAAGGTGTGAGTAACAATAGGGGGGAAAATTAGCATGGGGAAATAGTTTTTAGTTTGTGTAATGACCTATCCACTCCCAGTCTTTATTCAGGCCGAATTTAATGGTATCCAGTTTGCAAATTAATTCCAGTTCTGCAGTCTGGGAGTGTCCATAGAGTTGAGCTGGAAACTAAGGCCTTGTCTACATGGTCCAGCAAAGCACATTAGAAGTGTGTGATTTGTAAAATACTACTGTGTTGCGTTCTAAGTGCCCTGCTAGTCTGCTCTAAAAGGGAGCTAACTCATGTTAACCGAGTCCTTTGGACTATGTTATCATTGTTTCCTGTACTTTTCAAACTGGACTATGTTAATGCAAACTAGATGCCTTTCAGAGTACACCAACAAGGGTAGTTGGAATGCTGCATGCTAAAGCAGTTTGCAAATCATATCCCTCTAATGTGCTTGGCTGATAGCATGTAGACAAGGCCTTAGTTTTCCACGGTTGCTACTACCAGTTCAGCTGTCAGTGGGAGCAACAGCAGGAGTGCTAGTGTGTAGACAAAATATAACAGATGGACAGCATTTCAATTACCTTGTTATCATGGTGACATGGCATTTTAACCACTGTATCAGAACAGGGCTAGATGACACAGTGGTTAAAATATTGGTAGTTGCCAGCCTCTTAAGTACACTAGAGTTCCTACCATTGCTGCCGCTGAACTGGGGATAGCAATGGCAGGACATTTTAGGGAAGAAAAGTTAGTATAGATAAGGCCTCTTACAAACAACAGGTTGATTGCATGACTTAGTGCTGTTATGTTTGTAAAGTAGTTTGAGATCCTCAGAGGAAGAGCGCTGAAGTTTCACAAACTATTGCTGTAGCTTTATGCAAGATTGTTTAAGCATCAAGTCGTGCCAACTTATATCCTTGAACAAACATAACTTTCCAATTATATCAAAAACTTCTGAAACTTTTAGCATGTATTCTTTTTTTAAAATTACTCTATGAGGGGATATCCATTTTATTTCCTAGAATAGTAGTGCCTGTAAAAGTAGATGTTTGTTGATGTAGAAAAAATAATCAATTTTCCTATAATGTAACATTTATTTTTTTCTACATCAACAAAGATTTACTTTTATTTGCATTAATAGCTATATATAATTTAAATCTCCACTTAGGCTATATCTATATTAGAGACCTCTACCGCTCCAGCTGCGCTGCTGTAAGGTCTCCCAGGTAGCTGCTCTAGGCCGATGGGAGAAAGTTCTCCGGCTGGCATAATTAAACCACCCCCAATGAGTGGCAGTAGCGTCTCCCAATGAGTGGAAGTAGCGTCTCCCACTGACGTAGCGCTATCCACACTGGCGTTCTGTCGATGAAACTTAAGTAGATCAGGGGTGTGGTTTTTTCACACCCCTGACCAACAAATGTTTTACTAACAAAAGTGCTAATGTAGACATAGATTTAGTGTTCTCTGTCAGAATATATATTCCCCAATATGAAACTTTGTTTGGCCCTCTTAGCTTAAGGAGTTATCTCAGAGATTCTTGGCCTATTTGTGATATTCCTATTGGTACTATTTATTATGTTTTTTCAAACCTACATGTTCACTGATGCAAAGGGAATTCAGATCCTAATAGTCTCTATTCTGGCCAGATCTATATGCATGGCCTGGATACTGCTTAAGATCATTGCTGATAAGGTCACCAATCGGTGGCATAGAGACTGTAAGCTGTGCAGGTTGCTGAAATGACCTCATCCATAGGGGGTATGCTAGAGAGCACTATTATATTTTGCTGGGTAGATGGCCTATAGTGGGCTGTTACATCCATAGGATAAAAAAATAACACCCCAGAGAGTGCTCTGACTTCTGCTATGGGTGTGACAGCTCCGCAGCTGCTCCAAGAATACCAAGAGGGCAAAGGTGGCTTACATAAACCTGGAACACTCTTCCACAATCCTTGTTCCTGTCTCAAGAACAAGAATGGAGGAACAGAAAATTGAAAAGTAGGAGCTACACTATCCAAACTACTTTGTGTTTAAGAGTTTTGATAACACTATTTATTTCTGCTAGCTGCTAAAGTTAACAGTGGAAATCACATACTTTTTGTCTGTCTCTTTTTCTATAGTTAAATGCCTGAACTATTCATCTGTCTCTTAGTTGCTTCATATTTTATAGTATGCCATATAATCTATAACACATTTCCTCACCATTTTACAGCTGGTCTTTGTGGTTTATCAATTGCATATTGCAGTTTTTTTAAGTCAACACTAGAGGTCATTATAAACCTATAACTTGAATTTTGAACTTCAAATCCCTTTCAAGATTACATCTAGCAATTTGTTGTGAGACTATACAGGAAAATTGCAGTATCCTTTCATGTAAGCTAAAAACTCTGGGGTCTTTTGTTTATTTGTTGTGGTTACATGTTTGCTTGGATGAAGAGAAAAGAATTCTTGGATATGGTGAAGTCTAAATGAAAAAATCTTCAAGCAGAGAAAAAAACCACTGTGCAATGTTCATTTAAGGACTGAATACACTACAAGGGGTCTATAGAACCTGTATTTCACTCCTTTTCTTCAGTCTATTACTTATCCTCTCTAGACCATTTGTTTTCCTGATTTTTTTTTTTTTTTTGAGTTAGAAAGGATGAGTTTATCATACTGGAATTTTTATAAAACATTGTGAATTACTGTATAGAACTGACATTTTTGGTAAGGTGAGGCCATTCTTTATAAATACATTTCTTACATGTATTTATATTACAGTGATGCCCAGACCCCCCCTGCAAGGAGTAGGGTCCCCACTGTGCTCTGTCATGGGTCTTGCATTTCAAATTACCTTTACAGTCAAGGATCTCTAACTTGTCTGTTCTCTCTTTATCTATCTGTCTATCTACAAATAGACCCAAGAGCAGCACTACTATTCTCACTGTATATTTATAATGTTCCAAAGGTGGGGAGACTGAATTTAGAGGTCTGGGAAAACTTGACATTTGGGAAGCCAATTAGATTAGAGTTCTGACTAGAATTAGACAGAGGATGGAAATGTTATTTCACAAAAGACTTGAGTTTTCAAAATTTGGCTTAGTTCTTTATCAGAAGGAACCCAAAAATTTCAAAATTCTCTGTGAAAGAAAATTAAAAGTGAATAATACTATATAATATTTTGACAAAGTAGAAACAGTACATTTTGACGTTTAAAAATCTGTTATAATTAAAGCTGTCTAAAACACAGGATTTCCACTTCATAGGAAATTATGTTTTCAAAATTTGTTTTTGTTCTGAATCAGAACATATCAACATTTTTCAAAATTTCCATGAACCAGAAATCCTGAAAAAAATGGTGTATTAGAGAAACCAAATCTGCTCCATGGAAACCTGGCAGCTGTTGAGTAAAAATGACAAAAATGTCACTTTCACTCTGCTGCGACTCCTAAGGTCTGTGGGTCTGGGATGTCAGCTGCCCCTTGGAGTCTAGCAGTCAGCATGGCAGGGCTGTCCCAAAACTGAAAACCTTAGAAGACCAAAAAAAGAAAAAAAGGAGTACTTGTGGCACCTTAGAGACTAACAAATCTATTTGAGCATAAGCTTTCATGAGCTACAGCTCGCAGACATGCATCCGATGAAGTGAGCTGTAGATCACGAAAGCTTATGCTCAAATAAATTTGTTAGTCTCTAAGATGCCAGAAGTACTCCTTTTCTTTTTGTGGATACAGACTAACACGGCTGCTACTCTGAAACCTTCGAAGACCAGGCTCTCCTGCAGCCCAGTGAGCGGATAGGTTTCCCATGGATTTGCTTTGATTCGCCGAAAGTTCATTGAACAAGAGCTGCTTCCGTGAAACGTTTTGGATTCAGCAAGTCAGCATTTTCCAGCAACATTGTTTTACTGGAAGTTTCCAACCAACTCTAATTATAATATATGATATAATACAAAATAAAAATATCAGAATGAAAAATTGTTAAGAATAGCACATTTATATGCATGACTAAAATAGATTGAGTAAAATGGATGTAACCAGGATCTATAGAATTTGTACCATTTAAAATAATTCAAGGTATGGAAATGCACAGTGAAGGCACCAAACAATCTTGGGAGGATATGAAAATTATGGATGTGTCTTTAAATATCAATGTTGTCTAATCTGAAGCCACAAACACTAAAATTCCCTAGTCATAATTATATTATTACACAATGTCACTATACACAATGTCACTTATCTTATATACAGAGATAAGGTTGTATGCCTTAATTGTGTATCTATATATCTTGAAGTATTTGGATTTCTTTTAAGTGCAATCTTAACACTGAATTTCCTGAGTTTGTCACACTTGGTTTTAGGATCATTACAACTTCCCTATAATGTTTTGACTTTAAGTTACTAGTATTCACTTTAACACAGTTTTTAACTTGAATATATTATGGCTTTGGAAAACGAATGTGCAGTGTGGTGGCAAAGTGTTAGACATTGCTCCACACTGCCTTTCAGAGTGAATAAATCATTTTGGGTAATCTTATCTTTAACTACTACTATAAAGCAAATCCTTTCCTAGGATCAGAAATGAACTCCAGGATCCCTTATCACCAGTATTCTACTGCTGCTTAAGAGTTGTGTAACCCACTGGGAAAGTGTATGTCAAGACTTCTTCCCATGACTGGTTAGTAAAGGAACTAGCACTTACTGCTGCAGCTCAAATAGTATGAGTCTAAACTAGGGATCTGAAGGTCAAGATGATGTGTGTCAAATAATACTGCTGATCTATGTGGGGGGATAGCATGATCGTATATGATTCACAGTCCAAAGGTGTCTACAGAACAGATTTTTGTGCTTGGAAACTATAATAATCTGTAAACTCTGATGTGACTCACCAAAATACCCATTTCACTGGTAGGATTTTGTATTAGAATTCAAGTTTGATAAAGATGGGGTACCAATGCTTTTTAGTATCTGCTGAAGATGGACGTGACAGCCTTACGGAGTGCTGGAGTTTGTTTTTAATAGCACTGTAGGCAATATGAAGTTGGAGAAAAACTTCAACTGCCACTAACTGTGGTTTTTGTTTGCTAATATAACCCAGGTATCTTGATTCCTAGTCCTATACTTTAGCCACAAGAACATCCTTTCACTTTCAGATATTGTTTTAGTTTCTATGAGCAGAGTTAGTATTTGTTCATCCTTTTTTATTACATCAGAAAGTAATTATCTTTGACAGATTAACTTGCTCTGTCTTCTGTACATTGTCTTTGTTCTGATCTTATGTATATGGACTTTGGCTCTGAACAGGCTTCAGGCTGTAATATAACTCAAGAAAGTTTCAGTCCTATATGGATGTCAGCTGCCTAGAGGCAAACATTTTCACAAGATGGTTCAGCTCAAAATCTATTAGACTCCAAATAAGAAAAGAATATACAAATTGAGGGTTTTGATTCATTAATGTGTTACTCCAGTTTTATTTCATCATCAATTTCAATGGAATGACAAGCATTAAATTGGAGTAATTCCCCCGGTGCATCAGGCCCTGAATCGTTTCAATACAAATCCAAGCTATTGGCAAACTGAATGGACGCTGATAATCTGGAGTATTTAACACTGGCTACAGCTGAATTCTGAGTCATGTGCGGAACGTGTGTTTCACAAATTTGTTTTTAGTAAGATATCTGACTTTTCTTCAGTTTACATATTTTTACTGTGGGAGTTGAGCACATGTTTAAGTGCTGACCTGAATAGAAATGGACCTAAATACAAAAGATATCAGGGCCAGGGTAGAAATGCAATGGTCATTCACTCTGAGGTCTCTTTATGAACCAATTCATAACAATCCTTCTAGGTAAAGCGAAGATAAGCTGTTGTGAAAGCTGCTGATGTATCAAAAGGGAGCAGAGGAAATAATGGGATAGAAAGGCATTACAAATGAAGAGGTGGGAGGGTAACTTTGGTGCTTGGACTGACTTAGCCTTGGACTCAGTTACTTCATAGTCCAACTAATTGGCACTGTAAGAATTATGATGAACAATTTATACCCATAAACTTTAGCTCTTAGATTATATAATTTTAATTTTAGATCGTATTTACACTGAAAAGGTAAATTTGATATAAGAAAGTAAACTTGAGAATTAAACAATAAAGAAATGTGTGATCAATTGCTTTCACAGTTTTCCTTAATTATTGCTATGAGGGTGCTCAGGAATGTATTGCACATCTTGCATATATATTTCTAAATTGCATCTAAATCTGTAACAGCTTTTAAATCAGGCGCAGAGCATGTATTTAAGCCAATAGTAGCTACCCTCATATGAATTTAACAAACCTATTAATCCAGGGTTTTTTAAAATATGGTTCTATAAAGTATCTCTCTAGGTCAGGCGTTGGCAACCTGCGGTACACGTGCCAAAGGCGGCATGCAAGCCGATTTTTACTGGCACGCTGCTGCCAGCCGGGGTCCCGGCCGTTGGCTCCACTCAGCCTGCTGCCGGCCTGGGATACCAGCCACTGGCCCCGCTCACCTCGCTGCTGGTCTGGGGTTCCAGCCGCCCGGCCCCCTGCCAGATGGGCTCCTGGCCACTGGCCCTGCTCAGCCCACTGTCAGTCTGGGACTCCGTCGGGGGGCCCCTGTAAATGTAAAATTTATTACAAATTATGCAAAACCTTAAATTAATGAAGACTTGGCACGCCACTTCTCAAAGGTTGCCGACCCCTGCTCTAGGTCATTATTTATTTCGTATTATTCAAACTTCTCCAGCCAAAAGTTCCTTGTCTTACAGTGTGCTGGCAGCTTTTTAAAGAATAAGTTACCTTCTTTTCAGAAAATGTATTAGGGCACTTCCAAATGCACGTGGTGCTGATACATGATTATGTGCTAGGTGAGGCAGGAGACAGGATAATAAAAAATATTTTAAAAATGCATGTGTTATATAGTTGTGTTCCAAGTGTCATCTGCATTTACCATATGTATACCTCTAGATCATTTATGGGGACAGTGATTGTCACATTCCCACTCATCTCATTATAATACTCAACAGAAGTTAAACAGAAATCTATAACAAGATATCACAAAAGTATAACATTTTTGTAATGTTAAATGGAATTAAAAAGATTTGGGATCTTCCTAGCACAGAGGGAGAATTGGTAAAATGTTTCCTATTGCATAGCTTAAATATCGAATGTTACTGGAAGAATCAAAAGCTATGAAAAAATCTCACTAAGAGGGTCAGAACTCCCAGTTTCACTACCAGTTGCATTCAATATTGACAATTTTAAGAACATGTTTATTCTTTATTCTCATTAATTATGTAATTAATATATTTAACATCAAACTATTAGTCTTTATTTTTATCCATTTTTATGTTTAGTTAAAATCTAAATTCCCTTATAAAGACTATAGGCCCCCAATAACTTCAGTTCCCTAGAGAATAGTGCCTTACACATTTGAATAGTTTGCAATCCTTCATAATAACATTACAAGAATTGCTACAGTTAACACACTTCTCTGGTCCTTATTGCTATTCTGCTTTCATTTATAAGTTCAGTTGAATGTCCAGAATTCCCCAAAGATATATTCAAAGTAAATTTCAATCTCATCAGTTCTTTGTGTTGCCAGGAGAAGTTGAACTCAGATTTTGTTTTGCATTTTATTTAGCACCTGCCATTGGGAAAATGGAGATAGCTTTTTGAGCAGGGCCGTCATTTATTATGTGGTTTGTACAGCATCTAGCACAATGTGGCCTAACCTGGTTACGCCTCTTAGGTTCTACCATAATACAATTGTTAATAATACCCTATTCCAGAGATATTTAAATAGCTAATGACTATGATCTGTTCTTTCCATACCTGTATGAACTTCAAAACAATGTAATACTTCGCTGAAAAAAAATGTTTTCTTTCTTCCCTTATTATTATACATATAATAACAATGAAATTCTAGATAAGGGATTTTAGTGTTTGTAGTCCTAGATGATTTTTTAGATGATTTTAGAAAAAATAATATTTCCCCCAGCTGGAGGTCACAACAGAGTAGAGTTAAGGTTGTTAGGTGCTTTAACTATGCTTTCCCATACCTTAACAAGTTTGGATTGTATTTATTTATTTATAAGATAAACATATAGGCAATTCAGAGTTAGTTAAATAGTTGTTTTGGGAATAAGGCTTGTGATGTTAATAGCATGTACTCTCAACCCTACCTGGCCCAGATGGGGAATTTGTGTCCACTGTAATTTATACAAGCAAGCCTATTGTATGTGGCCTGTATAAATTACAGGGGACACCTAAGGCACTGCATACAAATGTTTAACAAATAGGCATTGCACTTATGGTGGTAGAATTTAGGTCCAAGCACTGACTTTATTTTGTTGCTTAATAGAGATGGTGAGCCATATTCATCCCTGAAGAACTCCACAGATGTTAGTGGAGTGGCACCTGCAATGAATGTGGCCATGCATGTCTATATCTATTTCCTGTTTACCTGATTTTTTTCTCCTTGATATGTAAATATAACTCTCTTTGAGTGTTCATTTGCTTACTTTTCTTCCTTTACTCCTCTCACAATTTGGAAGGGCCAAAAGGGGTCACACAAGAATGAGGTGACATGTTTATTTCTCCTAGGATTAAGCCTATATTTTTCATACATCTTTCATCTTCTACCAGCCTAATAGAGTGAAGGACTGAGCTTTGTCCTGAATTTGTATGTTCATGTAGGTGTGGAAAATGCAAATAGAATAAACAAAGCTATACATGATCACATATCTACTAAGGGTAATAGCAATGAATATGACGGCAATATCCTAATATTTACTCTATTTATATTCCCCTTGATATTTAATTATTTATTTATTCTGGACACTACCATTTTTCCTATTCATTATTTCTTTGTCCAAGTCAGTTACTAGTAGATTATGAAGCAAAGTTTGTTTCTTCATATCGTAAGCCAATTGCAAAGGACTGGTATTGACTGGTTCATTTCTGACAAACATTTCCAAAAATGATCTAAATAGAGTGAAATATGAAATCTTTTAGAAACATTGACTAATTCATCCACTGCTTGTATAAACTTCTCTGGCCGCTAGGTGACAGTGGAGGTTAAGTAACTGCAGCAAGAAGGACTTTAAGGTAAAGTAAATAGGAAACATGGAATCAGCAAGATAAAATAATACTGGAGGAAGATATTTTACATGTACTAAAGAATATTATTGTTTTTGCTAGAGCTTAATAGCTCTACACCAAAGTGTTTCTTTCCCAAATTACAGTAGTTATTTAGCAATGGTTAAACTGACTGTCTAACAGCAGGAGTGATCTGGAATAGAATGCTAGAACACAAAGTTGTATTCTAGCTTCAGAGACAACAGGTGGGATTATCAAAAGCACTTAAGTGTAGAATTGATTGAAATTGCCCATTCAGAATACCTTTTCAATGGAAAATGGCTTTCCAACTAAATGGAATTTTTTGCAGAACCATTTCTGAAGAATAATTTAACTGAAAACAAAAATTGTTTCACAAGAAAAAAAAATATTTCCAAAGCAGCTCCACCTGAGAGATTTAGATGAATAAATCCCATGGAAAAACAATGGGACTTATTCTCTCAAGGAATTCAGGAGCTTTTGAAAAATCTCACCCAGTAAATGTATTGGTTTATAGATTCACAGGTTCCAAGGTCAGAAGGGAGCACTGTGATTGTCCAGTCTGAACTCCTATATAACCCAGGCCACAGAGCTTCCCAAAAATAATTCCTAGAACAGAGCTTTTATAAAAAAAAATCCCATCTTGATTTTAAAATGGCCAGTGATGGAGACTCCACCACAACTTTGGTAAAGTGTTCCAATGGTCAGTTACCCTCACTTAATAATTTACACCTTATTTCCAGTCTGAATTTCCCTTGCTTCAATTTCCAGCCCTTGGATCACGTTATACCTTTCTCTGTTAGATTGAAGAGCCCAAATCAAATATTTGTTCCTGAGGTGGGTATTTGCAGACTGTAATCAAATCACCCACTAACCATCTCTTTATTAAACTACATAGATTCAGCTTGTTGAGTCTCTCACTATTGCTTGTACCCAGTTTACCAAGCGATCCACATCACTCTATATCAGTGACCTGTCCTCTTCATTATTCACCCCTCTCCTAATTTTTGTGTCCTCTACAAACTGTCATGATGATTGTAGGTTTTCTTACAGGTCATAGATAAAAATATTACATCGCATAGGACCAAGAACAGATCCCTGAGGGACCCACTAGAAACACACCTGCTCCATTGTGATTCCCTGTTGATAATTACATTTGAGACCTATCAGTTAGCCAGCTTTTAATTAATTTAACATGTGCCATGGTGATTCTGGATTGTTCTAGTTTGTTGATAAAAATGTCATGTGGTACGAAGCCAACATCTTATAAACATGTAATTATATTACATTAGCACTACTATCTTTGTCAACTAAACTGTTAATCTCAAAAAATTAAAAGCAGGTAAATTTGACAGGATCTGTTTTCCATAAACCCATGATGATTGGCATTAATTATATTACCCTCCTTGAATTATTTATTAATTGAGTCCCATATCATCCACTGAATTATCTTACCTGGGATCAGCGTCAGACTGACAGGCCTATAATACCTTGGTCATCTCATTTGCTCAGCTATAACAGTGATAGATGCAGTATAAAAGCCTAAACAGAACAGGAAAGGGGTGTGAACAGACATAAGATGTTTAAAAATTCAAATAGTAGCAGAAAATGTTTTCTAGTAGTCACCCAACTAGAATACACTTCCTTTCCTTTGTGTATGTTTGGTCTACATTTGTGGTAGGTAGTATTTGTAAAATATTATCCTCATGATTAAGTCATCATGAAATAATCTTTTGAAGTAAATATTGGGACCCAATTATTTCAGCATAAACATACGTTTCATATAATGCTGTCTAGTATGGGGAAGAATCAGTGTACTTCTGAACGCAGGAGCCTGTGTTGTGGTTTGCAGCCAGAAAAAAGCTGTTTATGGGGCAATCTAGTTCTAGGTATAGTACTAGGTCAGGTCTAAAGTAAGAGCACTTTACCAGTATAGGAATACCAGAATATTATACTAGCAAACCACTTGCAACATGGATGCCCCTGACACCAGCAAAGGCAGGAGCCTTGACCGGGCTCTAAAAGGGAAGCTGGAAGCAATGTTTTATTGGTCTTACATAATCTGCAAAATGGTTTTGGGAGATGTTTGAGTATAGAAGTCTCATAATCCCATATTATATCCATAGCTGCAGCTACAGTAATCTAAGAAGAAAAGCATTGCCAACAAAACATGTTCAGTGTAGAAAGTAGAATGTTCTAAGGCTGAAAAAGTCTAACAAAAGACTAAGGTAGTGTATTGCCTACTCAGGAAACAAAATAATTCTCCTCAATACAGGTTGCAAACTGAAATCGACATCTGGACTACTGAAAACAGAAATTTAATTCACAGAGAGATGGCATTTGACCCTGAGTCACTTTTCAGGTAGGGAATGGTGAGAAGGCTTGTCATACTCTAGCAATGGAATTTTTGACATTAGTAAGAGGGCTGCTGCTAAAACCGATTTCTAACTCTCCCAGTAGAAAATGTGACAGTCAGAAGATATATATTGTACTCTCAAAGAGAGTCTGGAGGCAACATTTTGTACAAGTCTAATTTAGAAAATAAAAATTCTCAGAGACAATTGGAATAAAGAGAAGTAACGTATTTAAGAAAAAATGCATATAAAATACACAGGATATGAAATTCGAAGTGAACAGGATTATAAAATACCTGAGGTTGAATATGTATCCGTAGTACTAATTTGATCAAAAGTTATAACCAAATTACCATTTTTGCTTAGTTTTGATTGATTTTATCTTCAATATAGGATTTCCTTGTGGAATGAGACTTTATTGAGCTTTATATTTAGTAGTTGTTGTTTTACATTGATTTCACTCATTTTAGCTTGACATTTGGACTGTGTTCCTAATAACATGTCTGGCGTGTGATACGAAACAAGGGCAGAAATGTAAGGCAGATTGGATTTGTGTAAGGTTTTGGGTATGAGGCAATGGGGTTTAAATTTAATATAGTGGAAAAAGTAGAATTTGTACCTTCAGATAGCTTTTTATGTTCTAGACTGTTAATCTTTTTATTACAAGCCTTTTTCATATGTGTAGGTGAATTTTTCAATATTTGTGATCAGTGGTGCATTTTAAAAAAAATACACAATCTGATGTTGCTCCATCACAGAGGAATTAACTTTTTCTTTCTCAGCCATAGTGCTTTATATTTATTCTTTTCTGTACATTTAGCACCCCCATTTGTCTTGTTGCTGAAATTTGTCTCTCACACATGAGTAATTTTATTTTGTTGCATTTACCTAATTGTTGTATCAGAGACTCCTGAAAACAAATAAAAAGACAGATAGATTTCTGGCTCTGTTCAAAATAAAGAAGACATTATAAGCTCTCTGTCATAAAAATAAAGGGAAGGGTAACCACCTTTCTGTATACAGTGCTATAAAATCCCTCCTGGCCAGAGGCAAAACCCTTTCACTTGTAAAATGTTAAGAAGCTAAGATAACCTCGCTGGCACCTGACCCAAAATGACCAATGAGGGGACAAGATACTTTCAAATCGGGAAGGGGGGAGGAAACAAAGGGTCTTTTTGTCTGTGTGATGCTTTTGCTGGGAACAGATCAGGAATGCAGTCTCAGAACTTCTGTAAGTTAGTAAGTAATCTAGCTAGATATGCGTTAGATTTCCTTTTGTTTAATGGATGGTAAAATAAGCTGTGCTGGAGGGAATGTATATTCCTGTTTTTGTGTCTTTTTGTAACTTAAGGTTTTGCCTAGAGGGCTTCTCTATGTTTTGAATCTGATTACCCTGTAAGGTATTTACCATCCTGATTTTACAGAGGTGATTCTTTTACCTTTTCTTTAATTAAAAGTCTTCTTTTAAGAACCTGATTGCTTTTTCATTGTTCTTAAGATCCAAGGGTTTGGGTCTGTGTTCAACTGTACAAATTGGTGAGGATTTTTATCAAGCCTTCCCCAGGAAAGGGGGTGTAAGGCTTGGGGGGATATTTTGAGGGAAGACGTCTCCAAGTGGGCTCTTTCCCTGTTCTTTGTTTAACACGCTTGGTGGTGGCAGCATAGGGTTCAAGGACAAGGCAAAGTTTGTACCTTGGGGAAGTTTTAACCTAAGCTGGTAAGAATAAGCTTAGCGGGTCTTTCATGCAGGTCCCCACATCTGTACCCTAGAGTTCAGAGTGCGGAAGGAACCTTGACACTCTCATTGTACAAAACACTGATGGGGTGTGAAAATTAGTTTCAGACTAAGGCTATGCAACGCTGGCAATTGAACAACAAAACTTTTGTCTTTTCAGTCTTTTTTTGTGTGTTAACTAGCCCCTCTTCCCCCCCCCCCGAAAAACAAAAGTTTTGCCATGACAAGGACCAGTGTGAACAGCGCGTTGTTGAGAGGAGCACTCTCCTGTCAACAATACAAACACCACTTGTTGGGGGTGGAAGTTTTTTGTCAACAGGAGAGCTGACAAACAGTGGCTACGCTGCACGACTTTTACTGGCACGGCTGTAAGAACATAAGAATGGCCATACTGGGTCAGACCAAAGGTCCATCCAGCCCAGTATCCTGTCTGCCATCAGTGGTCAATGCCAGGTGCCCCAGAAGGAGTGAATCTAACAGGTAATGCTCAAGTGATGTCTCCTGCCATCCATCTCCACCCTCTGACAAACAGAGGCTAGGGACACCATTCCTTACCCAACCTGGCTAATAGCCATTAATGGACTTAACCTCCATGAATTTATCCAGTTCTCTTTTAAACCCTGTTATAGTCCTAGCCTTCACAACCTCCTCAGGCAAGGAGTTCCACAGGTTGACTGTGCTCTGAGTGAAGAACTTCCTTTTATTTGTTTTAAACCTGCTGCCCATTAATTTCAATTGGTGCCCCCTAGTTCTTATATTATGGGAACAACTAAATAACTTTTCCTTATTCACTTTCTCCACACCACTCATGATTTTATATAGCTTTATCATATCCCCCCTTAGTCTCCTCTTTTCCAAGCTGAAAAGTCCTAGCCTCTTTAAGTTCTCTTCATATGGGACCCCTTCCAAACCCCTAATCATTTTAGTTGCCCTTTTCTGAACCTTTTCTAATGCCAGTATATCTTTTTTGAGATGAGAGGACCACATCTGTTTGCAGTATTCAAGATGTGGGCGTACCATGATTTATATAAGGGCAATAAGATATTCTCCGTCTTATTCTCTATCCCTTTTTAAATGATTCCTAACATCCCGTTTGCTTTTTTGACTGCCACTGCACACTGCATGGACGTCTTCAGAGAACTATCCACGATGACGCCAAGATCTTTCTCCTGATTAGTTGTAGCTAAACTAGCCCCCATCATATTGTATGTATAGTTGGGGTTATTTTTTCCAATGTGCATTACTTTACATTTATCCACATTAAATTTCATTTGCCATTTTGTTGCCCAATCACTTAGTTTTGTGAGATCTTTTTGAAGTTCTTCACAGTCTGCTTTGGACTTAACTATCTTGAGCAGTTTAGTATCATCTGCAAACTTTGCCACCTCACTGTTTACCCCTTTCTCCAGATCATGTATAATAAGTTGAATAGGATTGGTCCTAGGACTGACCCATTGGGGAACATCACTAGTTACCCCTCTCCATTCTGAAAATTTACCATTTATTCCTACCCTTTGTTCCCTATCTTTTAACCAGTTCTCAATCCATGAAAGGATCTTCCCTCTTATCCCATGACAGGAGTTGACTTCCACTTTCTAAAAGATGCCTTTTCATCTCTCACTGCTTCTTTTACATGGTTGTTAAGCCACGGTGGCTCTTTTTTAGTTCTTTTACTGTGTTTTTTTTAATTTGAGGTATACATTTAAGTTGAGCCTCTATTATGGTGTCTTTGAAAAGTGTCCATGCATCTTGGACTTTCGTCACTGTACCTTTTAATTTCTGTTTAACTAACCTCCTCATTTTTGCATAGTTCCCCTTTCTGAAATTAAATGCCACGGTGTTGGGCTGTTGAGGTGTTAAATGTTGTTATATTATGGTCACTATTTCCAAGCGGTCCTGTTATAGTTACCTCTTGGACCAGATCCTGTGCTACACTCAGGACTAGATCGAGAATTGCCTCTCCCCTTGTGGGTTCCTGTACCAGCTGCTCCAAGAAGCAGTCATTTAAAGTATCGAGAAATTTTGTCTCTGCATTTCGTTCTGAGGTGACATGTACCCAGTCAATATGAGGATAATTGAAATCCCCACTGTTATTGAGTTCTTTATTTTGATAGCCTCTCTAATCTCCCTTAGCATTTCATCGTCACTATCACTGTCCTGGTCAGGTGGTCGATAATAGATCCCTACTGTTATATTCTTCTTAGAGCATGGAATTACTATCCATAGAGATTCTATGGAACATGTGGATTCATTTAAGATTTTTATTTCATTTGATTCTACATTTTCTTTCACATATAGTGCCACTCCCTCCCCCCCTGCATGACCTGTTCTGTCCTTCCGATATATTTTGTACAATACATATTTTGTATTGTATCTTGTACAATATATTTTGTGTTTTGATTGTCCTCACTCCACCAGGTTTCTGCGATGCCTATTATATCAATATCCTCCTTTAACACGAGGCACTCTAGTTCACCTATCTTATTATTTAGACTTCTAGCATTTGTGTACAAGCACTTTAAAAACTTGTCACTGTTTATTTGTCTGCCCTTTTCTGATGTGTCAGATCCTTTATGTGAATGTTTCTCATCTGATCTGGCCCATACTTTATCCTCTTCTGTAGTGACATGGCCATGTCACTAAAAGCTGTGTAGTGTAGACAAGCCCTAAGAGATAAATTCTGTGGCTCTTATGCAAGTACTCCACTGATGTCAGTGGGACCACTTATGAAAAAGGGCAGCATGGGCATATGTGGAAAATACCCTGCCCCTGTATATATAGAGAATGAGAGTATGAACATGCATAGAAGGTCCTGCTAAAATCATCTGTAAGTGTGTTTGATTGCAGGCATTTAATTAGCAGGAAACAGTTCCAAGAACAGCAATATTAAAAAAATATCTAGATTAATGCTTAGGCTCATGTCTGTAGAGCTGATTACATGGAGGTCAGTAAGTTATGGGCTGTGTGCTTCAAAGCATGACTATGAATGATATAGTTTTCATTTTGTCCACATAATATAATAGAAGAAAAACCTGGCAAGCATTATGTTTTCGAGCATTTAGGACAAAAATTTTAATCTGATTACTCTCACCTGCTCAATGTAATGCTCTTGGCAAGTCTTTTCTTTGAGCTCTGTAAATTAATGTGTTATAAAATTCTAGCATTTTCCTCAGAGAATTGTCTAAAGCTTGTTGCATTTTAATACACTCATACTTTTACTAAATGTTTATGAAGTTTAAACTTGCTAATAGTCAAACAAAATATTCAGCCATGAATTTAAATATCTATAGAATAAACTGCAAAAATTAGCATCACACAAGAAAATTACTTCTTGGGGTTTTTTTTTCCAAGCACAAACAGCATACAAACAATTTATTATGAATCTGGCTAACACAAAATAAATTTCAGAATGTTCAGATATCAGGATAGTTCAGGTATCACAGATACAATGAAAATGGGTGCATAGCATTTTTGCTTACCACTACATTTAAATATTTTGCTTGTTAAGGTTCATTTATTGAGGGCAATATTTCTCAAATTCTGCAGCTACAATCTCTTCCAAGGTAGGCAGATTCTACTCAGTGAAAATTAAAAGAAATTTTTTCTTGCTTGCTTGATCATTTTATGTGGGTCTAAGCCAAAGTAGACCTGTGCAGTAAGGTACTGAATATAGTCTGAGTCTGAAGTACAAGTGATCTAGGAAGAAGAACAAAATGAGGGGCTGCCCCGTCCACACTTCCAAACACAGATTAATCCTTTTAGGAGAATAGGGCAAGTGATGATTCCCTTGACGCACCTTCTTAAATGGTATGTACTAGTGTTACCTGAGGTGCTCTCAACCCAAAGGTCGGGGTAACTGTACTCTTTGCGAAGTGGTGTCAGGAACAAATCAAAGGGGGATACAGCACATCTGTCTGATTAAAGATTGGCAGAAACCCAATCCAAACATACTATTTTATTAGATCTCAAGCACACACAAATATGCAAAAGGGTTAGAACGCTCCCAAACAATAATTCCCCATGGTCTTGAGTGGTCAAACAACAAAGTTCAAGTTCAGCTATCCGCATGTCTCTGGGGATTTGTGGGGATTTCAAGAGATGTCCAGAAGGTCAAATCCAAATCACTCAGACCTCTTTCCCTTTTTATGCTCAAAATGTCACATAGCTTGGCAATCACCAATAACTGCTGAGCAAGCAGTTTGTTAAGCAAGAAGTTTCAAGCCGCTAGTTATAGAGATGTGGTTTTGCAGAGACTGTAGTCTCCTGGGCCCCCACACACACACACCAGAAGTCAAATATAGATAGACTTCCTGTCTTTCCAAAACCGCATACTTCAGCAGTTTGAAAGAAGTAAAACAAGATGGTGCAGGATCATGCTCAATTCTCATGGTCACTCCCCCTCCTCTCCTGGCTGGCCGAGTTATGCTAATGCTGCTACAAAGGCCTTACAGGTGCTTTTGGCAATAGGTATAATAATCAGTATTCCAGTACTGGCAATGGCGTAGGCATTCTACTGCACTGCCAATGTCTCCCCTAACACCAGGGGAGGCCTAAATATTTTAACTGAGCCTTATAGACGAATACTGTAACAGTATTTAAGAATTCCTGGCACAGGGGAAAGTTCTTGATTTAATTTATTTTTGCTCTGGTTGATCTTCTAATAGCCAAATATTTCATTTTGTAAATGCTATTTGGCACTTATGTAACACCTTCATGGACTGTTATTCCTATGTATTTCCTAGGTAACTCTTATTGTATCTGTTTTATACATAGGTAAAATGTGGTATGAAGGTTAAGTATTTATGAAAGGTCACAATAATTCAGTGGCAGAAATGGAAAAATAACCCAGATCTCCTGACTCCTCAGTTCTTTACTCAAATCACAACAGCACATTGCTTTCCCAATAGATTAGATATATAAAGAAAAAAGGTAGCACATGAGCATGGTTATTTTTAGTTAGAGCTCTTTTGTAGTATTAAAAGTCACCCCATCTCAAAATCAAAAGCACAGAATCAAATAAAGAATGAAACCACAAGGCCTTGCTCATCAGGGCACAGGCTCTGAGAGCCTGGTTGATGTTGAGCTATTATTTAGTTTGTTAGCCATCACTGCATTCTGAGAAACAAGATTAGTGCAGGCATTCTTTTCAGTTACTAGCTCTCTAGATTATTAACCTGTGGAGAGATGTCCTTTGTTTTCTCCCACTAGCAAACCTACAAATGCTTTTAGAAACATTTCCCCACATAATTATTTTGAGATGAGCAATGGTAGAAGGGGGAGGAGGGTTCTGGTTTTATTGCCTATCATCTGGTTGCCAATTTGCAAGCTGATAACCATTAGCCACTCAGGGGCCACCACAGATGATCTGAGGTGAAATCAGATGCACAGTTCAGACATTAGGCTTTACAAATACCAAGTTCTGGTAAGCCTAGTAAACTTTCTTAAACAGGTAAAACATAACATAAAAGCCCAGAGAAACCTAATAAGGAAAGATAAGGACAATGAATAGGGCCTCCACACTTCTTACAAAGAGAAAAAGATGCTGCTTTGCACAGAAGTTCATGGTAGCTTGCAAAATGATTACTTTCTAAGTGAAAGAAGCAGCTTCCCTCTAGAATTTAAAGGGCCACTAGTAAGTAGAGGCACATGCTGGGAATGATTCCTATCTATACAATGAGTAGGTTTGTTAGGAAGAAGGTGATTATGGGCTATGTCCCTGATTCTGTAAGCACTTATGTATGCAAGTAGTTCTATTTATTTCAATAGCACTATTCATGCGCTCAGATAGTAATGTGTAAGTGTCTTTTAAGACTGAGTTGTAAGTATGTGAAAAAAACATACAAACAATTTAAGACTAAACCTGTTTGCATTGAAATAAATGCAGAAGCAAGTCGTCTGCTGGAATATTAAGATAAGTGAACTAGATTGAGATTTCAGGTTTCCTTTAGTGGTCTCTCAAGCTTAAAATGAAGCTCTACTCTGGAAAAATAACTACAAAATAGTACTATTTTATTCAACACATGTATATTTTGTTTGTAGTCAGGGTAATATCTATGAGAGTGACAAATGTTTTCCTTCTGTTAGAAATACAGATGTAGTATTGCTCCAGGAGAGAGAGCATTACATATAATTACATGAACTAAATTCTAACTGTGGGCCTAATTCTGCTATAAGCTGCAACTTTGCAACCCAGAGAAGACAATGGAGGTTTCACAGGTATGTCTGAGGTCAGATTTTTAAAGGATTATACTTTATTATTGTTGGACCAGAAAGAATACAACTTGAATTTCAGATCCCAAACAGTGTTTGCAGGGCTGACAGTTGTCAAAAAGTGTTTTTGTTTTTTGTGGAGGTGGTGTTTGTGTGTGTGTGTGTGTGTGTGTGTGTGTGTGTGTAAGCTAAGTATGGTTTATCTGAATTCTGAGTGATTATAAACAGATTTTCCTCAAGGTAACTTCCACAAAGGTAGTTTTCAGAGAGGTGGTGCACTTCCATTTATGTTCTCCTTTTAGTATGTCTACATTTTTAATTAGTTTTCTTAAATTACTTCATCTTGTGTCTTAAGCCTCCACCAAACCCTCATGTATGTTTTGTGGATTTAACATCAGCTGCAGGGAATTATCTGTAGGAAATTTTGTTTAATCAAAGATGCATAAATCCACCAGGTCCTTAAAATTCTTTTACCTACCAGTCAATCCAAATGAGAGCCTGTGGTGATGGTCAATCACAATCTTTTGGGATCTCTTTGAAAGGAATGCTTGGAGAGTTGGTTGAAAAATTTGCAATGGAATAGTTTTCCATTAGAAAATGATGATTCAATGGAATAGAAACATATTGTGGGAATATGCAGATTCTGTCAAAACTTTTCATGGAAACCAGGCAGGCTATCTGGCTGCCTGGCTGGTGGGCAGGCAGATTACCTGACTTCCTCACTGGTTTGCCCCCTGACTGCCAAGATCTTTAGCTAGCCATCAGGCTCCTTGGCTGCCGGGCCAGCTGGCAGGTGGACACTAAAACAGAGTGTTTTCTTTCATCAGAAATTTGTAGTGTTAACATTTTGTTCTGATGTGAAATGAAACAAAAGAAATATTAGTTAAGCAGTGGAATAGGCTTCCAAGGGGAGTTGTGGAGTTCCTGTTATTGGAAGTTTTTAAACACCTGTCTGGTATACTTGGTCCTGTCTCAGTGCAGAGGGCTGGACTAGATGATCTCTTGAGGGTCCTTCCAGCCCCACATTTCTATGATTCTATAAAATGTCAACAACCCAGAATTTCCCACAAAATGGAAATTCTTTTCTGGCCAGCTCTGAAGGAGTGTAGTCATTTTAAAATGACCAGGCATTCCACCAGGCCAGGTCTTGTAGTTGACTTAGCAGCACCTCATGAACAACTGTTCTGGAGGCCACTAACAGAAATAACAGGAAATAAGTATGTCAGGACAGATGTCTGATCTCTTTTCAATTTTTCTGAGGAGATCAATAGACTAACACTGTGTCTGTATCATATTCTGATTTGAAGTTTGATTGCTTTAGGAACTAACAAATGGGGGATAGTAGATGCTACTGTTATCAATTAACTAGCAGCTTCTAAATTCTCTTCCCCAGTAAGGGGCGATTAGAGAATGAGTGATAACGAATATCTTGCAATAGTTTCTTGAGGAATGACTGTGTAGTCCAGAGCAGAAGGACATGGCCCCATGTCTTAGATTTCCATACTGAACATAAAGCAAGAGAGTTGTAGTGAAAGTAGGCTTTTCACCCCACATACTGTATAATTTAAACTACTGGTCCAGTCTCAGTCTAGTGGAAGTATAGAAGAGTAATATGAGTTGTCTTATCAGGAGTAAAAAGATCTTCATATCCTAGATTCTAAGACCAGACTGGATGATCACAATGGTGCCTTCTGATCTTCTATGTAATACGGACCCCAAAGTAATTCCTACAGCATTTCTTAAAATATATATCTAATCTTGATTTTAAAAAATTGCCACTGATGGAGAATTCAGCATAACCCTTGCTAAATTGTTCCAATGGTTAAATGCTGTCGTGTTCCTGTTGCAGCACACTATATAATCCAAAAGTTATTGCTGAATTAATAAGTCAAAGTCATATCTTGTTGTGTTTAATGGTGAGCTGTCTATACTAAAAGTGACAGTTTATGAAATACTGTTAAGAGAAGAATTGAGGAAGGGAAATGCTTTTTTAAAAAATGTGAAGATTAATGAAATTTACTCTAAAAGCAGAAAGGAATCTGTAAAACTAATGCCCATACACAGTTCAGACTGTCTTTAAAACATTTCTATGCTACAAAAATCTACAAATAAAAATTTATTTGGGGAGAGAATGCAACCCCTGAAAGAACCAGTGTGTATCTTTTCAAACCATCTGAGGTTGGAATGATTGACATCACTCCTAAAATGAGTATTCTCGGAGAGTGGCTTTATTAGCCTCTCATTTAAACAGGTGGTATGCTGGTGTCAATCCACTGTGGCAACTGAGTTACTGCTGACTTACATCTGTTTAAGTAAGAGGAGAATCAGGCTCAGTATGTTGTCAATTGGACTCTAGCGTTGCCAAGCAATGTGTGGGTGGTTTGAACAAAAATCTCATTACTAGCTACATTTTGTGTATGAAATGCACCTCCCACACACTGCTTTGAAAATGTAACCTTATGAATTCTTATTGTGTATCCATGGAAAAATAATTTCATTTTAAGCTCCCAGTCTGTGACCAGCTGTCCTACTAGTGGATCTATGTGATTGATTTTTTTTCCTTAGCCTCTCAGAAACGACACTTTTTTTCACATGTAGATTGTAAGACTTGATTTCAGATTAAATGGTACAGCCTCGGGGATCGGCATGTTACTATTGCATGATGGATCTGAGTTTTGATCTCATGACAGGAACTACACATGAGGAAAAAACAAGGTTGCTTTCGGGCAATGTTCAGCCACTGTCACCAGAATTGTGAACAAGCATCTCAAAGCTTGGGGGCTCTAGCTCAGTAGTTTACCATCATTTGCCCAATAGCATCCCTCTCAATTGAAAGCTTGAATGTATTTCTTAGTCTTAAAGATCAAGCCTAAAAAATCCATCGAAGGTCATGCTGTTAGGCAGGATAAAAATTCACACTTCCCTCTATAAGTGAAAGGGAAGTCTTAAATTTTTGATCAGTTGGAGTAAGTTGCAGTAATGTTCTTCCTGACATAACAATGTTATAGGTGTAATAATATGTTAATTAGTAAGGGAAAAGGTGCATAGTGCTTTTCATTCATGGATCTTAAAGCACTTCACAGAAGAAGGGAAATATTTATCACACCCGTTTCACAGAAGGGGAAACTGAGGAGCTCAGTATTGACACACAAATTCCACAATCTTTAAGAGGGGTTTTTGTTTCATTTTGGTTTAAGGAAATGAATCAACACTTTACATTTGCATTTGCAGCATAGTATAGGTAGCACATTCTTCAATGTCACTGGCTTCTAAATCTTCTGTTTTCTGAAGCATCTACAGCTGTTGCTGTCTGTGCTGATTTAACTGCAGTTTCTGTAAAAGCTTTGTTTTTGAAAAGCATCATTTGTGGATTCCTTTTGGATTTTGGGAACTCTTTCTTGTGGCCCTTCCTTCCACGCACTTTCATGAAAAGGCATGAAGAAATCCCCATGTAGTTTACAACAAAGCTAATTTTGCATAAGAAGCCAGATGCATTTGACCTTGTTTCCTTTCATTTATGGGTAATCATGTTTGTTTTTATGATTAATCACATTTTATACATAAAGCTGTGATCTATTTTTTCTTGATATATGAATTCCTCTATAATATGGTCTATAACTTGAACTTAGATGTCTCAATGATGGGAGAATTTTAAATACCTAGACAGATGGATTAGATAAACAGAGCTTTGTTTTGCTTCTCTTTTATTTTATTAGTCTCCACTGCTGCTGTCAGAGGCTGCTGTTTGGATGTTAGAATTAATAAGGAATCTGGACTGAGCAGCACTGACACATGCTTATGAAACAGAACTATAATGTCAATCCCACGTTTCTAGTTTCAACACCGACACTATATATATATTCAGTTATGTGATCATGGTAACAGATTTGCCAAGAAGCCATCATCATGTTTCATACCAGAACCTTGAACCTCTTCACCTGGGTAAAGCATGAAGGAAGACTCTAATAAATATTGACTTTAGCTACTGCACAAACTTACCACCTACTTTTCAAACATACCTCTTCATTTAATCTTCTCTTTTCCCCCCCTCTCTGAGCTAAAATCCTCTGTGATGGATCCATCCTAATGGGAGCTGAAGCTGGGACCTGTCCGCCCACTTGTGAAAGCATCATTGACTTCACCACTTGAATGGAAGAAGAATAGTCTGTATCTGTCAGTTGTAGTTCAAGTATCATATTTTTTTAGAATTCCCAGCATGGGATCCAGTTACATTTTTCTCAGGAATCTATTGCTGACCATAGAAAGATTTAAATGACTAATCTTATTCACAGATCATCATTCACTCCCTCTTGGTGCAATGGTATATATCTCCAATGGATCATGGTTAAGGCTATGTTTATGTAATGGAGGTCATGGAAGTCACTGAATCCGTGATTTCCAGAGACCTCCGTGACATTTTCTGCTTCCATCCCTGGAGCTGCAGGACTGGAGCTGGCAGCCAGCAGGGCCCTGGCAGGGTTCCAGCAACAGGCGACAGCCTCCTCAGGGTCTCCCTGCAGGGTTCCTGTGACCAGGGATAGCTTCCTCAGGGGGCCGGCCTCAGGGTTCCAGCAACTGAAGACAGCCTCACGAGGGGGGGGGAGGGAGAGAACCCTGTAGCTCCCAGCCACGGTGGCAGGGGAAACCATGGAGCCGCAGCACCAAAAGTCATGGACAGGTCACAGCTTCCGTGAATTTTTGTTTATTGCCTGTGACTGGTCCGTGACTGTTATTAAAAATAACAATGACAAAAGTAAAAATGACCCTGTCTGTCATTTCCCTCAGGGTGTTGTTGTATCTAATTAATGCATGCATTGTTAAGAAACACAAGGTAATGCACAAGAGGAGAAATAATTTCAACTACTCCTAAGCATTGCTTGATTCTAAATCAAGTCTAGTCACTCAGGAAATAGCCCTGTGGAGTCACTGTGGATAGCTTAATGGAAAAAATCTGCTAAATATGTGACAGTGTTAAAAAAAAAAAAAAAGTCAAGATGCATAAAGAATGAAAGAGGAAACAAAGAGACTGTTATAATTAATGTCACTAAACAAATAGATGGTATGGACTCGTTTGGACCCTCCCCTTTTCAAAAAGATATAGCAGAATGGGTCCAAAGACAGGCAGCAAGAGTGATTGTGGCACAAAAGGCTTCCATATGAGAAGATATTGAAAAGATTTGGGCTGTTTAGTTTTGTCTGTCCCCTACTGTGTGGAAAACAGAACTCCCTGTGGTCTCCAGCCCAGGAAATTATAAGGCATTGCTTTCTTTGAAGCCATCTATACAAAGTGGAAATTTTAATCAATTCAACGCAATAGTTTTATAAGAACTGTTTCTTTAAAAGATCCATCACAAAGGAGAGAAATAAAAAAATTGCTGAAATAACAGCTTATGAAAGATATTGCAGCACCTCTAACTGATGCCATTTGTTTTTCATATTTCTGTCCTGCATTCTTTATTTCAGGAGCCCTAATTAGAAACTCATAGCTTTAAGTGATAAGTCAGAACTTGCGATCAAAGAACAATGCATAAGCCTGGTTTTATACCCAGCTCTTCCCCATTATCTTTTTTGTTTGTTTACATTTCCCCCCCTTTTCTCCTTCTCTTATGTCTTCTGTCATGCTGGGATACGATTTCCAAAAGTATCTAAATCCCATTTTCAAAAGTGACTTAGGAGCCTAAATCCCATTGACTTTCAGTGAGCCTTAGGGTAGGTCTACACTTAAAAAGCTGCACCAGTGCCACTGTAGCACTTTAATGAAGATGTTACTATGCCAATGGGAGAGCTTCTCCTGTCGATGCAGTTAATCCACCTCTGCGAGAGATGGTAGCTCTGTTGATGGGAGAAACTCTCCCACAGATATAGCACTGTCTACACCAGGAGTCAGGTCAGTATAACTGCATCATTCGGTGTGGATTTTTCACATCCCTGAGTAACTTAATTATACCGATGTAAGTTAATAATATAGAACTGGCCTTAAGCTCCTAAGTGCTGTCATTTTTGAAAATGGACGTAAGCACTTCTGAAAAAATTTACCCATTCTCTCTACCTTTATTTATGTATCACAGGATAACACAAAAACTTTTTGGGTTAATGACACCACCAATAATGACATTCATTATAATTTACTCCATTTTCTACAGCAAGATTCAATATTTGAGACCAGAATTCTATGATCTAGTTTGTGGTTTGCAAGAGAGAATGATATTGACCATGTAATAAGACACAAATGAATCTTTAGTTCAGAGTTCAAAACTGCTGGGACATTTGAACAATACAGAGTAAGTTGAGTCCATCCAAAGTTTTTGGGAGCCCTCTATGAAGAATCCCCAGTTTCTTAAGAAGGGCCCAGGCAGACTTACATCCCAGATAGCCAAAACTGTCCCTAAGAAAGCTCATAATGGAGAAGGTCTGTTGAAATCTCATTTAACATCTTAAAAACAAAACATAGACTTTATAATTTG
Source organism: Chelonia mydas (assembly GCF_015237465.2). Classification (NCBI taxonomy): domain Eukaryota; kingdom Metazoa; phylum Chordata; order Testudines; family Cheloniidae; genus Chelonia; species Chelonia mydas. The sequence continues at coordinate 68,521,199 of NC_057850.1, read as the reverse complement.
CAGGGTTGGGAATTTCTCCTTTAAAGAGGGAAGATCCCTCTGCTATAATTTAGACTTTGCAAACCACTTTTCAGTAAGCAATATCTTATAGGATTTGATCCAATAGCATTTCAATGGGCACTTAATCAGGCCTTTGCTGAATTTCGTAACATGTACACAGCTTACAATTTAAACACCAGCTAGTATCTAAGAAACATTTTTTTTCCTCCCAACTAATAAATTCTTGTATGGACAGGAGTATATTTTTTCAGTAAGTGTTTTTGACTACAATGTGAAGGGACCAATTCCACATTTATATGGAGAACTTACATTGGTAAACTCCATGTATTTTGATGGAATACTCCTATTTGCACTGGTATCAGTGAGGAGAGAAAGAGACCTGTTATGCAGACTGAAGCTAACTTGAATATGAAAATATTACATTGGAAAGGTGAAACATCTAAGTATAATTATATAATGACAGTGTGATATGTTCTGAAATCTAATTTGTTTCTGCTTCAGTTGCTTCATTTACAAGTAAATCTAGTAAACGGTCTGTGAATCTATAATCCACATATATCCCCTTTATGTTATATTATTCTGGTTCTTGACTGAAAGCACTGCAGAGAATGTCTGTGAATTATAGATAATAATGAAGGAGTTGTTGGCTCTAATAAACATTAAATTCAGTCAAAGTAAATATATTCAATGATTAAAAGCCACTGAAAATCATGTCCTCTTGATCTTGAAACAAATGGAATTAGCATGATTAAAAGTATGTAGATTTATTTTGTAGGCACAGAGTATACTTTTAAGAGAACTATTTATATTTACATATCACTGAACTCTGAAGGAGGCCATGCTGGTCAAGAAGTGAGTCATAATAGCCCCTTGAGTAGATATGCGGACGGAGTTGACGATGGGGTTTGTTGTAGGGGTTGGTTCCTGGGTTAGCGTTTCTGTTGTGTGGTGAGTATTTGCTACAGGTTGGGGGGGCTGTCTGTAAGCAAGAACTGGCCTGTCTCCCAAGGTCTGTGAGAGTGAGGGATCGTCCTTCAGGGATGATCAAGGATCTACAACCTACCCTGAAGGATGATCTCTTACACTTACAGACCAACTCTGTCCGCATATCTATTCAAGAGACACCATCATAGGACCCAACCACATCAGCCACGCCATCAAGGGGTCATTCACCTGCACAGCTACCTACTGTGATATATGTCATCATGTGCCATCAATGCCCCTTGCTATGTACATTAGCCAAACCGGACAGTCTCTACACAAAATAATAAATGGACACAAATCAGACATCAAGAATTGTAACATTCAAAAACCAGTAGGAGAGCACTTCAATCTCCCTGGACGCTCAATAACAGGCTTAAAACTCTCCATTCTTCAACAAAAAAACAGACTTCAACAAGAAATTGCAGAACTGGAATTAATTTGCAAACTTGATACTATCAAATTAGGCCTGAATAAAGACTGGGCATAGCTGGATCACTACAAAAAATAATTTCCCTCTGTTGATACTCACACCTTCTTGTCAACTGCTGAGAATGGGTGAAATCCACTTTGATTGAATTGGCCTCGTTAGCACTTCTCTGTTGATATTCACCCCTTCTTGTCAATGGGCCACATCCACCCTAATTGAATTGGCTTCGTTAGCACTGACCCCCCCACTTGGTAAGGCAACTCCCATCTTTTCATGTGCTGTATATTTATTCCTGCTTACTGTATTTTCCACTCCATGCATCTGATAAAGTGGGTTATATCCCACAAAATCTTATGCCCAAATAAATGTGTTAGTCTCTAAGGTGCCACAAGGACTCCTCATTGTTTTTAAATTTCACAGTTTTAGATATTAAAATCTTAAATTTCATGGTGGTGTAACAGTATGGGTCCTGACCCAAAAGAAGATAGCCTTACGATCCCCACACCCTATTATAAGGAGGTCGCAGTATTGCCATCCTTACTTCTGCGCTGCCTTCAGAGCTGGGTGGTCGGAAAGCAGCGGCTGTTGGCCAGACACCCAGCTCTGAAGGCAGCACTGCCGCCAGCAGCTGCTGTGAAGGAAGGGTGGCAATACCATACCATGCCACCCTTACTTCTGGGTTGCTGCTGGAGGTGGCAGTGCCTTCAGAGCTAGGCAGCCAGGGCAGTGCCTTCAAAGCTGGGCACCCAGCCAGCAGCTGCTGCTTTCTGGCTGCCCAGCTCTGAAGGCAATGCAGAAGAAAGGGTGGCAATACTGAAAACCCCCTACAATAGACAGATTTCATGGGGTAGACCAGATTTCACAGTCTGTGAATCTTTTTCACGGCTGTGTGTGATGGGTTGCCCCCCTTTAAGGTGCCACCTGGTGTACTGGGATGCCACTGAGCCTGCCTATTCCACCAGCCTGTGCCCCTTTTATCCTGTCTTGCTGAGCCAGGCTCTTCAGCCTCCTCTAGCCCACACCCAGCTGCAGAAAGACACAGACACTGAAATCAGCACTGAGAAGACTCAGCTTAAGGGACTTGCCCCAGCACTCAGGTGCCCACCTCCCTTTGCATGCAGACCCGAAGATATATTGTCTTGCACTGTATAGAAAAATCTGCGCAGCCTAAGGTCATAAAAATCCACCCTCTTCCTCAATGTGAAGAGAGATATGCATAGCTTCTTGCCCCACCTCAAATATGGATTGCACAAACTGAGTTATGTTTTAAACAAGAAATTAGTTTATTAACTACAAAAAGACAGATTTTAAGTGATTATAAGGGATAGCAAACAGAACAAAGCAGATTACTAAGCAAATAAAACAAAACACACAATTGATTCACTAAAGGAACAGGTTACAAAATGTAATTTCACACCCTAAATGTTGAATTAGGCAGGATGCAGAGTTTCTGTAGCTCAGAGTTCCAGTTATTTCTTTCTACAGACTGGACCCCTGTCTCAGTCTGGACTCCCCCCGCCTTTCCCTTCAGGTTAGTTCCTTTATCCCTTCAGGTTCTTTCAGCAGTCCTCCTTGGGTAGGCAATGGAGAAGAGTCCAGATCAACCCCCTTACCAGCCCTTAAAAAGGATTTACCTAAGGCAGGAATCCTTTGTTTGATCCCCGTTCCCTTAGTGGAAAAGTACCAGCAGTGACCAAGGTAGTATTTTGTATCAGGTGACAGGGCCACCTGACCGGGTAGTGTCACAGCTACATCCCAAAATGCCTCTCAGGAAGGAGAGAGATTAGTATCTTCACAGCTTGTTGTTTCTTCCTAATGGGTTATTCAGGAGGATCGCATACTATCTGGTGGGCATTCCTTCTAAATATACACACAATTGCAATTGTTACATAGTCAGTATTCCTAACTTTAGATACAGAAATGATATGTGCATACAAATTGGATAATCACATTCAGTAAATCATAACCTTTCCAATGATAACTTACATGAGCCATCTTGCATGAAGTATCTTAGTTATGCCATATTCATATCATAACCATATTTATAAGAAAAATATGGGGTGTAATGTCAAACCATGCATTTGATAGGGCCCTATCTATAATGGAGTTAAGGCCAACAGACTAGTAAGAACAAGATACTCCAGCAGCAGGAGGAGTGTAGAAGCAGCCAAAGTAAGGACTGCTGCATTGCGGGTTGTAAAGTAGAGTCCAGCCAAAGCCACCTCTTCCCACCAACCCCACTGGACACAGAATTGAGTAGGGGAGAGACTCTCCCCACAAGTTGGGGGCACTAGGACCCAGGTGATGCCTTCCCCCCCCGCCCCCAACCATGTGGCCCTTGAGGAAAGACTGCAGAGAGGAGCCAGCCAGAGACTCCAGCTGGTAGGGGCAGAAGCAGCCTGAGCAGGGACTGCTGGACATTGAGAACTTCCTACACTTTTGTTTGGGCTTTCTCTGTCCTGTGCTGAATGGTTGTTTGTTCCAACCCTTCCTCTCCCTCACAGTCTCTTCTTCTCAGCTTCACTCCACGTCTGCCTTTTCCTCTATACCCTGCCTCACTCCCCTTCCCATTTCTTTCCATTTAGCTGATTCCCTCCTTCCTAGCAATGAAATATCATGTAACTAATATGGCATTTGCTGCCATCAAATTGTTCATGCTGCTTGTGTGTTCTACCCCTCCCTGTATCCTCTGTCTGCCATGTTTGTTTAGATTTTCAGCTCTTTGAGGCAGGCATCATCTATTAATTTGTGTTTGCACAGCATCTGGCACCATTGGGCCACATTCTTGGTTGGCCCTTAGTTACTACTGTAAGGAACATGATTAGTAATACTAATTACCCTGAAATGCTGGGAAAGACCTAAAACCACTTAACCTAACCTATGTAAGGGTACCCCATGCATGCTAGGAACCTTTTCTTCAGCCTCTTGGTGATATGTTCTGAGACTGTTCAAGGTTACCTTGTTTGTTTTTCTAAAACTAGTAGAGCGTTTTGGAGAGGAGTGCTATAAATGTTTCATGGATTAAGAAAGTACAAAATTTAGGGTAAAACTTGCAGGGGCTTCTTCATTATTTATTGGTCGGATTGTCTTTGCTTTCCTTCCTGCTTCACTCCAAATTATCTAACAATGAGTGTGAAACCTGCTGAACCCCAGGCCATGGTGTTTCTTGGATTTAACAATGTTCCTTAAACATTTTGATTAAAAAAACCTAGAAGATAAAATTAACATAGCACACATTAAATGGATTAAAATTTGGCTAAACTGTAGGTCTCAAAATATAATTGCAAATGGGGGAATCATCGTTGAGTGGATGTGTTTCCAGTGGGTTCCCCAAGAAGCAGTTCTTGGCTTTACACTATCTAACATCTTTATCAATGAGCTGGAAGAAGACATAAAATCATCATTGACAAAGATAGCAGATGACACAAAAAGTGGGAGAGCGGTAAATAATGAAGATGTTGCCAAAAGCGTTAATGTGATCCTGGAAGGTTTAAACAGGGGACTCTTAAGTAGGAGTGGAGCAGGTATTTTATCTTGGTATTTGGGACTGGTGTGACTGCTCCTGGAATTCTGTGTCTAGTTCTGGTGTCCACAATTCAACAAGGATGTTGATAATTGGTTAGGGTTCAAAGAAAAGCCATTACTCCAAGGCAGTAATGTGTTGTCAGTATAAAAATCTATAACTGTACTGGAACTACAATGTGGGAAGGATGTAAAGTGTATTGAACTTAATATCAGGAGACAGCTATAATGCCCATGGAGGCAGGACCTGCGTACTAGTGGCATATTCCAAAGGGATTGTGGCCAACTCCTTGTGCATAGGCACAAGTGTAGACAGGAGTTCTCTGGCTCTCTCCCACATGATATTGTGCTCCCATGCAGGAAATTACCAAAATCTGGTTCTTTGATTACAAGCTGTTTGGTCAGGGATGCCCTTTTTTATTTGTCTGGGAAATGCCACACATGCTGCAAAAAATAAACAAGAAGCAACATGATGGTTTGAGCATTGGCCTGCTAAACCCAGGGTTGTAAGTTCAATCCTTGAGGGGGCCATTTAGGGACCTGGGGCAAAAATTGGGGATTGGTCCTGCTTCAAGCAGGGGGTTGGACTAGATGACCTCCTGAGGTCCCTTCCAACCCTAACCTTCTATGATTCTATGATGCCATTAACCTTGCATATGAGCCACTGGCCATTGAATACAACTTTGCAGATATAATCAAAGTTGATATTTCATTAAATCTGAAAGGAGCCAAATTAAGAAGCTCATGGATTCTGTAAGAAAAAGACTGAAGAAATACCAGGGCTTGTTCATCTGAAGTACAGAAAAGTCAACATATTGGCAGTAATCCTTGATCTTCAATAATGACAGGTTTCAGAGTAACAGCCGTGTTAGTCTGTATTCGCAAAAAGAAAAAGGAGTACTTGTGGCACTTTAGAGACTAACCAATTTATTTGAGCATAAGCTTTTGTGAGCTACACGAAAGCTTATGCTCAAATAAATTGGTTAGTCTCTAAGGTGCCACAAGTACTCCTTTTCTTTTTGATCTTCAGTGATATTTTAAGAGGCATTGGCCTGTGAAATACTTATTTAGCTGTACAAAAAGTAATTGCTACTGGAATTAGTAAAAATGTAGTCTTGTTTTCCCACTTATTCATTGATCACATTTGAATTAAACTGAAATTTTAATCAAAAATTGCATTAATATTTTGCTGATATTGCAGAAACGAATGATTGATACACAAATCGTTTTTTTCAGTATGCATGTTAAATAGACTCTAGAATTGGTGTTGTCTATCTCTTACTTCTAAATATAAAATTATTGTGCATGAAGTCTGATTGAATAGATGCCAACCAGATCTTGACTTTCAATGAACATGTTAATCTAATGCCACACTAAACATAGCAGGTTTTGTATTTCTCTAATCCAGCGGTTCTCAAAGTGTGGGTCAAACCTGAAAGTGGTTTGCAACCCCTTTTTGATGGGGTCACCAGTGCAGAAAGCCCCAGCCTGCAGCCACAGGGGTGGTGATGGGACCCAGCCCTCAGGTCTAAGGTGACAGTTGGGTGCTGAAGACCGAGCCTGGAGCTTTGCAGGAGGCGGTGGAGCTGAAGAACAGGCTAATTATCATGTGATCCATCCCCTGTCATCCAGTCCCAGCATCTGGCGGTCAAAGGCTTAGGGACACTCAGAGCATGGGGTTGCATCTTTGACCATCTTGGTCAATAGCCATTGATGGACCTATCCTCCATGAACTTATCTAATGTTTTTTTGAACCCCCTTCTAGTTTTGGCCTTCACAACATTCCCTGGCAATGGGTTCCACAGGTTGACTTTTAATCTCTCCTCAGATGGAAGCTATTCCATACCTTTAAACATTTGTTGCCCATCTCTGTACCTTTCCCAGTTCTACAACATCTTTTTTGGGATGAAGTGACCAGAACTGCATGGTGTGCAGTCCATGGTGTGGGTGTACCATGGATTAATATAGTGGGATTATGGTATTTTCTGTCTTATTTATCCCTTTCTTAATGGTTGCTAACCTTGTTAGCTTTTCTGACTACTGCTACACATTGAGTGGATATTTTCAGAGAACGAGGTGACTCCAAGGTCTCTTCCTTGAGTGGTAACAGCTAATTTAGACCCCATCACTTTGTATGTATAGTTGGGATGTTTTCCAATAAGCATTACTTGCATTTATCAACATTGAATTTCATCTGCCATTTTGTTGCCCGGTCACCCAGTTTTGTGAGATCCCTTCGTAACTCTTTGCAGTCTGTTTTAGACAACTATCTTGAGTAATTTTATATCGTCTGCAAATTTGCCACCTCACTATTTACCCCTTTTTCCAAACATTCATGAATATGTTGAACACCACTGGTCCCAGTACAGATCTCTGGGGGATACCACTATTTATCTTTCTCCATTCTGAAAACTGACCACTTATTCCTAACCTTTGTTTCCAGTCTTTTAACCAGTTATTGATCCATGAGAGGACCATCCTTCTTATCCCAAGACTGCCTACCTTGCTTAAGAGCCATTGGTGAGGGACCTTGTAAAAAGCTTACTGATAATCCAAATACACTGGATCACTGTTTACCCATGTTTGTTTGACGCCCTCAAAGAATTTTAGTAGATTGGTCAGGGATAATTTCTCTTCACGAAAGCTTCCCTTCATGTTGACTCTTCCCCAACAAATCTGTGTTCATCTATGTGTCTGGTAATCCTGTTTTTTACTATAGTCTATTCCTAAATGTAGAGCTGGCTACATTGGAGAGGGGGGCTAAAAATTCATACTTCTGAGACATAGTTAAGCCAACCTAAGCCCCGATATAGATACCACTAGGTCAATGGAAGAATTCTTTGGTCAGCCCAGCTAACCCCTTTGGAGGCAGAGAGGGATTAACTACAGGAATGGAAAAATCCCTTCTGTCACTGCAGCAACTGTCTATACTATGGTGCTATAGTAGCAGAGCTGCAATACCGTAGCTGTGCTGATGTTATTCCTGTAGCTGAGACAAGCCCAAAGGATATTCAGGATATAGCTGAAGTTGGTGGAAGTAGCAATATTGGCTGGCTTCCCCATTATGGTTAGGACATCTTTCAGGATTAGGAACAATAGCCATCTGGAGTAGCCAATTTATTCCTAACCTTTGTTTCCTGTCTTTTTACCAGTTACTGATCCACGAGAGGACCTTCCATCTTATCCCATTACTCCTTACTTTGGATAAGAACCTTTGGTGAGGGACAATTTCAAAAGGCTTTTGAAAGTTTAAGAACACCCCATCCACTGGATCACCCTTATCCTCATGTTTATTGATCACCTCAAAGAATTCTAAAACACTGAGGGGGCATGATTTCCCTTCACAAAAGTCATATTGATTCTTCCCCAACAAATTGGGTTCATCTGTGTGTCTGGTGATTCTGCTCTTTACAGTACTTTCAACCAATTTGCCTGGTACTGAAGTTAGGCTTACCAGCCTGTAATTGCCCAGATGTTGTTTGGAGCCTTTTTTAAAAATTGGCATCACAGTAGCTATCCACCAGTCATCTGGTACAGAATCTGACTTAAAATGACAGGTTATATACCAGTTAAATATGAAATTGCAAAACTGAGTTCCTTCAGAACTCTTGGGTGAATACCATCTGGTCCTGGGTATTTATTACTGTTCAATTTATCAATTGTTCCAAAATCTCCTCTACTGACAGCTCAGTGTGGGACAGTTCTCAGATTTGTCACCTAAAAACAATGGCACAAGTGTGGGAATCTCCTCACATCCTCTGTAGTGATGACAATGCAAAAAATTCTCTGCAACAGCTTTGTCTTCCTTGAGTGCTCCTTTAGCACCTTGATCATCCAGTGGCCTCACTGATGGTTTGGCAGGCTTCCTGCTTCTGATGTACTTAAACACTTTTAATGTTAGTTTGAATCTTTTGCTAGTTGCTCTTCAAATTCTTTTTTGGCCTATATAATTATACTTTTACACTTGACTTGCCAGAGTTTATGCTCCTTTCTATCTTCATCAGTAGGATCTGACTTCCAATTTTTTAAAGGATGCCTTTTTGCCTCTAGCTGCCTCTTTTACTCTGCTGTAACCATGGCAGCTTTTTTGGTTTTACTATTACTGTTTTTTAAAGTGGAGTATACATTTAATTTGAGCCTCTATTGAAGTGTTTTCAATTTTTTTCTTGCCGCTTGCAGACATTTCACTTGTGACTGTTTCTGTTAGACATAAATTAACTAGCTTCCTCATTTTCATGTAGTTCCCCTTTCTGAAGTCAAATGCTACTCTGGTGGGCTTCTCAGGTATTCCCGCCCCCACCCCACACATGGATATTAAATTTAATTATATTATGGTTGCTATTACTGAGTGGTTCAACTATATTCACCTCTTATATCAGCTCCTGTGCTCCACTTGGGACTAAATCAAGAATTGCTTCTCCCCTTGTGGGTTCCAGGATTAGCTGCTCTAAGAAGCAGTTAATGGTGTCTAAAAACTTTCTCTCTTCATCCCTTCCTGAGGGGATATGTAACCAGTCAATATGGGGATAGCTGAAATCCCCCATTATTATTGGGTTGTCTGTTTTTGTAGGGTCTCTAATCTCCCTGTGCATTTCACAATCACCATCACCATCTTGGTCAGGTGATCAGTAGTCTACTGCTATACTCTTTTTCTTGATGCACAGAATCTTTATGGATAGAAATTCCATGGTACAATTTGATTCATTTAAAATTTTTACTATATTTTACTTTGTTTTCTTTCACATATAGTGCCACTCCCACTCCAGCACGACCTACACAGTCATTTCTATCTATTTTATATTCTGGTATTATAGTGTCCCATTGATTGTCATCATTCCACCAAGTTCCTGTGATCCCTGTTATATCAATATTTTCATTTAATACCAGGCACTCAAGTTCACCCATCATCATCAGACTTCTAGCATTTGTACACAAGCACTTATAAAATTTGCCTCTTTTTATTTGTCTGTCTTCGTGCGATGTAATTGAATGGGACTCTCATTTGACTGTTTCTCTTCAGTTTCCACCTGTACTTTATCAACTTCTATCCTCTTCTCTTCACTAGGATATAGACACACCCCATTAATAGATCCTCCCCTACAGGATGCCTCTGTCCGAACCACATGCTACTCTGCAGCCCTTAGTTTAAAAACTCCTCTATGACCTTTTTAATTTTACATGCCAGCAATCCGGTTCCATTTTGGTTTAGGTGGAGCCCATCCTTCCTGTATAGGCTCCTCCTTTCTGAAGAGGTTCCCCATTTCCTAAGACTTAAATCCCTCCTTCTTACTCCATTGTCTCATCCACACATTGAGACACTGCAGTTCGGCCTGTCTACCTGGCCCTACACACGCAACTGGAAGAATTTCAGAGAATGCAACCATGGAGGTCCTGGATTTTAATCTCTTACCTAGAAGCCTAAATTTGTCCATTGGGACCTCACTCCTACGTCAATGGTTCCTTCATCTACCATGACAAATGGCTCCTCCCCAGGACTGCACATAAGTCTGTCTAGATGTCTCAAGAGATCTGCAACCTTTGCACCAAGCAGGCAATTCACAATGCAGTTTTCCTGGTCATCGCAAACCACCCAGCTATCTATATTTCTAATGATCGAATCCCCCATTACTATCAAAAGCGCCAACTTTCCCTAGTGCCGGTGGGTGCTCATGCCCCCCCCAGCCCCTGGCCCCGCCCCGACTCCACCCTTTCCCCACCCCTGCCCTGCCCCCATTCCAACCCCTTCCCCAAAGTCCCCGCCCCAACTCAGCCTCCTCCCTGCCCCTATTGGACCCCTTCTGCAAATCCCGTTCCCAGCCCTGCCTCCTCCCTGAGCATGCCGCGTTCCCCCTCCTCCTCCCTCCCACCGCTTGCCACGTGAAACGGCTGTTTCGCAGCTTAAGCGCTGGGAGCTAGGGGGAAAAAGCGGGCACACACTGGGGAGGAGGCAGAGCAGAGGTTAGCTGGGGTGGGGGGGCAGGGAGCTGCTAGTGGGTGCAGAGCACCCACCAATTTTTCCCTGTGGGTGCTCCAGCCCCAGAGCACCCATGGAGTCGGCGCCTATTATTACTATTATTTTTCTCTTCCTAATAACTAGGATTCCCTCCCCCAGCAAGGTATCTTCAGTGTGAGAGGATACCATGACATCGTCTGGAAGGAGGTTCCCAACTATCTAAGTGCTGGCCGCCGCTTCCCGCAGCTCCCATTGGCTGGGAACTGCAAACCGTGGCCACTGATTCATTTCAGTTTGCCAGTCCAAAACATTTCATTTGGATTTTCCAAAGGGAAAATTTTGTTGATATAGATCTTTTCCCACAGAAAAGATCCACGAAACCCAATTTTTAGCCAAGGAAATATTTAGCTGGTTTGGGGGGTTAGTAAAGAATGATCCCATTAGACTTCATATGGATTTTTTTAAAAAAATGTTTATATACTAAATTTTCCACACACTGTACTAAAGGGCTATCAGTACTAAAGGAGGAGGCTGTCTGAAATCATTTTTCAAACCACTTCATTCATGGATCGCTGGGGGGAAAAGAACATTTATGTTGATGTAATATCTAAAATTCACTGCACTACTTTGTTGCCTTCCTGCTGAGCACCTGGCAACATGTGAAGCACAGACCCAGATGTTACTACAGAGAAAAGCTTATTCTATATTTTGGCATCCAGTAATCCTGCAGCAGCCAAATGTGTTCCCAAAGAAGCCATAGCTATTAACTCTTGCTTGAAATGTCAAAGAAGAAACCAGAAGAATGTTAGAAAGTGATGAAGTTATAAGCAAGCATATGCTAGTTTTCTTGACAGCTGTTAGTGTTTTAAAAATGTAAGTTGTATCACACAGTTGATGTTCATATTAAAATATTTTGCTTTGAATTTGACTCATGGATTTGCCTTGGCCTGTCTGCCTTAAAGACACAAGGTGAGACGGGACAAGACCAAAAGCATGAGACACTAATATTTTAGCTTGTTCGGATCAGCTAGAAGTTTTTTCTGAATCAGTTCCTTAAAAATCAGTCTTATTGAAACATTTCTGTACTTAGTGACAGATAGTCTTTCTTATCGGGCTAGTGCATTGGAAACTCATTCACCCTTGGAATTCTATGCTAACATCTTGATTATTTCAGTGCTAATTACTTTATTTTCTATTTCGTGCTTGCATCCTCCCCTCAGTAGAACTATTAAAAAAATACCAGTTGGCTGGTTCATGAGAGCAAGGTCATATTAAGAAGTGAGACTTGCAGTTGCTGCAGTGAGACGCTGGCAGAGCTGTAGTTGACAATGTGCTATCCTGCCAATCATATCGAATGACTGCCACATCTACCCTGCCAATTGCATCTAATGCTACCCTGTCAACACCTACCTCAGGGAGGATAGGCTGCTGTGGTAGTCAAGCCTCTGCTTGCTTGACTCTGGCAATCTCATTAATAATTGCCTGGTCTCAAATCTTCCTGTTTAACAGAGGTGTTAGGAAACTTGTGGAAAGGCAATTTTCAATATGTGGGATTTGTGTGTGTAGCTATAACAGCATTTAATAACTGCTCTTTGACAGAACACCTAAAGAGGAGAAGGACCTGCTCTTACTGACAACCAATCAAGGTCTCAAGTGGATGACGTCTATGTTCTTGGACTCAAAGTTCCTGGGCTCTAGTCAACACAACATATGTGCAGATAGGCTTAAAACCAATAGTTCTGCAGCACACAGATCTGTTACAAGCTCGAGCAACATTGGAGCATTCTGACTCCCTGTACCTACTTATCTGATTTCAGACCCATCTGCTAAAGCAGGAATCGGCAACCTTTGACACACAGCCCATAAGGGAAATCCGCTGGTGGGCCAGGACGGTTTGTTTACCTGCAGCGTCCTCAGGTTCAGCAACTGCAGCTCCCACTGGCTGTGGTTCACCATTCCCATGTGCTAGCTGCCGCTTCCCGCAGCCCCCATTGGCCTGGAACGGCAAACCTCGGCCAGTGGGAGAGTGGGAGCTGCGATTGGCTGAACCTGCGGACGCTGCAAGTAAACACACCGTCCAGGCCTGCCAGCGGATTTACCTGATGGGCCGCATGCCAAAGGTTGCCGATTCCTGTGCTAAAGGGACTATACTACTTTTGTTGACCACAATAATCTCCCTGCATTGCTGGTGGAAAGTCTGCTGATAATCAAAATGCATTTTGATTGTTATTAAATTAAATGTGGAAATGAAAAGTGGAATCAGTATAGTCATCCCTGTGTTATTTATTTGATATTAAATCAGTAACAAAACAATCTCTTCCACAAACTCTTCCTGCTCTGTATCATAAGAGGAAACTTGGCTACTTACGTACACTATCAAAGACAGCAGTAGGTAGCTGGTTGATTCAGTGGTACTTTGAGATCATCAGATTAGATGCTTTAATGTATTTACAAAGGACAAGCAGGAGTTATAACAATTAAGGGCCAGAACCTGAAAACATGTATTAGCAAGCTTACTGTTTGCAGCCATGATTAATCACATTGTAAGGGTGTGGTTCAGACTCAGATAGCAACACACAACACTGTATCTTGCTGCTTTAAGTTATTCACCTCTCTGCACGGAGCATTCCTCCAACCTGGACAAGACAGAGAGAGTCAGGACCAACGGCTGCCTTCCTGGCCAACAGAGATCAAAATGGCAAACCAAGAAGAGTTTGCTTCAGCCTAGGGTTGTGGGACAAGTCCCTCAGCAACTACTCACACCAAATCTACTATGTGCCCCCTTCCTTCTGAATCTAGCAGGCAGATTGAATAACTTCAAAGTGGGAAAGACCCTCCATCTGGTTCCCTTTTGAAGCAGTTCACCCCTTCCCTGCCTACTTAGTGGGGGGGGCATGTACACTATCACAGCCATCAGTGGAACTTCCCACAGGAATAAGCACGACATTTGGTGCAAGTTTTCACAGGAACACACCACAACTTTTTTCCACGTAGAATGGGTGACCGGTCTCTGGTGCATCTTGCAAAACTGTCTGGTCAAAGTATGGTCATTGTTATTACCTTTACTAAAATAGCACAAAAAGCCCTACCTGAGATTGAGGCTCCATTCTTCTATGTGCTATGAGAGAGACAGGCCCTTCACTGAATTGTTCACAATCTAAGTGACCAAGACAGACAAAAGGAGGAAGGAGGAAAGAGGAAGAGAGAGGTCACTGGCAGACCAGAGATATAATCAGATCTCCTGTACTCCCAGTCCAATACTGTGTACACTAGATTATGTTGCTTCTCACATTATATTTACAGAACAGAGGGGCACAGAAGGAAGTGGAAAAATAACTGTTCAATCAAAATCAGAATGATGTACACATTACTAGATGTACCTACTTTTGGAAAAACGTTCAGTAAATGATGATAGGGATGTTTAATGTATTTTCTGTGGTAAACAAAAAATGCACAAACAGGTTTATTTGAAAAATGATGTGTCCTTGGAGCAAATGAACGTGAAGTAGACAAGACAGTAATTTAGCAATTGCTAAACAATGTTGCATAAGGTACAATTGTGCATGGCTGACAATTTACTCAAATAGATAAATCCATCAAAGCACAGATCCACAACATTTTTGGCTTTTACCTTCTTCAAGAAGTAAAGCTGTGGCACTATCCATGACACCAATGCTGTTGAATCCGTTTTAAAAACAGAACACAGCATTGTATGTGAATACACACACCTTTCACTTCTGATGTGCATGTATCTTTCTTTGATGCCACAATTGCCTTGTACTGTAATTTAAAATATAGACATCGCTAGACAGCTAGGAATACAGTTCATAAAACTACATTCATGTGGTACTGAACTTTTAGCACAAAGTACTAACCCGGAAACATATTCGACAAAAATATATGCCAACATGGGACTTGATTCCAGAATCAAAAATTCCTTCAGTCTTCAGTGGGAGTTGTGGCTAAATCCAAACATAGGACAGGACCCGAAAGGCAGGAGTATAGGTTGTAAGTAAACAATATCTCCAATAAAGAGCAAAATACCCTGCTTTTCCATACAGCAGTAGTGGAAGAGGCAGAGTGATCTAGTGGATCAGGCATAGGACTGGGAGTCAGGAAAGCTGGGGGCAGATCCTAAGCCGGTGTAAAAATTGTCATAGGCCTTTTGAAGTCAATGGCGCTATGGCCATTTACTTCATCTGAGAATCTGCTCCCTAAGAGTTCCATTCTCAACTCCACCATGGACCTACTATGTGACCTTGGGCAAGTAACTTCACCTGTCTGGGTCTCTGTTTCCTTCCCACTGTGTGTCTGCCTTCTCTCTTCAGGGTTAGAAGCTGCAAACTGAAATTAATGGGGCTTTGTACAAGATCAGGGTTGTGCTTGGGCAAATTTACATGTAGGATTCAGTTCTTGGATTGTAAATTCCACCACTCTGTTCATGGAGGGCCCTTACTGTGCTCAGCCCTGGTTTCTACCGTAATACAAGTAATAAATAATAATGTCGAATTGAAATTTAAATGGGCCCAAAGATATAAAGTTGCGTAATCACAGTTTAGCCTCATTTGTCCTTTGCAGATCTCATTGTTTCTTTCCATAAACATATAAACGCCCTTTTCTTTACCTTAAATGTAATACCTCCAACAGAAAATGTAGATAAAGAAAACAACCCAAATTGGGTCATACTTAGCTGTGCAACAGCGAACAACAGAATGGGGAAATATCACTTTATGATCATAGCGTCGACTTTA
Organism: Chelonia mydas; assembly: GCF_015237465.2. Lineage (NCBI taxonomy): Eukaryota > Metazoa > Chordata > Testudines > Cheloniidae > Chelonia > Chelonia mydas. The sequence goes on along the minus strand of NC_057850.1, from coordinate 68,505,562 downwards.
CAGGACAGATGCTGACATTGTCTATTTCTTATTAAGAATGTGTCTTTTTTCCCCAAAGATAGCCAGAGCTGTATGGTCATTTTATATAAACCAGCACAACATAAAATCATTTACAGTAAATGGCCAGAGCAGACAGTGGGTCTGAAGTAAACAGCCATAGTCAGTTCTTATTTATTTTTGAAGTTTCTTCTTTAATAAATGAATCTATATTACAAAATAGAGTAGAGAGCCGGCCTGACATGTACATTTTACAGTTTTGCAGCTCCAGGTTACTGTGTATTATAGAAAATGCTACTGGAATACAGAGTAAAGGTGCTACACAAATCTAAGAATTTCAAAGTGTGCAATCCAGAGTTATTTAATGTAATATATGTACATATGTGGCAGGGTGCTGCTAGAGAGGCCTTAATCAGCTCCTGTCACTCCAGCCCCAATCAGGGGGATTGGACTGGGGCTCGGTAGATAGCCTGATACCTGCCTGGTAACTGACCACACCTGCCAGCCTTGTTAGCAGGAGCTATAAGGTTGGGAGGAAGGCGGGTGGAGACCAAGAGGGAAAGGTCAGGCTCAGTGGTGTGAGGCTAAGCTGTGTAAATAGTGGGATACTGGTGGTGGGGAACAGACATACAACTAAGAGCATGGGTGTTGCACCAGCTTGGAGGGTCCCCGAGTCTTTAAGGAGTAGGCCAAGGGGATGAATCCAATGGGGCACAGTGTGAACCCTGTTACAACCTACCTCAGGAGAGGTTAATACAATCACGCTCTTATTTGAATCTGCTACTTTATAGCAATTTTTGCAGATTTGTTGTTAGCAAGTATGGGAAGGGATGTCTATAATGTGCATAATGAAAGCTTTCAGAAAGCCAAATAAATGTACCATAGGACATTGAGGGCTATTGGGTCAATGATTTAGGGCCTGATCTAATGCCCTCTAAAGTCAATTCTCTTTACTTTGATTTCAGTGGGTTTTGGATTAGGCCCTTACATAAACTGTGAGCAAAATCTTGCTTGACTTGCTCATGTGAATTTGATTCTCACGTATGGTCTGTTTGCCTGAAAACTCTGACTGCCGTCTGGTCAGATGATGTTACAAATACAAACTAGCCAAGCCACATGATTAAGTCATGGGTTGCAAAAAAAGTGTCAAGGCTACATAAGGAGTTTGTGGGTCTGTAACACTGAGTATCCCCACCAATATTTCCACAATAGCTTTATTCACTGCTGTGCTGGGACATCAGTCCCCAGAGCGTACCCCATAGAACTTAATAAACAAGTTTCTACTGTATTCACACTAATATCAGGGAAACTATGCAAATTACTGACCTCTTGAGAATTATTGAATGGGCACAAACAAAATACAATTTAAACAAAAAACCTCAAGGCCAGTGTGTTTTTTGGGTATCACAAGATGGACTGTATCATACTTCGCTCATCTATTTGACAAGTGTAATTTACCTTTCAATCAGTGACTTTGTAGTATAATAATAAATGTACTGTCATAAATATAAAGGGAAGGGTAATCACCTTTAAAATCCCTCCTGGCCAGAGGAAAAATCTTTTCACCTGTAAAGGGTTAAGAAGCTAAAGGTAACCTCGCTGGCACCTGACCAAAATGACCAATGAGGAGACAAGATACTTTCAAAAGCTGGGAGGAGGGAGAAAAACAAAGGGTCTGTGTGATGTTTTTGCCGAGGACAGAACAGGAATGGAGTCTTAGAACTTAGTAAGTAATCTAGCTAGGTATGTGTTAGATTATGATTTCTTTAAATGGCTGAGAAAATAGCTGTGCTGAATAGAATGAATATTCCTGTCTGTGTGTCTTTTTTGTAACTTAAGGTTTTGCCTAGAGGGATTCTCTATGTTTGGAATCTAATTACCCTGTAAGGTATTTACCATCCTGATTTTACAGAGGTGATTCTTTTTTTCTTCTATTAAAAGTCTTCTTGTAAGGAAACTGAATGCTTTTTCATTGTTCTAAGATCCAAGGGTTTGGGTCTGTGGTCACCTATGCAAATTGGTGAGGATTTTTACCAAACCTTCCCCAGGAAGTGGGGTGCAAGGCTTGGGAGGATTTTGGGGCAAAAGACGTATCCAAACTATGTTTTCTCAGGAACCCAGATAAAGTTTGGTGGTGGCAGTGGAAGTCCAAGGGTAAAATAGTTTGTACCTTGGGGAAGTTTTAACCTAAGCTGGTAAAAGTAAGCTTAGGAGGTTTTCATGCAGGTCCCCACATCTGTACCCTAGAGTTCAGAGTGGGGAAGGAACCTTGACATGTACTGTAATATATTTTGTAATAATGTTTGGGGATTTGTAACTTCACTATAGTATCTCCTATGAAAGTTACACTTGAGAAGCAGGACAAGACCTCCGAAGGTATGTCTGCACTGCAACTGGGAGGTGTGATTGCAGCACAGACAGGCATGATTGAGCTAGCTGCTAAAGATAGCAGTGTAGGTGCAGCAGCATGGGGCTACTGCCTGAGTATGCACATAAGGTCCCGGGTGGACTTGTAATGAGGAGGCTTTGTGTGTTCTGGGAGTTTTGTGAGAATTGTAGATTAGCAAATTGAGTATTAATAAGATGCTATCAGATCTCCGGCAATAACATTTACAGCAGCAGAGAATCAACATTTCTGTTGTATTGTCTGAGAATAATGAGAAGAACCTGGCATGCACCTGTAGAGTGGGTAGTAATGGAGGCAGCAAGGTTAAAAAAACAACAACAACTATTAGAGGTTTATTGCAACTTGCTGAAACTAATGACTGTCATAACAATTAAGAAAAAATCTCTGGACTGACTTGAACCAAACTTACTGAATCAAATCAGAAACTCTAAAATCTTGAACATTGCAATAAAATAGATTAGCAATAATTAATAACTCCATATTGATTCCTACTTTCCATGTACCATTCCCTAAGAATTCATCCAATTAAGCACTGTCCCAAAGCTAAATGTCTCTGTGACTCTCCCTCTTCACTCTAAGTTCTACCAGTACCCTGCAGTTCCCTTCCAGACACCAGCCTGATTCCCCCAGTTAGTATCTTTCACACCACTTCCATATACAGACAGATTCCCCAGGTCAGTTGAATTATTCCCAAATCTGTCTGATACTTTGATCTGAGCATAAAAGGCCACTTACCTGAGTTTTATGCCTATGTAACTTCACTGACTTCATGGAGGACATCAGATTTAAGCCAGGGTGTGTGAGATCAGATTCATGGCCAATCATTCCAGGTTTTCCTAGACACATTCAGATGCTAATCTGGAAAACACATCCCAGAACTTTATATAAATAATCCCACTGGAAGGATTAGCACTCCTTGGATGCTTATCTTTCCAGTCTTCAGCAGCACCTCCAAATGCTGTGCTAAACTTTTAGTGTTGTAATGAGCCTTCTAATTAAAACATGAACCAACCTCTGAATGTAATGATGATCTGATCCCACAGCTTCATGCAAGATTTTTTTTAACATAAACCCTCATAATAAGTAAAAACTTAATCTCATTCAAATTAGTGTCATTCCTTTGCCCTAAATATTAGCACTTGAAATAGTTTAAAGACTTCTGTATAGTTTCACTGACGGCTAATGATTTTGTAAAGCCACTTAAATATTTGCACACAATAGCTTTTCATTTTGGTTTATTAATATCTATGGTCTGAAGTGACATTCACCACACATGTATGTCACATTTGTTTTATTGATTATGTGTTCCCTAAAGGTAACCAGCTATTGTTCATGTAAATAGCTAATGCAACATAAGTAATATCGGTCATAGGTCAATGATTATCAGAAAAGGGAATGAAGATATTAAATATTTTAACATTCATTAATCACACACACTCACAGTGATGAGAGATACACTTAGTCTTTGCTCAAATATGTAGTCCTAAGCAAAAAAAAAAAAATCAATAAACTATTTTAGAGCTGTAACACACTACAACTATGATCTGAATGTCTGGAAGCAACTAAAGTGCCAGATGACTCTTACCTGTCAATTTTAAAGAAATGATATCTCTACACTTCGCCAAACACTTTAGTAAATTTAAAACGTCTTGGCAAATAGCATGTGAAAATTTCAAGCACACATTTTGATTCACCCCCACTGAATAACTGCGGAGTTCACACCCCGGTTATAGAGTGGGGAGCAGTGCCAGTAGGGGAATTTTTCCTTCAGGAAGGACACCCCCACCCTAATCCCAGAACCCACCTTGGTGAGCTGCAGGGGTATAGGAGAGGGTGGCATAGAGCTACTCCACCATGTCTGTGCCAAGCAGGGAATCCCCTACACTGGAGTATTTCTACCAACTATTTGGTACCTTTATGCCATCAGGACATCATGAAGGGGCTGCAGCAAACCAGAGAATTGGCTGTTAAATCTTGGGCCCTGCAGTCTAATATAATGGAACTTCACAGGGGGGCTCCTAATTTACTGTTAGTATCTTTGACCAAGACATGTTTTAAAAATAGAGGCCCATCTAAATACCTTGAGTATCTGGCATGAGTGCAGACTGGTGCCTTCTACAGACAAAGAGGAATTATTTTGCATTTGTTTGCATGAGTGTGTTGTCACTGTCAGGAATAATTTAGAGGTGTGCAGAGAGGGACTGAACTTTTTCAGAGGCAGAGAAATCTGTTTTCTTAAGTTACAAATAAGCTACAGGGCCAAGAGGCTAGCATCTGCTTGCCCGAGTCACACAAGTAAACTGGTGTCACAGCTGAGAATGCCAAGGCAATATCCACTGAGAGATTGCTCTGCTTTGATTAAGGTGTGCTAGCTAGTTTAGTTTAATGGGTGCAGCTTTGCAAAATAATAAAAAAACAACTTCAATGATGTAAGAGTGTCCGTGTGTTGGACCAGCAGGAATTAGCCCTTGTAGCATATAGCTTAATTGTGTGTGGGTGGAGAGAGAAATTATGTACTCAGGAAAATCTGACTTGTTGCAAGCTTTGCTTCATTGTAATTATATTGTTCTGTCATCAGATAATTTGGAGATAAAATGACTGCAATCAACTGCAGTTCCTGTTTTCTGGGAAAAGAGTAGGCTAGAGTTTTGAAAACATTTGTAAAGTCAGGTAAGTTGCACCTTCATTTTTGGGTTTTTTTGGGTGGTTCTTATTTTTCAGTGTTTTGTATTTCTCTAAGTTCAGTTATTGTTACTTTAATGCATTTTCCTCTGATAGTACGTGACAAAGGGCTGTGCAATTTGTTATTAAACAATCGGTCCCAATGGCCTGCTGAAATTAACAAGTGCAATTTTGTGAAAATATTACTATTGAAAGTGTAACATAGGCATTGGAAGACTGGTCCAGTAGTATGGACACTAGCCTAGGATTCTAGGAACCTGGGTTCAAACCTCTGCTCTGGTACAAGCTTCCTGACTTGATCATCGTCTACAAGCCCCCATGTAGGAAAGACAGTTCCCTCATCTTGCAGAAAGTAGGATCAAATCTAATGGTTGGAAATTGAAGCTAACCACATTCAGACTTGAAATAAGGCACAAACTTTCAACAATGAGGGTAAACCACTGAAACAACTTACCCAGGATGCCTTCTCCATCATGTGCAGTCTTTAAATCAATACTAGATCTCTTTCAAACAAATTGTTATAACTCATAGAGGACTTGATGGAGGATTATTGGTTGCGGTTCTTTGGCCTGTGTTATGCAGGAGGTCCAACTAGATGATCATAATGGTCCCCTCAGGCCTTAAAAATCTATTAACTTTGTAGTTAGGGACAAACTTCAAAGAGGGTCAGATGTTTTGTTTGGACAAACAGCCAAAGTTCTGAATACCCATATGAAATACCCAAATTGCTGGGGTTTGCAAAAGTGGCTTGAAAATTTTGCAAGATTGGTCGGTCTCATGAGATTTCCAGTGCTTCCTGCTTCTTTTCAGGATGGATATATTAAAAGAAAAGCATCCTGAGGCACTTTCACTATCAAATGTGGAGTGCAGATGCTCACAAAAAATTGAAGTCATGGGTGTGAGCTAGCTATCCATACTTTCAGATTAAATAAAAAGTTAATTTGTAGTTTTGATTTAAGTTAAGTTTAAAGATTAGTTCATATTACCCTTTTTAATCCATTTGGTTAGCCAATATTCAAAGTCTTTCAGGTCGTTTCAGTCACAAGGAGAAGTTGGAGGCAGGTGTTTCTTTGCTACAATCCTGTTTGTGTACATTCTTTGTGTTTCCATGAACACAGTATGAATCTAACAGGAGACAGTGTCCTTCCTTAGTATTCCAAGCCTCTTTTTCCAGGCAGCTCTCTACCCAAAAAGCCCTCTCACCTCTCTCATGGTCATGTTACAATTGCTTCTTTGGCCATCTTTGTGTAATGCCCAATAGCTGAGGGGGGTTTGGAGGCAATCCAGAGCAGTAGTCAAGTGTGTGCAGGTGGTCAGTCCATACCAGTGGCAGTCCAGGGCAATGGTCAAAGTTCTCAGAGGGATCAGTAGCCAGAAGAGCCAATCCAATGGGTCAGGTCAGGAAGGCAAGGTCAAGCAAGGCAGGTCAGGTAGGGAAGAGTCAGGCAAGGCCATTTGAGTCACAGAGCATTGCTTGCCGCTTAGACAGCTTCCTCTTCCTGTTGAGGCTTTTGTATAGTCCAGGTACCCAATGAGAGTGTTTCCTATCTATCCAATCAGATGCCTAGGATGTGGCTGCTATGGGCCTGTTGGTCTTTAACAGTAAGGCTGTTGGTCATGGGCAGTAGTTCATGGCACAGGACGTAAGGATGACCTGGGTTCAATACCATGGTCCTGACTATCTGCTTCTGTGATGTTTTTATGCTTTCTGTCTCTCTCACACTCAGCTCCATCAAAATAATATCCACCCCTCTATTTTCATTTAACCCTCAGTAAAACCCCTCTGCCCACATAGCTCAATTTCTGATCAGCCTTGCACGTGGTCTGTGTTTTGGGTGGCAACTCCTATTGTTTCAGCTATCTTACTCCAAAATGAGTTTAATTGCTTCTTAAATTTATCTTGAATAAAGGGCAGCTGTTATGCCCACTAGCTTCAATAAGGTTCTACCCAATCCCAGCATAGTAATATTTTGTATCTATTGGTTCACCCATCCCTATTTTTTTTTTTTTTTTTTTACACTTTGGAATGAGCTGCTGCTTCCAACAATTAAAATGCAACTGAGCTATTTGAAATTGGCCCTCTTGAAATGCCTTCTACCATTGAACAGAATACCTTTGGCAAGAGAAGGTTATTGTTGTTGTTTTTTAAATGTTTTGTTTTTTTTGCTCTGCAGAGCATAATCCTTGGCATACAGTAAGCAACCCAGGGGATCAAACAAGATATAAATGGAAGCAATTATTCTGGATGTTGTGCAATTTAGTTGAATCAGCACTTTAAAATAACCTTTTATTTTAATGCAGTATAAGCAAAATTTAAAAGAAAATGTACATTTTAGTTCCTAGAATTCTGTCAGATTCCTGGGACAGGCCAATGCTAGTTTAAATGCCACATTTAAAATAAGATGCTTCTGGAAAAAAAACAAGCTAATGTTTTCATGTTGCTTCATGTAATTAAGTGGAATAAATTTCATGACACACATGTGGCTGATTTTAACATATTCCTGAATGGAAACTGAATGGCAGAAAGTTTCAGTCTGTTTCTCGATAACCTTTTCCCCAGTGAATGGTCCCAATAAAGTGCAAATTCCTTCACAGTATTTCATTCTGCCTAAAGATAGAAAGACTTTTATGAATGACTTTGATTTTCCCTGATATATGTGAAATTGGAGTATGAACTAAGGGAGTGAGGGAGAGGAGAGGAGAGGCTTAGTAGGGCTGTTCTTCTCTGTGTGTGTGTGGGGGGGGGGGGGGAGGGGGTTAGCTGGCTGGGGAGCCTGCAAGTGCAGGCAATGATGCCAGCCTGAGCATCAGGAGGAGGCAATGCCAGCCCAATCCTGAGGACTGTGGAGTGCCAGGAGCCAGTGATCAACAATAATCTTGTCACACCAACAGGAGAGAAAAGAAGGGAGACTGGAATAGCGTGATTCTGTGCTTAACGTTGTGCTCCTAAGTAGTCCGCTGGAAGGCTAGACTCCTCATATATGTGAAGTTATTCTCACAGAAGGTCCAAGGCTTAGAACTGTTGTATCTGTTTCCTTTATTGACTTAATCACATACGAAATTCTTTTCAGTTCATGTAAAGTTGCAGAGCTGGAACTTTTCTTTCAAACCAATAACATTCTTTGCAAAGACTATATGATGTTGAAACATGGAGCGGGCAGACTGTAAGGATATGTATCAAGCTGGTACAATTAGACAAAGTGGCCATGCAAATGAAATTATGAACTTTGAGTATGGGAGTGACTCTGTGTTAAGCCTTTGAGCATACCCAGTTTGAACGAGATCTTTCCAGAAGCTTAAGCAGAGTCAGACTGAGTTGGGAACATTTAGTAAAACTGAAAAGGTAGCAAATTTAAAACTGAGAGGAGGAAATACTTCTCGCAGTGAACAATTAGCTAGGGGACTCACTGTCATCAAGAGTTTAGCAGGGTTCCAGAAATGGCCGGAGATTTATATGGCTAATAAGACCATCCAGAGCTACAATAGTAAGAAAATATATATATGACACCCAGAAGTTTAGAGAGGGACATAAATCCTCATGCTTCAGGCATAAGTCAACCTTTAATTTTCAGTGGGATATGAAGACACTTCCTCTGTGGTTATTCCATGTTATTGCCTGGTATAGACTGCTAGTCCTGGCCACTTGTGGAGACAGGATCTGGATTACACAGATCATTGGTCTGTTTCAGTATGACAATATCTGTGTTCCTAGGAAAGTGCTTTGCCACCCTCCCATCCCAGCTCCTCAATCCCAAAACATCACGCAGACCACAAGAGTAATCACGTTCATGCTGTTAATTAAGAGTAGATTGAGTTCTTTCATGTATTTATAACTTTTCTATTCATTCTTCACTCTAATGCCAACTTTACGCAAAAGGACTGTCAATCTTTTAGAAAAGGCAAATAGACATGTTTCCAATTTTTAAGTTATACTCATTGTTCCTTATTTTTTAAATTGGGATCAGCCAGTGTTATGTTGTCTCCTCCTTATGCAGTGTCTGATTTCTAAAATCCAAAAGTAATGTCATAAGTGTCTGATAATTTTTGATGCTTGTTTGAATCAAAGCTTTTGAGGTTCATTGATCACTTGCTGTGACAGCTCTTAAGCATTATTACTCAATAAAGGGAAAACCATTATAAATTAATGCACATTATTTTATGCTTATTTATCAGCGTGGCATAGTCACATAACTCAAAGGCAAGCAAGATGATGCTATCCCTTTATTTGCTATGAACAATGATCAGAGAATGTGAATCCTGCAACCCTAGTCGACATCTAAAGAGGGGGAAAATAAACATTGCAGAATAACTTGCATTACTTAGAATGAACAACAAAAAAATTTATTTTGCTTTCTCCCCTGGTCTTATTAACTCTAATATTACTGAAAGCGATTTGATAAATCAGCCTGCCTTCACTTCTCTATATTAGTCAGTGAAATGCCAGCTTCAAGATAGCAGAATTCACAAATCCCTCTCAGAAATACCCTCTTCACACTAGTAAGCCTGACAGTGAATTGTCTGCAAGAAATTAAAATAAGTGTTTTGTATAACAGGTACTTTATGTCCAATATGACTTTATGTTCAGTTCAAGAAGCTTTTCAATTTCATTTTGGGGATTTGTTTTGTCTGAACCAGTTTATATACGGAGAAGAAGAAACCCACATACAGCAAAATTGAATTATCTAGAATCAAACACAGCCTTAGTACAATTTTAACAAGTATTTTGTATTTTAAAGGGCACTTTTCATTTTATTTGTTCTATCCACCTTCATTTTTGGTAAATGCTATGGATTACCTTATACTAATAGACTGAACCCAGGCAGAACTGGCTATACCTGGCTTACCATCCATTGAAAAGCCATTCTATCACAAATGCTACCTTTTTCCTCCCAGTATTCCAGGAGTTACCTGGACATCAACTTTGAGTCCAATCTCCTTTAAGACCTGCCAATCCAGGCTGTATCCATATCTTACCATTTCTTCACAACATTATCAAAATCTTGCCTTCTCTCTCTGTCCACAGTGCCAGAACCCTTCCCCAAGCTCTTATCTCCCACCTTCTCTACTGTAACTTGCTCCTCTCCTGACTTGCTTCCTGTCACCTAACTTACACCACAAGTCCATCCAAAATGCTGTTTCTAAAGCCAGTTTTCAGGGTCCTCATTTTGAACATATCTTTCCACTCTCCAAAACCCTCATCTGGCTCCCCCTTTTGCAATGCATCAGACCAAAGCTTTTGTTTTAAGGCCACTCACAACTTGACTCCATCCTACTTACCCTCTTCTTTCTTATTGAATTGTAACTTGCCATCTCCGTTCAGCCAACACCATACTCTTCACCATCCATTTCCCATCACTGCCTTTCTACCTTCTTCCATGTTGCCCCCATGCATGGTATGAGCTCCCAAATCAATTCACAAGACTTATTCTCCATCAAATCGCTTCTCAAGACCAAGTTGATCATCTCAAAACCATCTCTACCAAGATGTCAGGAGAAAACACCTACAGGCAACAGCTAAACAAGTAATATTACTGAAGACTGTCAAGTTTATTAATTTTCATGTATTCCACCAATCTCTTCCTCCCATCACAAAAAAGATTTTGAAAACAGCAATCTATGCATATAACTAGTCTACATAGCCATGTGGTCTTGTTCCTGCTGCCTTAGTATTTTCTTCTTCGGCTATGTGCAACAACCACATGTTACATCTTCAGTTTGTGTGTTTCTTAAGGCAGAGACTATTATGTGTTTGCCATGCACTGAACACAGTGGAGCCCCAATCTGATTGGGGCTGCTGGCCACTATTATAATAAAAATTAATAATTTTGGTCATTAGGCATCCTTCTGAATTCCATTAGTGAAGAGTAAGCTTTAGACCTCTATATGCTCAGTCCTGAAAAGTTATCCTTACCTTATTTAGGCCTGTGCTTTAGAAGGGAATTACATGCATGTTGTGTAGTCTAGGGAGTCCGATCGTCTGGTTTCTATTCCCCACTTTTTTTTACTTTAGGGGTAATTTATCTTTTTAATACCTTACTATGGTATTGTAGATCTGGTCAAAAGAATTTCTGCAAAACTTTTTGCTGTAGAAAAATGCTGTTTGGTCAAAACTTAAATGTTTCCCTGGAATGTATTGGTTTCAATGAAAAATTTCATCAGGATGGTTTCTCAGGTCAGGGATGGAATTTCTAGTCAAAACCTGGATTTGGGCCAAACAAATTGCTTTGTAAGTGAAATTGAGAGGGAGAGCAATTAACAAATATTGTGAATATCGATTGTTCTACAGTGAAGTGCTCCTGATGAACTGTTATTCTTGGCATGAAATGCTCGACTGAATATGCATTTTAATTATTTTCAGACTTTCAGCTAGAAGATCTTATTTTAGAAAACTGCTTAGTTATATTATGGGCTGTACACCTGCATATCCCTGTAAAGGGGCTAGCCGGAGCTCGACCCTCTCTGGGGCAGCGGGGAGCCACACCGACTCATTACACACAGTTGACTTTGGGGGAATTTGTCCAGCCACCGGAGTCTCCCTCGGCAGTCCTTGCGGTAACTGGAATGAGCATCATAGGCCCGGGCCCTGAGTCAGGGCGGGTACCAAATAGTCAGTAGCTCAGGCCCTCAGGCAGGGGCTGAGCAAATAGCCTGGTGTTAGCAGGCCAGGCCCTGGGTCAGGGCGGAGCAACAGTCAGTAGCTCAGGCTCTCAGGCAGCGACAGAGCAACACAGCATATATGAATTAGCCCAGGCCTCCAAGGACCTGGAAGAGGGGGAGACTGTCACCCACAAGTTAGGTGGCAGGGGGGACACAGGCCCACCCACTCCACTGCGTCCCAGTCTGGGGCCCTAACAGCAGCAAACGACCTGCTGCTGGGTTAGTGGGGATCCTGACCGCAACATACTGACATGGGCTCTGGCAGAGTTACAGCCAGACTAGGGTCAGCTGTCCCCAAGCTACTTGCTAACTCCTCTCCTTCTGGTACCTGGGTCATGGCGGTGTCCTCTGGGAGGTCCAGCACTATGGGTTCTTTGGGGCAGTGGACAAGCAGCAGGCCCGGTAACTCCTTTATATAGCAGGTGCAGGGCAGGTCCGGTAACCCTCCTGGATAGCAGGTGCAGGGCAGGTCCGGTACCTCCTTTGGATAGTGCCCGCAGGGCAGTCCAGTCCAGTCTTGGCGTGGACCTGGGGCTGTGGGGTTTTCCTAGTCATGGGCTAGGCTGGCTGCGTCTGGTCCTCTAGTGAGCTCTGAGGTCACGCCTTTCTACTTTCGGGTCACCGCCTGTCCCTCTGAGAGGTGGGCTCAGAGCTTCCTGGCTCCACCCACTCTGGTGTCTGGAGGGGCTCGACCCTCTCCGAGGCAGCAGGGAGCCACACCGCCTTGCTACAATCCCAAATAAGAAGATTAAACAACACTGAGGGAAAGATGTACCATCTTGTGCTAAGCTAGGCTAAATCAGAGTCCTAGAATTGAAGAGTGGGCAAAGCAAACATAGAAAACACAATATAGACTACATCAGAAACACAGAGCTAGTCATAAATTTCAGAGGAACAATTTTCTATTGAAAAATGCTGCATCATCAAAAACCAAGAGTTTCATGGTGGCTGATTTGATGAAATTTGATAAACAGCATTTGAAACAATTTGAATCAAAATGGAGTAATGTGGTTTGATTTTTCTCATTTCATTCCAACTCTTAATTTTATAAAATATTATAAATATATATATTATAAAGTTTCAACATTATCAAAATGTTTTGATAAAGTCATTTCAATATTGCACATCAAAATATGTTGGAATTTCTGTTCCACAGTAAAATTTAAAATGTCAACTGTCCATTCTGCTTTGGGACACAGGGAAATGTTGAAATGTCAGATTTTCCCTTAGGACAGGAATTCTGTATTCTGACCAGCTCTAGAAACATAAAAGAACATATTAAAATGGGAAGAGTTCTACCCACACAACAGCACACACCAAACCTGAGTCAGCACCTAAACCAACCCCTTACCGAGGATTTTGCTTTCCTGATAAGTCCAAAATAATGAACAGAACATAAACGTAAGCCTAAGCGTCTTCCCCAAGTTTAGCCATTTTTAGGATTCAACTTGACTCCCCTCAGTCTCTGTTCTTTTCACATTGTGTCTCTGCAGAGACACACACACACACACCTGCCTCATATCCTGAGTGTATCAAAGCACACCTACCATGAGTCAGCAGAACTTCAGCAGCATTGCAGTTTTTTTCCTCAAAGGCTCGGAGTCCTGCCACCGTTTCAAAAAATCTAGACAACTTCTAACAGACATTGAAAGATCTTAAATAGTAATGGAGATCAGGTTAAAATACAGCTTCGTAGTCTACCTGCAATATCATCCACAGCTGAAGAACTAAAAGTGCATCACATCAGCAAATGGCATACCCAAGGGAAAAAAATGAGAGAATATAAGAAAGATTTAACGTTTTCTTTTGCTATTGCAGTAATCCTCATCTCTAGAGGGGAAAAGAGCAACAACAACATTGGTATGTTATACTATGACACAAATGTAGCATTTCCATTTAAGGGTTCTTCATCAGTGCTACAATTCCCTCTTCACAAATGACCTACATCTAAACTTGTTTGTTCTTTCTTTTCTTTAAGTGAGCATCATATAACAGTATAATATTAAATGCATCACAAATAATGAGAAAAGTTAATGGAAACTTCTGGCTGGCTTTTTTTCTGTATGGAAAGACATCTGCAAGTCAGCGTCTCCTTCTGGTTAATGGGATACATTCGTAAATATTCAGAAAATGTTCATGGCTAATATATGCCGGGGGCTTAAGATTGAAATTCATAATGAGATCCTCCAGACTGTTCCTAAATCATTCATCAAAGACATTTGGCAGCTGGCATGATAGTACACAAATGGAACCAGACACATGCATATGTCCTTATGCGGGATAGCAAAGGAGCTGAGGAGTAGCAAACTACACATATCTTCACTCTCAGGAGGCAATTGAGAGCTCAAGACAAAGTGGTAATTTGTGTAATTACACTGTGATTATGAATATAAGAATGGCCATACTGGGTCCATCTAGCCCAGTATCCTGTCTTCCAATGCCAGATGCTTCAAAGGAAATGAACAGAACATGGCAATTGTCAAGCAATCCATTCCCTGTTGCCCAGTCCCAGCATCCGTCGGGCTTAGGGACACCCAGAGCATGGGGTTACATTCTCATGCGATAACGTGTTTGACAAGAGAACTCATCCCTAAATAAAAATAACATTTTTGCTAATGTTTTCCTGAAAACAAATATCTTCAATTTTGACAACTGTTAAGCCAGTTTTCTAGTCTACCAAGTTACTCAACTCTGAAAGCTGAAAATATTTTTTCCTGAAAATGGCTTTTTGGCTAACATCTTATTGTCTTAATCATGTGTTAGATACTAAAGAGAGAGGTAGGTAGACAGATTAGACAGAAATTAAACATGCACAGTTAAAATAGGAAAGGGCTTGATTTGTTCGGGAGAGGGTGAACAAAAACCAACTCCTTCTATCCTCCTAGATTTTCTTCCCTATTTGGAAAAAATAATGTAAAACATTTTCTGTCTACAGTCAGGAATTTTCTAAATAGTATCCCTGCCATTGTTTGTTTGTTTTCTCTGAATAATACCAACCGTGAGCCTACAAGAATTAAGCAAAGGTTTGCAGATCTATTCAGTGTGCAAGAATGGGTACTTTGAAGTCTACATAGTCCTGTAAGCAATAAGCCAGTTAAATAAATTAACTGACTATTACTATGCAAGATGAATACAATAAGCTTTGAGGAGCATTTTCTGTCCTGTGCAGTAAAATGCATAGATAGCAAACTCTGTGGCTGTACCAAAGATGCCACAATTGTTTATACTATTTCCGGCTCAGTTAAGTTTGTTTTCAAACCGTTACTATCATAGTATTCAACATCTGTTTGAATTTTATTAAATATTCAGCAAAGTGAAAAAAAGCTGGATCTGGATGAGCTGAAAAGAAAATGTCAAAACAAGCAGTTATTTTAAAATAAGTTTCCAGGTTTAGGAAGTTCACTGCCTACAAAGGATACAAATTAGAGCAGCAACTATTAATACAATCTTGAGCTCTCAAAAAAAAGTCTAGTGAAACTAAGGCTCAGTCCTGAAAACAAAAACACATCCGTAACATTTACTCATTTGAGTAGGTTCCCCTGAAATCGGTTCCTAGCTGACGGAACAGTCCTTTGGAGCCACTGGCAGCTGAGTGTAATTTCAAGCTGACTTGAGATGACTTTAATTTATGCTAAAGGTTGTAATAGCCCCTGGCCAGCCCCAGAATCAGGGAGCTGTCAAGGTGGAGCATTGCTCCATACCTGAACTCCCGCAGAGTGCAGCTCAATTGGAGCTGAGAATCAGGGTCATTTACTTCATTGGAGTTACTCCCAATTTACATCAGTGCAAGTGATAGAAGAAGCAGACCACTTACTTCTGCTTGTTCATTCTGTAAGTATAGCCAACAGTCTCTGTTCCTAGATGTGTACGTTTACACTTTTAGCCATATTAAGGCATTTACACAGAACCCTTAACTCACTTGACATCAGAGTGGGGTTGGATTTCTGTTCTAACTGATGTCAGACCTTGTCCACATGTACATGGTAGATGTGGAGGGTTGGTATGCACACCGCCTTGGTCCATGTACCTCTTTCCCAGTGTTTCCCAGTTCCTTTCCTCCAGCCATCAAAAGGCAGAGACACTTTCCTCAACTTCTTGATAGAGGTCTATATGGCCCCTGGACTCCCATTTCTTCTTTCCAACACCCTCTGGAGCTTGCTGTTCCTTTCCAGAGCTTCCCCAGGGTCTTCAGGACAGCCACTCCTTCAGTCAGTAGACCCACTGGTGGGCCATAAAGTAGGAATTCTGCTGCCTCCAATCTTCAGCAGGAGCTTCAGAGGACCTGGTTCCCCAAGAACACCACAGAAATGGGTGAACCATCCGGCTTCTGTTGCACTTGTGATGTAACTAGAGTCAGGTAGTGCTTGATAATCCTTAGAGCTCTAGCACAATGACAAGATGGGAGAGCAAGACAAAACTCAGACCCAGATTTTTTTTCTCTTTTTAAGCAGGCAAAGAATTCTTCGGCTTTTGGCATGAGCTCCCTCTACTCCCCAGCTAATGAACATGGTGTTTCTCTACCCCAGTCCTACACTGGGATTGATTAGTCTGAGGATTAGTTGCCCTGGTATGGAACATAGCTGTCTGCCAATTACCCCCTATTGCTGTAAAAACCTGTTATCAGGACTTGGCCCCTAGATATTAGATACCTAAAACACAGGGGCAGGTGACAATGAAGTGGTTACAGTAAGTCTCGATGTATTAGGAAGTAATATATTCAATGCTGATCAGAATAGAATGCTACTAGGTGCTTAACAAAAAAAAAATCAGAAATACAGTGTGAACACACATTTGATTGCATTAGAAATAATGTTCAGTATTCATTCCATTACAGTAGCATCCAGGAACCCCAATCAAGCACCAGGGACCCATTGTGCTAGCCACTGTACAGGCAAGTCACAAAAGACAGCGCTTGCACTAAAGAACTTGCAGTATAGGTGTCGGACCATAGCTAGCAGGTAGATGAGACTTACACAATGTGAGGGGGCAGGAGAACAAATCTCAGCTTGCCACTTGTCTACCATACATCAGACTGCACTGATCAGCATCACTCATTATTGTAAGCATGTCTATTTTATATTGTAATATACTGACTGAGTGAACTTGTTAAGTTTTCCCATTACTGTGAAATGTGTTATTTCTTCCTAGGCAGTATCTGACTGCAGGAGTTGTCCACCTATGAAGACATAGGGAGCTATTTCAATGGAGCTCAACTCTGAAAATGTGCTTTTCTTGCAAAAATGCAGATAGCATGTAAGAGGTACTTTGTTGCTGCAGTTGTATTCTCCTCCACAGGTTGGCAATTACAGGTAATCTGTTCCTGTCATTCTGAAGTTTTAAAGTTTCCTGATGAGACTTTGATGTTGTGTTTGCATTGCTTTTCCTTCAAGGAAACCTGCTGTTTTATTCTGGTATTTCTATAAGAAGCAAGAGCACATGCCACAAAGTCTAATTGATTAAATTTTCTCTAATGAGAGCCTTTGTTAATCAAATGCCTAAGCTTCCTATCTCATGCAAGTCCTGCTGCATTCTGAAACACAATATATGTACAAAAGCCCAACAAACTGACAGACAGTGGAATTTGCATAAACATCAGATAGGATCAGGACTTCAATTTTCACTATAAGTCATTTCTAAGTAGGGCTGATTGGGAATTTTGCAGTGAAACTTTTTTCCTTGAAAAATGGTGATTTGTCACAACTGAAACTTCATGGCATGAAGATATAATTATCCAAATGGGAATATTTGATTGATACCAGAGTTAACAGCGCTACTTATCAGAAATGTTCCATAGAATTTTTAGTGACCAGAAATGAAAAGGACCTTGGTTATCCAGCACTTCCAGCAGCAGAAAGCCTCCAATACCATGCTGTGTCAAGGGATTACCACTGGCTCAGAGGGAATAGTGCCACCTAATGTGTCACCAACACAATTCCCTGAAACAGCAAGTATTGATCAAGCATGGCCTTGCCCAGTTTGAGATCTGACAAAAAAAATCACAACCTCATGTGGAAGGCTACAAAACATTTTAAAATACTGTAATTTTATCCAATGGCTAATAAGAGGGAACCTTATTGACATTAGGTACTAGTATCGTTAATCCACGGTTTGGAAAGTATAGAATGTGTTCACTCCATTTGTTATGTACCCATGCACCTGCATATTTCTAAAGTGATGTGCTGTACACCTGCCTTTTTCTATACACATTATGAGATCTCCTCTCTCTTTGAAGCATGTATACATCTGTTCCCATTAATGGGAGTTAGATGTGTTCAGCCAAAAGGGAATAGGGATGGTATTTTCAAAAGCATTTAAAGTGATTTAGGAGCACATCCTTCTAAATCTCTTAATTTGAATTTTCAAAAGCATTTAAGTTTTGTAAATAAAAATATGCTCAATCACCGAGACTACTCGAGGGATTTAAGTAGTGGCGACGCATAGCATATCACTAACATTTTTCTACTTTCTTTCCCCCAAAACCTGTAATTCAAGGCATTTTTCCCCATACAGTATAAAAACAATAAAACCTAGAATTTGTAATTCTAAGAGTTCAGTCTTACTCCTATTGAAGTTAAAAGGAGTGTGGGGTTTTTATTTTTAAACATACAGTATTCAGTGTTTATATATACAAGTGAAATTCTCGTCCAATTGAAGTAAATAGGAGTTTTACCATTGATTTCAATAGGGCCAGAGTTTCATTCAGTGTATATATATATTTGAAATATTAACAATAAACTTTTTTCTTTGAAGGGGAGACGATCCAAGAACAATGTGAATGACGGAATAGCCAGTTAATAGGAGAAAATGGGCACACCTCTTTTCAGAGCTAATGAGCACGACAGATTTAGTAAAATGGAGGTCATATTTCACCTCCTCAATTCTTTTCCTGCTTGACTCATGCTTCGAGCACTACAATTTCTCTCCACATATGCACAGAGGTTCTGCAAATAATCCTGCCCAGAATGCCCTCAAGCCTAAGAAAGTGAGACAGGCTCGAAAGACAAACAACCCGGGGAAAAAAAAGGGAGCTGAGAGATGAACACATAACATGACTGGGCCCTGAATCATAGTTGCTGAGTTCCGCAGCATACCATTATATCCTGAGCTCCTCAAATACCATTACTCACAGAACAAGCAAATCATGTGAGCTTTTGTTATGAAATCAGGGGGAAATGTCCCCTTCCCCTACTTTAATCCCCTTTGCCCAAATCTGCCCCCTATCCTTCAGTTCCCCTCCCTGATATGCTTCCCACAATACCTCCTTTCTTTCTGTTGTGGTCTCCCCCACTCTTTTCTTCCCAACTCATTTGTCACTGATATTACTCTCTCCCTCACTCTGACTGGTCCACCTACAGGACATTGCAGACTACCACTTCCTCTTTCTCTCTCACGGATCCTTTTTTTTTTCCTGACAGCTTGCTGCAGGAGCAGGGAAAGAGGTAATTGAGCACAACTGTGACTAAAATCAGGTCTGAATTTGGCCTAGAGTCCTTTCCCATTAGTGAGTATTTCAAATCTAGTACAACATCTAGACTGGTTTACTGAACCTTCTGGCATAACATCCTTCGTTTCCAACAATTTACAATCAAAATTGCTGCCCCTCTAGCCATTTATATTACATTTGCTGAATTTACTGGAATCTTTTCTAGTTTCCACATAAGTTTAAACATGCTTTGGCATTTCCTACATGAGCTAACATAGAAACAGCACATTGAAATTAATTTTCTCGTGCCAAATTTTAAAATCCAATTCTAAAGTTCCAAGTTTCCTTCTAAAACAAAAGGCTGGTAGTAAACAACAACAAAGTTTATCACTGTCTTGTATGCTTTATTTGACCTATTCAGTCAAATATTCCTTCACCTTCAGAAAGAAGTTCCAGACAATTCTGTTGAAATATTTGATTAACTCTTACTTGAACTGATTTTGTTTTTTAAACTGAGTCTCACACATTATTCCTCCATCAAGTGTGATTGCAGAGACACAGATATTGCAAAATTATCACTCTTGGAGTACTACCATTATTTATTTGTATAATAGAAATCCTAAGAGCCACCAACCAAGGTGGGGTTCCATTGTTCTAGGCATAGTACATGTACATTGTAAAGGAGATCTGAAAACCTCTCTTACAATCTTAAGAGATAACAGATCAGGAAAGTACATCTGGGAACTGAGACACAAAGATTAAGGACATGAATACACTAGAGCTGGAAGGTGTGAATTCCAACTCAAGGAGACATACCTGTGCTAGCTCTGCTCTAGCAATCATGCTAAAAATAGAGTATAGATACAGGAGTGGGATGGGTGCCCTGAACATGTACCTATGGTCTCAGACAGGGTTGTACTCATGGGTTGTTAGGGCCCCTCCCACCACCACAGCTATACTTCTATGTTTAGCATGCTAGTTCGAGTGTGTCTCCTCAAGCTGGAATTTACATCTTCCAGCTCTAGCACAGACATACCCTGAGTTACTTGCCCAAGTCATGCAGGAAGTCTATGACAGAGCTAGGAATTGAGTCCTGATTTCTCAAGTCCCAGTCCACTGCCTTAACTATAAGATCTTCCTTATTTATGAAGTAAACAGCTTCATGGCTGCCCTAAGAGTCAGGTGTACCAGGAGAAACACAATTTTCCAGTGCAGCCAAGGTGCCAGCTACATCATACCATTCTATTGCTAGTCCAGTGAAACTTAGACCTTGAAAGGACAACTACCAAATGCCACAGCAACACAGCAGTGAAGGAGTTAAGGAGTCATTACAATTACTTACAATCTAAATTGGCTTACTATTTTCAATTAGTTTTTCAAGAGTGGAAAAGGGCAGTTTTAGAGCGAATTATGTTGTCATCCCTTTCACTTCATACAGGGCCTTTCTATTTATGTGTTCAATCCTGTAAGGTGCTAAGCACCCTTAATTTCCATTGACTAAAATGTTGCTGAGGGTGCTCAACAATTTGTAGGACTAGTCCAAGGGTCGGCAACCTTTGGCATGCGACCCATCAGGGTAATCTGTTGGCCAGCCCTGAGACATTGTGTTTACGTTGACCATCTGAAGGCATGGCCCCCGTGCAGCTCCCAGTGGCTGCAGTTCGCCATTCCCGGCCGATGGGAGCTGCAGGAAGCGGTGTGGGCTGCAGGGATTTGCTGGCCGCCACTTCCCGCAGCTCCCTTTGGCCGGGAACGGTGAACTGTGGCCACTGGGAGCTGCGGGGGGCTGTGCCTGCAGATGGTCAATCTAAACAAAATGTCTCACAGCCCGCCAGCAGATTACCCTGATGGGCCGTGTGCCAAAGGTTGCCGACCCCTGGACTAAGCTCTGTCTTGGTTCAAGCTACTCCTTCCTGAGCCAACTCATTATGATGCTGTGGTTGCCACCTTTAGCTTTGGAAACTTCTATTTAACTTTACAGGAATCTTTACATACCATCTGTCACTGTGCCTGGTTTGGGGTCACAGCTGAAAATGCCAAATTCAGGACAAAGTGCAGAAAACAAGGAAGACATATCCCAAACTGGTGGTTTATTCTGTCATTAGAAGTCACCAAGCCAGTAACAAAAGTGAGCCTCTGTATCACTATACTAGTTAACAAGGAGTCAATAGTCCCCTATAGGCAATCCAGCCTCTATCACCACCCAGATAACTGGACTTTCTTGATGTAAGGTTATTAATACCAAAAGCATAGTATATAAGGTTTATCCAGTTCCAAAGAACCAGTCACACACCCCAGGTCACTGTGTAGTTCAGATCTTACCCCAAAATCACACTGGTAGCCAATTCCTATAGTAAACCAAACTAAAGGTTTATTAATAAAAAAAGAAGAAAGTTATTAATTGGTTAAAGGGATCACATGCATCACAATTGATTTCAGAATCTGTAGGTCAAGATAATTGCAGTGACAGTAATTCTGCTAGTTTGCAGTAAGTTTCTCTGGATCACCCAAAACATTAGGGGTCACCGGTCCTTTGTTCAAAGCTTCCCTTTGCTAGAAATCATTGTCCAGAGATGTGGCACAGGAATGAAGAACAAGAATGATGTCACAGTCTGCAATGTATAGCTCTTAGTCCAGGTACACAGAAAGTTACTGGCACAAACATGGAGTCCTGGGTCACACGCCTTGCTGAGTCATGAAGCATTCATTGCCTACCTGCTGCCTGAAGAGACCTTGGGAGGGGTCCCTGGAAGAGCTGATTGTCCTTAATGGGCCATCAAGCAGGCTGGCTAGCCTTGATGTAAATCTGTCTTGGGAGTGTCACCCAGAAACACAGCAGGGTTGAGATACAAACATATAGAAAAGTTTCATAACTTCATATACAATGATACATGCATATAAACAGGATAATCATACTTAGCAGACTATAACTTTTCCAATTATACCTGGCTTACATGAGATACTTTGCACAAGATTTATCACAATTGTGCAACAGTGGGGATACCTCAGGGTACATCTGGTCATCTTTCTTTCTATACAGAATCATACCATCCTTCATCAGTTTGTAAAGTGCTGAGAGTTATGGAACATGCTTTTTCTTCCTACAGTCTTCTTGCATTGTTATATGCTACAATATTTGTGTGCATTTTAGCAATGATCTTTATGACTGTTTATTGAATTTTTGTTAGACATGGATAGTATACATGGTCTCAAAGGACTTTTTAAGAAAAAAACCCCAAAACCTAGCCTCCTGCTTTTGTTTTTGGATACACAGTCTATGTAGACATGGAGTGATTTAAAGTGTCCACTACTCATTTTGAACTGACTCAAGCTAAATAATAATCTCCTTTTCCTCTTTATTGTATGATTGCCTTGCATCCCGGGCGATAATAGGAATAAAATGTAAGCACATGCAAATGAAGTGAGGATTTAACAGCATGACTTGTTCTGTATAAGCCGAAGAGCTTGTCTTTCTTACCACTTTCTGCCTACATTTGGTGCAGAGTGCTGCTTAAAATCATTTTAAATAAAAAGTTTTCTAACATGTTTGAGAAACACACCTCATTTTCCTAGTCTTGATAGGGCCTTAGTGTGCATCCTTTAAGAAGGGAAACAGGGGAAGAAGACCTTACAATTTTGGGAGGAATCTGCCAAAAAACATTAAAATGAGATAACTTAGTGTTAATATTTCCTCCATCAATTTCAGAAAAGAGTAGATTCTTTCCAGAGAGGAGGATTGAATTAAATTTGCAGTACAATCAAAACAGAGATTTGGGAACAGAAG
Organism: Chelonia mydas; assembly: GCF_015237465.2. NCBI lineage: Eukaryota > Metazoa > Chordata > Testudines > Cheloniidae > Chelonia > Chelonia mydas. The sequence continues at coordinate 68,482,612 of NC_057850.1, read as the reverse complement.
AATTTGATGGTCTACATTTAGGTAAAGTATTCATATAAAGACAGTGCAAATGAATTGTCTAAATTAAATTGAATGAATGAAAATGAGAAACTTGTTACAAAAACTATCAAAGAACTGTTCTACTAAGACACCAGAGTATAATAAAATGTCTACTAAAGCTGCTACTTAGAATAATGACTGATCTTGACTTATTGAATGGAGTGAAGTTAAACTCCCTCAAATGATATCCGGGAAATTGATTTTAATTATCTGAATATAAAAGGATATTTCAAGTGATGTAAAATTAAATCAATTTGAGATAAACTATACCCTGCTTGTCCTCAGTTTTGTTAGTTGTAATAATGGCATATACCTCCTATTTGATATAATAGTCCCATTTTTATAAACAAACTTGAAGCGAGAGGCTTTTTTAGAGAGCCAGTGAATTAGTGCTGGAGAGTAAGGTGGATGGAGGGAAAGAAATAAACATTAGATTTGTTTCAATGCCAACAAAGTGAAACCTCAGATGAAAACTGATTTTTGAATCAATGCTTACTCCCATATTTGATCAACGTACAGTGATTTGACCGCATATTAAAGTTGTGACTAGTTCTCTGATTTTCATATTTGATCTCTACTTCCCCCCCCAAGCTACTCCACCAAAAATTTTGTGTATATAGTCAGGGAAATATTTTTTACTACCTGGAAGTCTGGTGTTAATTGGACAAGGAGTGCTTTAGATAGGAGTCTAGATATTTGGAGGGTTTAGTTTTTGCAAAGGTTTCTTAATTTTTTAAAAATGTCATATTTCAAACACAGGTTGACTTCAAAGCTTCAAAAATGGTTTATTTATGTGTCTAGAAGGAGAACTAGTTCCTCTGATCTTTTTAGAAATTTTGGTGCATTAATTTTAGAGTTTTTTCCAAGCTTGAGGTCTCTGCTAAGTTTACAAACTCTGGAGCATTTTTTTGATGGCATTTAAAAGGTTGTATGTGCAGACTGTGGTCTTCTTACAAAGAAGCATGTTAACCTCTGGCTTTTAAATGTGCTTTTCAAAATTGTATCTTTTCAAGAGACTCTCAGGCTCATAACTGGAGGCAGCAGAAAAAGGGAGACAAGAAAGAGTCAGGACTACAGCTGGAAGAACAATCTGCTGAGATTTAAAAAAAAAAATCACTCTCTATTTGCTTTCAGAATTTTCCAGTCTGACAACAGAGCAGTCAAGATTGCATTTTAGAGGACAGACAGCTATTGGACAAAACATTTGTAACTAAATCTAAATCTCTGATAAATAGAGTAGGAAAAAGTAGCAGGGGCAGATAAACTCTTAAGAAATAAAGTTCCAGGTGTCCTGCAAATTTCCCTAAGTAACAAGAAAACTGGAAATAAAATGCTGAACTTGTCTTTAAATAGGATGGATTTTAAATATTCATCAGACGTCATCAACAGGTGCCGGACACTCCTACAGGGGAAATGGGGTTGGGGCGCGGGGGCTTGCCCCACTCTGCCCACCTGCCTGGCACTCCTGCTGGGGAGCGGGGGAAGCCCCCGTGCCCCGACCCCGATCCCCAAGAGGAGCGCCGGGCAGGTGGAGTGGGACAAGCCCCCATGCCCCGACCCCATTTTCCCTGGCAGGAGTGCCGGGGGGCAGGGGAGACTGCAGATTGAAGGGATGGGGAGGGGCCTCCACTTGCTCTGGCCCAGGTCCCCACAAACCCCTAATCTGCCTCTGGCTATCACTCTGCAACTCCCTGAGAGAAAGGAAGTCTAGGGATGGATCTTCTTCCTCCTGCTGTTCGGCTCAACTTTGCACTCCAAAGTAAGGGATCTTTAGCACCAGTGGCCTGCCCATGGATCCTTTAGTTATATCTGTCTGTAACCACTGTGAACAGGACAGCGTCTTTGATATCAGGCAGTAGTGGAGGCCCTGACAGGGGAGGAATAAGTGATATGACACAGCTCATCTACTAGTCAGAGAGCACCACTTGAGACCAGGCCTACCCCCGATATCTTGAATTGTTTGGCTCCATCATTAGCCACCTCATTTTCCCCCCTCTTGTTTGCACAAAAGTGAGTAAATGTAAAAGCAAAACAAAGGAGCCCCAAACCACAGAGTGGTGGCCCTTTAAGTGTGGGACTATATAGAACCCCTAAGTGGGCCTTAATTGGGGGTGTCAAACTCATTCGGTAAAGAGCAGTGAATTCCACTCTCAATTATGGTTTATGGGCCCAGGCAGAAATCCCCCACCATCCACAGCAGAATGCCCACTGATGTCAGTGGAAGGTTTGCACAGAAATCAAGGGTAGAATCAGGCCTTTATATAAAAACTAAACTTTTAGTCACTGTTCCTAGTACTTTATATTGGCACATTCAATATCACTGAGTTGGAAACTGTGCACTCCACCCCCCTTAGGCCACTCCTGTTTTCACCTTTTGTTTCTCTTCCTTTCTCCGCCCTTGTTTCTTGGTTTCTCAATTTCTTTGTCTTTGTGTTTGTCTTGGTTTCCCTCTCTGCATTTCCTTCCCTGTAGCAATTCTCATCCCTCCGGACTTCATTCCCACCGTCTTCTCCATTCCCTCTGCTAATATGATCAGCAATGCAATAGTTCATATTGACATTAAAGTAGCAGAGATTCCAATGAGCTGAATAGGGGACAAAGGAGTTCATGCCTCTCTGAGCCTTTATTTTAGACTGTCTACAGACTCCAAAAGTCAACACTGTATTGGTTTACGCTAGGTTCACATTTGGAAGGTTTTCTTTGCAACCACAAGGCTAGAAACTTACTTTTATAGTTTCAATGAAAGACGAGATTCTGCACAACCTGAATAACTCACAAGGGACACATGAATACATCAGGTGGGTGAGATCTAGCCTGCAGTCTCTATGTTTGAAACCCTTACCTATAGCCAAATCCGACACTATACAAACAATTGTTCCTTTGAGGCATAACTTTAAAAATATTGAATAATTTTTCATTGTTACACATCCTCTACAACTCCCATTTCTAGCAAGGATTGGAAGTGTAAAAATACCATGAGAACTCCCTTTCTCAAGGTATTTGTAATCTAACTAGAAGTAGAAAATATTCTAAATTTCGAGAGCCCATGTTCTCATGAATTCCAGTCAAGAGGTCTGGATATGCTTCAGGTAACTGGGGATAAAATTCTGCATGCTTATTTAAACCAAACAAAAGTATTCTGAGTTTTCCTCCTGGCCACTACTTGTTTACATTGCTATCCAAATAGTGTTGATTGGTTTGACGGCTTTTTTTTTAAAGAGTTGTGTAAATAGTTTTTCCATATGAAGGAAACTTGGTATAAGCACAAGGGAATGGAGTGAATATGATGCAGCTTTTGCCTTAACTTTATCTTTCTTGATTTTTAAGTGCTTTATATCTCAGCCTCTACAGTAATATGTATACAGTACACCTTGCCATATATAAATCAAACCCCATCTTAGGGAGAGAAGACAGGAAAATAAGTCACTTCTAGCTGCATTTTTACTTAAATCTGCTCTGAATTAGAAGTAGTTTTTACTAGTACAGGTAGTTTTAGTTTTAAAACAGCCAAGGCCCACATCACCTGATTGCAGTGCACAGAGTAACTTCTGGGTATGACATCACAGTTACTGGTTAAACTGTATCTCTGACCTTCCTGCGTGTGCCCCCTAATATTTAAGGCCTCGGGCTATCTCTTCTGTTGCGATGGTATCAAACAATTCTCTCACTTTCAGACTAGGTGCTGGGTTGCAGTCCCCGGTATGTCAACTGTGATCACCTCAGCAGGTCTGAGGTATGTTCAGACCCTGGTGTTCTGTTCTCTCCAGGGCAATGGCAGTGGTAATCAGTAAGGCTATGTTTTAGTCATGGGTATTTTTAGTAAAAGTCATGGACGGGTCACGGGCAGTAAACAAAAATTCACAGCCCATGACCTGTCCATGACTTCTACATATACCCCTGACTAAATCCGGAGGGGAGGGGGTGCTGCCCGGGGATGCTGCTGGTGCTCGGGGGGCGCAGGCAGCAGCATGCAACCTGGGACCTCTGCTGGTGCTGGAGGGTGGGCAGATGGTGGCGTGCAGCCCAGGACCCCTGCTGGTGCTGGGTGGCGGGGCTGGCAGAGTTTGGGTGTGGGAGGGGGTTTGGGGCATGGGATGGGGTGAGGTGGACTCTGGGCGGTGCTTACCTGGGGGGCTCCCCGGAAGCAGTGACATCCCCCTCGCTCAGCTCCTAGGTGGAGATGTGGCCAGGCAGCTCTGCATGCTGTCTCTGCCCAGAATGCTGGCTTCGCAGCTCCCATTGGCCAGGAACCCTGGCCAATGGGAGCTGCGGGGGTGGTGCCTACAGGCAGAGGCAGCACGCAGAGCTGCCTGGCCATGCCTCCGCCTAGGAGTCGAGCCAGGGGATGTTGCCGCTTCTGGACCTGGGAAGTTCCAATTCCTTCAAACTCCTCCACACACCTGTTTGTTTTTGTCTTTCTAGACAGCTGCTCACCATTGACTTCCCCTTTGCAGTAATCAAGACGCTTTTTAATAGTGTGTAACCCTTTGATCTGGTGACTCCAACTCTCACAAAATAACAGGAACCAGGCTCTCTGAAGCTAACAGCTTGTCCATTGTCTTTCAAATGTGTACCTAGATGTTCTCTGTACCATTGTGTGTACATAGATGTTCTTATTTGGGGAGTCACTGTGTTGCTCCCCTGTTTGTTCTTCCCACTGCCCCTATTGAATTCAAGCCCCTATTGAATTATGGTATATCATAAACATTCCACTATCCCAATACAAGTTACATGGTCTCTCACAATAGCAAGGTGACACATCAATGTTCTTAATTTTTATATAGATGCTTCTACAATAGTCAGCCTCATTTCTGTCATATCTAGCTAGTGTCATCCCTTATACTTCATCTTCCAGAGCCTGTGAAGAGCTGTCCAGGGATCTAGTGTCTGCATGAGATAAATGGGAAGTAGTGTACGCTGAGTAGACCAGAAGAAACAGTTACTTGACCCTGTGACCTGCATATCATCTGCCTCTGACCACACAGATTACTCAACAAGATAAAACAGCCCAAAGCTGTATGGTATTTCCCATAGAGTGTTCTTGCCAGGTACCGCCAAAAGAGCTATTCTGTCAGGGAAGTAGGGGGCCAAAGCAAGATCTCTGTGCCCATCCACCAATCAGCCAGGTTTTGGAGATGTGCTCTGCCACTTTTTCCTTGGGAGGGCAAACCCTTAGCTTCCCATGGAATGATGTTAGAAGATCTGCAAAAGGGGTTCATTCTGGACATTTCCTCTGCATTGAGCCTCTTCACATGGGAGGGGATAATCTGTTCCTGAATGTGTATGTAATATCAGCTGGGGAACAAAAATAATCCATCAGGTACAATATATTTTTTGTGACCTGAACCTCAAGAGTGTGATCAGGAGTATTCAATTATGCAATAGAATGAAGATTAAGATGGTAGCACATAGTCACCTAAGGGCTCACGAAACAGAAAAATTTCAATAAGTAATTAAGAAGCAGGAATTGGATTTAATTTTGTGGTCTTACTTCCTTATGTTTTCTTTTCTTCCTCCAATGAAAGTACAGAAGCTCGGAAGGAGAGAGAAGTGACAAGGCTATAGCTTGCTCTTTTGATATAAGAAAACACAAGCTGAAAAATTTCCACAATATCTCTAAATGTTCCTAAAATTCTAAAACGTGATCATCTGGCTTTCCTTATGGTCAATGACTTTTCAAAAATAATATAAGTAGTACCTCAGTGCCCTAGGGTCTATATTTTCTGGAGTTGTTATGAACATATTTAGTTTTTCCAAGTACTCCCACACTTGCTTTTTAATCAATATAAAGTGAGGATGGTATAATAAAAAAGCTAATTGCTCAGACTTTTTTTGTTAAGGAAAGATTTTTAAAAGCTATTCACCTCAACTATTTTTGAGTCCTTGATTTAATTCAATATTTAATTTACTTATAGAGCTACAGTCCATTTTCTCTTGCACTTATTTCCACTGATATAAGAGCTCTTGTTACTTTCTTTAAGCCCTTTGGCTAGCATTAACAACCTGCTCATTTCTCCCTGCTTAATGTGATTGTCTTTTTCTTAACGAACTCTCTATTCTTTTTCGGTTGCTTCCTTCCTTTGCTCTTTATGGCTTAGGATTTTGGGGGGCTTGTTTGTTTGTTTTTAACCCAAAATCTTTGAACAGTCTTTCATTAAGCCATATCATCTTTTTCTTCTAACTTCTTTTTCAGAAGAATTGTAATCTGTTGAATCTTGATTGTGTATGTTGTATTAATTTAAATAGACTACATGGGCTAAAGCTGTTAACATAACCCAGTTACGGTCCAACATTAAACAGTGTTCAACAAGGTTTGGGGTCTGGTGCACAGAGACCTCAGCCTGCTTTGTACCATGGCAAACACACCATTAAAATCCTTTTTTGACTTTTTATTAAAGATACAGAAAAGAAGGAATAACAGTTAAAGTGTAACGTATTATGTAAGTCATTGATTTTAACAACACTCCTTGTTCCTTTTCCTTTTAGCTGGAGAGAATTTTTAGAAGGAAAAGCCCCTTGTTTGACAGTCTCTTAGATGCTATTAAAGATAGTAATAACAGTCCTTTTGTGGGAAAGAGAAGTTAGTTTAGATGGGCTGGAGCTGTTTTTGTTGCTGTTAAGGTTTGATCCCATTTCCTAAGGTGACAAAACAAGGCAAACAGAAAAAGGGAGAGGAAAAAACACCAAAGACACAAGATGCTGCTTATGTCTCTGGTGTTCACTCTTACCCACAACCTTACTTCTGGAGAAACACAGGCCTAGCACATTTTCCGATCAGCCACTGTAAGACCTGGCAAATTCGTACCAGCACTGGGCTATTTAGTTTTTAGTTGCCTCTTTCTGTTCACAGGCTTACAGCAACATTGCAAAATATTCAGTCTTGGACAGTTAACCAGACTCTTATCAGACAGAAGGCAAAAAGGAGAGAAATAGAAATAAGGATGGGGAAAGAAAGGACAAAGTCTCATAACCCAACTGTTGTTTGGGCTTGATCTGCAGCTAATAGAGGTGGTGATGTCATCTGGGTCCCCCTCTCTGGCCCAGTCTGGTCAGGATATCTCTCAGGATTAGGATGAAGATGGCAGGAGATCCCAGGAGATGTTGGGGGTGGCTGCCATGATGGTGAAGCTTGCTTTTGTAGCCATTTCCCCCCCAAAGTCTCTTTCTTTAAGGATGAAAGGGAGTGATGGGTGGAACCCACTATTAATTATTATTATGCCCTCATTATTTTGTCTTCCAGCTAGGCCTAATATCTGATACACCAATTTTGGTTCTTTAATTTCCAGTCCCACATTTCCTTGTTTATCGAGTTTTATCTTAACATAATCCTTGAGTTATATCAGTTGGCCTTTTTTGTTTGGACTAATTCAGTCTGTCTCCCCTTTGTACCTTTCCCCACCAACATTTGTTGTTATAGATTATTCTAAGATCCTATGAACTTTCACATACTTTTTACAGCTGTGGTCACAATTAGGGTAAATTTGTGGGCCCAGTAACCACAATAGATCCCACAGCCTCTTTTCACTCTAGTGGATTTCAATACTTCCTCCTTTAGTGAGGTTCAAAAGAGGGATCAAATTTTGACTCTCTGGCTGCATGAGCATGAATCCCAGCCACCATCCCACTGCTCAGGGAAGTAGTAATGGAATCTTGGGGCTGGATCAACCTCAGGGAATGGCCACAGAGTTTTTCCAGCCATTTAGCTCTCTCAGATGTGGAGTCTATGACTCCACCTCTCCATGACATATAGAGCAATGAATTATCTGGGGAGCGATGCCTCCTCCAACATGGCAAGATAGCTGAATAAGAATTGGGAACACAGTCAGAGACCTGAGTGGCCTTCTTGTAGTAGTAATAGAACTGGAATCAGCTGACAACTCTGAAATGGAACTTTAACCCAGCAATTGGTCTCACTGGACCAAAGAGCTACCCCACAGGGCATTCAGAATCTAAGGAGAGAACTCATGGCCCCTACAGTCCCCCTACTCCAATTCCTCCAGCCACCTAATATTGTTTGGAGAAAGTTCTGTCTGAGCCTTCCACTGAGTCACTGTGAACCCAAACTACGTGACTACTAAGCATCTACTCCACAGCACATAATCCTATAGTCCCCAGATGTCTGGAGCAGGAGTCAGGTTGATGGATAGCTCCTCACAGGAGGAGCACAGAATCTCTGTGTCCATATGATTTGGGCTTAAATGTCTTGATTTCTCACAGTTCTTCTCTAGAATCTGGACGTTGTTAGGGCAGCAGGATTTATACCATCCCTTTGTTAAATTATCAGCTGCTACAGAAGAAAGGTTTCTTTCCTGACTGACATTGCCTATCCAAGTTGAGTGTGGACAATGTTCCATCTTACCTATTTTTTCCCATATTTAGGGGCCTATACATGTAGTTGGTATATTTTGGATTTTTTTTGGTCAGCTTTTTTCTGATGCAAAGCACAAGTCATTCATAAGGGAGAAGAATATTCCTCATTCTTTAGAAAATGCTTATAGAATTAAGAGAACACACTAAATATTGTAGCTGACATGTTGAGGACATCTCAATGAGACAGATTGCACTAATTTATATGTAAAATGGTTGGTAGTGACCCATCTCAAGAGGAGAATTCTTTACTATCCCAGTTGCCACTACAAATGTGAGGCACAAGAAATATAATTCACTATCTGATTATCCTCTTCAATTTGTAGCTTTGCTGCTTTACAAATGACCTGTGAAACATGATAGTCAAAATAGATAACATTCCAATAGTATTCAGATTCTAGTTGATTCAGAGAGCTTTGCTCAACAGATGCAATACAATTTGCATATAAACAAATGGCATTGCAAAACTTGCCTAAAAAACCATATGGCAGTGTTATTCATTGTTCGGTCCTCTAGGCTTTGTAAATGAGAAAGGCATCTAGCAATCTGTTTGGCAACATCAAGTCCTCAGCTCAGTTATGCAAACTACATTTAGAGCCACCAGAGATCTAAATTATCCTTTAATATTTTGGATGCCCATGGCCATCTCACACTGATAATGAAAAATACCTCTGTCCCTCATAAATCTGTAATCACTGCTATTGTAGATTTTTATTAGAAATGCCGGATCTGAATGTGTAGTTTATAGACAAAGTTTTTTATGTCATAGAAGTGAATCCCTCATTTTATATTTCTGGCACTATTTCTCTTTTGATCAAAGATAGAGACAGAAAGTAGGATCATAATCCCTCACCCCAACCTCAAATAGTCTAATCTGATGCCCCTACATTGATGGAACACAACTCATAAATGGCTTTTCTGATCTGTTCCCAAATATCTGCATTGGTGATACCTTCATTTGAAAGCCTCTTCCACTGGCAGATTCCTCTTATTGTTAATTTTTTTTTTTTTTGTAATGCACATCAAACAGTTTTGGGGTTTTCTGGGTTATTGTTAAGCTTTAAAACATCATTCCTCTTTTTACCCCCATGTGTGTGAACTGAGCAGACTTCCACCCTATAAATTTAACCTTTTCAGTCATCTTTCATATGCTTCACCTTCTAACCTTGTACCCTTTTTGTTTCTCTCTGTATTGTCTATGTTTTCTTATATTCTCACAAAACAAGCAGATGCAGCTCAAGACTCCAAAACCTAGCTTTTCTTACTAAAGAAATTTGCTGACTTATATTTAGACAAGCAGTATAACAAGCTTCAAAACAAGATTCTCAGCTCTGAGCTGTTTAGTGAAGCAAAGTCTCAACCCAAAAAGGAGTGAAACAAAAGATACCAATACCGAAGGAAGCCTCTCAAAGGAATGGACAGTTGATTTTACCCCAGGGGAGCAAAGTTGACACTTTTCACTGCACTAGCCACTCTGTTGACTGGATGCAGCATTCTTCCTACTGAACTATTTAAAGGCTTTCTCCATTTCCAAGCTCCCCACTTCCACAGGAATGTTGCTTCACTTTACTAGAGAAACTGAGGCAAGGGGCTTTAAGACCATGGGTCCTAAAGGGTCTGTACCATTTTCAGAAGTACACACACAACATTTCCAGGAATGTTCACATTAGTATGAATAAAACATTACTCTCTAATCACTGTATAACAAAAATGATAATTTTCAAAGAGCATTTTTGTCCTCACTTTCTAATGTAAACAACACTTCTAGGCAGAACCCCATCTCCCCCTAAGTTCTGAACATATTAGCCAAGTACTTTCCTGATGAGGTTTGCTAAGCAACAACCCACAACTGAATCGTTCTCAACAGGTGTTTCAAATTTCCCTTTCCTGCCTGCTGAAGCATCATGTGTAGTTTGGCATCCAAAAACAAACAACCCCCGTCACCCCCAACACAGTTTGAATTTAAAAAACTCTTGGAAAAGTGAAACAATGGGTGTAGAATTCCATGCTGAAACCTGTCCCCCTGGTTTACCCTTTACGCTGAGGAGAATGTTGGATAGAGCTTGTGAGAAGCACTTTACAGCCCTTTGTGCAAAGCACAGGCCTTGAGCATCTTTGCTTGTATACTGTAGGTTCTTAATAACCATGTCAACTTTGCCTTAGGTAACAAGACAAGGTTATTTCAGCATTTGTTTTATTCCAGGGAATAGTGCAAATACTATCCACCAACTCCTGTAACAACCCCCTAACTTATGTCTGAGCTATTGAAGTCCTCAAATCGTAGTTTAAAGACTTCAAGGTGCGGAGAATCCTCCAGCAAGCGACCCGTGCCCCATGCTGCAGAGGAAGGCGAAAAACCCCCAGGGTCTCTGCCAATCTGCCCTGGGGGAAAATTCCTTCCCAACCCCAAATATGGCGATCAGCTAAACCCTGAACATGTGGGCAAGACTCATCAACCAGACACCCAGGGAAGAATTCTCTGTAGTAACTCAGATCCCACCCCATCTAACATCCCATCACAGGCCATTGGGTATATCTAACACTAGTACTTGAAGATCAATTAATTGCCAGAATTAGGCTATCCCATTATATAATCTCCTCCATAAACTTATCAAGCTTTGTCTTGAAGCCAGATATGTGGCATGGACAAAGTACTGTCTCCATAACATATAGTGAGGTAGGCTGGTGGTGACATGGGATTGCTGTCTATTATGCATAAACATTCATTTTACTGTTACTTCATCCTCCCATCATTCCACCTTGCCCTTTCCCCTGTGTTGCGTGGCATTGCTATTGTAAACTTTGAGCTCTACAGAGCAGGGACTACTGTCCTAGATGTGTTTGCACAACACCTAGGACCATGGGACCTCTCTATGTGCATCTACACTGGGCTGGAAGCAAGTCTCCCAGCATGGGTAGACAGACTCACACTAGCAGGGCTCAAGCTAGCATGCTAAAAATAACAATGTGGATATACTGACTGGAGCAAAAGTTTGGGCTCTCAAGTTTGCCTGACCCCCTCGGTTCAAAGCCCAAGCTCCAGCCTGAAGTAGAATGTTCATGTTGCTATATTTAACATGCTAGCCTGAGCCCTGCTAATGCAGATCTGTCTTCCCATGCTGGTGTGCTCACTCCCAGCTGCAGTGTAGTTACACCCTACAAGCTACTGTAACAGTCAAAATCAGTCTGAGGCCAAGCATTTCAAATGTGGCTATTAAAAGGAGGCCGTATTACATTTTCCTCTTCCATGTTCTAATATACCTAGAATATCAGGGTTGGAAGGGACCTCAGGAGGTCACCTAGTCCAACCCCCTGCTCAAAGCAGGACCAACCCCCAATTTTTGCTCCAGATCCCTAAATGGCCCCCTCAAGGATTGAACTCACAACCCTGGGTTTAGCAGGCCAATGCTCAAACCACTGAGCTATCGCTCCCCACCAATACATGCCAGTGTATTGTTCGCTCCTCCTATTGTGCTCCCTGAAAGTGGCATAATGAGATCATGCCCCAGTTTCCTTCCCCACTTTTTCTGTTGGCACTTCCCTATGTTATTGTTATTTTCTAATCACATTCTCATACTTGAACTTCTGCATTTTCCCCTCTATGTATAAGCTTGTTTTAAAAGCAAAACCTCATCCTGCATGTATTAGGCCAGGTCCTAACATTCTCAAGGGTCCTTCTGAAAATTCTTTTCTGCTGTGTTTATTATCCTTCCTGAAATGTGAACAATAAAGATTTAGTTATTTTGCACACAACACTAGGTTTTTTAAGTTACTTATTGTGACTGCATGCGTGTCACACCTACATTTCAGAACACAAAGTCTTCAGGCTTTGTACCAAATAAATAAACCTACATGTACAACCTGCTTAACAAGACTGTTCAAAAAGATGGATTTTGCCAATGTAACCTAAAATGGCACCATCCCATGCACCGTTGTAGAATTGTTCCCTACAGCACATTTTCTAATAACTTGTCCAGCCTCCTTAAATGATTCAAATGGTGGTACTTTCAGTACTTCTTTTTGTGAGCTACTCCAAAGGCTGATAGACCTTACCATAAAATAGTTTATTCCATTATTCAGCCTGAATTACCCTTTGCTGAGTTTCATCCCATCACTCCTAATTGTATTCCTTTTTACCAACAGTTTCTTTCCCTCATTGCTATCTACAGCATTCTAATAATTAAAGATTGATGCTCGTTATGCTATGTAATACCTAATTCCAAAGTAGTTCATTTGACTTTGAGCAAATTCAGTTTTGGATTGACTCCATTACACTGGATTACATAATGGGAAATGAACTGAATTGTGTTTCAGCAGGGATGAATTTGGCCCAGTAAGCTTAGCCTGGCAAATTGCTGACAGAGAAGGTACTCTGATTGTGTGCAAGTATATGAAGTCTATAAATACAGAAGAGGGAGAGAATTGGTTATATTGGTAAAAGGTATAAGTAGGAGTGATGGGATGAAATTAAACAAAAGGCAATTTAAGCTGAATAGCAGAACAAATTACTTAATAGCAAAAGCTAAAAGTCTTTGGAACTGATCACCAACAGGAGTAATGAAAGCTTCATCATCTGATCTATTTAAAGTAGGCTGGACAAAACAATTAGAAATGTACCATGGGGAACAAGTCTACACTAGTGGAAGGTGGAATGCAGATTATCTAATGGATCTGTGCTAGCTCTAATTTCTGTGATTCATGTTGACAATATGTCCAGTACAGAGAAAAACGTCAAAGATACAGTTAAAAGTTGACAAACTGGTAATATGAATAGTGGAGGTTTCAAAGTGTCTCATCTTCAAAGTAGTTCAGCAACAACAACTCTATTTCTTTGTAGTTACAGTGCACATAAGTGCTACAGACATTGCCAAAGTCTTTTCACAACTTCCATAACTTCCTGGGCATATCAGGGGTCCAAGATGTTTCAAGCAGACATATATGTGCATACCAACATACTATGTGCAAATTACTAAACATGCCCAATCAAAGAATAACCCAAAGGAGAGGCAGTATGATCCAGGACACTGGACTGGGACTTCTGGAGCCTACATTCTATTCCTGGGACTGAAAAACAGTGCAGCAAGCGATTTCATTTCAGTGCCTCCCGTTTCCTCTATCATCCTTTGTCTGTCTTCTTCATTTAGACTGTAAGGTCACTATGCATCTGTACAGCACCTAGCACAATGGGGCCCCAGACTTGGATGGAGTTTTTAGGTTCTACTATAAAACAATGTTACCATTTCAGTGAAGAAGTGTTGCAATAATAAGTATTTTTGTTGCACTTTTATAAGATGTTGCAGCTGAGATTTCAATGCCTTTTCAACTATTAAGTGACTTTGTCTCTCGGTATTCCTGTGAGGTAAAGAAATTATTATTTCCATTTAAAAGAGGGATGACAGCAACACAGAGAAATTAAGTGCTTGATTTTGTCAGTTGCTAACTGTCTGCAGAGGGGTTCTGCAAAGCTGCCCTGACCTATGCTAAGCACTGGGAAGGATTGCATGTTACAGCTCCCAGATCTGCAGGGGAAGTGTACTTATAGTATCATCCCTTAAGAAGGTACTGTGAGCAATCTTAGGATATCAGGAGGTCATCTAGTCCAACCCCCTGCTCAAAGCAGGACTAATCCCCAATTTTTTGCCCAGATCCCTAAATGGCCCCCTCAAGGATTGAACTCACAACCTTGGGTTTAGCAGACTAATGCTCAAACCACTGAGCTATCCCTCCCCCTTCTCTACACCTGGCCAGCCCTGCAGACTGGTGGAGGGGGGAGGACGTGATCCTGGCCCCACCTCGTTTTGCACCATTTCCTACCCCCTTTGGGGAGGCTTCTACCAGAAAGTACTAAAGGGCACCAGAAAGGAGCAGTCCCTGACCTGGGAGAATACAAAGATGGCACTTATGTCCAGGCCTTGTGCAGTGGGCTCTAAGGATCAGGCCTTCTGATATGACAGTCAGATAGATTTATGCATTATTGAAAGAAAATGGTTCCTCTGGTGCATAATAAAATCCTGTAACCATGAAGTAATTGGTTGGAAACACTAGCCTGTTACCTCTTCTATACATGAGCTAGATGAGCCTGTCAGCAGTTAGAAGAGATTTGCCCACTTCAGGAGCTAAAGCCAACCCAAACCTCATCTGCCCAGCCAGTCCACCATGAAAGGGAGCCCATTCTACCCTCTGACCACCAACCTTGGGGCTGCAGGATGCTTTGCCCAAACTGGATGGCTTCAGGATAGCCCATCTGCTGCTTAAAAGATTTCTGAAGTTCAGGGAGATGGTGGAATCATAGTGGAAGGGAGCAGGATATAGGTGTGCTGGGAGAAGGGTAAGAAAAGAGGATAAGGCAGAAGGAGGAAGCAGAAAAGAGACTTCACCAGTCAAGCAGTCCAAAAAAATATAGCGATGTATTTATACTCAGCAGAACATCTAAATCTTTTACAGTTTTGCATGGAGTGTGTGTTATATAATGGGTTTTCAACCTTTTTCTTGCTGAGGCCCCCTTCAACATGCTATAAAAACTTCAGGGGCCAGTGGGGACAGGAAGGGGGTACTCGGGGCTCTGGCCGGGGGGAGGACGCTTGGGCATAGGAATAGTTTGACTTCTATTGAGGGGGGCAAGGACTGGCGGGCTCGGGCCAGCTCTGAACCAGGGTCCCGGGAGGGAGCGCCACCTCAGCAGACCACCCACCTGTCTAGGTTATAGGGGGCTGCAACCAAAAATATAACTCAAAGGGGGGACTCAGCTCAAAAAGTCTGAAAACCACTCAGGGTGCAGATGCTGTGTGCGGGCTGGGGAGTAGCTCAGAGTGCAAGCAGAGGGTAGATAGGTGCTGGGTGTAGGTGTGGGGGTAGCTCAGGGTGCAGGAAGGGGATAGCTAGGGGCTGTGTGTGTGAAAGCGGGGGGGGGGCACGCTCAGGGTTCCAGGGGAAGGATAGCTAGGGGCTGTGTGCCAGGAGGGCTCCCCCTGAGGTGGCTGCTCCCTGAGGGCTCTGCCAGCCCCCCACCGGGTCCCCCTACCTAAGCGCCTCTTACCACTGCGTGAGCAGTCAAAGAGAGCTTGGCGCTGAGGAGCAGCCAAACCCCGGGCTCCAGAAGCAGACAGGGGAATGCCACATTTGCCCGCTCCATGGCACCACCAGCCAGAGGAGCAGCTGCCCCGCTCTGCCTGGCTCTGGCTTCCCAACTACAACCTGGCCAGAGGCTGGGCCTGAGGGGGGGCGGGTTGGGGGAGAAGAGGAAATGGGGGGGATGGAGCAGCCCCATTCTCTGTAAGATGTAGTTTGGGGGGCCAACACCATTGTGCCCCCCAACTCTGCTCATAGGCTCAGGGCTTCTGCCTGCAGGGAGTGCCAGGGCTTGGGCTTCAGTCCCACGCGGCTCCCAGTTTCAGTTGGGGGGTGCGCTGGGGCTCCTGAGTAGGCGGGGGGTTGCCAACTTCAGTCCCATGCCACTCCCAGCTTCGGGGCGGGGGACACCTGCAGCTTGGGGAGGGGGGGTCACCAGCTTCAGCCCTGCGTCACTCCCGGCTTCAGTGGGGGGGGGCTCCGGCTTCAGCCCTGCATCACTCCCAGCTTCGGGGATGGGGGGGGCAGTGTAATGAGAGATTTTGCTCTGAATGTTCTGAGATACCTTGCAGCACCTTAATAGCGGCTTACAGAAAAATCTTGGAGGGGGTTTAAAATCACCGTAAAATTCACTCCTCCCAATTTACATAATTAAGGTAGTGACAGTATCAGGATACTTTGGTTTGCATAAAACAATAATTAATTTTAAGATTAAGGCTCTAAATAAACAGAAATTGATGATAGTTTAAATTTAGAAAATCCAACATGGTGGATCAAAATGGTGGAGACAGGAATGACGTACTTTAAATTTAGAGAGTGGAAAATTCCAGAAGGTTCCAGCAACTCAGAGGGAGGAGCGCTGCTATCTAAAAATAGGTTAGAGGGAGGAGCTTTTACCCAAGATGGTGTCAGGGGGAGGAGCTCTGTATCTAAAAATAGGTATGATGTAATAGGAAGGTTCTAGAAATATGCTAATATCTGGAAGCTGATTGGCTGAGCCAGGCTAATACATTATGTTATGTTAAGCAATCAGTATATAATGCCGATAGCTAGCAGGCTGAGAGTAGTGGTGGATTTGGGGAGTCTGGAAGAGCAGAAGTGGCAAGACATTGGAGGAAGAGAATGCTACCTGAAAAGAAATGAAGAAGGAAAGCAGTAGTAAAGGTGGAACTTTCCTGAGAGCAGAAGCAGAACTCTGAGGTTGCCTTAGCAATGACCTTCAGAGCAGCTACCTGCCAGCAGCTAAGGCCAGCAGCAACCACTGCTACAAAGGTAGTAGCTTCTAAGGCAGCAGCTCCAGGGAAGCAGCAACATCCATCATCTCCAGGCACTGACATTGTCATCCTAAACATTGACAGAGCAGAAGGATCCTCAGATGAGTCATAGGGAATTTGGGTACCAATGTAAGTCTGATCTTCTTTCTACCTATTATTTAAGAGTGTCGGGGTGTGTCTGTTAATAATGTTGGATGCCTGCTTCTGAATGAGAACTCCCCTACGCATCCTGCGACTGGCTGATCACCATCATATTCCCATGATGCCTCTGGTGTTTAGGGCAGCAGTGAAGCTCCTCCACTCTTGTCTGTTTCTGGCAAGTCTTTCAATGGTTCAGTGTGCCCCAGGTTTTTCAGTTCGGCTTCCACAGCTCTTCGCCGTGTTTTTGGGCAGCCTAGTTTTTACTTGCCTTCAGCTGTCCTTTTGGTTGCTACTCTGGTCACCAGTCACAGGATGTTAGGTGTTAAATGTTTCGTGTTAAGTATTAATGTTAGTGTGAAGTAAATGTTTTCCTTTTAATCTGTGAAGATGATTTTTTCTCATGTGTATATAGAGGCCACGTATACTACATTGTATTAAGTAGAGGATTAGATTGTAACACTAAGACTAAAAGCCTTTGTGTATGCGGAATCTTTATATGCATGTTACATTGAAACTACTGTATTCTCTGTATGTGCTGAGTATTTTATGTAGGCTGTGTCTTTTATTTTGCTGTGACACTTTATTGTATTATTCTTAAATGTAATTCTATTTTATTAAATCCTATGTATCTTTTCTTGCTTTATTAAACTCAGAAATTTTTTATTTCTGTCAAATAAAAAATTCTTTTGTTTCCAAAGAATTTCTGCTTGTGTGTATCAGTCCTTGAGCAGAAGGCTGTATCCATGTCCTTTCAGGGGTTAGCAAGACTCTGTGTGTCGGAGACAAGCCCCTTGGTAACACCCTGGTAATTCTTTTAGTGCAGGCCACAACCTTGTTATCCTTTTGTCAAATTAGAAGCACTGTCATAGGCTAACATAATTAGCAGGCTTGTGCTCAAGACACTAAGAGCCCCACACAAATTTGTAGGTAACATAATTGGCATCTAAAATTTAGGATAAGACCATCAGCTTCAGCCCTGCACTGCTCCCGGCTTTTGGGGGGAGGGGAGGTTGGCTGGCTTCAGCCCTGCAGGGGGGCGCCGGGGCTCCCAACTTCAGCCCCACAGGGGGCGCTGGGCTTGGGGCACCAGATTTCAGCCATGCAGCCCCCTTGAAAGGGTTCATGGACCCCCAGCTGGCTGTGGACCCCCAGCTGAGAACAATTGTTATATAATATACTACTGTTTCTTGTGGTTGAGGTTTTTATTCAAGTGGGTGCTTACATTTAGATATTCAAGACAATATTCTGCCTTCCAAATCAGCAATCCAATTTTCAGACATCCTGAGCACACATAGCGCTCACTCTGGGTGCAGTGCCAATTAAGTTTTCTAATTCTTCAGCTCTTGTATGGTTTTTGTGTCTTTTTAGCTCCCATTATTTAAATGTAAACTTTCCTGGTTTGGTATTCTTGAGGGACTTAATTACCGAACTACCTTAATTACTGTCACTTGCCAATACTTCAAGGGCTTAGTCCAATTTTTTGTATCATTCCCTGCGGGTGGATAGACAAATATTCTGATAGGTTTACATGGAGCCTACTCTTTTTAAAGACTCTCGAAGGCTTTGTCTGCAAGTGATTCAACTTTGGCAAGTCCAATTTCCTCAAAGCAAGTTATTTTATATCTTCCAATGTCAATGCTACATGACTTTGAATCTCACCTAAATATGCTGTAATTTGTAAAACAGTAATTGGGAAACAGAGTTAATAGAAACACATTGACGCTTGAAACGCTTAGTTTTCTGGCACAACATGGCACAAGAATGCTAAGGTTTATCTGATGCCTAGGTGTCATTGTCTTTTTGAAGCAAGATTTTAACTGTCCAAGATCCCTCCTCATTCACAACAGTCACATGAATAAAAAATAATTGATCATGTCACTTATTGTAGCCGTTAGTTTTTAATATCGGGCATTTTTTGCTGGTGAAGATCAATTAATTTGGGCTAGATGAATGTGATTCATTACATTTAAGTCATGATTACTTCTGGATGAACTATTCAAACCACAATGGGTTTCTCTTATGTGGCATTGTCACTATTTGTAGAACAAATATGCAATAAGCTCGCACAACTTGCCAAGTATTCCTGAATAGATAATAGGCATAACCCTATGCCCAAACCCTCACATATTAAAAGTCCTAGCAATTCCTACCTTCCCACTTTCACTTCCAGCATAAGGGCCCGGCAAAATTGCAGTCCTTCTCCCTTGTGTGCTCCCTCAATGTACAGTATCTAACACTACCTAGTTCTTATCCAAATCTGAAAGTGTTATATACAATGTGACACATGTATGTTAGCTGCATTATTCAACAGTTGGGACTTTCAAACATGTATGTGTTGGGGGCTTATTCCTTCACCCACTTACTTCCCTGGTCCTTCTCGCATGAACAGAGAGCAACAATACCCGAAGTCCAAAGGTGCAAACAATTCGATGTTTATTGGGGTGAACTTCCAGCAAGCATGATTCCAATTTCCTTCCTTAGTGTCTCCCTTCCCAGCTCTGACACCACAGAGCCTTACACCTGTGTCCCTGTTCCCATTCCCGCCCTTAGCAAAACATGATTCCAGTTTCCCCACCCCCATTCCCTGTTCCCATCCCGCCCCCTTACTTCCTGATTGACTGCAGACTATACAGTAGAACTTGAGTTCTGCTTAGCTATACCTTAACCAATGATTTTACTGAAATTTAACTAACCAATCCTAACATATTGTAACATGATTATGTAACCAATTATATCCCACCACCTTAATTTGTTTACACCCAGCAAAATTAATTATAAAGCAGACAGAAACAATCACAGAACCAGACAGAGATTATACAGACAAACAATAGCAAAGTGGGAACTCTAATGACAAAACAATACAGAAGTGAGGATTTCACATCCCAGCTAATGATAAGTGAGTTCTTGCCAGACAGGATGCTCTCAAACTAAGTTTCCTTTTACATCTTCTAGGCACTTCCCTTTCTCTGGGGGCGATAGGCATTATCAGGACAGGATTGTATTCCTAACAGCCCAATAGCACCTTATTTCAATGTGACTAGTTTGGAATGTGAGGATGTGACCAGTCGCTTCCCAGCTTATGGCTGCCTCTGCTGCTTAGCCAAAGGCCTTAGCCTAAGAACAGGGCCTCAGACTGTCACAGTAAGAGAAGGACCTTACACTGGCAGACAGTGATTTTGATTCTCTCTTTTATACCTCTATAACTAGCCAAGTGATAAGAATACACCTAAATTCTTAGAGTACAGGCCTTTACAGACAGGCCTGAATATCTATATCCTAACAGTATGTGCTAACACTTAAATTCTATAACAAATAATTGTAGCCTGAGGCTGCTTTAGCTTGCTTTTAGGATTGAACAAGCCTCCACTTGCCCTCAGAACTGGGCATGCACAAAAAGGTGTCATTAAGCCACCTTCACCCTCTGGTCTTGTGCCACGCATAACTGTTTGCTGGCTCTAAGGATTTGGCTCAATATGGCTGTATCTTTATTTGAGCTAGACAATGCACATATAAAAGAGAAAAGGAGTAGTAGTGGCACCTTAGAGACTAACCAATTTATTTGAGCATAAGCTTTTGTGAGCTACAGCTCACTTCATCGGACTCATTTCTTTTTGCGAATACAGACTAACACGGCTGCTACTCTGAAACATATAAAAGAGAGTTGCTTTGTCTACTACACTTCACGTCGATTACTCTACAGCTTGATGCTGCAGCCCAATGTCCCAACTCCATTGTTTCCTCCTTAGGTGTGAGATGTCCTGGAGCGGAAAACTAATTAATTGGGAATACTGTAAAAATCATCAATTTTTCACTAATTCATTTTCTCTTTTTAGTCATACAAATCTAGGACCCTACCAGCTAAATAACCTAGTATATTAATCTCTTGTGTATCACTAATTTAAAACCTTGCTTATCCTACTTACTTGAGTTACCTTATTAAATTTTCAGTGTTATTTATTTGTAACTGATCCTCCTGTTTTGTTCCCTAACTGCGTTTGCATAGTCACATACCAGTTTATTATTCTCACTCTCAAAAATACCAGGGACAATAAATATAAATGACAAATGGCATCGTAAGATCAGAAATGTCACTGTTTTCCATTGCTAACTGGCGCTTATTTACAAGATGTTTAACATACTGGCGGAGCTGTAGAATTACAACAAATGATACTCAATAGAGCAATTGATGTCCTTTTTCTCCTGCATCACAGACAGAAAACGAAAAACAAATGACAATGAAAATTAATGTGGTCTATTTTTTTTAAAAGTTAGCACACCCAAACAATCATTTTTTCAACTTGAATTGACAATGCCTCAAATTGTAGCCATTATTTTTCTCTGAAAAATAAAACCGAGTGAAAGACATCTGTGAAAGCTAGCAGGAAACACAAAGCAAAAGCACACAGCTGTCCAGAGTTACAAAGAGTATACATTTATTCTATCATCTTCAGATATGGCAGAAAACTTCATTTTTGGCTATCAAAGGTATGTGTTGAAACATCCCTGAATGAAAAGCTTTATGCAATATGAGAGTTGAAGGTTTTTTCAATTTTATTTCATGCCTGTGAATAAAGCTAGACAGAAAGCACTTAAGATCTCCAGCTGTCCACAGTTCAGGTACAACACAGACTGCAGAAATGCCAGTGTCCCATACACCTCCTCACCGGATTGCCTCAAACCTGTTTTGAAAGGACCATATCTGGGAGTCTTAGGGTCATGTATTCCATATGCCCAATCTTTGTCCCCATTCTGACTAAGCCAATAAGTAGAGGTGAACATAAGGAACTGACATAAAAGCAACAGCTCAGTTCTTGAGGACGTAGTTTATTTTACAAACTATTTTTCTAGTTCATATGGATTCCCAAATCACTGTCAGATGGAAAAGATTTAAGATGCACTTTTGAACCAGAAGTTTAGAAGTGGATGGCTTTAAACCCTCATTATCAGTCTCTGGAATGTTATTTTGACGCAGTAATGATAACTACTTAAAATATGATCATCATTAAGGCTTGTATATGCACATATATTATTCCCACATTAAAATCTGTAGCTTTATAGAGGCTGCAACATTAAAATATAACCTGTATGCAGAACACATACAAATAGTGCCTTGAAAACTCTAAGCCTTAAAATGGCTATATTTTTATTCTGCATTGCTTTATATATTTCCATGTTTTGTGCCAATTATAATAATAATATTTTTCACTTATAGTACCCTTCAGCAGAGAATCTCAAAGTGCTCGACTTGCAATAACGAATTAAGTATAGCCTCATAATATACAAAAGTAATATTTCTTCCATTTTACAAATGGGACAGGTTCAGTGACTTACTCAAAGATTAGAATTAGAATCCAGGTGTCCCAATTCCCAATTCTGTGCCTTTACCCCAGAAGTGGGTAACTTAATCTAACCTAAACTCCATGTTCCCCAAA
Organism: Chelonia mydas; assembly: GCF_015237465.2. Classification (NCBI taxonomy): domain Eukaryota; kingdom Metazoa; phylum Chordata; order Testudines; family Cheloniidae; genus Chelonia; species Chelonia mydas. The sequence goes on along the minus strand of NC_057850.1, from coordinate 68,460,291 downwards.
TGAGCAGTGGATAAACTCCGTTTGCCTACATTTCCCCTTAGCTGCACTACTGCTTGACCCCTGTCAGGAATGAAGGTCTCCAGCTGGCCTGGGATCAGCTAGCTAACCACAGCTGAAACTCCTAATGGGCCAGGTCACCTGATTTTCAGTGTTGCCAGGACTACTCTTAAACCTAGCAGTAGGACTTGGCCAGTGGCTATTCAATGTTTATCCTGCAGGTGCGAGTGCTCCTGTGCCTCCCCATTCTCATGCTCAGCTTTGCTCCAGTCCTGTTCTTGCCTAGTTTTCGGACCCTGCTCTCCTGCTTGGTTTCTGACTCTCAGTTCCTGACTGTCTTGGCTCTGAGCACTCAGCCTCACCACCCATGCCCTGCTCCATGACAACCTCTATGTACCCCTAACCTTTCTATTATTTTGTGTATATATTTCTGACTTTAGCTTGCTTTAAAAAACATACTTTTTGTTTAGCAAATAGAGCAAAAAGTTAATTTCCAGTTCCATGAGAGCGGCGACTGCTTCAAGAGCTTCTGAGCTGTTCTGTGTGTGAGGTCGGAACACGCTTTGAAAGCTACTATTATAGAAACACTTCAGAAGAGTTGATGCTAAGCAAAGTGACCAAAAAGTATAACTTATTTGTCTTGTATTCTATTAAACTTTTAATTATTTACATGCCTCCTTTAAATTCTTACTTCACTTGAGGCTGTTGGCATCCTGTTATTAAATTCAGATGAATAGATGATTTGGAAAAATGGTTTTATTCTCTTTTGCCTTTGGCTGGGTGGGAAGTCTCATAATTGTTCCATGAAATATATATGTGTGGTCTGCATTGTTTTCCACTTTTAGAACCTTTTGTTCACAGCAAATTCCCTTTTCTCCACCATGGCCTGTGCCTGTTCCCTTGAATTTCATAAGGATTTTAACCACTGACCTCCATGGAAGGAAGACAAGCCCCTTTGTACACCCCTTCTCATTTAGGTACCCACATAGCCCAGTGACATTAGAAAGGATTGTTTTCTTTCTGTTTTTTCTGAGAAGCCTTCCATCCCCCCCTTTAGAAATTTGTAATTACATTTAATTCACATGTTACAGAGAGAGAGAAAGAGCATCATGGTCTATAATGGGTAGGCACTGACAATTAAATGGGCAGGGACCAGGTTCCTCCAGTGCATCTGAGGAGACAGCAGAACTCAGGACAAGGAGCATTGGTGACTTTAAGTTTATAAGCCATTGTTGCACATCTCTGATCCTAGGCAATTTGTGTGCTGAATGCCCAGGAATCACTGAGTCAAGGGAAGCCCTAGCTACTACCCTTTTACCTAACCACACACTATGCACTCGCAAATAGGATGGAGGTGGACAGCATAGGTGTTGCTATGACAGCTCTGTGCCACTAGATGATCTCAATACTGACTACATCTGACTACCCCAATGTAAGGGCCACTTTATACTAGTAGTGGGAGATGCAGCTGTCACAGTGCATGGAAAAAAATCTGGCCCAGAGTGTTTGCCCCAAAGAGACTAAGGTTTCATGTCATGAGTGGGTAACATACAACACTGATAGTGCAGCTTGTAAAATTAATTAGTGTAAATAAGTTATTCCTGTCTTCCAGCCTTTTTTCTCTTCCCAACTTGTTAATGCCTATCTTGCTTCAGTCTTCACTAAAAAGGTTAATGATGACCAGACACTCAACACAATTAATAACGACAACTATGGGAAGGGAATGTAAGCCAAAATAGGGAAAGAACAGGTTAAAGAATATTTAGACAAGTTTAGATGTATTCAGGTAACCTGGGCCTGATGAAATTCACCCTAGGGTATGTAAGGAACTAGCTGAAGAAATCTCAGAGCCATTAGCAATTATTTTTGAGAACTCCTGGAAAATGGGAGAGGTCCCAGAAGACTGGAGAAGGGCAAATATAGTACCTATCTTTAAAAAGGGGAACAAAGAAGACCCAGGGAATTATAGACCAGTCAGCCTAATCTCAATACATGGAAAGATAGCAGAGAAATATTATTAAACAATCAATTTTAAGAACACATCATGACAAATCAACTTAATTTCCTTTTAGGATTATTGACCTAGTAGATGGGGGACTCGGGGGGGGGGGGGTGGTGGTGGTTAGCAGTAGATGTGATATACCTTGATTTTAGTAAGGTTTTTGACACAATTCCACATGACTTTCTCACAAGCAAACTAGGGAAATGTGGTCTAGATGAACTTACTATAAGGTGAGTGAACAACAGGTTGAAAGACTGTACTCAGCGAGTAATTATCAATGATTTATTGTCAAATTCGGAGGGTATATCTAGTGGGGTTCTGCAGGGGTCAGTCTTGATTCCAGTACTATTCAATATTTTCATTAATGACTTGGGTAATAGAGTAGAGAATATGCTTATAAAATTTGCAGAGGACACCAAGCTGGCAGGGGTTTCAAGCACTTTGGAGGACAGGCTTAAAATTCAAAAGGACCTTGACAAATTGGTCTGAATTCAACAAGATGAAATTCAATAAAGACAAGTGCAAAGTACTTCACTTTGGAAGGAAACATCAAATGCACAACTGCAAAATGGGGAATAACTGCCTAGGTGGTAATACTGCTGAAAAGGATCTAGGGGTTATAGTGGACCACAAACTGAATATGATACAGCTGCAGAAAAGGATAATATGATTCTGGGGAATATTGACAGGAGTGTTGTGTGTGAGACACAGAAGGTAATTGTCCCACTTTACTCAGCACTGGTGAGCCCCCAGCTAGAGTGCTGTGTATAATTCTGAGTGTCACACATTAGGAAAGATGTGGACAAATTGGAAAGAGTCCAGAGGAGAGCAACAAAAATGATCAAAGGTTTAGAAAACCTGACCTATGAGGAAAGGTTAAAAAAACTGGGCATGTTAGTCTTGATAAAAGAAAGCTGAGGGGAGACCTGATAACAGTCTTCCAATATGTTAAGGGTTGTTGTAAAGAAGATAGTGATTAATTGTTCTCCATGACCACTGAAGGTAGAACAAGAAGTAATAGGCTTAATCTGCAGCAAGGGAGATTTAGTTTAGATGTTAGGAAAAACTCTCTAACTTTAAGGGTAGGTAAGCCCTGGAATAGGCTTTCATGGGAGGTTGTGGAGTCCCCATCATTGGAAGCATGTAAAAACAAGTCAGGGTTGGTCTAGAATTATTTGATCCTGCCACAACTCAGGGGGCTGGACCTTTGAGCCCTACATTTCTAAGATTCTATGGTTGATGGAGATTTCCTGACCAGCTCTACATTTATCCACACATATGTGGTTTAGCCAACTTTTCTCTATATTAATGATCTATTTGTAAATTTAAAATAAAATTTTCAGCATGTTGAAGTACTGGACTACTGCAGTGTAAATTAAATCCAGAATCAATGATGCCACAGCATGTATGGTATTGAATTACTCAGAAAGGATGTAAAATTTCATTACTTCATGTATGACAGCTAAAATATTTCTCTTTTCATTTTTGTTGTCTTATTCTCTTCTACTGCATCAAGACATGTAATCTGGCTCTTCTAATGTTCTTTAATGGTCTAGGAAACAAAAGTTGGGCATGGTTTGAGAAAAGATTACTGGTCCAGGTCTGTCCAAAAGCTCTGACTGATTTGTACCATGCTGGAGACACAGAGGAACCATACAAAGAGTTTAACTAGCTAGTTAAAAAGTGGTGTATAGATGCTGCACATCATTGGAACAATGGAAAACAGGAAAAAAAACCAGAGGCCAATCTAGCACAAGTTATTTAATTAATTAGCAACATCTGAAGTGCCAAATTAATTGCTTGGAGACAAACAAGTGGCTCCAATGGACTTCAGAAGGAGCCTTTCATGCATTTCTTTTGAAAGGGTTTGGCCCTCACTAGCCTGTGTGCAGAGGCGGTGCTAGGCATAAGCAGACTGAGCAATTGCTTATGGCCCCAAGCAGCTCAAGGGGCCCCCTATTCACTTTGTATTATGCATTGTGCGTGAGGGTGTGGGAAATATTCCTGCTTAGGGCTCCCCAGGAGCCAGCAATGCCTCTGCCTGTGTGTCTCCAACCTGCCCTCTGTTTGCTTTGATTCCTGTCTTGCATTACATGAGCATTCAAACTCCCCCCTGGAGTCTATGGTAGTTTTGGTTGTGCAAGGAATGCAAGATAAGGCTCTTTGTGATTCCAGGTCTAAATTCTCCTGTCACTTATTCTCGTTGGGATGGCCCTGATGTAACTGTTTATGTTTAATGTAACTACTGTACATGCATAAGAATTAGTAATATATTCATTTGCTAGCATTGCCAGTGCTTTATAGGTTAACCTTGTAGGTTTGCCACTACACCACAAACTCACATTTGCAAGGATTTGTAATTCATCCATATAAACTTTTTTCAGCTCAGAAGATTTCAGGTCCCTATATACAAGCAGTTTCAAAGATTAAAATAAAATCCATGTAATTTATACTCCAGGAGTATGCCACTAATGGGTGTTCAAGTACAGGGGTTTTATTGCCAGGTAAGGAAAAAGTGACGTAAGCTTCTGAAAGTGAAATATTGGAAAGCTTTAGTAAGTACATAATGGAGGTGATGCCCTTTTGGTATTTTAAACTATGGCTGATGAACAGCTGAATAACAGGGACCGCAAGACTTATAACATTTGTTTCTTAAGTCTTTTGCATACGCTATTCTTAATATTTTGATGATATCTATAGTACTAAAAAATAAACAACTGAGGTTTATAGAGTGATACTTAGTTCAGAAATTGCTTTAATAGACTACATTCACATTGTAGTTTATTCTGCTGTCTATTTTCATAGTCATTCTTGAAAGCTTAATCTTTCTATCTTAAATATTTTTAAAGTTCAACTGAATTTTTTGTTAAGACTGATCTCTGAGGAACTCGGCTAGTAGTCTCACTCCAGCTTGACAGTTCACCTGTTTCAATATGACCCATTGTAGTCACTCCTTTAACTATTTCCTTATCCACCTTTCAATTCTCATATTAATCCCCATCTTTTCCAATTTAACTAATAATATTTCATGCGGAATTGTATGTAATGCTTTGCTAAAATCCACGTAGATTAGACCTACTGCATTTCCTTTGTCTAAAAAAAATCAGTTGTCTTCTCAAAGAAGGAGATCAGATTGATCTGGCACGATCTACCTTTTGTAAGACCATGTTGTATTTTATCCCAATTACCATTTACCTCTATGTCCTCAACTACTTTCTCTTTCAAAATTCGTTCCAAGACCTTCCATACAATTGAGGTCAAACTAACAGACCTATAGATTCCTGGATCACTTTTTTCCCTTTCTTAAAAATAGGAACTATATGAGCAATTCTCCAGTCATAGGGCGTGACCCCCAAGTTTACAGGTTCATTAAAAATCCTTGCTCTTGGGCTTGCAATTTCATGTGCTGGTTCCTTTAATATTTTTGGATGGAGATTATCTGGGCCCCCTGATTTAATCCCATTAAGCTATTTGAGTTTGACTTTCACTTCAGATGTGGTAATTTCTACTTCCATATCCTTGTTCCCATTAAACTATCCCTGCCACTATCCCTGAGCTCTTCATTACCCTTATTAAAAACTGAGGCAAAGTATTTGTTTAGGTGTTGGGCCATGCCTAGATTATCTTTAATCTTCACCCCATCCTCAGGGCTCAGCAGTCCCATTTCTTCTGTTCTTGTTTTCTTTTTATTTACATGGCTATAGAACCTTTTGCTATTGGTTTTAATTTCCTTTGCAAGGTCCAACTCTGCTTGTCTTCTGGCAGGTCTGACTTTATCCCTACATGTTTTGACCTCCTCCAAAAGGTAGCTTTCCTTGCTGGTTCATCCCATTTTCCATTCCTTGTAGGCTTTCTGATTTCTCTTAATCATCTGTTTGAAATGCTTGCTCATTCAGCTTGGTCTGCAACCCTTCCCTATGAAGCTTTCCCCTTGCTTGGGATGCAGACTTCAGATACTTTAAATCAAAGATGGCTTTCTATACCAACATGTGAGTGTAAGGTATTGCATTTTTTTATTGCTTTATCTGTTTTTGTCACTCAGCCTGTCACATCAGCCTGTGAGCCTGTGGAAAATATAAGATTAAATGATTAACCAGTTAAAACTGTTGAAAATGTTAATGCTTATTTTAATCTCAAGCCAACACAATCAATACTGATTTTCCTGGTTGAAAAGACCTATTGAACACAAGCTGGGAAAATAAGAGGAAAATTTGATAGTTGAGCATTTCTTTCCTTACCACCTGTAAATAGTACATAGATTGCATGTGCAAAAAATCCAAAAATATGCAGACATACTTTTAAAATTATGCAGTTTGTGAAATGCTATAGATTGGACTGAGTAGAGATATTAACAGATAGTGGGGGGAACAGATTATGGCTAACAAAAAATCAAACCTAGAAAAACTCTTGGCGCTCTTACAGTCCCTGACAGATTTTCATTTGGATTGGGCTTGGCAATCTTGTGCTACTTATATCAGGGCTGCTTTGGGCAGGGATCACCCAAAGTGCATTGAGTGTTGACACTGAGAATAGTATCAGGGCTCTTAGAGAAGTTATTACAATTCTGAAGCCCACAACTTTAGCACCAAAGATAGGAAAGCCTAGAGGGGCTTTAGCAGTTCATTTAAATTCACTGGGGTTCCTTTCGGTTCTATTTCTGAAACTATACGCCTAGTTATTGTTCTTCTCATCCCCTTCTATTTTTTCCTCCAGCACCATTATCCTCCAGCCACCTTCCTTACATTTCTTCTCATTACTGCCTCTGCTATGCTAAAGACTGAGAGAGATTCAAAGGTTCAGGTTTGAAGAAGCATCCTATCCAAACCTCATGTCTGTAAAACCAATCTGGAAATCATACCCGTAATTGCTTTCTAATGAGATTTTTGCTATTCCACTTCTTCCTCATTTGAAGGCATTGAGAGTTTGGCCTAAGAAACAACAGCTGGATTTCGCTCTGTAAGACATTTGCCCTCACAGTATTTTGGCAATTCCAATCCCTGATGGAAACTGGAAGTAAAACACTTTTACAAAGATTCAAAGTTATAAAGGAGATTCAGTTTGAGTTAGTTTGTCAACATGAGTGAAAGTTTGTGGATAGTGGCAGATGAAGCTTAGATCTCTGTAGTGGCAGAACAGGGAGACATGATGTGCAGAACTGGTAATTAGCTGTTAGGTACGCTGGAATGCAGTGTAGGAGTTAGAAGGAACTGGTAGATTGAGCAGAGGATTTGGTGGAGTGTGTGCCTGCACAGGTGACCCTTCAAATCAAGTCACGTGACTTGCCCAGGGGATGTGAGGTAAATAACAAAATGTGTGTGACTCAGATATCTGACTTGTATTTTATAGACTACCTCTGCTGGTGGCTGGCTGAGGACTTGCAATGTAACATCTGCCTTGGGGACGGGAGACAGAGAAAACTAGAAGGGGAAGTCCAGAGCACATCAATGGCATGTGGTAACACAGGACCAAGCCTACCTAATCTCAGGATTTTAGCCTGAGGGCTCAGGCGTTTGGAGGATTCCGCAGCCATACAGGACTGGTTGCAAAAGAGCAGGACTTTTGGTATGTCCTTCATTGTTGCAGGTATCATACCTATAACGGCCACAGTGAAGAAATTGGAATCAAATAGGGACTAGAGAGAGAGAGAGGCCCTGTCAGAGCGGGTTGCAAAGAAGACAGCTCCTGAGCCATTGAGCACCACACTTAGCAGCATTCACTTAAAGCTGGGGAGAGATTATTTCCCTGATTAAAAACAATAAATAAAATTAGGTGCCTATTTTTTTTCTGAATGGGACCGGTCAGCCAAGAGGAAAATCCCAGGCTCTTCTTTTTTCTTCTGTATAGGCAAGCATTCAAAGGAACCACTCCAGGCCCAAAGCTAAAAGAAGAGGAGGGAGCACGGTGAGGATGATCTGCAACAAAAGTAAGGGTAAGAGGATCCTGGAAGGCTTGGTCTGACGGAGTGGAGGGGACTTGGCAGGAAAAGTGACATTGTTTTAATGTGAGGAAGAAGGTTGGAGAGAGGAACATGGAGAAGCTGAGGGAGCAGGAATGGGAGACGGGTGACAGATAAAATGTCTGGCTGTTTAGGGAAATGGTTGGAAACAAGAACTTGGACCCTGAGAAGTGGGGCAACTGAGGCAAGCTGCTTGCAAGGCAACCGTAGGCCACAAGGGGGTGCTCAGGAGGTGGACAGCCAACTTACATTCATAAAAGAAAAGGAAAGCACCTGACTATGCTGAGCAGTGATGTTCACTATTTATTCAAACAATGGGTACAACAAGAGTAGTAGCAGTAGAAGTTGCTCCACCTCACTTAGTCAGTGTGACTCGGAGGATTCCTTCTAGGGATGAAAGATTTTCCAGGTCTATTTAACTTTTGGTCTCATGACTGAGGCAGTCAACAAAGGTGATCATTATAAAGGCACTGGTTGTACTGTGGACACCAGTCCATGACCTCCAGCTCTATTCCTATAGTGTAGGCAGCCTAGTTCTCAGATTTGAACCAAGTTTTTGAACTAGGCTATTGTCATAAATATAAAGGGAAGGGTAACCATCTTTCTGTCCACAGTGCTATAAAATCCCTCCTGGCCAGAGGCAAAACCCTTTCACCTGTAAAGGGTTAAGAAGCTAGGATAACCTCGCTGGCATCTGACCAAAATGACCAATGAGGAGACAAGATACTTTCAAAGCTGGAGGGGGGGAAAAAAGGGTCTTTTTGTCTGTGTGATGCTTTTGCTGGGAACAGATCAGGAATGCAGCTCAGAATTGTAGCTCACAAAAGCTTATGCTCAAATAAATTGGTTAGTCTCTAAGGTGCCACAAGTACTCCTTTTCTTTTTGCGAATACAGACTAACACAGCTGCTACTCTGAAACCTGTAAAAAGTTAGTAAGTAATCTAGCTAGAAATGCATTAGATTTCCTTTTGTTTAATGGCTGGTAAAATAGCTGTGTTGAATGGGATGTATATTCCTGTTTTTGTGTCTTTTTGTAACTTAAGGTTTTGCCTAGAGGGATTCTCTATGTTTTGAATCTGATTACCCTGTAAGGTATTTACCATCCTGATTTTACAGAGGTGATTCTTTTACCTTTTCTTTATTAAAATTCTTCTTTTAAGAACCTGATTGCTTTTTCATTGTTCTTAAGATCCAAGGGTTTGGGTCTGTGTTCACCTGTACCAATTGATGAGGATTTTTATCAAGTCTTCCCCAGAAAAGGGGGTGTAGGGCTTGGGGGATATTTTGGGGGAAGACGTCTCCAAGCGGGCTCTTTCCCTGTTCTTTGTTTAACATGCTTGGTGGTGGCAGCATAGGGTTCAAGGACAAGGCAAAGTTTGTACCTTGAGGAAGTTTTTAACCTAAGCTGGTAAGACTAAGCTTAGGGGGTCTTTCATGCAGGTCCCCACATCAGTACCCTAGAATTCAGAGTGGGGAAGGAACCTTGACAGCTATATTCAAATCAATAGCCTATGAGTTAAAGGATCCATGTTACCAATCCTTTCAGTCATTCCTGGTACACCATTTGTCACAAAGTTTCCCAGCAATAGATCTATTTTCTTTCATTGTTAATGTTAGAAGTGCTATTTCTTCCTGGCAATTCTAATGCTCACTATTAAGCAAATGAATTGTGACTGGCATTGCAGCAATTTTAATCGCTGCACAAATCTTGTCATGTATCTTTTTCCACTTACTCATGTCAAACAAAACATGTTTCTCTTGTAGTCAGTTCTTTAGCAAAGTGGAGCCATCTGCTATAGTGCGGCGCAGTTTCATCATGCAGACGGTAAGAAAGCTACCAAATAGCTCAACACAAATGAGCCTGGCAGTGAGGTTTATATTTGCCGTGTGGTACTGAAAGGGGAGCTTTGGAGATTTTGGACCTGCTCCTCAGCTTTATCGAACTCACAATTGGGTCAGCCAGGAGAGTATATGAGGGGAAGGTGTCTAACAGTCACCTTTCTGCCTCTGTCAATCCTCTGGATGCCAGAGGCTGAAACTGCCCTTGACATCATTTAGAACTGGGTAGCTATAAATTGCACCAGTGGGATTGGTCCAATAGGCCAAGGGCCAGGTGAAGGCTGGACTCTCTGCTTCTGCCCACTCCCATACGTGGCAAGGAAGGGAGTTGGCAGTGGTAGGAAGAAGTAGAAAAACAAAGGTGTGAGTGGGTGGTATAAAGCTGGTATACCTGGCTTTACACTAGCTCAGTAGTCTCCCACACTAGGGGACTCCTGTTAGGGCTGTTTTGAGATCTTTCTGGGCCACTCTAGTTGTGCAAAGAGACCTCAACAAGGGCTGAGGATCTGGCTCTGTGTCTCTTTTCTAGCTCATTTTTAAAGTTGTACATCATGAAGTCTGTTCAGTATCTCCCTAACAACACATGGCAAAGAGTTTTTGCAGAAATAATACCTGGAATGCACATACTTTGTGTCTGAACCAGGGGCATGTGCAAGGGGAGGGGACAAACAGGGGCACAGGCTCCCTCAGTCAGTGGGGGCACAGAACTCCGTCCAGGGCTGGGCAGGGAAAGTGAGCTCCTCCAGCCCTGGGCGGGAGATGACAGCTCCTCGAGCCCTGGGGTTGCCAGGGGAGAGCCAGCTCCTCTGGCTGCTGGGGAAGAGTGAGCTCCACCAGCCCTGGTGGTTAAGGAGGAGAGCCAGCTGCTCTGGCCCCAAGGCCATGGGTGGGGAGGAGCCAGCTCCTCCAGCTATAGGGTGCACAGAAAGTGCTCCTCCAAAAGCATCCAAATTTTTATTCTTGTGCATGCCCCGGTCTGAACAATTTTTTATACTTTATTTTTAATTTTAAAAATTCAATTGTCTTGCACTTTTAACATTTCATCTCAATGTTTAGAGAATATGCAGCAAGAAATAGTTACCTGTTTCACAAATATGCTTTGCTTATTCCTTCCCTGTGTAAGTCATTCAAAATCTCATGAGCCTTCTCCAAATCAAAATTATTTCAGCAAGAGAGTATTTTCCTGTCAATGTCAGTGTAATTGATGTCATGCTTCTCAAATAAAATATTTCACATAAAGTTGGGATTTATTAGTTTCATAGGAGTCTTTTGGAATTTAAAATCCAGCTTCTATTAAAATCAGTCTGAGCCTTTCAACTGAATCATAGAATATCAGGGTTGGAAGGGACCTCAGGAGGTCATCTAGTCCAACCCCCTGCTCAAAGCAGGACCAATCTCCACCTAAATCATCCCAGCCAGGGCTTCATCAAGCCTGACCTTAAAAACCTCAAAGGAAGGAGATTCCACCAGCTCCCTAGCCAACGCATTCCAGTGTTTCACCACCCTCCTAGTGAAAAAGTTTTTCCTAATATCCAACCTAAACCTCTCCCACTGCAACTTGAGACCATTACTCCTTGTTCTGTCATCTGCTACCACCGAGAACAGTCTAGATCCATCCTCTTTGAACCCCCTTTCAGGTAGTTGAAAGCAGCTATCAAATCCCCCCTCATTCTTCTCTTCTGCAGACTAAACAATCCCAGTTCCCTCAGCCTCTCCTCATAAGTCATGTGTTCCAGTCCCCTAATCATTTTTGTTGCCCTCTGCTAGACGTTTTCCAATTTTTCCACATCCTTCTTGTAGTGTGGGGCCCAAAACTGGACACAGTACTCCAGATGAGGCTTCACCAATGTCGAATAGAGGGGAACGATCACGTCCCTCGATCTGCTGGCAATGCCCCTACTTATACATCCCAAAATGCCATTGGCTTTCTTGGCAACAAGGGCACACTGTTGACTCATATCCAGCTTCTCGTCCACTGTAACCCCTAGGTCCTTTTCTGCAGAACTGCTGCCTAGCCATTCGGTCCCTAGTCTGTAGTGGTGCATGGGATTCTTCTCTCCTAAGTGTAGGACTCTGCAATTGTCCTTGTTGAACATCATCAGATTTCTTTTGGCCCAGTCCTCTAATTTGTCTAAGTCCCTCTGTATCCTATCCTTACCCTCCAGCGTATCTACCTCTGCTCCCAGTTTAGTATCTTCATGTGCGTTGGATTGTGCCCTTTATGAAGAAAATCTTTTTTTAATTTATTTTTGTACACACAAAATTGTTGTTACTCAGATTGTTGCATAGGAGATTCATACGCATCATTTCCATTAAAGTCAAAGACAGCTACATGGCTTAATTTAAAGACCTTTTAAAAAATACTCCTACATTGTTATACACTCTTCCCCAAATTAATTAGTTAGCCCAGCTATGCATATGTAACTCTCCTAAGCATTTAGCCATTTTTGTTGGTCTTCTCTGACCAATGTGTCTGATCACATTAAGGTAAATGATCATTCTTTTTCTTCCACTACCATAAAGGAGATGTCTGGAAAAATGTGCAGTTTATTTTATTGATAACATCGCTTTGTGAATCTTTCATTTTGGAAATAATCACTTATTAAAGGCTCTAACCAGTTACATAGAATCATATATTCTCGCTTGACCTTTCCCTTTGTCCTTACTGCAGTCTCTTAAGAACTTTCAGTAGATAGGAATCTGACCTTCATTACTCCTTCTCTTCTTACCATACCTGCACCCCACCAATACCCAAATTCTGGACCCCAACAAGTTATCTTCTACTAAGACATTCTCATATGCTTTACCAAACCTCAATCCTTTCAATGGACTGAATTATACCCATCTCCATGTCAGTGTGCTGCTCTTGTATGGAAATGTATGCTATAGTCTTGGAACTGATAAAGGTGCTGTAGTTAGATGACAGGGTTGTGAGGCAGGAAATTGGAAGTATATTCCTGGCTCTGCTACAAGTTTCTTGTGTGACCTCGGCCAAGTCACTTAACCTTTTTGTGCTTAAACTTTCCCCATCTGCAAACTAGGGATAATATTTCTCCATACCTAACAGGAGCATTGTCAGCATTGCATTATTAATGCTAGCAATATGTACAGATATTACAGTAATGAGAACCATAGGAAGGACTATAAATAGTGATTGTTTACAGTCTATACATACCAGGTAATAGGCTTTCATTTTAATCTTTTTAGGCAATACACCATTAAAGGAAAGTAATGCTATGATTAGGTTTTATAGATTCATAGCTGCATTTTGGAGTTTAACATTTATGAACACTTGCCCGACAGCTTGCATTTCCTAGAAACCTGTTCAGTAGAGACATGAGTGGTATTGGTTATAGGCACACTAGCATGCACCTCACATCTGCTGGGCTAGAGGCAATGGACATAGTTTTCAGGAGTGGAGAAAACTCCCTAGGACCTCTAAAGTGCTCCATTTGATATGTAGAGAGATGCAACAAGCTTCACACACACAGCGCAAAGGGAATGGCTATAAAATAGTTTGACATTAGTGTAACAATTCTGTGAGGAAACGAAAGCAAGCTGTTCATCCTATCAAATGCTTCCGGGCCAAATATTTTAGTGAGATTTTCAAAAGTTCCTAAGGGCCAGATTTTTAAAGTACCACTAGTCACCTGACTCCCACTGAAATCAATCAGATTGTGAGATACAATGGATGCTAATATTCAAAATATACAGCTGGCACACAGATATACCTCTTCTGTTGAAAAAATGCCACATCACCAGTATGTTCCAATGCTTGTTTATTGGAGTGCACCACACAGTGGGATGCCAGGAAGACACTGGGTTGTGGGAGAGGTAAAGAGCAAAATCTCTCTTCCATCTCTGCTACTCTGCAGAAATCCATTTAGAAAAGGGCAATGGCTGGAACCAACAGGACGGTCAGGGTCGGCTGCCTTACAGGCCCCAGAGCAGGTGGAAACAGAGGCAATCCTCAGATCAGGAGAAGATTGTGGCTCATAGCACAGATCTTTGACTAGTAAGATTGTTTATCTGAAAGTGTTATTTTGAACTGGCTGCTATATCTGAAGGGGAAAGCTTTCATTGGGTTGGATTTGCATGTAGAAAGGGAGAGTGCCTGTGGGGCTAGCTAGAGGCTAGCCTGTGACAGCCTGGAAGAAACAGGCAGATATGGGAAGAGTAACTGGCTCAAGCTCCCTTTTGGTAATTGCTGGCTGGTGGGGGGAAGTGCTTTGATGAACTAACTGGGACCCAGTCCTCCCTTTGTATCAAAGGGCTTCTTCCCATGCTTAGGCCCAGTACATCAAAGCAGTTCAAGGCTCATAGTCCTATTCAACTAACCATTAAGCCTAAGAGTTCAGGTATCAGTGAGGGGAAAACCCAAACAAATATCTACTTCTAACTCGCTAGGAAACTTTGCTCCTTACTGTATGAGAAGTATCTATCCAGTGATCCATGTGTTCATCTTTTCCACACTGAATCTTTGTTCCTGGGGCTGAATGCGGGAGCAAGGCAGATACTCCAGCATGTATGGGAAGTTCCACATTCAATAAATGGCCATCTCCCACACTTGTGAGAATGGAGATGAGTCGCACGATTTTAGTGAAATATTTCTGTGGAAAGTCATTTGGTTGCTGAGGGAAAGGTGACTTAATGGGTAAGTAGGTCCTAACCCATTGTAGACTGGATTAATTTGTGGTGCAATTTGTCACAAATAGGTGCTGATTAAGGGGATCTGTTATGTAAAAAATAAGATGAAATTGGTGGGTCCCACCAATTTTGAGTTTACAACAGACAAGTATAATTGACATAATAGAAAATAAGATGGTAAAGAAGTATAGCAAAATGTCCCCCTGGATCATATATACTTACATCCTTATAAAGATAGGGAACAGCAAAGATACCAGAAAAAGTAAGTGGAGATCACCAGAAGAGGAACTGGCTGCTATAAGAGGAAGAGGAAGCTTGTTTGTTTTCAGGCTTCCACCATTCAATCATCCCTGGTATCTCAGTTAGGGACTGGTCTGACCATTCTCTTATACCCTTTTTCCTTACGTCCTACACGCCTCCAGGACCAGATTTGATTTATGACTCAGCCCAGGTTTGTCATTCCAGGAGACCATAATTAAGGTTCTGCTTGCTAGCATAAGCTAATTGTGTCACTGCATTTCCCAATCATTTCAATGCATAAAAGTTTTTTTTTTCATGTACCCCCCAAAATTGCCTAGAAATTTATTTCAAGCTTCTGTAATGTATTTGTTAGTTACACGCTACATATTACAAAATATTGCTAAATCTTACAACCTTAAGTTAAGCAGTCATGCTAACTATCAAAATTACTAATGTGCCTCGTAGATCTCAACTTATTGCCAGGCCTACCTTAGCTGTTATACAGATTCTTTCCCCCCCCTTCCTTGCCTTATAGGTCTAATAGATTTACTATCTTCATGTATTTTAATATGCCTTAGAACATGAGATATCATTTTAATATTGTACCCTAAGATCAGATGGGGGGGGGGTCACAAGTCCCTCCCAGGGAGGGTGTTGAATATCAGGTCAATAAACTACTTCATAAAATGAAATTGAGATAAACTTTGCAGCAATTTGTTTCTTAGACTAGAGGCATATCCATTTCTCTCTTCCCTCATGTTGTGTGTGATTATAATTGCATCCTGTTGATGCTGCAATGACATGGACTTCTCCATTTAACTTGTGGCTTATGGAAAGCGGTCCTGGTTGAACTGCAGGAGACAATAGCTTCATAACACCTATATTGTACCTATTAAGCTCAGAGTAACTTTTATTACCAAAGGCTTGGAATCACTTAGCAAACAGTAAGGTTGCCCTGCTGATTGGGATTACAGTATTAGAACTTAAAGGTAAATATTTTCTGTTTTTAAAAGTATATGTATGTCCATCCGGACAGCTGCACAAAGTTAAAATAATACTGTAGTATTGCCATGTCTGTATGCTAGTTATGCACAATACAGATGTTTCATCTTTACTCATGTCTTTCTACAAGTTTCCCATGTGATGTTTTGGGGTTCAACCCAAACCAGTAAGGGATTGAGTCACTGCCTGACCTGCAACTCTGGGTGACTTAAAAGCTATGTTGCTGTGTCTCACAGCCTGGACACGGACAGCCTGAATGCAGGTCACACCCTGGCTTCCACTGTCCAGTTACTGCTTGTTCTAGCCTTTTTTTACCTCTTTGCATGCTCTGTGAACTTGTGTAACTTTCATTATCCCTCAAGTCTATCTTTGCATTCTCGTCTTGCATTTAGCTTACAATTTCATCAGTCATCCATGGGCTGCTTGGCATCATGTCCTTTCTCTCTTTACACCGACATAGTGGCTATATGTATTGCTGTCTTAAACTCTTTCCAGTTTTCCTCTAAAGTGTCTCCATTTTTGTGCTCATGGGAGACATTAAGACTTTGGAAGTGTATTTCATGCATATTGTTTGTCCTCATCAGTCTGTCATCTTTTTTAGGTAGTGTAAATAGGTTTCAAAAAAAAAAAAAACCTTTAGACTCAACTGTATGGCAAACAGCTTATCACTATTACAGTTTATTGATGGGGACATTCTAGCATCAAAAACGGCTTCATGAAATCAATTTAATATTAAAATATAATCTGATTCCTTAGTGTCCCAACTTGTCTCCAGGGCTTCACCATTTTGTGAAGGCATTCACAGCGCCACAGGAGGACCTCCTTGTGTCTAGGGATGGCATAGCAACTCTCTCTCAGTCTGATGTACCCTGGTAGTTCTGGTACTGCAATGGTCTGCCCCTTCTGTGACTTGATGCTGTGGCCAGGTCACCAATTGTGTTCACCTTTCTCAGGACATACAAAGGTTCCCACAATGGATATCTTCATTGTCAGGGAAGGGGTTCCAGACCTCACTAGGCCAAGGACCCAGACTCATGACACTGAGTTTTAGGGTCTTCCTAGTCCATATTCCCCTGTATCTGGGTAGACTCCTTCACTTTCAGCTCTGTCCAGCGAATGGTTGGGGAACTCAGGCCCACCTGCTCTCCTGGTTCCAATCTAGGGTCCTGTGATCTATACCCTGCTCCCCTGGATTGCTTCCTACAAGTCTCCTTATGCAAAGCAAGATATATAAACAAAATAAAAAATAATGAATCCTAGACCTCATAAGATGTCTAGAATCAGTCTTCCCTTTGCAAGTCAGGTAGGTGCCCCAGGTAGCTGGACCTCCAGTAATGCTTCCTCTAAAGAGCTAAAAGCATACATCTGTTCACTTCACTGGATGCCTGCTTCTGACCTCCTTTGCTCCCTTCTACGTTTCTCCTCAAATCATGTATGACTTGCAAGTGTGTTGGGGTGGTGCTGCATGGACCCAAGTAGTTCTTTAATCTATCCATCTCCAGGATAGGGTGGTTTGTACATGCCATCACATTTGTATATAATCTTCTCAGGTGATGCCGAAACTACATATTTCAGATGACTAGATCATTCCTGTTTGCAAATTCAATCCCTCTGTCTCCTCTTTCATTCCTACAGCCTAACCCATGGTCTCCAGCTACGTCGGCTACTCAGCCTTTTCTTATCTTTGTGTTGAAGTCACCCATCACTATCAACATATCTCTGCTTTAAAAAAAATATTTTTTTCAAGTCATCATTAAAAATGTCCAACACATCTTCTCTACCACCTGTCGTGGGGGTGTAAACATTAGCATGCAAATATTGATTGGTGAGGTGTTCTCACCCACCATATTCTGTCAGATAGCCAAATTTGTACTACTGGCTAGGTTTTTCTTTAACATTGTTGCAATTCTTTTTGTACCTCTCACCACCTGAATAAATCAGGTCATATTCATCCTATAATTGCACAGGCCCCATACCTATCCACCTTACTTCAATAAGTCTGAGGACATAAAGTTTCAAATACTTAGCTTCTTCTGATATGTTTGAAGTTTGCTGCCTTGATAGTATTCTTACATCCATGTTGCTACTTTCATCACTCCCAAGTTTTTTTTTTTTTTTTCAATTTTCCAGTAGTAGATTTTTATACAGGATGACTGCACCTAGTAGTCCATTTAACACTGGGTACAAAGCAGCATTGATTGCATATTGGATTGTGAAGCTTCTTTGCAGATTTAATTAGGCTATTTTTCATGTTTTACATATTACAATGTGGGAGCTAGAAAGAGTACTAAAAAGTGCAAAGCAGCTGGGGAGGATGACTAGGTATGGTTACAGTTTCACGCAATATCTTGCTGTTCCTGGTTAAAAGGGGAGTGGGGTTGTTGGTTATTAATGAGTTTTGATTTTCCTTCTCTCAGGGTGGTACTAAATATTTTTAGCAGCTGAATGCACAGAACTGCAATCAAAACACAAAGTAGCACAAATTCCTGGCACATGAATGATCTGGTTAGTGTTGCCGTTTCAAAGAGTTCTGAGTACAAGTTGTATGTGGTGGAATAATCCAAACTGCAATCCATAGGTAGAGATATCTTTATGAAAGATTGTGATTTGGAGATGCTCCCTTGTAAGGGATTGTGTTGAAAATGTGTGTGAATTTGGAAATGTGCCTTGGAGGTGGGGGTTGGGAGCACCACATGGCTACGTGCAGCAGTTCACCAGAGATGCTCTCCAGTTTTTTTTACTAAAATTTTATTCTTTTCTCATTCACTACTTTGTTATTTAATGAACCCCAAGATCATTACAATATAGTTAAGGGTTTATATCAAACTGATGGGATAAGCTATCACACTTACTACTAGAACTTAGCTCTTCTGTAGCTTTCAGGATCTTGACTGATGCCATATTCATCAGTGTAAACAGCTGGAGAGAGGGAAACAGTACAGTATTATATAGAAACAAAATCAGTTATCCCTGCCATGTGCTAAATGCTATGCATTCCCATCTTCCATGTTTGCCAACATTAGCTGTCATTCATTGAGGATTATAATTCCAAAAACACAAACATGAGGTCTGATGCATTATCATATATGTGTGCATGAGTTTTCGTGAGCTACAGCTCACTTCATCGGATGCATAGCATATCGTGGAAACTGCAGAAGACATTATATACACACAGAGACCATGAAACAAAACTTCCTCCCACCCCACTCTCCTGCTGGTAACAACTTATCTAAAGTGATCATCAAGTAGGGCCATTTCCAGCACAAATGGCCCTACTTGATGATCACTTTAGATAAGCTGTTACCAGCAGGAGAGTGGGGTGGGAGGAAGTTTTGTTTCATGGTCTCTGTGTGTATATAGGTTTCAGAGTAACAGCCGTGTTAGTCTGTATTCGTAAAAAGAAAAGGAGTACTTGTGGCACCTTAGAGACTAACCAGTTTATTTGAGCATGAGCTTTCGTGAGCTACAGCTCACTTCATCGGATGCATAGCATATCGTGGAAACTGCAGAAGACTATGCATCCGATGAAGTGAGCTGTAGCTGTAGCTCATGCTCAAATAAACTGGTTAGTCTCTAAGGTGCCACAAGTACTCCTTTTCTTTTTGTGTGTATATAATGTCTTCTGCAGTTTCCACGATATGCTATGCATCCGATGAAGTGAGCTGTAGCTCACGAAAGCTCATGCTCAAATAAACTGGTTAGTCTCTAAGGTGCCACAAGTACTCCTTTTCTTTTTACGAATACAGACTAACACGGCTGTTACTCTGAAACCTGTCATATATGTGTGGTGCATATTACTGGAGGGCCTGCTTGATGTGCTTGCAATATTGTAATTGTTTTCAGGCTGAATGATTAACAAGTTTTTGAATAACGACTGTTAGTAGCCCTGTGCTGCTTCTCTAGCTCTGAGACACCTACACTATCATGTGATAGAAAAAAAGGAGCTGCAGGGTTAATATAGTGTCAGAGCATTTTAGATACATATTTTTTATTTAAAAAAAACCCCACCTAATCCTGAATGTGAAAAAACATGTGTCAAGTAAAGATTCCCAATTATAAAATTACATCGTTTGTGCCACTTAATATTGTGACAGGTGATGTAAAGCATTTATTAAAAGATGACTCTTTAATTCAACATTGCTTCAACGTATACATGCCTACAGAAATTATACAAAAATGTTTGTTTAGTATCTAGGCTACTCTAGCATTCGCATTCTAACTTAATGCATAGTTTTATTGTTGCTTCCAGCTATTATTACCATATGTTTTAATTCAGCCTTGAGGGTTAGAACTTAATATTTTAGACACATGGAGATAAATAAGAAAATGTATTTAATAGAGTAATTCCATGAAACAATAAATCTTAGCTAAAATTGAAATGCCTTCAGTAGACGGTTAGCAGCAGCACAATCTGTTGAACGAAGATAAAAATTATAGCCATTTAACTCTTGCCTGAATACCCCGTTCTCCTGCTCCTCTACCCTTTCAGTCAATCCCTTTTCGAAAAGTGTATGCTGACCATAAATACCCTTTGTTCACAGTGTACTGTCCAATACTGATGTCATAGACACATATCTTCAGACTTCAGGCACTAAAACCAAAAAGTACAGCACTCACTAAGAAAACAATGCCTTTCCTCAGCTTTACAAATCTACAGTTGAAAGAACTTAAAGAGATCTTCCATAGTTGATAACAGTAGATTCTCTATCCTTTCTTTGGGCCAGCTATTAGATTGCAACATCAAACTTACACTCTGTATGTGTCTTTACTCATTAAAGGGAGGCCTTATAAGAGAAGTTTTAACCTCCATCAGAGTCATCTTCTGTTTTAAGGGGCATAAAACTGTTGAAGGACATTAGAAAAAACAAAACAGGAAATCTGGTTTCAGCAAAATAACCATAAATGACCCATAATGAATTATTATCCAACAGATGAAATTGGCTGACGATTAAGTGGATTAGCCGTTTTTTTTTTTTTTTTTTTAGAAGAACCAGTGGGACCATTAAAATAAAAATGTAATATCCAAAAGACAACAGCTCAGGTCCCATTGGACTTCATTTATCTGAGTAAAACATATGGGAAAGCAATAGCTCTTGGAAAGAATGTCTCCATCGGGGTCAGTTACTCAGTCTCAAAAAGCTTTTATAACAAATGCAAACATAATAATTGTGTTTAGCAGTCTCTCAAAGTTTGAATATAGATTCAGACTTTCAAGAACTGAGTTCATCCATCCAAAATGGCCCAGAAAATCAAACATAATCTGACTTTCCTAGCTCTATACATAGGCTTGGAAGAATTAGATTTTTATCAGTAAATGTTGATAAATGTCAATTTCACCATACAGCCACACCCTTCACCCCCCCGCAAAATATACCCATCAACAATGAAAAAAATTACAGATACACAAAGTAAGGAAATGCTGCTTGATAAGTTATTAGTGTGATTGAAGGATATTTACTTTATATATTTTGACCTATGAGGTTGACAATTTGTGCTAAGGCTTATAAAGCTTTAACTTTTTGAATCTAAACAACTGTCATTAAATAATTATTGCCCTACCCCCTGCAACTGTGAACAATTAAATAAATAATTTTTTTAAAAGACTTAAAACACATCATTTTGTGCAACTGTGAAAACTTAAAGAGACAAAAACAGAAAAAAGTGCTTCAAAATAAACATTGATCTAATCAAAACAATTTTAAAATAATTGAATTCTGCCAAGCCTATTTAAAAATAATTTGCAAAGTGACTTAGTGGAAATTATATGTATTTAAAGGAAAAATTCTATAAAGCTAGGTACTGGCACTGTTAACAAGTATTTTTTTTTCTTGAAGTTTTTCCTGGATGGCTAGTCCACAACTATGTTCCAGGAAGATCTAAGCATGGGGCTGTCAACACTACAGAGAAAACACTGGAAGTTGGGGATATGTTTGCTTTTCCTGAATTTAAAGCAGCTATTCAAAACTTATTTAAAGTACCTATCTGGGAGGAAGGAGGCAATGATTTTGAAGAAAATATATCAGAGTGATTATGAGAAAGTGAGAACAAGTGGAGAAAGTCATCTATGAAACAAGTTTGGCTGTAAAAGTTGAAAAACATTGTATTTTTTTTCCTGTTTCATCTTCAATAAAGGTCCCAGTTAGTATGGCTCAAATTGTGATAACGATGTTAGAACACAAAAATAAAGCTAACCAGTCTTATGTTGATTCCTAATTAACATGGGTAGCGGTGGCCAATTGGCTGGTTTCCTATGTATTGCATACATTTGTTCAACTTGGTATTGCAAAAATGGTGAATTTTCTCTGCAGAACTGAATTAATTTTCACGTAGGGAAAATGTGATTTATTTTTAAATTTGTGGCAGACACCCAGGCAAGTAAAGAGTAGAAATAGGCAAATTCTTTAAGATCATTTTCCTATAAAATGAAATATATGACATGCTTACACTCTAATTACACCTAGTAATAAGATACGGGAACGGATAAAGTTTGTATACTTGGAGACTAATAACACCAACGGCTCACTAATGTTCCTTTACTCACAGCTCAATAGAAAAGCTCTAGTTCACAGGACGCTGACAGTCATCGATTATATAAACCTGACACACTGTCAGCTAAGAATGGATGAAATATGTGGATAATAAATATAGGAGCCACTGAATCTAATCATGTATTGTTGCATTTATAGAAGGAGAATTCAGAATAAACAATCAAAAATTAAGCTTGAAGGAAAATCTTTCCCACAGTGATCATCTGAATGGATGATATCTAAGCAGCCTTTTATTATAATGGCCCAGTTAAATCTAGTTTACTGACATTGCAACATTGTGCAATAACTGAGTTTGTTTTCTGCCTTCTGATGCCATTACCAATAAATTCATGTAATATTAGAAGGAATCTTCCTACCAGAAGCAACAGACAAGTACACAAAAGACCATATTGTTTTAAAATAATGTACAGTACTTTAGGCTAATAATTCACACATACAATAATACTGTCAGTAAAGTTGGCAACAATAAAAAATCAATTTTGATGCCATAGGTACCCACAGTAATGCTGATTTATTGGAAGATAAAGCTAGACAAATTCAGACTGGCAATAAGGCCTACATTTTTAACAGTGAAAGTAACTAACCATTGGAACAACTGACCAAGGTTCATTATGGATTCTCCATAATTGACAATTTTTAAATCAAGACTGGATGTTTTGCTAAAAGATATGTTCTAAGAATTATTTTGAGGAGGTTTTATGGCCTGTGTTATACCAGAGGTCAAACTTGGTGATCACAGTCATCCCTTCTGGCCTTGGAATCTATATTCTTGTCGTTAGAAATAGGAAAGGCTGTAATAGTCTGTTACCAGTGTTGACTCTTTCCTGCCATTTTAACTTGCTGAAGGTCCTTTTGAGCTTGATCTCTTTCAGCGCTGAATAGAGCTGATTAGTAGCTTGTGACTGGGGGGAATTCCCACCAAAATAAAGTTTTGTCAAACAGTTTTTCTGGGGGGTGGGGAATGTTTTTGATATTTTTTTCCTATGGAAGTTTTAATATCAAACTGAAAAACATAATTTCACTGTAAATTTTACTTTCCATTCATTTTGAAGGCAACATTTTTTGTTAAATAAATTTCCAATTTTGGGGTATGGTGACTCTTTGGTTTTATTTTTGTCCACAACTCCTCCTTTTTCACCACAGAGCGCAATAAAATGAACATTGTCTGGTGGTCCCGTTTCTTTTTTCTTTTTTCACTCTAAGTATTCATAACTGCTTCTACTTTGGGAAAGGTTAGAGTGGCAAAAATGAAAAACTATTAACTTGCCCTTTGCAGTTCTTTAAAAAGTTGAGGAAGTTTCAAAAATTTAGAGTGGAAAAGGGAAGGAAAAAAAGGCAGGGCAGGGAGGGAGAGGAAGAAAACCCTGGGTGTTGCTTTGTTGCACTCAGTGGAGAGCAGGTTGGAACTGAAGTTTGAAAGATTCAAAGTTTTTCAAAAAACAGTTTAATGAAAAAATTGAAAAATTGCTGCATTGCAAATCTGGAGAAACAGAACCAACATCAACACTTCAATTTTTTTTATAAAGTTATTTTTTCTTTTCTTATTTGTTTGCTTTTACTATTTCCAGTGCTAAGCTTCTTCAACTGTCACTAGCTTTGATGGACATTGAGAGCTCCCAGCATCTAGAACAGTTAAGCCCTACATTTTTAATATAACTTCAATATTAACAGTATACTGAATATATTCTCTCTATTATTCTATTAGAAAATATCAGTGGAAAGATTTAGAGGCACATACAGAATGGAATCAATTCATTTTAATGATACAATCTGTGTAAGAATGTGAGATGAATTAACGGAAATTTAGGGATTTCTTAGCCAGTTGTAAATATTATTTATATAAACAAAATCATTATTTTTGCTAATAAAGTAGATTTTCCAACCAGACACTTTAATGGATCTGGCATTACCAATGCGTATCAGAAAATCTAGCCTTCTGGTAGCAAAGGATAAATAAATTCATAGAATCATAGGACCAGAAGGGACCTTGAGAGGTCATCTAGTCCAATCCCCTGCACTCATGGCAGGACTAAGTATTATCTAGACCATCCCTGACAGGTTTGTCTAACCTGCCAATAAAAGTCTCCAATGATGGAGATTCCACAACCTCCCTAGGCAATTTATTCCAATGTTTAATCACCTTGACAGTTAGGTAGTTTTTTCAAATATCCAACCTAAACTGCCCTTGCTGCAATTTAAGTCCATTGCTTCTTGTCCTGGCCTCAGGAGAACTATTTTTCTCCCTCCTCCATGTAACAACCTTTTATGTATTTGAAAACTGTTATCATGTCCCCTCTCAGTCTCCTCTTCTCCAGACTAAACAAACCCAACTTTTTTAATCTTCCCTCATGGGTCATGTTTTCTAGACCTGTAATCATTTTTGCTGCTGTTCTCTGGACTTTCTCCAATTTGTCCACATCTTTCCTGAAATGTGGCACCCAGAACTGGACACAATAATCCAGTTGAGGCTTAAATCAGTGCGGAGTAGACCAGAAGAATTACTTCTCATGTCTTGCTTACAACACACCTGCTAATACATCCCAGATTGATGTTTGCTTTTTTTTGTACAGGCAGATGGAGAGCAGACAAACACAATATGTTTGGGCAAAGCTCAAGAATGACTTCTGACCCAGAAGTCTTACACTAAATTCCCTCCACAACACATCCTAGTCCACTTTCAGAATTCATAGATCTCTATGAATTACCCACACAGTGTCCCCTGGGGTACCCATTGACCCAGGAGAAAAGGGAGGACTCTGGCCCTACCAGGTCTCTGTAGTGTCCTGATGAATGCTGGCTGTAGCATCCTAATGGATGACGCAGCCCGTGCATTACTCCTATGCACTGGGAAGTTTGAGAAGGGAAGCACAATGATCCCACATTCTGCCAGATTTGCACTGTGA
The DNA here is from genome assembly GCF_015237465.2 of Chelonia mydas. NCBI lineage: Eukaryota > Metazoa > Chordata > Testudines > Cheloniidae > Chelonia > Chelonia mydas. The sequence goes on along the minus strand of NC_057850.1, from coordinate 68,435,156 downwards.
GGCTTCATACTGCCCCTAGAATGGTCCAGCATCTAAAGGGCACAGCTGAAGCAAAAGGATTGCAGGTAGCTCGCTCTGCAACCCAGATGTGCACCCATTTTAGAGCTTGACTCACTTCCTCCTATTGTCCCTGCCATAGAACAACAAGGCAAGGGCTCATACACCTACAAGCAGATAAATTTATTACACATAAGTATGACAAGAGTGGGTTTTTTCAGAGGTACTTTAATCCAAGGCCAGTGTCCCCAAAATTAAGTTGCCCCGACCCAGTGATTTACTGATGTCTTAAACCTACATTTCTCTAAGCATCTACTATATATGTGACAAATTAAAGTGGGTCTAGTGCTAATCCTTTCTATGCCCCAAATTGTTATCATTCTGCAACTTTGTCATCTTTAACTGATACAAATTTATCTAAAGTTAGGAAAATGAGAGTAATTACCTTTACAAGAGTATATATATATATTTAACTTTGTAGATCTATATTATTGTGCCTTAGTTCAAACAATTTCTTTTTAAAATCCAGATAATATAAGGACATCTGCTGATTCCCTTTTGCCTTCCAATTTGCTAATGTAGACCATGCAAACTCCTCAGATATAATCTCACTTCCATTCATCATATTGTCAAACCTGAACACAGCTATAGATCTTAAAATGTTGTATCATTCTGTCCAGATTCTGGTTGTCAGGATGAAATAGTACCTCACTCCATGAGTGCACCTGTTGAAGTAAATAAAGTAAGGTGTTACTCAACATGAAGAAGCAAATCAGAATTTGACCTTTTGTGTGTAATGCATTCCCTTCAATTAATATCTGTCTTATTGATTTCTGTGTTCTGGAGTCCTTCTCTTACAGGAGAGACTTATTAATCTTCAATGAAGTATCATCACTTCTTTAAGGCAGGACTGTCCAATCCTTATGTTGGCAAGCACTTACACAAGTTGTGCTCCTGAAGCCAATGGGACTTCCTGTTTGAGTGAGTGCTCAACAGCATGAATGAACTAGGCCCTAGTGGATTAGCTCAGACGTCTGTTAAAGTTTCCCAGCTATTTCCTACAGAATTTTGTGCTATAATTAATCTGAGCATAATGTCTTGTCTACTTTTATAATTTTAATTGGCCAATTATCTGCTTTAATCGTATACTAAAGCATCTTACTAAGTTTTCTTCAGCAAAAGTGAAATATCTCAATCGCTGGGATGTAACCTTGAGTTTACTATGTGAACACTAGAGTGCAACATTCACTCAGGGCTGGTCTACACTAGAAACTTATAGCAGGATTGCTATGTCTCTTAGGGGTGTGAAAAATCCACATCCCTTCAAAATGTAGCTATAGCGAGGTAACTGCAAGTGAAGACGGCGCTAGGTCAAGAGAAGAAGCTAGGCCAACCTAGCTACCACCTCTTGGGGAGGTGGATTACCTGTGCTGATGGCAGAAGCCCTCCCGTTGGTGCAGGTAGTGTTTACACTGAAGTACTACAGCGGTGCAGCTGCACCACTGCAGCTGTAGCAAGTGTAGACATTCTCTTAGTCATCAAACATTATTGCTGCTTTTATTGTTGTGCAATAGCTCCTAAAGCTCCAAATAAAATTGGTGCTGCAGGGATAAGTATAAACAAGGAAGATATGGTCCATGCCCTAAAAAGCTTACAAACTAATTGAATACAGAAAAGAAGTAGTGAGTGCAATATGCAATAGGAGGAAAGGGGGAGGGACAAGGAGGGAAATGATGATAAGATTCTGTAGTTTATAGTTTACTTATTGCTAAGGCTAAGATTATGTCACGGAAGTCACGGAATCCCTGACTTCCAGAGACCTCTGTGACGTTTTCTGACCTGGGGCTGGAGCTGGCAGGCTGCAAAGCTCTCAGCCACTGCTGGCGTTGGGCCCCTGGCAGCTCCTAGCCTCTGGGCAGCAGGGGGACCCCAGAACTCCCAGCCCCAGTGGGTGGTGGGGAGACCGCACAGCTCCGGGGGGGAGGAGACCCCAGAGCTCACACTCCCCATGGTCGGTGCCCCCCCCCCCCGGCAGGTGCCCAGCCCCGGTGGGCAGCGTAGGGACCCCAGAGCCTTCAGCTGCTCTGGGTGCCGGACCCTCCTCTCTCCCCATTTTGTAAAGGATATCAATTTTAGTAAAAATCACAGACAAGTCACAGGCTTCCGTGAATTTCTGTTTATTGCCTGTGACCTGTCTGTGATTTTTATGAAAAATATCCGTGACAATAATCCGAGCATTACTTACTGCACAACTGCCAGAGTGCCTCCCCCGCCACCCACTAGCTCAGTGGGGAGTATCAGGCAATTAGCCTTGCTTTCTCCTCTGTGGTTGAAGTCACAGTCTGAGCAGGGAAATAAGGGGGGCCTTACTTCTCTGCACATCCAAGTGAGGGTTGTGGTAACCTAGATCAATGAGATAATGAAAATTACTTGAGTATGGGCGACAGCATCTGGAACTATGAGATATAAACTTTTCCATTTGTGTAAGATTTGCCTAGAATAAAATACCTTATGACATTCCACAAGGTTTTTCTGAGAATTTTATATTGTATACACATTGGCCCTGGCTATATCAGTTGCCAGTTCACCCATTTGGAGAATTCAATACTTAATAAATTCCAAGTATCTTTATTCGTTCTGGTTTAATAAAAAAACATCAATAATCTGCCTTCAGAATCCACAGGGACCAATTATACTTATTTAGCTTTAATAGCGATCAGAAGCAAATCTTTTGTCCGGCTCTTGATAAGGGTGGGAGTCCTTAATCAAGCATAGGAAGAAAACCATAACTATAACAGCTAATTCAGGCCCTTGGGTGATCAATTTAATTAAGAAAAAAATCAGACTCTGCGGAAGCAAAGTATTTAATGGCTTATACATTTTTCTGGGCTTGAAAAACTCCTGAAAATGTTGGAAATCGAGAGGTAGACTGACTTTGTTTCCAAAAATGCTACAATATTCCTGCTGTTTACTTTGATCACAATACCACAGACACTTACTGATTGGCCATTTAAGTTTCGTGGGTGTGGAGGTTAATGTTCTCAAAAAAAACCAGAACATTAATTAAATTACAAATATAGGTCCTGGTCTTGCAAAGATTTACTGATGTGCTTAACTTTGCACACTGTGACTAGTCCCACTGAAGGCCAGGATACTATTCCAGGATGTAAAGTTAAGCAGGTGCATAAGCCTTTGCAGGATCAGAGCTATAAGAAATACTTTGAAAATTGGATTCATGACAATGGTGGATTTTACAATGTGTTTAAAATCCTTAACTGTTACTGGCTAAACCAGTCTTCACTCTTTGTGAGAAAGGAGCGCGATTATTATAAACGCCCTTGGCCAAATTCTGGCCCCATATTGCAGCCTCCTTTTGCATCTCCAGTGGCACAAACGGGCCGTAATGGCCTCTTGGGGAATTTCCCTAGCATAGGGTGCAGCTTAAAGTTAATGTAGGCAGACCCAGACTGCATTTCTGTGACACTCTGAAGAATGTGTGAGATATCTGTATTATTTTTATGGATATTTGGTGTACCTCTGTAGGAGCCTTCCTCACCTCTACAGGAAGGCAGACAGTGGCTTTAGAGAACCCAGTCACTGGTACTTAACTGACCAAGTACTTAACTGACTGGTACTTAACTGACCAATGAGTGTCAATGTCTCTGAAGTTTTGCCTCTGACCAAGCTGCACTCACCTGCTCCTGGCTTAGGATGGATTGGGAGGTGGCTTTCTGGCAGGAAACTTGAAACAAAGAACTTTGGAACAGAGGGGGAGAGGCAGCAGTCTGCTTCCTTCCAGTCCTACTCTAGTCCCCAGATGCAGGGGTGTCTGGGTTAAACTCGACCTACCTAAACCATTAGGGGAAACTGACATGAGAGTAGCCTTTTTTGTTGTTTAACCCTTTCCTCTCTGATTGCCATATTTCTATTAATAAATACATTATATGTATTAATGTATATATACATTATATGTGGTTTTGAAGAAGCTGTTCTATGTCACTGCATTTACCTATTGGCCACAGCTCCCAAAGAGAAGTCCCTTGCAGGGGCCAAACCCTGTTGGACCTGCTGAGGAAATACAGATGACAGACTAGGGTGCTGTAGCCCAGGCACCTGGTCTGAGAGGGGGAGACATGCAGGATTCCCCTCCCAGAGAAGACTGCACCTATCCTCAAAAGCAGGGATGTCACTTGAAAGAGTGTACTCAGGAGAAACTGAAAAGGGGTCAAGATACACTGAACCCAGTAACCACAAAAGATGCCCTCAACGTACATGCATGCTGCAGAAGATGCTGGGAGAAGATGGATCAGAGGCAGGATTGGGAGTGGTTAGAGTACTTTATTCTGGGCTGCAGAGCAGCTCCTCAGTAGCAGTGCAAGGCTACCCTGATTTAGGCCATGGAGTAGTCAGAATTAGGGAGGCACAAAAGTGACAAAGTAGCATTTGTCACCCCAACCCTCCTCTTCTGGGCTGTGCGTCCTGCATTGCACCTCTTGAGGTTCAGCAGAGAATCTAACTTTGGGTTTCTTTGATGTGATGGGTGACTGCTCTGAAATTATAGACAAGATTGCAGTACAAGATAGGATACTAGTTGGTGTCTGAAGCAGACCACCAAATCACATAAAAGAACAGGATGACCAGCTCTTGAAGCAACTATCTCTAACTTGGAGACTTCAATCTGAGTGTCATATGCTGTATGCCTCATGCTGCCAGTATTAAAACATCCTCAGAATTTCTAAAAATTATAGATGACAATTTCCTAACTCAAAAAGTGTTGCATCTGTCAAGCTGTCTGGAGTGGCTCACAAGTGTGAGTAGCAACCTCACGGCAGACTGTTAAGAAACAGGGCACAACCCTCAAAATAGTTCTGAGTTCTATACTTAGATTTCACCAACCATCAAGTATGAACTTCTCAAGTGCTTCAACTACCTCAACATGGAGTCACAGAAAGTATCCTGGCATGCTCCAACCTACCTTGCCACCGAGTAAGCTTGTCTTTGTGATAGATGGTCCCTTACACCAAAAATCACAACAATATTCAGGTTATTCCCAGTCCCAAAGGACCAGTCACTTACCCCAGGTCAACTTCACCCTAGATCCTACACCAAAGACAAAATTTGTAGCCAATCCTATAATAAATTAACTTAGATTTATTAACCAAGAAAAAGTAATAAGAGCTATTTACAAGGTTAAAGCAGGTTTCAGAGTAGCAGCTGTGTTAGTCTGTATCCGCAAAAAGAAAAGGAGGACTTGTGGCACCTTAGAGACTAACAAATTTACTTGAGCATAAGCTTTCGTGAGCTACAGAAGTGAGCTGTAGCTCACGAAAGCTTATGCTCAAATAAATTTGTTAGTCTCTAAGGTGCCACAAGTCCTCCTTTTCTTTTTAAGGTTAAAGCAGCTAATCATACACTAGTTACAATCATAGGTTCCAAAAGGCAATAGAAGCTGCTGTAATATGTAAGCTCTACATGTCCTTTAGGGCTAATCCAGGCTAAGCAGCTGGGGATCCCTTGCTTATGCTTAGCAACGAATACGTTACAAGCTAGGAATCGTAGACAATGTGTAAGGGAAGCAAAAGGACAGAAGAAGAACCAGCAGAGCTAAAGAGAATAAGGAGTTTTTAAAACATATTAGGATTGTTTCTCCCCCTAACAATGGTATTGGCCAATTACTAGATCAAAATGGTAGAATTGTCAATAATAATGCAGACATGGCTGAAAGTCTTCAAAAATATTTGTGTTCTGTATCTGGGAAAAAGCCAGATGTGTTCCTATCAAATAATGATGATGAAACACTTTCCATTCCAGTAGTAACTCAGAAGGGTTTTAGATAGCTGCTACTACAGTTAGACATTTTAAAATCAGCATGCCTGGAAACCTTGCATCCAGCAGTTTTAATAGCATTGGCTGGGGAGCTTGCTGAATCATTAATGTTGATTTCCAACAAGTCTTGGAACACTAAGGAAGTTCCAGAGGACTGGAAGAAAGCTAATGTGCCAATATTTTTTAAAAAGGAAATGGGATGTTCCAGAGAATTATAGGCAGTCAGCCTAACATCTATCCTGGGCTCAATAATGGAATGCTTGATTCAGGACTTGATTAAAAAAGAATTTTAAAAGGATAATATAATTAATAGCAATCAACTTTCAGGGTAGCCAGCTGACAGGGTATAGTTGGAGTAAGAACAGGCAGAGGCAAGGCACATGGGCAGTCTGTTAGAACTACCAGGCAGCTGGGAGTATCTCCAAGAAGGTAGCAACACTGAGCAGACTGCAGTGGCTGTTATCATTAGGGGCCTGCCTTGGGGTCACCTAGTTAGTCCCCAGCTTGTAGATTGGCTGGATGATTAGGACTCACAGGGAATTACCTCAGATGATTCATCATGCTCAGAACACTCATGCTCAGGGATGAATCATTAGGCTCAGAACACTCATAACACAGGCATATGGAAAATAGATGTCAAACTAGATATCATTTGATAAGATTATAAGTTTGGTAGATAACGGTAATAGTGTTGATGGTAGTGGCTCTGGAAAAGAATTGGGGTTCATGCTGGATTATCAACTGAACAGGAGCTTCCAGTGCAATGCTGTGGCTAAAAGGGCTAATGTAATCCTTGAATGAACAAACAAGGGAATTCTGAGTATTTGGCACTGGTGTGACCACAACTGGAATACTGTGTCCAGTTCTGGTGTCCACAGTTCAAGAGGATGTTGATAAATTGGAAGGGATTCAGAGAACAGCCATAAGAATGATTAAAGGACTGGAAAACATGTCTGATAGTGAAATATTCAAGGAGCTCTATTTAGCTTATCAAAGAAAAGGTTATGGGGTGACTTGATCACAGTCTATAATTACCTACGTGGGGAACATAAATCTGATAATAGAGGGCTTTTGAATCCAGCAGACAAACATATAACGAGATCCATCAGATGAAAACTGAAATAAGCCCCCAGCCCTGTTTTTTAAAAACACAATGAGGGCAATTAATCATTGGAGCAATTTACCAAGGACTGTCGTAGATTCTCTATTACTGAACATTATTAAATCAAGATTGGATGTTTTTCTAAAAAATATGTTCTAGCTCAAATGGGAATTAATTCAAGGAAGGCCTATGGCTTGTGATATACAGGAGGTCAGTCTAGATGATCAAAAAGGCCTTGTAATCTACATGTATATTTAAATCAAACAAAATTGTTCCAAAACAAGAGATAAACCACTGAACATGCTTCTCCCCACTAAGAAGAAGATGAGAGAACAAACACCATGTGACAGATGTATAATGTTGCTTAATGCACTACCAAAAAGTGCTCAAATATTACAGTGATGAATGTGGTATAAGAACCTATACAGAATAGAATAAAAATATGTTTTCACATGTCTGCTGGTGATAGTCAGTTCTAAGCTCACCACAGGTTTAAATGTAAATACTGCAAGAATTCCATTCCAATAATTGTCCCGTTAGGAAATTACCTTGTGATTCCTGGCAATATGTTGTGTTTGAATGGCAAATCCTTATAGTCAAATACAGTTTGCATACACATTTTCAGAAGTCATCTTCATCCACTACATCTGAGACAGACAGGCAGACATATTTAAATCCCATGAAATATTTAAGTGACTGATCTGTTTTTTTATTCCTCTCCAAGAATAATAAAACAATTCAGTGACTTTCTGTTGTATTTCATGTGAAATTAGTTATAATATCAAGAAAGGGTTGTTTTTTTAGCCACAAGTTCAGTGAAGTGAGCATGAAAAGGAAACACATTAACAAGCCTTTTAGGACAACAGACAGGCCCTTATTTTTTCATATGTTCATTTTGCTAGAGTCTCAAATAGTAGATTCAATAAAAACTCCCCAGCTTACATTATCACAGCCCTCCAAGATCATGCAAGCATCCACCCAATTGATCTGCAAGGTTTGAAGGCTGGATATAGTGTTCAGTAAATTGGGCCCTGAAGAAAACAAGCACTGGAAGTATTCTCACTTTTAAACCTTCAGCCCAGTTCTGACTATTTACTTCAATAGAGTTACTCCAGATCTGCACACTTATGAGAGCAAAATTGGGCCCTTTGAATCATCAGAAAAAATGACCACTACGAATCATCTTCCCCAGCAATTACTGTACTCCTCTATGGCATATGAGTCATTCTATAACTCATAGAATCATAGAATCATAGAATATCAGGGTTGGAAGGGACCCCAGAAGGTCATCTAGTCCAACCCCCTGCTCAAAGCAGGACCAAGTCCCAGTTAAATCATCCCAGCCAGGGCTTTGTCAAGCCTGACCTTAAAAACCTGTAAGGAAGGAGATTCTACCACCTCCCTAGGTAACGCATTCCAGTGTTTCACCACCCTCTTAGTGAAAAAGTTTTTCCTAATATCCAATCTAAACCTCCCCCATTGCAACTTGAGACCATTACTCCTCGTTCTGTCATCTGCTACCATTGAGAACAGTCTAGAGCCATCCTCTTTGGAACCCCCTTTCAGGTAGTTGAAAGCAGCTATCAAATCCCCCCTCATTCTTCTCTTCTGCAGACTAAACAATCCCAGCTCCCTCAGCCTCTCCTCATAAGTCATGTGCTCTAGACCCCTAATCATTTTTGTTGCCCTTCGCTGGACTCTTTCCAATTTATCCACATCCTCATCTCAGTGAGTGGTTGATAAAGATTGTGGAGGACCACTCCCCTTGAGGAAGGACTTAATTGGCTCTTCTGGTGCTTACCATTGAGAAATAAGATGACATTTCTGCAGCCTTTGTTCATGCCTCTTGTTCCACTGAGAATTATTTGGTGGACAGTTTAGTGGAGATTTTCGTGTAATAAAGGACATTCTTTAGCTGGAATTTTTATCTTTCACCCTTTCCCTAAATTACCTGGGCCTGCTCCCATTTTATGTGATTTCTGGTTTCTCAAAACACTTAATACAGTCTGTTCCACCAAATCAAGATGAAAACTCCATGCATATCTAATTTTTCAAAACTAATATCAAAGTTCCAATGAGAGGAACTTTTTTAAAAGTACTTTTCTAATGGTTAGATTGTGATAGGCTTACTCACTCTGAGAAGTACCTTATTTCCCTAGTAGTCCCATTGATTTCAATGGCATTTTTCTTGATGTAGGTAACAATATAATCACAAGAGTTGGCAACACTGAATCATATACTGCTAGACAAAATATCAAGACTTAAATGTAGCAGAGGGTAATGTGGGTTATTTTTATGATTATTAATCTACCAGTATACTCACCCAGCACATGGGACCACAGTGTCTATCCGTCCTGAAAAGCTTACTCTATGCACACAGAAAACACCGGATGAGATCCAGTGGCACTTCAGAGAGCTTTCTTAACAAAATAACATCTTTTTACTGCTATAGTTATCATTTGTGGACCTTGAGGAACAGGTCAAGGAGAAGTATTTGAAGTTGAAAAGGGTAGTAAGGGATAGTGACTAGGTTTTGTACAGGTGTTATGGGTCTTGCACTACATTGTTAGCTCCACTAGCCTAATCATTCACATAGCACTGACCTGAATTTCCCTTCCCTACCTGACCAGATCTGAGACTTGCTGACCCCTCCTTATCTTGCTTTCTTTCATGAGTAAAATAGATAGTACTTTGAAGTCCCAGAGCTAGATTCCCCACCACCCCTTCACTTATGAGTTCTAGGCTTCTGTGGCTTTTCTACAGTCTGAGACCAGATCATACAAACACTTGGAGCTTGAGGCAGTAATTGTACATGCATCTATTTCTGTAGACCTGCCCCCGTCATTTCCTGAGGTCTTAAACTCAGCCTCCGATACTTTGTGCAGCTCTTTGGTTAAAGAAAGAATGGTAGAGACACATTTCCATAGTTCTAAAGCTCTGACATTTGATATGATAATACAATGATTGCTTCCTGGCAAATCATATTCATTCTCAACTCTTAATCAGAGAACAAAACTTCATTTTGTTCTTGACAATAAAAAGCCTAGATCTGACAATTCATTGATTTGAAGAGTTACTTGCCTTGTTATTCTGCTTTCAAGGCTGGAGGAGATATACCATTCATTCACTTCAGGCATCCTAAAATTTCTCTCTCCCCACCAATACCCCCTTCCTCCCCAAATAAAAGGCTATCATAATTTTGTGTTTTCAACAGGCTGTGAGGAACGTCTTCCAATACATTTATTAGAGCCTTTATTCTGCATATTCCATCTTCCCCCTTAAAGAAAATATAGAAGATAAATTAAACCACTTCCTAAATAAAGCAGCCTCAAGCTGGTTCCAGTGCAATTCAAGTTTAAGATCAATGCTGTCAATGTGTATATAATGTGTTGCTAGTGGTGTAAACTTCCTTTAATCTCCTTGCCACGGTGTACTGTTTTTTTTAAATGTCTTTACGTTATATTTGTTAGCAAAGGAAAGAGACCAAACAAGGGGAAATGTTAAAAAACTGTTACTCTGGCTATTCACCTGTTTTTCCCCATGAAAGAAACTTACAGAATACTGAAGCACAAGCAGTATGGGATGATCCAAAGCCTGCTGAAGTCAATGGAAAGACTCCTATTGGCTTCAAAGGCCTTTGGATCAGACGCTATAGCAGTGCAATGCTTTCAGGGAGCAGAGTTTTAATTTAAATTTGTCACAAATGCATGTTGCCGTTGGGTATAGAAAAGTGTCTCAGAAGTACATGACAGAGCTAGTTGAACTGTTTATTGCAAAAACTATTCTACACTCTTTTTTCTCATGAACTGTTTGTATCCATACAACCATTTTCACAAATAATTTTCAACTGTTCATTTTGATTATGTTCTATTTGTTATTATATTGTGCAGTTGGTCACCCAAGTTACATGGTAAGTAAGGGGGCCTTAATTTCCTACATGGCAAGAAGATTAAATTCCTAACAAACAATGATGGTTATTTCATCTGTTCTGAATATTCAAGCAAAAAAAAAAAAAATGGTACTAGCACAGTTTCCCTTTTTTGCATCTACTCTTAGAGGCTTCCAGATTTTATTAATAGGGCTGTCAAGTGATTAAAAAATTAATCGTGATTAATTGCACTGTTAAACAATAATAGAATACCATTTATTTAAATATTTTTGGATGTTTTCTACATTTTCAAATATATTGATTTCAGTTATAACACAGAATACAAAGTATACAGTGCTCATTTTATATTATTTTTTATTACAAATATTTGCACTGTAAAAAAGAAAAGAAATGGTATGTTTTAATTCAATTCTGCAGTGCAATCTCTTTATCATGAAAGTTGAACTTACAAATGTAGAATTATGTACAAAAAATAACTGCACTCAAAAATAAAACAATGTAAAACTTTAGCACCTACAAGGCCACTCAGTCCTGTTTCTTGTTCAGCCAATTGCTCAGACAAACAAGTTTATTTACATTTGCAGGAGATAATGCTGCCCACTTCTTGTGCACAATGTCACCTGAAAGTGACAACAGGTGTTCTCATGGCCCTGTTGTAGCCCGCGTCGCAAGATATTTACATGCCAGATGCGCTAAAGATTCATATATCCCTTCATGCTTCAACCACCGTTCCAGAGGACATGCATCCATGCTGATGATGGGTTCTGCTAGATAACAATCCAAAGCAGTGCAGACTAACACATGTTCATTTTCATCATCTGAGTAAGATGCCACCAGCAGAAGGTAGATTTTCTTTTTTGGTAGTTTGGATTCTGTAGTTTCCTCATAGGAGTGTTGCTCTTTTAAGATCTTTGAAAGCATGTTCCACACCTCATCCCTCTCAGATTTTGGAAGGCACTTGAGATTCTTAAACCTTGGGTCAAGTGCTGTAGCTATCTTTTGAAATCTCACATTGGTACCTTCTTTGCGTTTTATCATATCTGCAGTGAAAGTGTTCTTAAAATGAACAACATGTGCTGGGTCATCATCCAAGACTGCAATATCATGAAATACACGGCAGAATGTGGGTAAAACAGAGCAGGGGACATACAATTCTCCCCCAAGGAGTTCAGTCATAAATTTAATTAACGCATTATTTTTTTAACAAGTTTCATCAGCATTGAAGCATGTCCTCTGGAATGACGGCTGAAGCATGAAGTGGCATATGAATGTTTAGCATATCTGGCATGTAAATACCTTGCAATGCCGGCCACAAAAGTCCCATGCGAATGCCTGTTCTCGCTTTCTGGTGACATTGTAAATAAGAAGTGGTCAGCATTATCTCCCGTAAATGTAAACAAAATTGTTTGTCTTAGCTATTGGCTTAACGAGAAGTAGGACTGAGTGGACTTGTAGGCTCTAAAGTTTTGTTTTTGAGTGCAGTTATGTAATAAAAAAGTCTACATTTGTAAGCTGCACTTTCATGATAAAGAGATTGCACTAGAGTAAAGGCTATGGGGGGCTGTGATGACACCCTCTGGTTTTGTGAATGGTGTCTAAATCCCCTTGCAAAACTAGTCATCCACCTCCTCCCCCCAAAAACGTCTCTGAAAGTATTTGTAGAATTAGTGTTGAATTTGTGAATAGTTTCAGATAACCTGAAACTGCATTTTTTGGCAAAAATTAGTCAAGATTTTTCATGCAGCTCTAGTCTCTTTATGAGGTGGAGTTGTTAGGAGTATGTACTGTGCCTTTAAGAGCAGAGCACGGGAAGAACTGGTTGGAAGCCGCCCAGCAGCAGCTTCACCAGACACTCAGCTGGGAGGAACTCCTGGTTCACCTTTAGCTTTCGTAACCCTGTTCTAGTTCTAATGAAGCCTTACTCCTAGGAGACCAGAGTGTTTCTCCATCTTCTGAATTCACAAGGCAATGCAGCAGCAACTCAGAACAAAATGGTTGCTGTCACTGCACATGGGCAGAGTTCTTGGAAATTTGAAGGCGCAGTGCACAGAAAATAAAAAGGTGTCCCACTTTTCATAACTACCATACAGCACAGTATAGTACATGGCCAGCATATATTTTAATCAGAAGGAATTCACATAGGTTTGGAAGGCTAGATCATCATTTGGGGTAAATTAGTCACACTAATTTATATTAGCTCATGATTTTAAAGGCTTAAGGGGACCATTAGGCTTATCTACTCTGAATTCTTGCACAATGTAGGACACAGAATCCAATAATATCTGCACTAAGCCAATACATTGGGATTTAATTAGTATATATCCTTTAGAAGTGATCCAACTGTGGTTTAAGATTTCTTGGCAATATGTTCCAAAGGTCAATTACCCTTGCTGTTAAGAATTTGCTTCTTATTTCCAGTTTTAGTTCACTGAGAAATTCTCCATGTCTGCGTGGTAGTAGGGCAAAGGGAAGTCCTCTAAATTTGCCTGATGCCAAATATTTGCAGTGTCTTATAAGATTAACTAGTTTTTAAACTTTGTTGCACAAACATTCATCATGGGCAGGAAGGCACCTGGATCTCATTCAAAAAAGAATTACATTTTTCAGAGATATACATAGATTACATGCTGATTTTATAAAAACATAAGTATAATCTTAATAGGACAGAGATCTATGTGTACTCTCGATACTTACACAGCTGTGGTACTAGCTATGAGCTTTGGTTTCACATTATAAGGAGTGGAGCAGAAGAGCTAAAACTTAGCCCTAAGGTGGTATCATTAATAGTCTCTGTGGTAACAGTCTGAGGAAAATATTCAGATTCAACAGATTTTTCTTAGGGCTTGTTCACACTTGAAAACTCATGTGAATTAAGCTAGGGTGTGGATTTAAAGTGCAATAGTTGTTTTGAATAACTCAATGTGTGAAATACTTATTTCAGAATGTATGCTATTGGTCTTTAAATTCACCCCCTCCCTTAATTCCAGAATAGAGGCTTGTCAACATGGCGAGTTAGTAATGTGGCATGCTCATGCACAGTACATTCACACCTTGGCTTGACACTCATTAACTCGCCATGTAGATAAGCCCTAAAACAGTGTCCACACATTTAAATTACTCAGGACCAACTCCATGTACAGACAATCCCTTATCCACCTGTGTGTAGCCCGAGACATAATCTGGCCCAAATTGGATTAGACACAAAGTGAGTTTACCCACCTGTATGTAAAACATTTAGTAGCATATGAATTTGTTTGTAAGTACAAATTGATCCCTGGTGTAACTCCACTGAAGACAGTGTCATGCCAGGGATGAATTTAGCTCAGTAGGTTTAGGAAGCAATTATAACCCAGCTCTTATCTTGTCTAATGGCTAGATTTTAATAAGACATGATAAGCAGCGAAACATAAGGACTCATTATTGTACTTTGCCATCCTCTGCTTTTAGCTTCCAGTCTCACTTCAGATACTCTGGTGCTGGTTGTCATGGTTACCTGCTTATATAAGATGCTTTGAAGCAAAAGGTTGAACCCATCTGTTAGAGATTTACCCCTTCAAAAACACCGGTTAGTCTCCAGAAGCTGTGAATGAAATCCTGGCCCCATTAAAGTCTATAGCAGAACTCCCATTGACTATAATGGAGTCAGGACTTCACCCTGTATTTTTAAATTCTGTTGCTCATTTGGCAATTATTTCTTTGTTAGACTAGGCTTAGTTGTTTATAAAGTCACTATTATTATTATTACAATAAAGATGGACAGTCCTATTACTAAGGTACACATCATTCCTGATATGGTTTGCAAAACTCTCAGTACAAACCAGGATGCTAACTGATAGAGTAATTGGACTCTTTGTATGCTATTCATTATTTGTATTACAGTAGTGTTTACAGGTTCCAAATGAAATTAGAGTCGTTCTGTTCAAGGTGCTGTTCATTCCCTATTCCAAACAGTTCACAGTCAAGGCAGACAGCTGCGGTACCAAAGCAGAGAGAGATAAGGGGCCTGTCCAAACTCACTCACAGAAAGAATATGGCAGATCTGGGAACTGAACCAATAGCCCTTGAGCCCCATCCACTGTGTAACCATAAGACAATCCTTCCTCCAAAATATGAATTGCAGGATAGTTGACTAAAGAGAAGCAGAAATGAGTGAGAAATCATAACACTGTGTTACGTTATCCACATCAGACAGTCTGGTCCCTTTGCTAGCCAGTCTGAATCGAATGTTCAAACTTAGGCACAACTTGGGCAGAAATGCACCTGCTGCACTCACACAAAAGTCTGCTTTTGCTAAATACAAAATTACTGTAATTTTAGTTTGAATGCACTAACACAGGTTTTGACGTGTGCATGTGGTTTTGGGAACATACTTGTTAGTCAAATTTGTGGATGTGGGAGTATCTGGGCTAGATCTTCAACTGAAACAAATCAACATAGCTCTAGGGCTTGTAAAATTAACAAACTACAAATATGTCTAGTTATATACTGGAAAGTCTTCTACACACATGTGCAGACCCCCTGCCAGGCCATGTTAGGATCTAGCCAGTTTAGTACGCTCTTTCTTTTATGAACTCCTTTAAGAACTCGTTTTATATTTTCATAAGCATTGTTCAGGGCAATTTTCTGCTTTCATTGATGTCGACTGGAATTTTGTTGTTAACTTGACTGGGAGGGGGTTCTGGATCTAAGGCCCTAAATTCTGGAGCTGTTGAGCTCCTGTAACTTAATGTGAGTTGCAGCTACCAAACCCCAATAAATTAGACCCTAAATTAGTGTTAGGATTATTGCATTTTGAATGCTCTTCTCTTAGTCACACATTTCCATTCATTCAGTACTTAACTCCCATTCAAACATTTTTATGAGGACTAACACAATAAATGTTATTTCTTTCTTACGCTAGTTGCTGCCTCATTTCAATTGGCCTCTCAGAGCTGAAGACCAAAGTTGGCTGTGTCATGCCAGCAGAAATGATTATTTTTCCTTTGGAAAGGGTTATTTTCAAATATCTTAAGAAACAAGAACACTTCAATTAAGAAATGAACTGAGCCTTGACATTATCCAGAAATTTAACAGCTCTCAGATTTACACGCATGGCATGAAAGACCTCTCCAAAGCTAGAAAGCCAAAACAAACAAACAAACGTATGTGGTTTTATAGAAGACTGCATAATAATAAGTGACAAATACATTCCAGATGTTTAATCACACTAAAAGCAAAAGATTTCTCCCAGCCTACAGTGAACATTACTAGATGTGTGCTGATGAATAAAGATAAATATATTTTTTAGCAATTGACAGTTCTGCTGGCAACATTTTCAACAGTAGATTGAAGTAGGATGATTGTCAAAAGTTAATCTGTGCAATGAATGTTAGAGATAGGTGAATGCCAATATGTTTTGTGTGATTAATAGCACTAATTCAGAATTATTTTATTCAAAAAAAGGTGAAATTTCCAGTACAGACAACAAGAGTGGGATTTAAAAAGTTATAGGTCTTGTGCTGATCATCTGTACAGAGACATATTTCACACAGTGTTCCCAGGCCAATTTACTTACTTGGGGTACCTGGCAGTTACAATTCAATTCAGTTACAATTCAAAATAAAATAATAATAAGTAATAATCACACCATACAATATACAACAGTTATTTTTATAAGAATCAAACAAAATATTACCAGCCTGATCCAAAAGCCCATTGACTACTGTGGGCTTTGGATCAGACCCTAAATGGATATGGATTTCTCTCCCCCCCCACAAAAGACGCACCTGTTCATTGACAGCTATCAACGTATAAGGTGGTTAGGAGTTTGACAATCAGTTTTCTAATCCTTAAAAATATAAAATCCTCATTCATGAACCACTTTTAATCTTAAAATACGCCAACAGAAGGCAGAGGGAAAGGCAAGTTTTTTGTAGATCTAGTAGGCTTATTCTGTGAGCATTTTAGATGGAAGAACCATGAAGAAAAATTCCTCCTAAATGTTCAGTAGTGCTACGTAGTCCTTTGGGAGTGCTAGAGTATGTGCAGTTTGTTCATTTGGAAATTAATGTGGTATCCTGGAAGTGACAGCGATGGAGATGGCCTTCCATTATTTATCGAACAGATATAGCAGGGAGAAACAGTGAAAGCTTTCCCACCTTTTCATAGCAATGGGCCTCACCTTTGTGATGGAGGAACCATCCCTATAGTGAGATGATAGCTTGGTTCCTAAGTTTATTCAGTCCTTGGTCTTGCTGCTGACATTGCCCACAAAGGTGTTCACTGTGCTTGTTGGTTTCATCATGTAGACATGTATGTAAAAGGAACTGAACTAAG
The DNA here is from genome assembly GCF_015237465.2 of Chelonia mydas. Lineage (NCBI taxonomy): Eukaryota > Metazoa > Chordata > Testudines > Cheloniidae > Chelonia > Chelonia mydas. The sequence goes on along the minus strand of NC_057850.1, from coordinate 68,418,027 downwards.
TTACCAATACATTTCATGTAGGCCACTAAATAACTGAAGCTATGACCTACATTACACATACCAGTAAGCAAAATTTATATTACTGTACCAGCTAGAAGCCCAGAATTTCATTGTGCAAAGTGATGCACAACACTGAACAAAGACACTGCCTGCCCCAAAGAGTTTACAGACCAAATAATCATGCTATCCTTGAGTATCTCCACTAACTCCTTGTTAATTTCAGCATCCAGTTCAAAATTGCTCTCTTATCTTCGAAGATCGGACCTTTTTCCAGCATAGCTTCACTCTCTGTCACCTGATCTGTTTTCCCATTTATTCCCAGCTTCCTCTCCCCCCGTTCTCCTATTCTTGCCCTGCGTAGGACATGAGAATCTTCTTCTCTATAGCACTTATCATTTGAAAAGGACTTTCTGTATCTTTCCCTCACTGAGTGTCCATTCTTCTCAAATCTCATCTGAAAATATATGTATTCTCCCTTACTGCATGCTCCTAAATTTCCTATCTCTGCTATTCTTTAGCTCTGTAACTATATATTCTATAACTGCAGTAAGTCAAGTCTAACATTTGAGACACAGTTTTGAAAGTGGCAGATATATTGGATAATGCAGATAATGTCAAAAGATAAGAGTTTCTGGGTGGGATCTGAACCAGTGCTATGCTCGAAAACCTATTACGTGTTCCCTAAGCCAACAGGTCTCCCCCATCGTTTACTTTCCTTTGCTGAATAGAGACTTGACTCCTTTCCTTAATGCATTACTAAGTGATAATAAAGAAAATAGGAGATGAAATAAAGTAGACAGTAAATCAAATTAGAAAATATTAAAAAGTGCTCAGAAATACAGCAAAACAAATGCCACTATAAATCACTACAAGTAAGGGATACTACAATTTGACTGCTCTTAATGTGGATAAATGGTGTAGTGAGAATCAAATTTTGAAGGAAAAAGCACTCTTATTAATCCATATTCAAAACAATAAGAACCAACAATGACAAAATGAATACATTCTGGTGACAAATATGGATCCAGGGCTGGGGAAATGACAGATTATATTAATTATATTGCATCTCATTTTGAGTATTATAATCATAATCTCATTTACCCCCTAAGAATCCACACTAATACTGTATGTATACCGAATTGTACCGTCTTTAGTGAAGAACAATATTTCATTGATTAAATCATTCCTGGTTTCTGAGGCTCCCTTTCTAATCACTGTTATACCCGATAAAGAGTCAGATAGGGCAGCCATCGCATTTTAGGTAACATCCAGGTCAGTGCCAAAGTATGCCCATCAATTTGGTCGTCATAATTGTCACAGAACTGGATAGTCCTATAGATCTCTTAATTCCAGATTCAGGGATACAAAAGGCCATTCCCACTCCTGTGTTGTCATCTCTAGAGCCATTAGTGTAGGTTTGGCAATGCTGACCCCATTTGCCATGTATAAACTCATCAATCTTAGTTGTCACATTTGATGGTTTTGTTCCCTTTGTTTGATCTTATAATTCCAAATACACAACTGGAGAGATAACTGTCCAGCTATAGTTTGATTTCCCATGACGAAAGACTTCAATTTCTTCCAGACCTTCCTTTTCACCCCAGTCTTTTACCCCCCTTTTGACTCTGTTAGCAGGTGGGTGTTTGTGGCACCCAATTTCTTCTTGTCTACTTAATTCCCAACATTACTCATATATTCAGTTAATACTCTTATCTTCACTATTCCCATTAACCTTAGCCCAAAGAGTTAAATCTAACTATTTAATCCTTACATTTATTGGCATTTCTCCAGTTGCTATCTACAGCACACACAATGGAGTAATACTTGCACCACGTGCAATTCACAGAGCTTGGGCTTGGATCAGCTACACAGTGTTGGTTTAGAAGCTAAATTAAACTCTTGGCCTCCATAATCTAACACTGATCTTATTAATGCTCTATCCAGCAACAGCAACAACATGTTCTTGGCTGCACCCCAGTTGTTCCCAGCAATACTTTGAATCAGATTCATCCTGTCTTTACATTTAGTCTTGATTTTATTTATATGACCCTTCCAAGTTAGTTTATCAAACATAACTTCTAAGAATGTAAAATTTTGACCTACCCATATTTTTCCTGTATAGAGATACACACTCCATTCTTTCCGAATCTTCCTTTTTGTGACAATCATTCCCTTTGTTGTACAAGTGAGAACTTAAATCCCCCAAGTCTTTCCATTCTGAAGTCCCCCTGAGCACCTCATTGGTTCTCTCCACAGCTTTAAGTCTTCTATGTTTGGCCCATATAGCACAGTCCTCCACAAAATAGAGTAATACCTATTGCTGCCAATATACTCTGCAGGAGATCATTAATCATAATGTTAAACAGGATTGGGCTGATAATATCCCTCGTGGAGTGCCACTAGTAAGTTTAAAATATTCGACAAAGCTTCCCCCATCCTGACTTGTATGATTCTATCACTTAAGAAGTCTCTTATCCACCAGTACATTCTTCCTCTTATTCCAGTTGTGGTCAGTTTGTACAGCAAGCCTTCCCTCCTTAGCATATCATACACTTTTACAATGTCCAAAATGACAGGAATCAAATTGTCTGTTCCTTGTTGGTTTTTGGTATTTCTATTTGTAACATTACTGTGCCTCTTCCTTTCCTGAAACACTTTGTACACAGTTTAATTTCATTTTTTTCCAAGTATGTTACTAATCTCTCATTTATCGTTCTTTCCATCATTTTGCCCACACACAGTGTGAGGGCAATAGGTCTATGTGCATCAGGTCTAGTGCATAATTTTTATATTGGTATAACCACTACTTGCAGGTAGTGTTCCTTCCTCTCCCTCCTCCTCCCATGCCCCATATATTATATAATTTCAATAAAACTCAAACTCCGTTCTGTTAGGTGCCTAAGCATTGCATTATACATGCTTTCTTTACCTGGGTCTGTACTTTTACTGTTGTCGATAGCTTTTGAGAGTTCTTGTATGCTGACCGTTACCTTTATATTCTACCCAACTAGGTAAGAGCTCATAATTTTATTCAGCAAACTTTTTTTGTTCACAAAACTCTTAGTTTGATTTGTATCACTACTAACTTACCATACTAATTTCCCCCTACTGTTACTCACACCTTCTTGTCAACTGTTTGACATGGGCCACCCTCATTACCACTACAAAAGTGATTTTCCTCCATTGGTATTCTACTGTTAATTGAATTGTCTTATTAGACTGAGCCCCCACCTAGTAAGGCAACTCCCATCTTTTCATGTACTATGTATAAATATACCTGCTACTATATTTTCCACTCCATGCATCCGATGAAGTGGGTTCTAGCCCACGAAAGCTTATGCCCAAATAAATTTGTTAGTCTCTAAGGTGCCACAAGGACTCCTCTTTGTTTTTGCGGATACAGACTAACACGGCTGCTACTCTGAAACCTCTCATAATCTTTGTTCATTTTCCCCATAGTATTTCTCCAGCTCTTTCTTTGCCTTTTTAATAGTTCTCTCTGTCACTGCTTTATATCTTGTATAGTTCATTAAGTCCTTGCTATTCATTTGTACTGTTTGTATGTCTTATTTCTTTCTTTAATTGCTGCTTTACAATCTTCATTCCACCAAGGAACTGGATTTCTGAGTTTGTGGCAATTCAATGTCTTACAGATAACTAGGCTGGTTGCTACTACTACAAACACCACCTTTTTATTATATTAGCATGCAACTCCTCTAGATTATTACTTATACAATTGGTACTTAGATACTCAGCACACTTAAAGAGTCTCCAATTTGCTTTTCAAATGCTCCAGAAAGGAATTCCTTTAGGGCATGTCTACACTTGCCATTTAAAGCAAGTCCCTTTTTTGTGCAAAAACCATGGGAGCGTCTCCCCTTGCTAATGACTTTTTGCAGTGAAACTCAGAAGTTTCACTGCAAAAATAAAACCACCTTCACAAGAGGTGTACAGCTCTTATTGGTGATGCTTTTGCCGTGATGTGCAAGTGAAGACACGTTCTTCCTGTTTACACAGCTTTTAGCCTCTGGAGGCTATCCCATGGTGCCTAGGTGACCACTCTGGCCAGCAGCTCTGCTGCCAGGTAAACAGACATCCACCCCTCCCCCTGTAAAGCCTGGGAACTTTGAAACTCCCCTTCCTGTTTTCTTGGCAAGTGCTCACTTATCTGGCCAGGTGACAATGCCTGCTCCAGGGAGCAAGTGATCCTCTGCTTGGAGCAATGCTGAGCTACAGGAGCTTATCGGTGTTTGGAGAGAGGAGACTGGGCAGGGACCCAGGATTCCCGGCGATCACCCTCCCCCCCTCTTCCCACAAGACCAATCATCAAACTGGAGAGAGCTGCACTGTGGAATAGCTGCCCTGGAGCGCTGCTCTCATCCGTGATGGAAGTGCTGCTAATGTAAACACGTTCTGACGCTTGAGGAATTCAGTGAGTACACAAACCAGCACTTTACTTTCACTGGTTCCCTCTCACCGGTGAAACTTACAGCGCAAAAACTCCGCAAGTGTAGACATTACCTTGGCCTTCATATGCCATTAGCATAGGAAAGTGATCACTTCCTATTGTGATCACAACCTCTTTATAGATTTCCCAGTTGCATTTACTTGCAATATTGCTTGTTGCAATTCCTAGATCTAAAACATGAAAAGGTTCCATCTGCTGAATTAAACGTAGCAGGTGCTCCAGAAATGAGCAATACTAGATTGCGCATGTCAGTGAACTGTTCCAGGCATTTTGCCATTATAATCAGTTTTCCTGATTCCCTGTATTTCATAATGGCCATTAAGGTTTCCTCAAATAATATGCAGGCCTTTGGCATGCTTAACTAACTCTTCCAATTCCAGTTTGTTTAGTTTATTTTTTTCCCCACATGGGTTGTAAATATTATAGATTCATATAAAGGGGATATTATTCTGCAGAGGAACATCAACAGTATTGTACTCAAAACTTAAGTTCTGTACATCAATGTCAACATAACTAAGACCTGCCTTTATAAATATATAGACCCCTCCTCCTCTTGTTATTTCTCTGTCGCATCTAATTACATCATATCCTGGAAGTCTAAACATAAGCTCACTAACCATATTTCTTGTATGTATATCATGTCAGGTTTGTTTTCCATTTCAAAAACTGTTTTCTTTAGTTTCATATCACATGGTCAGGAATTGTGTGTTCCAACAAAAACAACAGCAACAAAGTTAGAACCATCATGTTTAAACTCCATTACCTCAATTTAAAATTGCATGAATGCAGTTTATCAAGAGATTGCCTACATGCCAATATTTTTTCTGCTGCTTTTGTTATAATTGTTGTTCCCTCAGGCTTCTTCAGTGTGTGTAAAGTATAATGAATCACTTCTATTATAAATGCTATACATTTCTCTTTATCTGCAAACAGTACATGTTCATCTATTCCCCATATATTAGCTTCCCTGCCCTGAACTGCATGTTCTACCAGTAGCTCTTTTCCCTCGCTGGCGTTTCCCTCCTTCTCCACATTCCACTGCGAATAACTTTTGATAACTTCTGCATAGGATATTTTATGGATAGTTTTAATTTTCTGTCTCTCTCTAGCTCATTCCGTTGCCACGCACCATTTGTATGCTGCCACTGCAGGGGTGCCGGAACAGGGGGGACAAAGGACCGTGGAACTCCCACTTTTGAAAGTGGATGGGCCTGGCCCACCCTCTTTTAGCCACAGGCCCAGCCCTAATTATACGAAAGTGGCCCGGTGAGCCTGGGCAGCTGTGAGAAGCCACGAACCCTACACCTGCCCAGGGTGGGGAGGCTTAAGAGCAGCCCCCTGCCTGTGTCCCTGCCCCCTTGGCTCCCCACCCAGCACAGGTGGAGGGGCCTGGGCTCCCCAGCCTGGCTCCTGCTTCTGGCTTGGCTAGGGGAGGAGCCAGAAGGGCAGGACATCATGCCCCCTCACCTTTTAGGAAGAATACATCACCCCTGCTACTGTACTTATCCCCACACTTGATGCATTTGAGCTCTATTCCTTCCATACAGCTCTCATATGAGTGCTCTCCTCCACATTTACCACACTCCTTTTAGACAGTTGCAACATGCCCAAACTTTTGACATTTATAACATGTAAAAGGGCCAGGATATGGTTTAACACAGAAGAGTTGATAATCTATATTACCCCAACAGATAGCACTGCACCTTTGAATGTTACTTGGATAGCTGTAGATGGCGTGTGTTCTCCCCCTCTGCTGCTAATCCGTCACTTAACAAACAGCACTTGGTCATCGCCTATACCTTTTTAATTTCATCCTTAATCATGCCTGCTGGAACCCCACACATTACCCCTTTTGCTTCTGTTATAAAATTTGGTGGCTGGCAAATTTACTTCAGTTTTAGGGAAAATAAAAGAAATTTCTCAGCCTCTTCCTTATGCGTACATTCTAATAAATCTCTACCCTGCATTCTTTTAGCTTTTAAAATATCTCCAATATTTTGCCTAACCCATTCTGCTGTTTTCAAGGGATTAACATCTCCTATCTTTATATCTCCAGCTGGTGATTTGATAATTTAAGATGTTGATCTTTTTCCTTACTCTTTTTTCCATCCCTTTCTGCTCCCTCTTCTAGAAATATCAGTATTTGAATTCTTTTTTCCTTCTTCCTAATCTGAAACCTTTCCTCAGCCCTTGCTTCTTCTCCATGTTTCAACAACTTCTAGCCTTTTCCCCTCAGCCTGTTGCCAGCCAGCCCAAGTGCCAGCCAGCCTACACAGCCAGCCTGCAGTCTGACCATCAGCTGCCCCAGGCCCCACCTCACAGACCCTTCCTGTTCTCACATCCTGGCTTTATCATTCTGTTCCAGCTCCTTCCACAGCTGGGCTTCATCCGCCATTAGTGCCTATCAATCCCTGGTTCCCCTAAATTAATTGGCCCCTCCTTGCTCACATTGACCCTCTGAGGGCTTTTGTAGGGTGAACAGCGCATCACAGGGAGTGAAGTGAATTTCATGCTAAATGCATAGTGGGTAGTTCTGCCTCGTAGAGAATTTTGTTCATTTTTCTCCCTTTTCAGTCTTTTCCTGTTATAGGTGTGAGCACAACTTATGTGTGAGATCTAAATCCTGCTATTGTTATGGATTAGCACCTCATTCTAAGAGTGGTCTCACTCGGCCAATATTGTTCATGCTGAGATGTATCTTACCACAAGCACTTCCATTCATTTCAGTGGGACTACTTGAAGATTAAGGTACTGTAAAGATATCAATTGGCTCACAAGCATCACTGAGCAAAACTTGTCCTTTAACACTTAACTTTCCCATTACCTGTGACCTGTGTACGTACACACACACACACACACACACACACACACACACACACTGGATAAAACTTCTCAACGGAAATTGCAACAACTTCTCTCCTGTTTAACTGACACCAATAAAATACCAAAATTATTGAGTTGCACCCTGTGGTATAGTTTAAGCCGGGGTCCTTAAAAGTAGTTTTCTGGGACTAATTTCCCTGTACAGAGAGTATAACCATCATACAAAATATTGTTTTCTGTTTAAGATTTTTATTTCCAAAATGATACAAACATGCATCAAACATGAGATATAGCATATGATTAAAACAATCTTCAAAACCTTCACAGAGGTTACACTAATGAGAACGTATTAGTCAGATTTCCAGGAAATATAACCACACATTTTTCAAATCACCCTGCTGTTTTATTTAAGTGAAATGTTCTTATCTGCAGGCTCATCTGCTCACTCAGATTTATTCCAGTCCACAGTATTTAAGAGCTACTGCAAAAAACACACTTCCAATGTAGTAAACACTCAAACCTTTTACATCATCTTGTGGCACATGACCATTTCCTTTTTGATATGCATCCCAATTTCATGTCACCATCTCTGGAATACTACAGCTTGATATTCTGTAAAATATTTAGAGCCAGATCATGGCACAGCCAACGTGGCCATATAGGACCACGCTGGGAGTGATATCACAAGCATGTGTTACCTCCCGTGACCTTGGTCCAAGCTTATACATGCAAGAAGTTGTTGCATGCCAACTCCTCTCTCATTCCCCAAGTAAATGGATGGAGAGGGGGAGGGAGTGGGAGATTTGCCTCTGTGACCTCAATGCACGAGTCCTCATAGCTGAGCAGACACTGTAGAGATATTAATCTGCTATTACCTGGTATATTTATTTCTATTAGAGATACAGTAAAATTCATGGCAGACTCTGGACCTACACATTCAGCCAGACACATGTTGGATCCCATCATCAGCCTAGGACTGGGTATTGGAGATGTCACCAACATACCATTCTCCTGGTCTGATCACCACCTCGTCCAGGCAGAGATCAGACCCTTTTCTTCTTCCCCACATGGAAGTGAGCTAGTTCACAACCCAGACTGAACTTGACCCAATCACACAGAGAAAAGCTTAAAAAGCCCTGAAAAATATTAGAATCACATCCTGTGAAACAGATCCTGTGGAACATCCACACCACTCCTAGGTGGTAAAAGCCAGTGAACATCATAAGAACGGCCATACTGGGTCAGACCAAAGGTCCATCTTGCCCAGTATCCTGTCTTCCGACAGTGGCCAAAACAACTAGGCCTACTGTGACAGATGTAACAATTACCTGCAGTATCCTTGAAAAACCTGATGTATTAAGCTTATGTATTATTGTGGGTCAGGATTGTATATAACCTCTCTAGGGGGGTGCTGTTGTGAGATGTGGGAGTTCAAAGGACTATATGAAACTGTGCCAGACAAGAATGGACTTTTGAGACAATGAGTGTGAAGCTGGATTTCCTGGGGAATATTTAAAGAGAAGTTAATTCTGGTTATGCAAAAATCCAGTTTATTTAACATATTCCTTGAGCAGAGGGTAATTACTGGCTGGTTATCTGGTCTCGGAGATTGGAGATCAAAGGCCTGAGCTATATAAAGAAACACAGTGATCTGCCTGCTGGGGTTGTGAATCTGAGACATTTATGAACTTATAACCACACAGAAAACCCAATTGCAGGTTTTGAAGGACTGACACCTGCCAGAGCTTGAGGTTGGAGTTGGGGTGACCTCTGATATGCTTTTCAGTGTGCATGTAGGTTCTTTTAAGGTTTTTAATATGTTTTCTCTGTCATGCTTTCACCTTAAGAGTAAGTATGCTTGCTACTAAAGAGCCATGTTGTAACTTATAACTGCAGGCAGTTGTGCTGTTCATAGCCTTTGGAGAGAAATCACAGTGCAGGCGCTGGCCTGTTTAGGCAGCTGGCTTGCTAGAAATATCATAGTGTAAGGCAAAGAGCTATTCAGCCTTGGAAACCCAGGAAGGAGAGAAATGTGGATCTCAGCCTAAGAGAGGCAATTGCTGCAGCCCAGCAGCCTAAAAGTGGGTGCTCTTGGTGGACCATGGAGAGGAACTGCAGATGCAGTTACCCTGAAGCTGTGACACCCACTACTGGGCCAGGTTGTAACAGCAACCATCAAGCTCTAATAACATGAGACTCACAGTCAGGATTCAAACCAGGAAACAGCACAGAGATGGCTCTGATGACACGAAAAGATAACCACTGAATGGCCATGAAGGTCAGGTAAGGCCTCCATGCTCATACTGCTGGACCTCCTTGCAGCTTTGACAGAGCAGACCACACAGTACTTCTAAGACTCCTACATGATTTAGAAAGAGTAAATTCCCAGTAGTACAGTGTCTCCAATTATTCCTCTCCAACAGAACTCAGCAGGGTGATGCCCCTCCGAAGGCCCTCACCTGTAGGGTACTGCAGGGATCCATGTTATCCCCTCTTTTCTTCAATATCTACATGAGACCAGTGGGAAAGATAAATAAACCACAGGCTTAGCTGCCAACAGTATGCCAATGACACTCAGCTATATAGCTCATTCTCAACTGATGCAACCACTGCCATTGCTAACCTGTCCGAATGCTTACAAATCTTAGATGAAGAGTGGATGGGTCAAACTGAACCTAGCCAAGGCTAAAGTGATACTGTTTGGAAAAGGGAAAGGTTTCAAAGAGAAGGCCAAGGTGTTATCTCCACCTTCCATCAAAGCTTGGGGTCCTGTTTGATGCTATTTGATCATCCAAGCTTAGTGAGGAGTAGAGGAGGGGAAATAACTGATTTTTCAGTTCTCGCAGTTAAAAAAAAATGTTGAAAAATTTTTGGTTTCAGTTAAACTGCATCAGAAAATTTGTAATCAAAATAAATAAAATCCATATAAGATTGAATTAAACTTGTTTAATTTGACCCTAAATGAATTTTCCCTGGTGATGGCCTCCTTTATAACATTCAGCGCAGTGGTTAGCACACTCACCCGGAATATGCGTTCAATTCCCTCCCTCCCTGAAGTGGAGAAGGGATTTGTATTGGGTCTCCCACATTGCAGGAAAGTGCCCTAGCCAAAGGGGTATGGGAAATTTTGGGCACATCTCTCAATCCTGTTGAAGCTGTTCCACTTTTGATAAATAATGACATATTCATTGGAATAGGGATTTGAATTTGGTCTCCCACCTCTCTGATGAGTTCCCTAATCACTGGGCAAAAGTCTCTCTCTTTCTGACCCAATGAATATTTATTGACACAAAGTAGAACAGCTCGTTTGGAAAGATTGAAAGACTTACCCCAGAATAGCCAATAGTCTCCTGATTAGGGCACTCATCTGAGATATGGAGCAGGGCTGGACGAAGTTTTTCAGCCAATTATTTTTTTTTGGCACAAAATGTCATAATATCAAAATGTTTTGTAACTTGGGTTACACCAAATTGGTTCAGTTGGGGGGGAGGGGGAAGGGGGACCTGAAAAAAATCCAGAAAAATCAAACATGTTTGACTGTGACATTTTGAAAATGTAACATCTAGATTTTTCAGTTAGAAACAACTTTTTTCTTTCAAAATTTCCTTAATGTTATTAAAAACCAATCAGAAAAGTTTTTAAATTGTCTAAATAAAAGCTAAGTGTTTCATTTGACTTAAATATAGTTTTTTCTTTTTGCTTTACAGTTCACTTATTTTGAGAAATCTCAGTTTCCATTTGAACTGGGATGCATTTTTTTTATTTGCCAGTGAACTGAAAACTCAGCTATTCACACAGTTCTATAGGGGAGACCTAGATTCAAGCCCATGCTCCAAATCAGGCATTCAAATGTGGATCTCCCATATCCCAGGTGAGTGCTCCAACCATAGGCACTGACTTCCTATCTACCCAGTGGGTGCTCGACCCCTCCCTCCACCCCATGCCCCACCCCCTCTCCACCTCTTCCTCCAAGCCCCACCCCCATCCCACCTCTTCCCGTCCCTGCTCCCACTCCCACTCCACCCTTTCTCCCAAGGTCCCACCCCTTTCCATCCTCTCCCCCAAGCGCACCGTGTCTGGGCTCCTTCCCCTGCCCCCCAGTACCTCCTGCATGCTGCAGAACAACTGATCCTGGTGGGTGGGAGGTGCTGGGAGGGAGGGCGGAGCTTGGCTGCGAGTGGGTCCTAAGCACCTGCTAATTTTTTTCCGTGGGTGCTCCAGCCTTGGAGCACCTTGGTGTCGGCACCTATGGCTCTAACCACCAGAGTGGATATTCTGGTGAGGCCAGTGTATTTCTATTTTGGTTTCCTACTCTAATTTGGTAGTTAAATATGACAGCGTAAATGTGTCATGTCAGGCTAGATTCTGATACACCTTATTTGCCCTTCCTATTTAGAACCTTATCTGAGCAGTCCCATACAACTGATCTTATAATCAGTGGGACTACATAAGGACTTAAGTGATACTGAAATTAGTAAAGGTGTCTGAATCTATTTGTGATTATGCAGGTTTAGTAAAAGAATTTACTCTAAACTAAGTTGTGTCAATTTAACATGGAGAGAAATATTATTTCCTACTTATTTTTCCTCCCACAGCTCTAACCAATGCTTGCTATTCTTCTACACTGGCTGCATACTGAAATATTGCAGCATCAGTTAACCTTGCAAAATTTAACCAAGTGTTTCTTCACATAATAAGAGCTAGAATTTTACTATTTTATGAGAGAAGAAAGCAAGCCAGCAGAGCTTCTGGAGAACTAGATGCCAATTAGGAAAAAATTAAACATGAAAGTGTCAGATCACCACAGTGATCCAAGTTGAAAAGCAGTGAAATACCAGATAATTATCTATTCAGTTGCTTACTCACTCCAAATCTACTTCATGTAAGAGTTTATTTTTCTTAGCTTATGTCAAGGTTCCTTCCCCACTCTGAACTCTAGGGTACAGATGTGGGGACCTGCATGAAAGACCCCCTAAGCTTAGTCTTACCAGCTTAGGTTAAAAACTTCCCCAAGGTACAAAATTTGCCTTGTCCTTGACCCCTATGCTGCCACCACCAAGCGTGTTAAACAAAGAACAGGGAAAGAGACCACTTGGAGATGTCTTCCCCCAAAATATCCCCCAAGCCCTACACCCCCTTTCCTGGGGAAGGCTTGATAAAAAATCCTCACCAATTGGTACAGGTGAACACAGACCCAAACCCTTGGATCTTAAGAAAAATGAAAAAGCAATCAGGTTCTTAAAAGAAGACTTTTAATTAAAGAAAAGGTAAAAGAATCACCTCTGTAAAATCAGGATGGTAAATACCTAACAGGGTAATCAGATTCAAAACATAGAGAATCCCTCTAGGCAAAACCTTAAGTTACAAAAAGACACAAAAACAGGAATATACATTCCCTCCAGCACATCCTATTTTACAAGTCATTAAACAAAAGGAAATCTAACGCATTTCTAGCTAGATTACTTACTAACTTTTTCAGGAGTTTGAGCTGCATTCCTGATCTGTTCCCGGCAAAAGCATCACACAGACAGACAGACCCTTTGTTCGCCCCCTCCCTTAGCTTTGAAAGTATCTTGTCCCCTCATTGGTCATTTTGGTCAGGTGCCAGCGAGGTTATCTTAGCTTCTTAACCCTTTACAGGTGAAAGGGTTTTGCCTCTGGCCAGGAGGGATTTTATAGCACTGTATACAAAAGGGTGGGTACCCTTCCCTTTATATTTATGGCAGCTTAGTTCACAGGGAAGCATAAATGGCATTTTCTTCTCTACTGTAGGAACTGTGACAGCAGTAGGATGGTTTAGAGGGTGCACACGCTGATTTTCAAATATGACTTGCAATCTGCAAATACAGCATTCAGATACTTCTGCAGTACAGGAATCAATAAGCTTAAGTGATTAAAAACAACAGAAAGTAATTCTCAAAAGAATTAACCCTCAGATTAACACACCATTGCAAAGGAAGTTTTGAAGCACAATAAAATGATGCCCAATACACAAGATTTACTTGTGAATCATGCCAGAAATAAAAATGTAAGAATTAAGTGTATTCCTGAGAGAAATAAGTCAGGTGAGCGGAGTAGATTCTGCAGCAGGTGATTTGCACACAGTACCTGAGGAACCTAAACAACTTAATTCAGGCAGGAGGATCCCAAATAAAAAGGAGCCCTGTAACTGTCTTCATAATGGGCAAAACTGTGCTTATACATTTCAGTGTGTGTGTAGAAAAGCCTTTCTCCCCCATGGACCGAGCAGTCTGCTCCTATAGATCCACATTTCTATGGCTGGATCAGAGCTATGCCTGCACAGTCTCTTCTCCCCGCGGACCAATGAGATCCACCATCTCCTGTGCAGTCCAGGTAGGAGCGTGTTTGAAGCATGTGACCAGCATGCTCAGCTGGGCAGTTGCTAGGTGCTCCACATGCCAAGCAAACAGGAAATGGAATTTCAAAAATTCCCGGGCCTTTAAAAGGGGATGGGCTTGTTACTGTGTACCTGGTCTCTGGGTAGTGGAGTTCCAAAAAAAGTGACCAGAGCGGTCACAATGGGGCATTGTGGGATACCTCCTGGAGGCCACTTAAGTCGACGTAAGCAAAGCAGTGTTTCCACTGCCACTGCATTGACTTAAATATGTCAACTTAATTGTTACACCTCTCACAGAGGTGGAGTTATTAAATCGATACAGCATGCAAATTACATCAACGGGAGGAACATTGTAATGTAGATGATAATATAATTAGGTTGATGTAAGCTGCCTTATGTCGATCTAACTCTGTAGTGTAAACCAGGTTTTAGATTGACCTAGCTATGTCACTCAAGCCTGCAAAAAAATTCATACCCTGACTGCTGTGGTTTGGCAAAACTAATTCTTGGTTGAAACGCAGCTAGGTAAATTATGAATTCTTCCATTGGCCTATCTAGTGTGTCTTGGAGAGGAGGATTAACTACATTGATGGTAAAATCCCTTTCATTGATGTAGGAAATGACTGTAGCTGCAGTAGTGTGGATATAGCATCTCTCTTCCTAAATTCCCCAAATAGGGTTTTTCTAATTGCAAACCAAATATAAACAACCCACGGTATTTTAGCCCTTTTATTACTTCACCCCAATTAGACTCCCCCCCCCCCCAAATCTCTGTAGATCTGGATCCAGCTGTTGTATCTGTCCCTCTGGTTTGTAAATGGCGACAAGGGAGGTTGAAGTTAGCTGTGCTTTTTGCATGATCCCAGGTTTAAGATATGCCCTGCTCATCAAACAAATGTGCAAGTCTTCAGTTAGAAGCCAAATGGGAATAATACGGATTTACTGATTTGAGATTTTGGAATTTTCCTCTCATTCTGCATCACAATGAAACTGAGACCTTTTGAGCAAAAGCTCTACCCAGGATAGCCCCAGCTTCCAGTCCCTATTCCAATCAAGCAGAGTGGGGATTTGAACTTGGATCCCTCACATCTCAGGTGAGTGTACTAACTATCAAGCTATTGGATATTATAAGGTGGGGGCAGGTGGTGGGAGGGGGGCTCTCTGTGACCATAAATTCTCATCCTGAACCCAAGAAACCTCTCTCAATTAATGTTTCAGTGAAAAGATTTGGTTTTCAGCGAATCAGCATTTTCTGATGAAAAACCATTTCATCAAAAAATTTCTGACCAACTGTGCTGACCACCCCTTAGCAATGCAAAGTTACTATCCAAGCCAACAGTCTTCTGAACTGGCTTGGTTTCAGAGTCACTTAGGATTACTGTCCTGGACATTTTCAGTGTCTGTGTCACTGACGCATCAAGATTTTTACTGGGCAGATGCTTAGCATTTTCTGAAAATCAAATCCCTTTCCAGAGCTTCAGAATTCCCCCCAAATGAAGACACCTCAAATTGCTAGTCACTTTTGAAAATGCATGTAGGAAAGCTACCCGACTAGAATTAAATGTGGGGGCAAAGGATGAGCGCATGGTAGTAAAACAAGAAATCCAAAGAATTTGTTTGAAAAAGACTCTTACGTGTAACTGAAGTATACAACATGCTTAACTGATATCTGAGAACACTTCTGAAAGTACACTTGTTTCCAACACCAAAGTCAGAAATAAAATCATCAGTAACTGGCCTTTTAAACATCTTTCCCCATACTAGTCAAGAAGTAATGGGTGGTAAGCAGACAAGACTCTTGAGGCAGCTGCAATGAGGTCCCTAAAGTAGTAATTGGATTTCACTTTGGGAAAAGGATAGTGGGGGAAAAAGAGCCTTTCCAAACCTTCTCTGCCAAGATAACCATTTTTATTTTCTTCCAAAAATCTATAACCAAATAAAATCAAGTAAGCCTAAACCGGTATTGTTTGAGATAGTTATAGGATGTTTCAGATTTAATCACCTTAAAGAAATGTCCAGATCTGCACTCTACCTTATTCACCTAATGTATCAAAGACTGTACTGATGTTTGATATTCTGTCATTAATCACTTCAAAGCTGTTTAAAAGGTCAGTATTGTAATTAGTCAAAAAGCTACCTGGTGAAAAGGAGTAATTGCTTTTCCAGGAGTAATTACTTTATACTATGTTTTCTATACAGCAAAGAGTATGTATATTACCACAATGTGGCGGAACAGTTCATAAGATTACCAAAGAAGTCTCAGGCTACAACTTCCTATTCTGCAGGATTTTAGGCAAGAGTAAATTCAAACCAATGCAAAGAATCAAACAAAACAGCAAATTTAGAGAGGCACAAGTCAAAAAGATTCTAGGCCAAAGATTCTAGACCTCTGTCAGGGCATCCCAATCAGCCAGCCTTTCCCATATTGCTGAGAGTGAGGGGAGCTCTGATGGATGCTGGTATAAAAGAGGTGCCAGTTGAGAACCACTATTCTAGGCTACATCTCAATGTCTCTCAGAAATATCAGGCCTAGTACCAGAATGAATGTTTAGAGTTTAACTTCTGTACCATTCAAACCCCCATCATGGTCCTGTGCTTCATATGATCTGGTTAATACATGATATAGCACAAAGGAAAATGATGGAATTTTCAAAAGTGTCCCAATAAAAGTCACCTGTGGAAGTGAAGTCTAGAGTTTACCTCAACTAGCTACATTGCCTTGTCTCCACTAGCAATTTACAACCAGATCGCTAACTTCAGCTATCTTGATGTAAAACCCAAAACCAAAAACCAATTAAGTTTTCTCTCTTGAAGACTCAACCTAAAAGGCTGATATAAGATTTTTAGACATCAAATAGTACATGAAGGGGAAAGGCAGTATAGTAGTAACCTGTATAGCTAGGCTTGATTTTTGCACTGGAGGGGGGAAAAAAAAAGTGTACTTTTTATCAACTGTCATGAAGAAAATAAAACTATACCAGCTAATTTTTGGTTATGGTCTTTCCAGGACTCCAGTTGGAACAATTTACAATTTAACAGACTAGTTGGCGGTGCTGAGTTTTTCACTCCTTCAAACTCAGGGTTTAGCTGATCGCCATATTTGGGGTGGGGAAGGAATTTTCCTCCAGGGCAGATTGGAAGAGGCCCTGGAGGTTTTTTGCCTTCCTCTGTAGCATGGGGCAAGGGTCACTTGCTGGAGGATTCTCTGCTCCTTGAAGTCTTTAAACTACAATTTGAGGACTTCAATAGCACAGATATAGGTGTGAGGTTGTTTGCATGAGTGGTGGGTGAAATTCTGTGGCCTGCGTTGTGCAGGAGGTCAGACTAGATAATCATAATGGTCCCTTCTGACCTAAATATCTATGAATCTATGAAAAAAAAACTACAGACTCATTGGCATTTTTATTAATCTTAGACTTTAGTATAATGCCTTCAATCTGTATCGGTTTCAACAATATCCCTTATATACAGCATGGTACTTTGACACTATTCTTGTCTGCTCCTTTATCATCTAGGATTGGAGAGATCAAGTGGATTACACTAATCTGGAACAAGGCACTCTTATTCTGGAATAAGAACATCCATGCATAGAGTTCATCAGGAAAATCTATTCCTGAATTCCATGTGTAGCTGTGACGCAAGGGTGAAATCAATGGAAGTTTCTGAGCATTTAGGGGTCAATCCTTCAAAGTAAGGAACAAATCTAGAAGGTGCTCAGCATTTTACTGAATCAAACTCTTGCTGAAACCCTGCAATCAGAGTCAAGTGAACGGCAATTGAAAGTGTTCATGATCTCTCAGAATTTGGCTCTAATTTCTCACAATAGTTTAGGCTCTGAACCTGCAAACCTCACAGATGTAAGTTTGTGTAACCGGTAGCCTCATGGAGCTGAATTACACTACTCTGGTGCATAGAGTTATTCATGTGAATAAACTTGCAAAATCAGGGCCTTAGCTTTAAGCTTTTTATTCCTGAGGTTTTTGCTGGAGGAATTTATAAAAGTTATTTTAAGCAATTAGAAATGTAGTTAGACAGCTGCACACATACATACACTTCAGCTGTTTGAAGTGTGCAGCCAACCATTTTTATTCAACCCTGTTTTTTTAAAGTATTCATAAATACAGCTCGTAAAAACTGGAATTTCTAATCTGTGAGAAATATTCCAACATTTTGTTGTAACAATCATTCGGAATTAGAATGAGAGACTGAAAAGCTGAAGTTTCCCCATGAAAAATAAATCCAAAATGTTTAGTTTACTTAGTGTTGTTTTGATTGATTTCATGTTGATGTTTATATTAGATATTAAATGTAATATATACACATAATTTAAATAATATAGAAATATTACATTACCATATTTAATTTCATTTTGACATTTATTATATAATAAATCTAAACTGTCAAAACAAAATGTTTCAACTTTTTTCTTTGACAAAATGTCCATTTTCATGAGATTTTGACAAAACTGCATTTTTTAAACAGAAGAAAGCTGTTCATCAAAAATTTTACCCGCTCTATTCATAGCCTTATGTTTGAAACATTTCCCCCCAGATGCAAAGCTTGAACTCCTTACAGCAGTGGTTCCCAAACTTGTTCCGCCACTTGTGCAGGGAAAGCACCTGGCAGGCCGGGCCAGTTTGTTTACCTGCTGCGTCCACAGGTTCGGCCGATCGCGGCTCCCACTGGCCGCAATTCGCTGCTCCAGGCCAACTGAAGGTTTTTTCCTGTACTTTCCTTCATTTCGGTAGAGAACATGCATTGAAAATTTCAGTCCTAATCATGAGTGTTTGGGAACCACTTCCTTATGGTCATTTTTATACCACATCTGAAATTCTAAAGTTCAAACATTTAAGAGAACGCCCCATAAAAAAAAAAGTGAGAGTTTTGGGTTTTATAGGAGAAATCTATTTTACATATTTGTTTTTCACCAGCAGGTAATTAAAGTATTGAAGGTGTTTTTCCTGTACTTTCCTTCATTTGGCTAGAGAACATGCATAGAAAATTTCAGTCCAAATCATGAGTGTTTTGGAGAATTATGAACACACAGGGCTTTTGTAAAATAAATTGTTTTGCATAATAAATGATAGCCATCACCAGTGTGAATGCTGCTATTAAATAAATTACTTAATTTAGCTGAATAAGTGTGACGGGCATTTTCTGAAATTATTTTGGGTACTAAATATTTACTCCATACTTTGCATTGTTATTAGTTAGTATTATTTTGGTCCTGGAAACCAAATTTCGATTGGGGGCCCACTGGACAACATACTGTATGTACATGTAGTAGGAGACAGTTTTATCGTCCAAATACAGGAGACAGACAAAAGGTTGAGAAAGAGAGGTATTGCTATTTTCATTGTACAGATAGAGAACTGAGACTCAGAAATTAAGTGACTTTTCCCAAGGAATTCTGTTCCAGAGCTAGAAACTGATCCAAATCTCCAGTGTCTTAACCACAAAACAATCCTACCTCTATGGATATCAGTAAAATTTGACAATTCCATTAAAGAAAGCACTTAGACTTTAACCACATGCTTAAACTCCATTGACTCTTCTTCTTAGCGTATCCACAATGTGCCTCAGGTGGCACGTGACCAGGTTTCATCCCTGAATTTGGTCCGCTGGTTAGATTATTAGCTTCCCCAGACCAGGCTGGATACTGATGGGGAGCGTGACATGACTTCCCAGGGAGAGAAACATATGTGTAAGTGCTTTCCTGACTAGGAAGGCTCTCTTAAATCAGGGACAAATTTTATAAGTGTTGGAGTGTAAAATTCTTCCCACCATCAGTTCTTGCTGCAGATGCAATTACCATGTCAATATTAAAAAACTAGCAGTTGAGCGGTATCTTTCTTATGCAATTTGAAAGAGCTCATTTGTGATTTCATTTTCATTAGCAATTTTATGTTTTGAAGATGCTCATGCAAAAATGTTGATTTTCTTCTGTGGTATCTCTTGTCCTGAAATTCTCTCTGTGCACAGGAAATGATTTTCAGGTGTGCCAAGCATACTATCATTAAAGACTATTGCTTTCCAGCTCATCCATTAAATTGAAAGACTCAGGGCAGATCTACACTACTGCCTAAGTCGATATAATTTATGTCACTCAGGGGTTTAAAAGCGCCCCCCCGGTGACACAAATTTCGTGCTGTCCATACCAGTGCTATGTTGGCGGGAGACACTCTCCTGCCAACAGAGCTTCCACTTCTTTCCAAGGTGGAGTAATTATGCCAATGGCAGAACGCTCTCCTGTCAACATAGTGCGTCTTCACCAGACGCGCTACAGCAGCACAGCTGCATCGGTGCATCTTCACTGGTGTAGCACTGTAGTGTAGACTTGCCCTCAGTCCATGGCTCCTTGAGCAGAAACAACTTCTTTTATCACATGTGAAAA
Organism: Chelonia mydas; assembly: GCF_015237465.2. Classification (NCBI taxonomy): domain Eukaryota; kingdom Metazoa; phylum Chordata; order Testudines; family Cheloniidae; genus Chelonia; species Chelonia mydas. The sequence goes on along the minus strand of NC_057850.1, from coordinate 68,397,984 downwards.
GAATGGAGTAAAGCCATACACAGCTGGAGAAAACAGTGCTTTAAATCCTGTCTGAGCTTACACTGGACTATGAGAGTGACAACGATAAACTTTTTGTTTGTTTTACTTTTCAAAATATAATTTACTGTGTTTTATAGCATTACTCCATCAAAACTGAGTGACAGGAAAATGTTTGGCATGGTGTCAAGTATCAGGGGTAGCCGTGTTAGTCTGTATCCACTCCTCCTCTACTTGCGCTACATTGATGACATCTTCATCATATGGACGCATGGGAAGGAGGCCCTTGGAGAATTCCAGCAGTGGTTCCCAAACTTGTTCTGCCGCTTGTGCAGGGAAAGCCCCTGCCGGGCCGGGCCGGTTTGTTTACCTGCTGTGTCCACAGGTTCGGCCGATCGTGGCTCCTAGTGGCCGTGGTTCACTGCTCCAGGCCAATGGGAGCTGCTGGAAGCGGCGCGGGCCGAAGGACGTACTGGCCGCCGCTTCCAGCAGCTCCCATTGGCCTGGAGCAGTGAACCACGGCCACTGGGAGCCACGATCGGCCAAACCTGCGGACGCGTCAGGTAAACAAACTGGCCCAGCCCGCCAGGGGCTTTCCCTGCACAAGTGACGGAACAAGTTTGGGAACCACTGGTCTACAGCCAAGCCCTAAGATACAACCGAATTTACTCCAATCCCTCAGACAGAGACAAACACCAACAAGATCTTTATCAAGCTTTCTTAAAACTACAATACCCACCTGGGGAAGTGAGGAAACAGATTGACAGAGCAAGACGGGTACCCAGAAATCACCTACTACAGGACAGGCCCAACAAGGAAAATAACAGAACACCACTGGCCATCACGTACAGCCCCCAGCTAAAACCTTTCCAGCACATCATCAATGATCTACAACCTATCCTGGAAAATGATCCCTCACTCTCACAGACCTTGGAAGGCAGGCCAGTCCTCGCTTACAGACAGCCCCTCAACCTGAAGCAAATACTCATAAGTTTGTGGTACAGTTGTTGAACTGTTGGGGAGGGATTTTCACAGCCCCTGCTCATCTGTGCTTCACCTCAAGCCAGTGACAGTCTCTTGTTTAGCTGAACCTAGATTAAACCATAAAATATTTCAAACAGGATGTAATTTGCAGATGCAGTTCATGCACTCAGACACTTACAAAATCATTCCTGGTATTTTCAATTGAAATCCTACAGCTGGCAACTTTGAGCATAGGAAGTGTGGAGAAGCTGGTAATTCTTCCAGAACAGATGTCTTTTCATACTGAGTCTGCCAAAAAGTAAAATAATAAAGGAGTGGCACATCTGCTCATGTGCCATACATTTAGTGCACCAGTGAACACACAAGTAGCAATTCATCTGAAGACTCTTTGAGAATTGGGTACATTGACAGGAAAAAGAATGTGATTTTTGGAATAAAGAATAATCTTGGCATTTATCAGCCAGTATGTCTAACTCCAATACTTAGTAAAATTATGGACTAAATGTGTAGAAAAAAAAATGGAAGACAATGGAGAAAAATGGAACAATGAGAAAGAAGGTATGAAACACATGCCTAATTGTAAGCTGGTGAGTAGTCTCATTGACTTTAATGGGATCAGTTTTGTGGTGAATGGTAGGCACATGCCTGAGTAACTTGCTGAATCAGTCTGACAGCACGTGTTCATAGAAGATAAATTACAGTAACCAGTGGCTCACCTGATTCAGTCAAATGATAAGATTAGTTGATGAGAGGAATAGAGCTGATGTTAGATATCTGAACTTCAGTACAGCATGTAATATCTGTAGCAACTCCCAAAATGTTGCTTGAAAATTAACTCAGATGGTCTTAGATCAGCACTGTCCATTGAAAAATTGCCTGAAGAGCTGGGATCTATGTATCAAGAGTAAAAAAACCTACTGGTATGTATTGAGTTATGGGGGGGAGGTCAGTAAGGGGATGCAGGGTAAGATGATAGGCCTGGTATTTTTTAACTTCATTATTAATAATCTAAGGGAAAAGACGAAACAGCTGATTTATTAAAATAGCAGATGATAGCAAACTGGGAGATGATGCAAATGAAATTGAGGCTGGTAGCAGGGGCTTATCTAGTCTAGCATCAGGCACCTCCATTGCCTCAGTTTACCTTCTTCCTCAGCCAAAACAGCACACAATGGGTAATTAACTCACCCCAAAATTAACTCACCCCAACCTAGGATTGGTTTATTAACAAAGTAACTGTTTCTCAAAACAACCCTTCCCCACAGCTTCGTACAAGGTCACAATCCTTGATGCAGGGTTCTCTGCTACCCTCCTAAAAGGTTTGCTCCTCATAGTATTTTACCCCATCCCTGGGCTCAATCAATCATTGTGCCCTTTGTGTAGTCAGTTGTGGATTAGCCACTGGGATGACAGGTCCCGTGCCCAGGGGCCCCGGCCAACCGGGGAGCCCCAGAAAAAATCCACTGTCAGTCAGTGGGAGCCTGGAACTCTGGCTGCCAGATGGGCAGGGCAAGGGAAGCCCCCGCACCCTGACATGACTCCATGGCAGCAGCCATGGGACAGGGGAAGCCCCCCCTGACCCGACCCCATCCCCAGCAGAAGCCCCCAGGCAGGGGAAGCCCCAGATCCCCCCCACCCATCCCTGGTAGAAGCTGTGGGGCAGCAGGGGAAGCCCCCACACCCGACCCCATTCTCCGGCAGATGTGCCAAGTGGGTGGGGCGGGAGAAACCCCAGTGCCCCAACCCTGGTCTCTCACAGAAGCACGAAGGGTGGTGGGGGAAGTCCTGGGGCCATGGCGCAGGGACAGAGCTTCTCCAGTCTTGGGACCACAGTCCAGGGGGCAGAAAGGAGCAAAAGGGGCTGTGGGGCAGCATTGGGGGGGGGCAGAATGAGGGGGACTCCGGGTGGAACAGGTGCGGGCTCTGCCCCTGGAAAAGGGTCTGTCATAAATATAAAATGAAGGGTAACCACCTTTCTGTATACAGTGCTATAAAATCCCTCCTGGCCAGAGGCAAAATCCTTTCACCTGTAAAGGGTTAAGAAGCTAAGATAACATCGCTGGCACCTGACCCAATATGGCCAATGAGGGGACAAGATTCCTTCAAATCTGGAGGGGGGGGAACAAAGGGTTTGGTCTGTCTGTGTGATGCTTTTGCCGAAAACAAATCAGGAATGCAGCCTTACAACTTCTGTAAAGTTAGTAAGTAATCTTGCTAGAAAATAGGTTAGATTTTCTTTTGTTTAATGACTTGTAAAATAAGCTGTGCTGGAGGGAACGTATATTCCTGTTTTTGTGTCTTTTTGTAACTTAAGGTTTTGCTAGAGGGATTCTCTATGTTTTGAATCTGATTACCCTGTAAGGTATTTACCATCCTGATTTTACAGAGGTGATTCTTTTACCTTTTCTTTAATTAAAATTCTTCTTTTAAGAACCTGATTGCTTTTTCATTGTTCTTAAGATCCAAGGGTTTGGGTCTGTGTTCACCTGTACCAATTGGTGAGGATTCGTGTCAAGCCTTCCCCAGGAAAGTGGGTGTCGGGCTTGGGGGGGATATTTTGGGGGAAGACTTCTCCAAGTTGTCTCTTTCCCTGTTCTTTGTTTAACACGCTTGGTGATGGCAGCATAGGGTTCAAGGACAAGGCAAAGTTTGTACCTTGGGGAAGTTTTTAACCTAATCTGGTAAGAATAAGCTTAGGGGGTCTTTCATGCAGGTCCCTACATCTGTACCCTAGAGTTCAGAGTGGGGAAAGAACCTTGACAGGGTCAGAAAGGGGTGGGGCTGTGGGCAGGGCTGCAGGCGGAATGGGCAGCATGGGGGTGGCACCGCAGGTGAAGGGGATGGGGAGAGGGCCCTCCCCACTTACTCTGGCCGAAGGCCCCAGGAAATCTTTATCCACCTCTGTGTGCAGGGCGTCCACTGCCCTCCTCTTTGGTTGTACCTAACAGTCCATTTTAGCCCTTCCTGCTGAGGCTCCTTCTCAGCTGATCTCTCTGAGGCTTTTCCCACAGCAGGCTCCTGCTCCCTCCAGGTCTGTTGCCCTAGACCAGTGTCTCTAAACCTTCCCAGAGTATTGTACCCCTTGCAGGAGTCTGATTTGTCTTGTGTACCCCCGAGTTCCACCTCACTTAAAAACTACTTGCTTACAAAATCAGACATAAAAATACAAAAGTGTCACAGCAGATTACTACTGAAAAATTGCTTACTTGCTCATTTTTACCATGTAATTATAAAATAAATCAATTGGAATATAAATATTTTACTTACAGTATAAACAAGTCATTGTCTGTATGAAATTTTAGTTTGTACTGACTTTGCTAGTGCTTTTTATGTAGCCTGTTGTAAAATTAGGCAACTATCTAGCTGAGTTGATGTACCCCGAGGAAGACCTCTACATACCCCCAGGGGTACATGCACCACTGGTTGAGAACCACTGCCCTAGAGAATAATCCTTAGAGTCCTTATAAACAGACTCCTTATAAACTGTAGTCCTGTAGGAGACCTGAGTCCTAGACAGGTAAGGCTGAGCTAAACTCCTTTAAAGGCTGAGTCTTGAAATCGGTGCTCTGGGATGCACATGCAACACGGGGCCAATGCCTTGTTATAAGATCCAAAGATAAATTGCATAAAGACAGATTCTGTTGGTACATTTACGGATACCACAGTGGTAAGTGCAGTGTAATAAACTAAACAGAATATAATCTTACAGGACTCCCCCAAAATAATACACTGTTTATACATCGCAAGTGCCACAACATAATGGAAGGATGCTATGTCTCTGACTTCTAAAAACAATAGGGTTACAAACTGGGATTAAAATTCCAGTCAGATGTCAAGAATTATAACATTCATAAACCAGTCGGAGAACACTTCAATCTCTCTGGTCACGCGATTACAGACATGAAAGTTGCGATATTACAACAAAAAAACTTCAAAACCAGACTCCAGTGAGAGACTGCTGAATTGGAATTCATTTGCAAATTGGATACAATTAACTTAGGCTTGAATAGAGACTGGGAGTGGCTAAGTCATTATGCAAGGTAACCTATTTCCCCTTGTTTTTTCCTGCCCACCCCCGTTCCTCAGACGTTCTTGTTAAACCCTGGATTTGTGCTGGAAATGGCCCACCTTGATTATCATACACATTGTAAGGAGAGTGATCACTTTACATAAACTATTATCAGCAGGAGAGTGGGGTGGGGGGAGAGAAAACCTTTTGTAGTGATAAACACCCATTTTTTTCATGGTTTGTGTGTATAAAAATATCTTCTGTATTTTCCAAAGTATGCATCCGATGAAGTGAAGTGACTTTATTTACTCACGAAAGCTTATGCTCAAATAAATTGGTTAGTCTCTAAGGTGCCACAAGTACTCCTTTTCTTTATACATATATTAGAAAATTAGTTTGAGCTGTAAGAAAATATTTTCGATTCTCACTTTAATTTGATTGTTAACCTTAATGATTTCAATTCACATACAAAAGCCTCCCCACTGACAGTGTCTTGGTAGAGGTCTGGTGGGGGAATGGAACAACAACAACAACAAAAAAGCAAGATTCTCTCCCTTAAAGAAAAATTCAGTGGAATTCAGTTCTTGTTCATATAGAAAAGCTACGTTTGCTTCTCTCTTACTGTTCTCCTTTAAATTCTTTATCTGTGTGTTCAAATATTTTTTTCTCTTTCCAGGTACAGGGTAATGCCAGGATCCTGGTGGTCAGTCACAGCCACTGACTATCTTCTACACTGTTTATTCGCAAACTTCCTGCTCCCTCTCTGTAATTCCAGATGTATTCTGTTCTATCACCATCAATCCTTATTTAATGGCATAGTGTTTTACTCCAAACAAGTCATTCCATGGAACTGTACTAGTGCATTTTTCATATATTCTGATTTTTTATGGTGTATGCTTGCTAGCTTTGTTATTCTAACTGGGTGTTGCTTTGGCAGCCTGATGCCATAGCAATAAATGTTGAGCTAGCAGGGGAAGATGAAGGCTAAGGAGTCATTTCAAGGGTCTCCTTTTGATAACTGGCCATTCTCCAACATAGATGACTGGTTTAGCCTCTGGAGAAGGCACAGAACAACACACATCACCGAGTAGCTGACACTGAAAATTTGCATTCTTTAACAAATTTGAAAGGGATTTTTCTTTCTATCCTGAGAAATAAGGTGTCTCAATGGAGAGTTCATGTGACAGTGGGAATGGGATGAGAGAATTAGAGGGAAGCCTGAGGATATGTCTACACAGCAAAGAAAAATCCACAACTCATCTGTGCTAGCTGACTCAGGCTCCCAGGGCTTGGGTTGTTTCATTGCTGTGTAGACTTCCAGGCTCAGACTGCAGCCCGGACTCTAGGACTCTGAGAGAATCCCATAGCCTGGGCTCCAGTCTGAGCCCAGAAGTCTACACAGCAATGAAACAGCCCCAAAGCCAGAGTCCCGCTCAAGTTGGCTAGCACAGACCAGCCATGGGTCTCTAGTGGCTGTGTAAATACAACCTGACTGTCATATAATGTGCATCTAAATCAGGCACTGGGAAGAACCCACACCCCCTAAGAGTATATTAAGTAAGCATTATTGGTCGGTTTGCTCTTTAGCCCATTTAGCCTCCCAGAAGTTTGTAATTTTTGTTGCAGCAGCCCTGAAATGACCAGGGGGTTCAGTTTTGATCTCACTGTATGGTGATGTAAATCAGGAGCAGCCCTTTTAAACCAATATGGTTATGGCAAGGTAAAACCGGCTTGAGATCAGAATCAGGCCACATTGTTTTGACCTTTCTAAAAGTATTTGATTTTGCAGATTAAAGGTAGTGCATCATTGCACATTTTTCTGACCAATATGACATTTGTTGTGTTTGTATGTGGACAATTTTACTGACAACTTTATTTACTCCCACAAACAATAGTGATGTGGACATATTCCATTTTAAGGTTTTGGTGGATTTTCATTATGGATTTTTTGCCTCTTTCATTTACTCTTATTAGCATGATGTAGTTTTACTTTCATTCCCAGAATTGTGTGTATGTCTCTTCCTACCACAGTAATTGCTCAAAGACAAGTTAGGGGGAAAAAACCCATTATTGTATGTTTGGTGCTTTGGATCAAAATTAGAAAATAAACCTTCAGCCATAACTACACAATGTAGAAGACAATGACTAAGATCCCTTTCATGGATATACCTCTAGGAGGTATAAAATATTTCCCCAAATACAGTGTCAATCAGAGACTGGAAATATTGAGGCTGAGGGAATGAGTGATGGGACTTATCATGAGTGGCAGGGTGAAAAACTCTGGGATGATTTGCTCTTGAAATTTTCATTGGATCTGGCTGGGAAGGGAATATTGCCCCTGCTGGCTGTGCAGAGCAGCAGAGGGTGAGAGGGGGCTGCTGATGTCAGGGTGTCCCACTCCCCCTGCACTCCCATCTCTGCAGAGCAGGGGAGAGGGGATACCACCTGGCTCAGGACTCGGAGCTTCTGTGGTGAATGCTGAGTGACTTTCTTAAAGAAACAATGCACGGTTTCTGAGATTTCCCCAGCAGCCAGCTCACACTGTCACATGTGCATGCACACACTGTCTCATACTCACCTCCCACCACATACTTGTATTATTTTTGTTGTTACTTCTTGGTACTTCTGCAATGCACATATATTCTGTCATTTTTCTTTCAAAGTGTGTTATTTTAGTGTTTTGACTGGTCTATGGATTTCATAATTTTTATTTCTCTTACACTTAAATGTAATTCTTTGAATAGTGAGTTCTAAAATGCCTAACCTGTCCTGGCTGGAGTAATTATCCCTATGGTAACTTTTAAAAAATATTATATTTAGGTTTTTTTGTTTCTACTGGTGGTGCACATCTGCATACACCTTGGTGCATATAATTTATTCTGCACATGGATGGGAAAAATTAGAGGGAAGATTGCAAACTAGAGCTAAATGCAAAGGAGCTATGTATTATGCACACATACCTCAATACAGGCACAGTATTAAAATGCAATCTACTGGCAAAAAAAACCAAACCACCCCAAAACTTCAGTTCAACAGGATACAAATGGTGAAAAGATGGTTTCGTACGGACCGATTTCACAATTACAAATGAATTGCCAGATCCTCAGTTTATGGGGCTTGACAAAGCTGCACTGGATATCAGTGGTACTTACACCAGCTCACAATCTGACCCTAACCGTTTGCTTTCCAGGGATAGTCTGTATTATTTGCTTAAATATTTCTGTTATGATAAACATTCCTAAAAGGAAATTCATCCACTAAGATGTCTGTAGAAAGCAAGCACAAAAGTGGTACGAATACAGTCAAAGCAAATTAAAAAACACTAATCAATTGTTTCCAAATGTTTCAGTATTTACCCAGTTCTAGCACTAAATCAGGCCCCACCCCCCGATTCCCTTCCTTGCCATTTCAAATAGCCTCAACAATGACACCCCTCCAAGAACATCTCATCAAAGGAGGATAAGTGCTGGATATTTCATTGACTCATTCTAACTCTTGAACGGTCACTCATAAGTCCTGTCACTCATTCCCTCAGCCTCAATATTTCCAGCATCTGACTAATCATCATTGTGTATATGGACAAATACTGATCAGAAAATGGCCATTCAATGTGGTAAATACAGGAGTGCAACCTTCCCAAGGGTAATAAAGCTAGCCATATAATCTGAGCCATTTCAAAACCTCTTGAGCATAAAGCTTAATAGCAGTCAAAAGATCTTCCTCAGTAGTAAGCCGTGCTATAGGTATAAGTTAACAGCTGATGGATGAGCAACTGAGAAAACTCATAAAGAAGCCATATTACTATTGGCTGACTCCCTTGGTGGCTGAGGAAGGGCTGTGGAGGCATGTGGCTATGAATGTCACTTGAAGCATGAACAACAGCTTGAAATGTGAATACCAGACCCATTATATAAACAACTGTTCATGGTCTCACAGCAAAAGAAGGTGTCTGAATGAAGCTATTTCCCAGTTCCATCCTTTGCATCATCCCTATAAACTGTCAGATGCTGAACACTGAGACTTGTCAAGGAGATTCATTATCCCAACCAGAGAAGGGGAATACGGTAGAGCCAATACACAGCCTTTGGGCTCTCAGGATGGAATCACTTGTGTTGAGCAGGAGGCTTATGCAGAAATTGTACTGCATTATCTACTGCTGTTTCCTTTATAAATGGAAAAACAAGACAGAGCAATATTTGTTATAATGGCTGTAAATTTAGTTACGGAATAAAGAAATCTGGTTGTTTTTTGCATAGAAGCTATTTGTTTATATGTAAGAAACTGACACAGTTTTAAATGTACGTCTCCCTTTCCTCATCCTAACAAAACACTGTTTAGATCAATATGAGAGGAAACATGACTTGCAATGCTGCAAGTATTTTACTTATATAGTATCTATTATAATCCCTTTTAAAGTATTGATTTTACTTTCTTTTGTCATCATTGGTAAGGTTCCTACTTCAGACTATGTATTTTATTTATCTACATAAATATAGACAGAGTTGGGGCCTAATTCTGTCTTCATTGTTACTGATTGAAGTTCATGGGATATACATCTATGTAACAGGTTTCAGAGTGGTAGCTGTGTTAGTTTGTATCAGCACACAAATCAGACATCAAGAATTGTAACATTCAAAAACCAGTAGGAGAGCACTTTTTCTCCCTGGACACTAAATAACAGACTTAAAAGTGGCAATTCTTCAACAACAAAATTTCAAAGACAGACTTCAACAAGTATCAGGGGGTAGCAGTGTTAGTCTGTATCCACAAAAACAACAAGGAGTCCGGTGGCACCTTAAAGACTAACAGATTTATTTGGGCATTATGCCCAGACTTCAATAAGAAACTGCAGAACTGGAATTAATTTGCAAACTGGACACCATCAAATTAGCCCTGAATAAAGACTTGGAGTGGATGGGTCACTACAAAAAGTAATTTTCCCTCTGCTGATACTCACACCTTCTTGTCAACTGTTGAGAATAGGCCACTTCCACCTTAATTGAATTGGCCTCGTTAGCACTGACCCCCGACTTGGTAAGGCAACTCCCATCTTTTCATAGTATATATCCTGCTTACTGTATTTTTCACTCCGTGCATCTGATGAAGTGGGTTTTAGCCCACAAAAGCTTATGCCCAAAAAATTTGTGAGTCTCTAAGGTATCACAAGGACACATCTATGTAATGAGAGCGAAATCGGGACTAACGAATTGGGACCAAACAGCATTAAATCAAGCTGTATATTTGCAAGACTTAAACACATGCACATTGAGAACCAAATTTTCAGACTGGTTGCCTAAATTATTCCTCTAAAATTTGTGGGCTGACCTACAAAGTTTCACATTTCTGAGTGCAGGGTGACTCATTGCAGACTGGACACCTCAAACCACCATGGTTTGCGTGCTGGCCAACCTTTCAGTATTTTTGATGGCAGCTCCCCCTGAATCATCGAGAAGAATCTCTACTGGATGACGTATAGATGCTCCAAAATTAGTTGGATATAATATAGCTACAATACAAGGAGATGAAGCAGCATTCTATGAAATCTCTATGGGACTAACTAGTGACCACCAGGTAAGCTGCTCAGAGACAAGATATGGGATAGAGAAGGACTTTCTTAGCTAGAGATGGTTTAAATGTTTCAAACGAAACATTTTTCTGTCAAAGTGTGGTTTTCTTGATATTCTCATTTATGATTTTTTTCAATTTTCATGGAAAAAATAATTTTAAATTGTCTCTCTGATTTACGACTATTTAAATGTTATTTGAAGTCAAAATGTTGATTTGAAAGGCAAGTTTGTTCCAATCAAAGATGTCTAAGTATTTTATTTCAGACTGTTCAGTGTTTTTAATGGAGTGAAACACTCCAAAAAATATCAAGCAGACTTTTCAGTCCTTATTGAGAATGAAAAATGTCAAAATATCAGTTTCCTGTGGGACAGACTTTCTATTTCCCAACCAGCTCTGCTGTAAGCAAGGTTGTTGGAGGTTATGAGGCATGAGACCCTGGCATCACAACAAGTTGCAATACAATTGTTTGTATCCGATGGCTCCAATTGGCAAAGACTTGTGGAGGGCCACAATATCCAAGTAAAAGCTAGGTGCTCCAGGGACTCGACAGCTAATCGCTCTAAGATGAGGGACTGTAAATAAGCCTTGTGTCAATGTTGAATCCTGCATATCTATAAACAAGAGTTTTAATCTATGAATAATTGTGACAATAAACAGACCTTTATATTCTATTGTCTCTGTGGAAAACTCCATTTGACACTGACCAACTATCTGTCAGCTCACAAGCTCATAATGCCATCACATCACCATGGCTACCATGTTAATCCTTTGTTCTAACTGTTTAATATCCAAAAGGGCTGTAAGGGCAAAAACACGTTGCTTTTAGCTTCCTAAACATCAAGCAGATAGCAGGGACTGCCACAGTGTGGAATAAGGGCAGAGTGCCACTGAAGCACTGCTGCATGTAATCTGGAGAATGAGGTGATGGGGCTCCCAGCTCGAAAGCTCATTTGGTGTTTAAGAAGTGGAGAGAGATGAGCTGGGTATTGGAAATGCTGTTCCTGGGGGCAGCAAGCCAATGGAAGGAGTCCAGAGTCACCGTCCCTTCACAGGAATCTTCCTGCCCCCATCCTCACAAGAAATCCTCTGAAATGTCTCCCTCCTTTCCTACACTGGCCCTAAGAAATGACCCCTCAAACTCTGTGCTCTCCCTCATTCAACCCATCCCCCTAGTCTGCATGTCCTGGCCCTCACAGGGGTTGTAGTTAGCTCCTTGGGCTGCAGGAGATGCTGCTGCCACCTTCTCTGGTGTGAGGATTTAAGGGAATGAACCCCTGTTACATGGTGCCCCAGGGCTGAACTGCAGGGGGAGAGTCAGGCTGGAGTAAACCTGGAACTTAGTTATCTGCACTGGGGCAGAGAATCAAGGAGCTGTAATTGGTTATCACTTTCTCCTCCTTCCCATCTCCTGTACTGTCCTGAGTGGCTGTGTGAGGGAGGGGAGCCATTCCCTAGGAAGTTCCTGTCCTGCTCTCACTGAAGCTCCACACAGCCTCATACAGAAACAGGTAATGGAGCAGCCAAAATTATTCTGTTCTGTGATGTAGCTGGCAGCCAGCAAAAGGGCTGCTGAGCAGATAATGAAGGGAAAGGACAGGAACAGGTCAGAGTTCTCCTGGCTCACACCAGAGCTGCTCCAGGAGCTACAGTGGGAAGCGGTGCTATCGGCCTCCTTCCCACTGCAATGGAGCTGATGCAAATAGATTTAAAAATCACAGGGCAGGGCTTAGGAAACATTTTCTGTTCATACTCAAACATTTTAGCCCAGTCACCCTGGAGGGCCACAACGTAGAGCCCTCAGGCTGGACACCACTGGCATATGTAACAACGGTGTACTTCTACTTATTTACCCTGCCAGTCAGTAGGTTATAATGAGGTATAATTCACAACGGCACCCATATGGGCTCAGAACACACATGATGTTTTGCACTAAGAATGATTAGAGTTGTAGACTTGGAGTGGGAGAAAAGGAAGGAGACCATTTGTCACCTGTGCTCCACAAACGCCAGCGTTGCAAGCCATTCAGAATGATCTGCATTCAGTACATTCTGGGTGAGGTGCTAACCCCCTTCTCCAGTCTCTTGCCTGGAGTAAAAAGAATAGGGTTAAAAAACAACACACACCTCTGAAAGCCTCAGTTCCAGTTGAGGCAAGTTTCTCCCTCCAGCAGAAACTTAGACAGAAAACTTTAAAGTTGTTTTCTGAGAACTCTTTGCAAGCCCTGTGTAGGAGACATGCTGAGGGCAGGAGGAGTATATCAGGAATTTTTTCCAAGTATGCACTAAGATTAGTGAGTTAGATATCAAGTGCCTATTTGTTAATGAGAAAAGTCTGAACCAGGGCGGGGGGGGGGGGGGAACTCTTATAATTTGCTAAGCCTCCATTTTTTAATCGATTTTACTTCACACACACACAGTTTTTGTTTTAGCAAGGTATAGTTGGCTTAACCTTCACATTAGGGAAATTAAATGAGAGATTTTATGGCCTTTACTACTCTACCTCTCACTTGATTTAGAGTAGACCAGTGTTTTTCATTCGTTTTCATTCAAATGAATCTTGATCAGTCTAACCTGCAATGTGTATTCAACTGTTCATTTTTCTACACTTATAATATTCCAAGTGTAGTTTGAAGTTATTACAAACAGAAAATTCAGTTTCTGCATTACCAGAGTTTTCCATGGGGGGGAAAAAAAAGAATGTTGCCAGATTTGTAATTTTTCAATCAGGAAAAATGAAAAAATATTTAATTTGGGAACTGACCCAAATAGAAACATTTTCATTTATTGAACTGAACCAAACCATGTCATTTCAGATCAATTCAACTTTAAACTACATATATCAATATATTAATTTCTAAAAATGACTGAGTTCTGACATTATCTCTCAGACTTAAGCTAGACAAAATACCTGATCTGTAGCTGCAAGTCACAGACAGCGGACCACAGTCAAACGTGCCTCAGTGGCTGATTCAGAACTAAATGAAGCCATTAGCGCTTTCAGTCAGAGGATGAGTCTTCATTATTTTAAAAAAATCCTAAAGAGCTCACAGCTGTCAGAGCACTGAAGGGGGATAATGAAAAGTCAGCCAAATGTGAAGGGATAATATTCAAAAGTATGCCAAAAAGATTCTGTAGTGGGGCTTGCTGTATGAGTACCATACATTAGATATTCAGGTTTTATACAGTATTCCTGTTACATAAAGATATGCAATAACGGCCCCATCTTGTAAACAAAGCATCTTCTACTGTGAGTTTTAGTGCATTGCCTTCAGTGACACTACACATGGAAGTAGTATTTTCTCCCAGTAGCAAGCGATTGTTGACATTTTCAGTAGTATGAAGTCTAACTCTACAAGTGGTCAGTCAGTTCATTAGACACACTACCAGATCCATTATATCCCATAAGCATCTTCAAAGGGGATCAGAGAACTGGAGGTTAGCCTGGGGACACTGTTGCTTGGACAGGAAAGCCTGCTGAAAGAAGTGCAGGAAGGCATAAGTTCATGTGGAAAGCCTATTTGGGGGCATGGGAGATAATGACTAGGGTGGAGTATGTGGTCCGATAAAAAGGAAAGAAAAGAGACAGGCTGCAGAGAGACTCCTTTGGTTTGAAGATAAAGAAGCTCTCTGAAATCCCAAAGAGAGATAAAATTGAGCAAACGGAAAGGGAAGGTCTTCTTGACTAGAGCTGGTCAGGAATTTTTTGGTGAATTGTTTCATCAGCAAGTGCCAATATGTCAAAACCAAAACTTTTCATGGTAATGAATCAGCTTCAAAAAGGTTTCTCAGGACCAGGAAGGAATTTTGGTCAAAACCAAAGACATAGAGACCATACATACCCAGAATAGCTAATAGTCTGATTCACAGCAGGGACTTGAATCTGGGTCTCCTACATCTAAGGTGAGTGCCCTAACCACTGGGCTATTGGCTATACTTGGGTGGGATAGATCTGTCTCTCTCTCTACCCTCCTCCCCCTCCCCCCCCTTTTTTTTTTTGCAAAAAGGTCAGAAAGTCTGTTTCATCCTAGTGTAAAAGGGAGGAAAAATTGGAAATCTCAAAAATGTATATGGGCCGGATATATCTTTTGCTGGCCAACTCTACTCTGGACTTATCCAAACCTTAAAGGCTGAAGTTTTATAGATGTCTGAGTCATGTCTGTTCTCATTCCGAGCCTCACATCTTTTGAGCATCATTTTCATTTGTGATGTAGCCCCACCTTCAAAGGAAGAAAAGACTGCTTAGATGGCTTCTCATTCAGTAGTCCAGAAGGAAAGTGACAGGGAATAAAAATAAATAAGTCCCTGCTTGTCAGCGTGACTGTTCATGATCACACAATGTATTCATTATATTGATACAAATCCAAACAAAAATGTATTTGTCATTCCTTGTAAGTTAATGGGGCAGATCCTCAGCTGGTGAAAAGTGTCATAGCTCCATTAAAATCAATGGAGTGTGGGCCATTAATGGTGGTTTGGAATCTTCATGGCTCCCATCAACTAGGGTAATTAGTTGTAAATGGCGCTGTTTACTTACAAGCCTTCCTGTGAGTGAGGCCAGGAAGAATGAAGGCTTGGCGTCTCACAGGACATGTGACCATGTCACCGGGTACTGGAATCCATCTTAAACCTTATGCTTTTCCATTTGGAAGGAGGGGTGGAGACCTGAGAGAGACAAAAGATTCCCACCTTGTGCCAAAGCTTTATACAGAGTAAAACAGATTCATTTGGGGTTTGTATCCCACTGAGAGCTGGGTGCTGGAGACAGGAGCACTTCTTAAGCTGTTTTCAGTTAAGTCTGCAGCTTTGGGGCATGTGGTTCAGACCCTGCATCTGTGTTGGAGCAGACTGGCGTGTCTGGCTCAACAAGGCAGGGTTTTGGAGGCCCAAACTTGCAGACAAAATGGGCTCAGAGGTAATCTCAGCACATCAGATGACAGTCCCAAGGGGGTTTCTGTGATCGAACCTGTCACAAACAGTAACAGCAACTCCAGCGCGTCTCAACTAGCTTCTTCTCTTTTCCTCAAAAAGACAGTTATTACCATCTTTGATACCATCTAAGAGACTGTAAAACAAGGGGATGGGGGGTTCTTCTAAAAACTCTTTTCAGCTAAAGGGAAAGGAAACAAGACAATTTGTTAAAATGAATGCTGAATGTAATATTTTAACAGCTTTTCCTTCTTTTCTTTATCTTTAATAAAGGGTTAAAAGGATTTGTAAATGGTGTTTCTCCCAGGGTACTAAGAAGGCTGAGGTCTCTGTATACCAAATCCCAGACCTTGTTTAGAACTGTTTAATGTTGAACAGTGACTGCATTATAACACCTTTGGCCCATTTATTCCATCTAAATTAATACAACTAGGCTCTCTCTCTTAGAATAATCATGGTATGATCTGATCAATATAGATTGCACATTTAGTCAGTTCTGTGTGGATTGTCTCAATGAATCCAATTCTGGTGGACAATATAGAAATTATAATCCAACAAAGAGAACAGTAATGATAAAACAGATAAAAAAAATCTGCCTCAACTAGACAGGAACATTTTTTTTTTCATCAGAAAATGCAGATTCATGGAATGGGACATGTTCCAGTGGAACATGACAATTCTGACAAAACTTCATTTAAAAAAAAATGAAACAGTGATTCAATAAGGTGGTAATGGAATGAGCTATTTTGATTTTTCATTTCAAAACAACTTTTCAAAATAATTAATTTTTCTGTGTTATAAATTATATAAATAAAACAAATACAGTGATTAAAATAATAAAAATAGAAATAAAAATGCAACTGGTAAAAACTGAAAAATTATGAGTGATCCAATCTGAAATTTGTGTTTTGTAGGAAATTTTGAATTTCAATTCATTCCAATTCGAAACAGAAACAAATTTTGAAATCATGGAATTTCCCACAGAATGGATGAGCTGTTGTCTGGGTGTTTCCTCTGGATTATTACATTAGAATAATCCTTGTGCTATCAGTCCAGTTATATGCTTAACTAGCACATCTCAGATTTGTTCCGTCACCCCAAAAGAACACCTCAGTATTTTGTCTCTTAACCTATCCTTTACATGGAAGTCAGTTTGACAGAAATAAATGTACTATACCAATTGACACCGTTGTTGTTTTTCATCTATAATTTATGTTTGATCCAGGCTGCACTTTTCTCTATCTGTAATGGGGTCAGCACCCAGCTCTCAGGGTCAGCACCAACCTCTTTTTTTGGGTCCAATAAACCTGTAATCACAGACCTTTTTGAGGGTGGCACCCACCTCTTATGGACAGCCCCCTTTGTTTGTTTGGGTATGAGCCTGCTTTTGGTTTTAGTTCTTATATCAGGGTAGCACCTGCCTCTCGCAAGCACCCCCCAGCTGATTGTTTTCTTGGCAGGTCTTCAGTGACTTGGCCCTCTGGCAGAGCCGCATACACTGTTCCCTCCTTCCAGGGTATACAGTCCAAGTTCTTATCTCGGCCCTGGTGTGGGGCCGTAGCTCTAAGGCTTGTCCCAGGGCCACTGCCTTCTTGAACCACTGAGCCAGGGCCCATCTCGGTACCCGCAGTTGGTGGTGTTTCATCAGGCCTCCCTGTGCTCAATGTTCAACCAAACCAGCGCGGCCCATCTCGGTATCCTCACTGGCCTGGTCAGGTTGTGTGCTTAGTCCCCTTGGGCTTCAGCCTGTCCGCACTGACCTCCCGCTGGTCCTGCTGCTCTTCCCGCCAGCCAGGCACTCCGTCTTCAGCAGCCTTCCCTGGGCTTCAGTCCTGCCTGCAGTGAAGGCTCCACAGTGAGCTGTCCGTGGTACTTCTGCTCTTCCAGCCAGCCAGTCAGTCACCCAATCTTCACTCCCTCATCAAGCTCTACACCTCAACTGAAGGCTCTGCTCTGTTGCCTGCCTTTTATCTGGCCCTTTATTGGTTGCTCTAGCAGCCCCTTTGATTGGCGGCTCTTCTGTAGTCTCTTTAGGCTGCCTGGAGGACTTCTTGCTGCTCTCTTCTGGGACCAAGTGATGCAGGGCCGTGAGGCCTTCAGAAGGGCTGGTTCTTCCCCCAAGTCTTTTCTCATGCCCCCGTCAGTCATGCCCCCGTACTCCGCTTGGGCTACCTCTGCCTCTGGCTCTCTTCGGCCTCTGCCTCTGGCTCTGCCCAATAAACAATTAAAATCATGCCTGTTTCCGTGGCTGCCTCTGGCTCTGGCCCTCCTTCAGCCTCTGCCTCTGCCTTCATTGTCTTACTGCTTTTGCCTCCGCCTCTGCCTCTGCCTCTGGCTTCCTTCGGTCTCAGCCTCTGGCTCTGACCTCACACAGTAAAACAATTAAAAGCTTTCAGTAAAACAGTTAAAAGCTTGCCACTGTAAAACAGTTATTCTGGGACAAGGTGATGCAGGGCCGCGAGGCCTCCAGCAGGGGGCCTCTGGACCTAGTCCACCCTGCAACACTACCCCATCATGCCCTTGATAAAAATGGAAGATCCTGGAATAATAGATAAACAAGAAAAAAGGGAATATCAGTAATGTGAAGATCTCAAATGAAATACCCGCTGTGGGTAATAAGACAGAATTCAGTGCAAACACTGGATATTGTAGTAAACTGTAAAGCTGTCACAGAGTCTTCTGTCTGCTATAACAATTTCATAAATGAAATTTAAACAATTACTGATGTGTTAAATGGGCATCTCCATTTTAAAAGGTTTATATTCCCACTCAGACTTCCATCCACAGTTATCAGAAATAGTTTACAGCTGAAGTCTGAAAACTTTATTAGAAGAATTATAATATAGAGAACTTTAAAATAAATGTGCCACTTCAGTGCAATAATTAATACTGACACCTGGCTGGGTAAAGATGATAAATCTTCTCCAACCAGCTGGGCAGACCACAGCAGTGTATGGCAGATCTGAAACAGTTAATGGAGTATCATTGAGGGCAGAGGGCCTGCTTGGAATTAAAGAAAGGGAATGAGGGGCATGTTTAGGTTGGGATTTGGTGACTGGTAACAGGAAGAGGGGAGAAGGCTGACAGAAAAAGATGGCAGGAAGGTGAGAGATATCAACAAACTCAGAGAGCAAGTTCAAAGCATCCACACTTTTGGGAACTTGTCCAGACTGAATCAAAGCCTGGGAATGCTTGCTATAGCTTGGGCTGATAAAGAGCTATGCATGTTGTTACACATAGGGGATACAGGTATTATACGGGCATGCCCGGCCTGGTTACCAGTACCTCAGTATTTTGACAACATTTGTAATATACTTTAGCTGATTAAACCATCTCTGCAGGTTTTCCTAACAGCATAAAATAAAGCAGAAGGAGAATGAGATAATAGCCTTATTATTTTATCTAAGCTGACCTTTAAACTAAAGGAACTTGAAACGTGCATGCACACAAACTAGACCAGCAATGGCAATCATAGAATCATAGAATATCAGGGTTGGAAGGGACCCCAGAAGGTCATCTAGTCCAACCCCCTGCTCAAAGCAGGACCAAGTCCCAGTTAAATCATCCCAGCCAGGGCTTTGTCAAGCCTGACCTTAAAAACCTCTAAGGAAGGAGATTCTACCACCTCCCTAGGTAACGCATTCCAGTGTTTCACCACCCTCTTAGTGAAAAAGTTTTTCCTAATATCCAATCTAAACCTCCCCCATTGCAACTTGAGACCATTACTCCTCGTTCTGTCATCTGCTACCATTGAGAACAGTCTAGAGCCATCCTCTTTGGAACCCCCTTTCAGGTAGTTGAAAGCAGCTATCAAATTCCCCCTCGTTCTTCTCTTCTGCAGACTAAACAATCCCAGCTCCCTCAGCCTCTCCTCATAAGTCATGTGCTCTAGACCCCTAATCATTTTTGTTGCCCTTCGCTGGACTCTTTCCAATTTATCCACATCCTTCTTGTAGTGTGGGGCCCAAAACTGGACACAGTACTCCAGATGAGGCCTCACCAGTGTCGAATAGAGGGGAACGATCACGTCCCTCGATCTGCTCGCTATGCCCCTACTTATACATCCCAAAATGCCATTGGCCTTCTTGGCAACAAGGGCACACTGCTGACTCATATCCAGCTTCTCGTCTACTGTCACCCCTAGGTCCTTTTCCGCAGAACTGCTGCCTAGCCATTCGGTCCCTAGTCTGTAGCGGTGCATTGGATTCTTCCATCCTAAGTGCAGGACCCTGCACTTATCCTTATTGAACCTCATCAGATTTCTTTTGGCCCAATCCTCCAATTTGTCTAGGTCCTTCTGTATCCTATCCCTCCCCTCCAGCGTATCTACCACTCCTCCCAGTTTAGTATCATCCGCAAATTTGCTGAGAGAGCAATCCACACCATCCTCCAGATCATTTATGAAGATATTGAACAAAACCGGCCCCAGGACCGACCCCTGGGGCACTCCACTTGACACCGGCTGCCAACTAGCCATGGAGCCATTGATCACTACCCGTTGAGCCCGACAATCTAGCCAGCTTTCTACCCACCTTATAGTGCATTCATCCAGCCCATACTTCCTTAACTTGCTGACAAGAATGCTGTGGGAGACCGTGTCAAAAGCTTTGCTAAAGTCGAGAAACAATACATCCACTGCTTTCCCTTCATCCACAGAACCAGTAATCTCATCATAAAAGGCGATTAGATTAGTCAGGCATGACCTTCCCTTGGTGAATCCATGCTGACTGTTCCTGATCCCTTTCCTCTCCTCTAAGTGCTTCAGGATTGATTCTTTGAGGACCTGCTCCATGATTTTTCCAGGGACTGAGGTGAGGCTGACTGGCCTGTAGTTCCCAGGATCCTCCTTCTTCCCTTTTTTAAAGATGGGCACTACATTAGCCTTTTTCCAGTCATCCGGGACTTCCCCCGTTCGCCACGAGTTTTCAAAGATAATGGCCAAGGGCTCTGCAATCACAGCCGCCAATTCCTTCAGCACTCTCGGATGCAATTCGTCCGGCCCCATGGACTTGTGCACGTCCAGCTTTTCTAAATAGTCCCTAACCACCTCTATCTCTACAGAGGGCTGGCCATCTCTTCCCCATTTTGTGATGCCCAGCACAGCAGTCTGGGAGCTGACCTTGTTAGTGAAAACAGAGGCAAAAAAAGCATTGAGTACATTAGCTTTTTCCACATCTCCTGTCACTAGGTTGCCTCCCTCATTCAGTAAGGGGCCCACACTTTCCTTGGCTTTCTTCTTGTTGCCAACATACCTGAAGAAACCCTTCTTGTTACTCTTGACATCTCTTGCTAGCTGCAGCTCCAGGTGCGATTTGGCCCTCCTGATATCTTTCCTACATGCCCGAGCAATATTTTTATACTCTTCCCTGGTCATACGTCCAACCTTCCACTTCTTGTAAGCTTCTTTTTTATGTTTAAGGTCCGCTAGGATTTCACCATTAAGCCAAGCTGGTCGCCTGCCATATTTACTATTCTTTCGACTCATCGGGATGGTTTGTCCCTGTAACCTCAACAGGGATTCCTTGAAATACAGCCAGCTCTCCTGGACTCCCTTCCCCTTCATGTTAGTCCCCCAGGGGATCCTGGCCATCTGTTCCCTGAGGGAGTCAAAGTCTGCTTTCCTGAAGTCCAGGGTCCGTATCCTGCTGCTTACCTTTCTTCCCTGCGTCAGGATCCTGAACTCAACCAACTCATGGTCACTGCCTCCCAGATTCCCATCCACTTTTGCTTCCCCCACTAATTCTACCTGGTTTGTGAGCAGCAGGTCAAGAAAAGCGCCCCCCCTAGTTGGCTCCCCTAGCACTTGCACCAGGAAATTGTCCCCTACGCTTTCCAAAAACTTCCTGGATTGTCTATGCACTGCTGTATTGCTCTCCCAGCAGATATCAGGAAAATTAAAGTCACCCATGAGAATCAGGGCATGCGATCTAGTAGCTTCCATGAGTTGCCGGAAGAAAGCCTCATCCACCTCATCCCCCTGGTCCGGTGGTCTATAGCAGACTCCGACCACTACATCACTCTTGTTGCACACACTTCTAAACTTAATCCAGAGACACTCAGGTTTTTCCACAGTTTCGTACCGGAGCTCTGAGCAGTCATACTGCTCCCTTACATACAGTGCTACTCCCCCACCTTTTCTGCCCTGCCTGTCCTTCCTGAACAGTTTATAACCATCCATGACTGTACTCCAGTCATGTGAGTTATCCCACCAAGTCTCTGTTATTCCAATCACGTCATAGTTCCTTGACATCACCAGGACCTCCAGTTCTCCCTGCTTGTTTCCAAGGCTTTGTGCATTTGTATATAAGCACTTGAGATAACCTGTTGATCGCCCCTCATTCCCAGTATGAGGCAGGAGCCCTCCCCTCACAGACATTCCTGCCTGTGCTTCCTCCCGGTATCCCGCTTTCCCACTTACCTCAGGGCTTTGGTCTCCTTCCCCCGGTGAACCTAGTTTAAAGCCCTCCTCACTAGGTTAGCCAGCCTGCTGGCAAAGATGCTCTTCCCTCTCTTCGTAAGATGGAGCCCGTCTCTGCCCAGCACTCCTCCTTCATGGAACACCATCCCATGGTCAAAGAATCCAAAGCCTTCTCTCCGACACCACCTGCGTAGCCATTCGTTGACTTCCACGATTCGACGGTCCCTACCCAGGCCTTTTCCTTCCACGGGGAGGATGGACGAGAACACCACTTGCGCCTCCAACTCCTTTATCCTTCTTCCCAGAGCCACGTAGTCCGCAGTGATCCGCTCAAGGTCATTCTTGGCAGTATCATTGGTGCCCACGTGGAGAAGCAGGAAGGGGTAGCGATCCGAGGGCTTGATGAGTCTCGGCAGTCTCTCCGTCACATCGCGAATCTTAGCCCCTGGCAAGCAGCAGACTTCTCGGTTTTCCCGGTCAGGGCGGCAGATAGATGACTCAGTCCCCCGGAGGAGAGTGTCCCCGACCACCACCACCCGCCTTCTCCTCTTGGGAGTGGTGGTCGTGGAACCCCCAACCTCAGGACATCGCATCTCATGCCTTCCAACCAGCGGAGTCTCCTTCTGCTTTCTCCCCCCGGACACATCATCTGGTCCACTCTCCGCAATGGTACCTGTGGAGAGAACATGAAAGCGGTTAGTTACCTGTGTCTGTGTTACTGGAACCCGGACATTCCGCTTACCTCTTCTGGAGGTCACATGTTGCCAAGCTTCTTCCCTTCCCTCTTGGCTCCTCTGTGCAACCTGCTCTATATCTTTAGAGCTTTGTGCCCCTAGAAGCCTATCCTGAGTTTTGTCCAGAAAATCCTCAGTCTCTCGTATACAACGCAGGGTCGTTACCTGTTGCTCCAGACCTTCAATCTTCTCTTCCAATATGGAGACCAGCTTGCACTTTGTACAGACAAAGTCGCTTCTGTCCTGTGGAAGAAAGACAAACATGGCACATCCAGTGCAGGTCACAACAGCTGAACCCCCCCCTTCCATATCACCTACCTACTATGAGCTTCCTCAGAGACGTTGGCAAGATGTAAGCCTCACTGGGCTCACTCCAGGCGAACTCCCAGGCAAACTCCTGCTGCGAGCTGCTCTGCTGTCCCCGCCGCTCAGCTGGTTCGCTGCCGCTCAGCTGGTTCGCGAGGCTCTGGCTATTTTTAAACAGCCAGGCTTCCCTGACGCAAACACACAGACACCCTAATGCCCGCCCCCTGCAGGCTAGCAGCCAATCAGACACTCACTCAGGCTCTCTCCCTGCCCTCCCAGCAAACACACGCTCGGATACTTCCTCAGCAAGCAAACACACACACTCGGATACTTACCAGTCCCAGGCAAACCCCTGCTGCGAGCTGCTCTGCTGTCCCCGCCGCTCAGCTGGTTCGCTGACCATATAACAACATCACAAGAACTTGGAACATTAAGCAGATTAGCTGACAAAACATGATCAGGACTATCCACTGACTAGATTGATTCTCACTGAGAAGAGAAAAAAGCCTAGCAACTGTGACTATTTTAGGCCACAATCCTACAATAAGGTCCATGCAGGCTTTCTCTTCATCCACACAAAGCCCCAACTGAGCTTTTATGGAGCCTTGGAGACATTGGAACACAGTGCAGATCTTTCTTACTTGACAAAATCCAGTCAGAAGTTAGTACCTGTGAAAACTGGAGCGTACGTATGAGCTATCCAACAGATCCCCTGTGCTGTCTGGGGTGGGGGGGGAACCAGCCAGCCAGCCAGTGGTGGTATAGTATTCTGGAGTGATTTCCACAGCACACAGGAATTAATACGAAAGTCATCATATTCTGAGCACAACTGAAAACTCTTGTATCTGCCTAAGATATACAGATAAATCTCCCCATCCCCCACTTTTGAAGTCTTGTAGCTACCATGATGTCGAGGGAGGTATAAAGACTATGTAGAGAGAATGATTTCTGCTGTCAGGCAACAAAGGAAGGGAGAAGGGTCAATTGTCCATATATGTGCTCCTGTCCTGGCAGATCTGGAATGCCTTTCCTTATGAATCTCTGCTTGGTTGGGAGGAGTCACTCCCTGACACATCTGGGGCCTGCAGAGCCCATCCGTCTTGAGAGGGTGCCTCACAGGAACTTTTGCCAGCGGAAGCTCGTGGAGCTTTCCTACTCTTCTAGCCCACTCCTATGGGAAAAGTGATAAAGCCCAGGATGAAGGCTGTACTTTGGCCACACTACACTTTTATTTGTTTGTGGGGAGGGGAGAATCACAGGTTAATAGCAGCAAATTTTACCAAAAAACAAGTTTTGGTTAATATGTGTTATGTTTTCTCCTTTTTACCTCTCCACCAACACCAACACCGACAAAAACACACTCTGGGGAAGGGGAAATCCTAGTGCAACTGCACTGAGAATTGACACTGACAAAATTATTACCAGAAGGCTAACCCAGGTTCCCCTAGCTAACAGAATGAATACTTTTAAGTTATTCCAGACAAGCAAAGCCTGCTGCTGCATTTCTGGTTCAGGAAGTGGGTCTCATGTAGGGCCCTTTGCTGTATGGAGCAAATGCTCTGAAAAATAAAGAGACAAAGGGGGTGAGGTAATATCTTTTATGAAACCAACTTCTGTTGGTGAGAGAGACAAGCTTTCGAGCTCTTCTTCAGGTGTTTCCAAGACCCTCTTTATTATCTCACCCACCTTCTTTCTCTAATATCCTCGGACCAACACAGCTACAACTACGCTGCAAAATGAAATAATACATCTTTTGGCACTTTGCCAAAAGGAAAAAACTCTCCTGCTGTGTACAACCAGTAATTTGTTTGTGTGACAAATTATCACAAGAGATAAGGATAAAATGTTGGTCAAAACTAGGTGAGAGTTACTCTCTCCCCCAAAAGCCAAGTTATAATGGCCTCTGCTCACTCTCCAGATCACAAAAGGAGTAAGTTTAGCCAATCAGAGTATAGGAGAGATGCCATGTAAATTCCCCTGTGATAATTATGACAGTTAACTCTGTTTAAACTCAAAATACACCAATGAGCAGCTGCCACAAAGTGTTTGTGGCTACTTCCTGAGAGCAAAAAAGTTAATTATCCATCTCTGAGAAAAATTTGTTTACATAAAAATATGAATCAACCATTGCTGATTCATGAACAGATTGCATTCAGAAAAAGATTTTAATTGCATTCAGGTCTTGAGTCAAGTGTTCCTCAGAGCTCTAATCTCATTGTTTCAAGCAGTCCTTTTTATAAGCAAAGTGGCTCATAGCTGGCCTGGGATATGCAAGTACACCACTGACTTCAATAGACACTGCACAGGTATATTTGAGGGAGAACTGCACCCGGGAGGGCTTGAAATTGCAATTTCAAGCAAACCAATTCGTGTACGACTAAGGGGAACATGAGCACAGATGCTGTCACAGAAAGGAAATTAACTCTGAATATGGATGGTAGTGAGCTACAACATTCAGTTCTAGACATGAACTTCTCTAAAGTTAACCGCTAAGGTTTTGACTCAAACCCTTCTCTAGAAACAAGGATATATATGACACTCAAACCTCAAAAGTAGAGCTGGGTAAATTTTTTCCAGGCAAATAGTTTACTCATTCTCTTACACATGCTCTCTCTCTTGCAGTGAACACTTACATATTTATACCAAATGGAACAGTTTCAACAGGAAAGAGTGAGAGCAGAATAGCTTACAGCCTGGTGGCTAGTGGCTAGAATGCTCACCTGGGTAGAGGGAAGATTGGAGTTCAAGTCCTCGTTATAGAGCAGGGATTCAAATTTGGATAGCCAACATGCAGGCAAGTCCCCCAGTCACTGGGCCAAAGGTTACAGAGATGACCAGATTTTGCTGACAAATTCCACACACTTTCAGAGCCAACCCAAGTATCTGCTCTGGTTTTTTGGTTGAACTGAAAAACAATTATTCACCCAACTCTACTTATAAGTGCAGGGGAGTTTTACCATTGACTTCAACAGGCATTGATCAGGTCCAATATGACTAGTAGAGTCTTGTTAACTGACAGGATTGAGGGTACTTTTCTATGGCTAAAACTTTAAAAATACACATACTGTAAGGGCTGGTTTGGAGAACTACAATTGTTTTGGATTGAATAAAGTATAGCTACAGAATATGATAATGGCTCTAAAATGGAACTGAAAGGTCTTTAAGAGCTCAAGTCAATGCCCACGGGGGTCAACAGGACTCTTTCCTTTTACTTCAATTGATTTTGGATCAAGGACATTATTGTCATTCAATCCTTCAGTAACCACAGCACATTCTCTAGCTTTTTATCCAAATTAGTCAAAAAGACTAACAATTCAATGACTGTATGACTATGATATCAGACTATAAAAGTTTAAGCTGTATTTTTTCCTTTTCTAAATGGAATGTCTTAGCACCCAGAGGCCTCAACTCATGCTGTTGGGGCAGGACAGAGACTTGTCCGGCTCTGGCAAGGGAGTGAGGGCCAGTGGTTGGGGCGGGCAGACTGGGAGTCAGGACTCCTGGGTTCTCTCCCCAGCTCTGGGAGAGGAGTGGGGTAAGGTGTAGGGGTTAGCAAAGAGTCCTCCAAAGGCTACAGGGTACTCAGTGGAGGGCAGCAAGTAGCATAGAGGACACTTGAGCCTCATCCTTACCACCAGAAATCCCCTACTGGTACAAAATAGCTCTCCTTTCATCTCTCTGTTCAGTTCCACTACTCAACCAATTCTGAGTTGGTGACTCCCAAAATGTCATTGAAGGAATTCTGGGTAGAAATATTATGCAAATACAGCCCTACAGCCAAGTTCCTTACCTTCTAGAGTCTGAGGCATTGGGCTTACAGTTAAATACCAAGCTAAGTGTATTATTCCAGGTGAGACTATACCAGAGCAATATCGAGACTTACCTCCCTGCTCTAATGTTTTTCCTATAGAATCAATTATGCAGTTTACCCACCTTTATCTGTACCCCTATCAAACCTAGACTCTACATTGTTAGAATCCCTTCCTTGTCCCCCAGCGTGAGATACACACCCTCTGCAACATGCATCTCATGCCAGGGGACAAGGAAGGGATTCGGATAATGTGGGGGTTCACATAATAGAGCAGAGATGCCCCAGCCAGATCCATGCAGAGGACAAGCCCCCAGCTGAGGAGGAAGCCACCTTGCTGATGAGTGGCTCCAGTGGTAGTGCAAGGACACTCTGCAGCCCTGCTGTCACGGGAGCGAGTGAGTGGGGCCATGACAGCAGAGCTGCAGCGGGTTCCCTGCACTGCCGCAGGGCCAGTGGCACCCAATCCCTGGAGGTTCAAGGAAGTCTGTGGTCCTGGCTGGGCAGAGTCCTGGCCAGGGGTCTGTACTCTGCCCTGCCCCCACAGCCTCCCTGCTACACCTTGCCCCTGTAGGTATGGGTTGTCGCCAGCCCTGCAGCAGTGCAGGGAGCCCTTTGCAGTCCTGCTCTCACGGGAGGGAGTAAGCAGGGCAGGGCAGAGCAGAGATCCCTGGCCAGGACTGAGAGGAGGAGGAGGAGGATGATTGACAAGCCCATAACTGAGGGGAGCCCACCCCGCTGCTGAATGGCTCCTGCCCTCTCAACTACCCAAACAAAATCCATGTCCCCCATGCTATTTGGATAATTGGGAGCATACTGTACATGGGCTGGTTTTGCTCCCATATCATATTCCAAACTAAGGTCTCATTTACTGTCCATCAGCAGCAATGCCCGTTTCAGTATTACTGCATTTCATCTTGCTCCCTGCCTTCAGTTTATTTCCTCCCCTACCAAAAAAAGTTTTGTTTTAAACATTTCCACGTCTAAACCCTCTAGGATTTGTTTGCAATAGAGCACTGTGAACGACTGAACCCTGTTCTGTGTGGGAGGGCTTGAATGATTTTCCGGGCCATATGTCATTAACACCTCTTTTATTGATTCTGTACTGATTGCTGTTTTCTGAACTGGCACCACCTCCTTCAGTTTCCTAGCACTATGAAGTGTCTGACTCTTTCCCCTGTTTTAGGCAGCAGTCATTATTTCAAATAGAAGTGATTGCTTGAATTCCAGTACAGTGTATTTAATTGCATACATCCTCACTCTAGGAAGGAGGCACACCATCACTGTACGCATTTATGGCAGTTGGTTTTCTGAATATTAATTCCTAATTGAGGATCCACTTCAGCAAAACACAGAAGCACATGCTTAAAGTTAAGCACATGCATTGTTGAAATAGGGGCTGAATCCGTAGACTACAGAGCAACAGCCACCACTGTAAGTTATTCAGTATTTGTACAGTGGCAACAGTATGCTGGGAACTATAGACAAATATAAAGACAAAATCTCTTACATTCTAGACAACGTGCCGGTGCAGGCTGGGGAAGGGGGGGATGGGGATAGAGACAAAATACCCGTGCAATTCTCTTACAATCTAGATCTAACACATGCAAATGCAGGAAAAGGTGATGGGCTGCATGACTGAATAGTGAAGTTCAGCATATAGTTTGGTAGCTTCTGAGTTTTATTGTTTGGGTAAAGGTTTTACAGTGGTTAGCATATACAGTTGGAAGAGTTCATTGTTAACAATTAGAAGCAAAATGTATCATTCTGATATATTGGATTGTGATTTTCTCCAACATTTGTTATTCAAAATTCATGAATGTTTTCAACTTGTTCTTGGTTTATAGGTCATTCACTAAGAAGTCACTGCAAATATTCAAAATTTGGAATGTTTGCCGTGCTAGCTAGTTGCATCAGGTGTGTAATATTGCTTCTGTTTCCTGAGTGGATGGCTCAAATTAACACTCTGTCGGTTACTTACAAAACATTTCAAGCATATATCATTCTAAATTTGTTTCTGGTGAATATTTAAGCCTAACGTTCACTTTCCACACATATTTGTATTAATATAACTCACTTGCTAGAATATTAGGAGAAAGATAATATAAAAGGGGCACACACACAGTCAATAAAAACTTGAATCATATTACTGAATTTTATTTATTTTTCAGAACTGAGTGCATACCAAGAGGAACACTTTTCTGAGATGATGACTACAACTGCTAAGCCTTTTGGAAGAAATATACTGAGAAGGGGTTTGATCTAATCCAGACATTTCCTTTCCTTATTGTAAGACAAGGATAGCTGGGATGTGAGTTCTCAGAGAGCATCTCATCTTATTTATTAAGCCATTAATAAGCAGCTATCCCATGATCTAGGCACTCGCAAAAATTACAATTTTCACAATAAGAATAGAAAATACATGTAGGGCCAGATTCTGCCACCTTTACTCGTGCTGAATATCACTTCACTTTGTGAGTCCTATGTTCTCCAAAGGAAAATCTCAAGGAGTAACGTGCTACTCAATCTGAGCGAAGGGGCAGAATCTGGCCCTTAATGTGTTGTTCACCTGATAGATACAGATCCATTGGCAGATGTAAAACAACAATAAAGGTCCCTCCACAGTACTAATACAGTCAGATCCTTAGTTCTAATCCCTATTCCTTCTTGGTACTGGATCTTGGTGGGCGCCTCCTCCAGTTTCTCAGAATGTGGTGAACCTTGAATCCGGACTCCGTTAGAGTGGTTTAAAGGTTCATGACAAACCTCTGGGAAAGACGACGTTATTGCCAGTGCAAGATCTATTTTGGATGGTTCATCTAGACTCGTTTTACCTATCTCAAGAAAAGATGCTTCCAGCACTTCCCTAGTCTATTGATCTCAGCATTAAGATGTTTCAAAAAGCTCCAATTTATCGTTACTTGCTTCATCCTGTAACTGCTCGTTGAAACCAGCATATGTTTTCCAGATTTACTGTGGCAATGGTTAAGCATATGCACATATAGTAATGCTTAGCCCTTACTAGCTGAAATATTTAAGCCACATGGATATTCTCCAGTATTAGTTAAACTATGTGCACATTGTTCAGTACTGCAAGCAAGGCCAGAAAAATATGAGGATTATAGGACAATGTGCTGTAAATGCAGACAGACATTTACTCTGTGGGATTGTGATAGCAGCATGCCTTTCCCCAGCAGGAACGTGGCCGCTGCCTTAGCTTCCCCTCTGTGAATGGCAATTTCCCTCTGATTGGATATGAGTTTTGAAGAGGTTTAGCCCTCTGGCCAAGCCTGAATCTTTCCCTTTTTCAAGGAACAGAGTCCAAATAAGATTCAGTTTAAAAATAATTCCAACCAGCCTCAACAGTTCTAACTGCAGGAATTTCCATACCACCTCCCTATGCAGCACCATAGAGTAAAGGGGACCCCATTTCCGTCCTCTATCCCAGCTCCAGCCCATGGCCCTAATAAATTAAGTCACCATCCATCTCAGCCTCCACACTCGTTTTCCTTGTCCCCAGGGATACTTCCTACATTGGTTAGTTTGCCTCTTAAGGCATCATCCTGATTCCTTCTGTAGTGGTCTTCTACCTGCTTCCACCTTCTGCACCACAGCAAACCACCACTTACTACTCAGGTGCTTTCCCAGAAAGTTAATGCCCTTCTAGCTGGAGTCCACAGAGTCCTTTCCCTGGCTGCAGAAAGCCTATCCTCAGCATATAACCACTTCTACTGCCTCTCCCTCATATTACACACAGGCTGCCCTTATATCTCCCAGCAGACAATAGCTGTTGGTCACACAGTCAAGGAGTTAAACTAGGCACAAGTGAGAGACAGCCCAGGAGCCAGCCCACCCTGTCATAGGGATAAGGACTAAAACTTGGGAACTTTAATACAAACTTTTTGGGGCAGGGACTTGTTCTGTTTTTGTGCAGCACCTATCACAATGTAGGTCTGGTCCATGACTTGGGTTCCCAGGCATTCCCATAATTATGTATTAGAATTCATATTATTACCATCAGTAACTAGCTGGCTCTATTTAAAAATGCTGGTTCAAATTCTGCTTTCGTTTACACTGTATTGCAATGCTATAAACTCCAGACTTACACTGCTGCAAGTGAGAGCCAACTTTGACGCACTGACTATAAAAGCATGAAAAGTAAGACATTCTGAAAATCCTTTACAGATTGATACATACTGAGCAAACCACCGGGACAACAGTATCTGACAAAAGCAGAAATAGCAGTCAACCACTAGTACCTGTCAGAGTCAAGCAGCTTTGTTTATTTGAGATATTGCACTACCGTGGCAGTTATGTCAGGCCGTATTAGCTGTTAGTAGCAGAAGTGGCAGATACAAAACTGAAAACAACAGCAGTGGAGTGAGTGGAGCTGTAAGATGCAGAAATGAAAGCAGCAGAAGTGGGGTCTGGAGAGGAGATGCAAAACACGGAAGCAAGCAAGACCAGAGAGAGGGCCAAACCAGTGCTACTGAAGTGGAAAGAGACACAGAAGCAAAAGAGGCAATGTATTCATCACTTGTCTAAATCACAACACTCTCTGGCTCTGACATAGGCTTAGATTATTTCTAGATGTATCTGCCCACATACTTACACTTGAGTAAAAGGCACTATACAATAAATACAAGATCATTATTAACATCAACATTACAGAAATATGGCTACATTTTACAGGACTAGAGGACAAATGGAAAATATGACTCAGCTCATGTTTTTATGGCAATAAAGAAACTAGCTCTTCATCTGATGTAAACTAGCACGACTGATTTCAATAGAGGTATGTCAATCCACACCTGCTGAGGATCTGGCCCACTACATCTGTGCTCTGATAAGCCAGTTCCCATTTCCTTCTTCCTGTAACTTTCTTCTTTTATTTGTTCCTCGGTGAAGTTGTTTAAAAATAAACTGCCTCCCCAAAGAAATAAAGTTTTCCAAAGCTATTGGACCACACGCGGGTCTCAGAGAATAAACCCCAAATAACTCCCCTGATGTTACTATAGTCCTGCAGTATTTGTACTGTTGTAATTGAGATCAGAATCTAGTCCATGATATGCAAATCTATTTATAACCCTACTCGAGTTGCACCAAACTGAATTTTCCTTTTACATATACCGAAAATGCCTAAATCTTTATCATATGTTTAAGGAAATGAGTGGAGATACCTATTCTGAAACACCCATAACCAAGCATTTTACAGTTGTTTTATTATTTCCCCTTTACTGTCTTAAATGGCTTCAAATGAATAGCAGTGTAAATAAGCCAGAATTATAGAGATTCACTGTACCTTTCCATGGTTTGGGATCTATCTGTCTTTCCATTGGTAACAAAACATCCATAATAATGCAGTTGGCATGCAAGGTCCCAGCCTGGGCATATGTCTGATTACTTTCTTAAACAAGGTAAAAAAAAATGATGTCCATTGTTAAGCAATACCTATGTAATAACACAGAAGTTTAGTTTAACTGTTCATTCATTTAGCCCCCAAAGTCTGGACTTTAACCATAAGATCAAGAAAGGAATTAGATGGGAATGTTGGGGTGAATGGGTTCTGTTACATACATTTTGCAGTTTGTAGTAGAAATATATTTTTAGAAGGTCTCTGTAATGGAAAGGCTAAGCAGATATTAAATGAGCTAACAAGTTCCTTGATGGGAGTCACAGACAGAACATGGGTAGTCTGACCTAATGGTCAGAGCAGGAGTCAAGCTGACTCACATACCAAGAGATCAGAGGCTGAGATATGCCAGAGGGCAGACACAGGGCAGGAGACAGGCAGGGTCAGAATACCAGGAGATCAAAGTCAGGCAGATGGCATAAGGGGAGCAGCCCGAAGCAAGGAAAATCCAGTTGCATGGACAATTTTCTGTTCCTATGCTCTGTTGAAATACCAGCAGGGAACCAATCAGGAACCGCAAAGTTCTGCCAATCAGAGCCCAGGACTGAAGTCCTCTGCTGGAGTTCAGCTTCTTGTCCGGACAACTATTAGCTGGGCACACTGGTTGGCAGGTTGGAACTTACTGGCTCCTAAAAGCCCTATGGCCCAGGGTTTGAGACCTGTAGTCCCTGATGGTGGGTGAAACTCTTCCCTCTACAGAGGGCCGCATGAGAACTGTGCACTGTGTCAGTCTCACTTAAGGATCTTTAGGGCTATGCACACCCTCCTCTCTGTGGAGGAAAGCTTAAGGCAGGGGTAATAGCTGTCGTAGCCTCTTTATCCTCCAGTGTGGAGGAGGGCTTCTTCCTCTCTAGTCCATCTCCCTATACAGCTACCTAGTGCATAACCTAACATTCAGTTTCTGTGCTAGAAGAGAGGATTTGGGAATATATACAAAGAGGGGAATGACAAGAGCAGTGGATTCTCTGAACCTGCCCTCATCTACTCCACGGAGCAGCAAGGTGTCCCTGAGGAGAAATGCTGCATATCATTCAGCAGTGTCCCCATTCCAAGTCCAGCGCTCCTCCTTGCGTGCAGAACTGTGCTAGTCCCATTGCCAGGGCATTTCCCACACTCCCAGAGAAGAAGGTGGGATTTGCCCCACCATGCGAGAGGATGAAATTAGTCGATATGTGGCTTTGGTCAGGAGTCTTTTATAATTAAGCAAATGTCAGCTTGAGCAATTCTGGTTATTCTTTCCACATATGACAACTGAGTTTGGACTTCAGGATAAAGGGTTACATTCTGGTACCCTGAAACACAGACAAAATGAACGGAGAAGCTCTGCGACTTACCTGCTTGTCATCATAATGGTAAATACAGAGAATTATTTTGGTAATAATTCGAGTTGCATACCTCTCCTCTCTTTTAGACTACCTAACTCCACTGACTTCTGTGGAATTATTCTTGATTTATGCTTGTCTGAGAGGAGAAGAAGGCCCTCAGTTTTTACAAGGAACCTTGACAAATCTCACATTCCTCTTTTGGGATCAAACACTGACAGTTTGAGCGAATCCATTTCTTCTATTTTGAAGAAAAATAGTCCAGAGCTCCTGAGGTTTAAGACTTATTGTGTATATACAGTAGTTATTATAAACAACTGTCTCATCATGAGTTTGAGGCATAGGGAATTAGTGTGCAGGCATTACAGCTGGATGCAACAGTTTCACAGCTCCACTGATTTTAATTAAGTTGTGCCTCATTGCACCATGGCTGAATTTGGCCAACAGACTTTAATGTGTCTTCAGAGCTGCTATAATTGCTTGTTGTGACTCCAGGTCCTAAAAGATTTGTTTCAAAGGAGCCATCAAATTCCTGCAACAAGTTCCAGTGCTCAGCTTTCAGATGTTCCATTAGGGATAAAATATCCACTGCACCATCTGGAAACTTTAAATGCATGGTTATTATACTGGCATGTCCAGGTAGGCATATAAAAACAAAAGGAAAGGTTTCAAATCTTCGAAAGCATCTACAGAGGCTTGAATATGTGTAGCTATAAGCAAGTCCAAATAGCTGTGTTAAAGCTTCATTTTTGCTTTTAAATGCTCATTTCAGCCTGGAGGGAATCCAAAATGGAGGTTTCATTTTCACGTGAAAAACTATAAAAACAAAGAGTTTTGCTTGCAGGTTTGCCAGACTTTTCAAGTGATTCCAAAGTTCCATCTTATATAAGAGGCAAGTTGTTCCACAAGATCAAGCACTAAACTGGGACCCCTGTAATACGAGTTTTTCTGCCTCAGGCAACTGACTCAAGCTCTGTTCCCCTGACCACCTTTTCTTTGTCTTGTTTTCTTATAACTTAATGTCTTCAGGGCACAGCCGGTCTCTTAATATCTCTTTGTACAATGCCACACATGTCATGACCCTGATCATCAGAGGGGCCTCTAGGCGCTACTTTAATACAAATAATATGTCCTGTTATTGACCTTGTGGCCTGACAGTAGTTCAAGTTTATGCACTACAAGTTTTATTAAACTAAAAACAAACAAACAAAAACTCACAAAATCCTCAGCCTTTTAATGCCAGAAGAGAAGATACAGACAGTTCCCCTTCTGCTGCTAGTGTTACTATTACGTTCAGTTTTCCTCTTGCAGTCATGAAAAACAGATACTCCGCCTGAACTTCCACAAAGAATTGTAATTTCTTGAGTCGGGGGCCTTTCCAAGGCAGAAGTATCCATGCCCTTTGGGGGCTGTCTGTGCATATGCCACAAAATACTCGTCCAGCTAGCACAATGCATTCGCTTTTTAAAAATTCCTAATAAAGGCTGTAATTTAGCAAAGCACTTAGGCGTGTTCTTATTTGAATCCAAGCTCTAACTGTCTATCTGGCAGTCAGCGTAAGCTTTGAAGGAGCCACTGCGGTTGTAGGTAATGGGGCCAATGGAAAGGCTGATTCTCATCCCCACAACTAGCACCAGACACTCAGCTTAACTCAACCCTTAGAGCTGGTCCAAGTGTTCCAGCTCCTCAACTACAAGCCCCTCTCTGACTCTCATGTTGCCAGTTACGGAGCAAGCAGAGTAGAAGAGCAGTGCTTTCACCAAGCGCTACCAGGATTGTTGTTAGAGGTATGTGACCTAGATTCACAAAGATACTTAGGCACCTAACTCTGGGTTTAAGTGCCTAAGCCCCAGTTTTGGCTTCGCTGCAATTCATAAAAGTCCTACCAAACTCTGTAGATGCCTAACCTCATTCTGTGCCTTAATTTTCAGAGCAAAAAATTTTCAGAGTTCCCTAGGCACATATGTTTCTGCCTCTGAGCATGGACACAGGTGCCTCACTCTAGGCATCTGGGTGCCAACTCCCACCTAAGCCCCAGAGTGATTCAGAAACCAAGAGAAAATAGAATTGCATCTGCCTCACTCATAGTGGAGCCTGATCTAGTAGACGTGCTCAGAGGCCTCCTGCTGGATCAGGTCCCATTCAAAATCTGGCAACTGGAGGAGCAAGGGATGGTGATGCCCACCTTATAACTTTCAGGCTAGTGGTTCGAGCACTCACCCAGGGGATGTGGAGAACATAGGATCAATTTCACCCCTTAGGCAGAGAGTTTGGACAGGGGTCTACCACCTCTCAGGCAAGTGCTCCGACCATTGAGATATGGGATATTCTGATGTGGGGCTCCTTCAGTCTCTCCTGTGGGAGCTGTTCTAGC
This sequence comes from Chelonia mydas, assembly GCF_015237465.2. NCBI lineage: Eukaryota > Metazoa > Chordata > Testudines > Cheloniidae > Chelonia > Chelonia mydas. The sequence continues at coordinate 68,362,126 of NC_057850.1, read as the reverse complement.
TTGGATAAATAATTAAAGAGTGATGGGAGCATGGGGACTGGACCCTGGTCTCCTACCTCCCAGGTGGGTGTCATAGAATCATAGAGTATCAGGGTTGGAAGGGACCTCAGGAGGTCATCTAGTCCAACCCCCTGCTCAAAGCAGGACCGATCCCCAATTAAATCATCCCAGCCAGGGCTTTGTCAAGCCTGACCTTAAAAACTTCTAAGGAAGGAGATTCCACCACCTCCCTAGGTAACGCATTCCAGTGTTTCACCACCCTCCTAGTGAAAAAGTTTTTCCTAATATCCAGCCTAAATCTCCCCCACTGCAACTTGAGACCATTACTCCTTGTTCTGTCATCTGCTACCACTGAGAACAGTCTAGATCCATCCTCTTTGGAACCCCCTTTCAGGTAGTTGAAAGCAGCTATCAAATCCCCCCTCATTCTTCTCTTCTGTAGACTAAACATCCCCAGTTCCTTCAGCCTCTCCTCATAAGTCATGTGTTCCAACCCCCTAATCATTTTTGTTGCCCTCCGCTGGACTCTTTCCAATTTTTCCACATCCTTCTTGTAGTGTGGGGCCCAAAACTGGACACAGTACTTCAGATGAGGCCTCACCAGTGTTGAATAGAGGGGAACGATCATGTCCCTCGATCTGCTGGCAATGCCCCTACTTATACAGCCCAAAATGTCATTGGCCTTCTTGGCAACAAGGGCACACTGTTGACTCATATCCAGCTTCTCGTTCACTGTGACCCCTCAGTCCTTTTCTGCAGAACTGCTGCCGAGCCATTCGGTCCCTCATCTGTAGCAGTGCATTGGATTCTTCCGTCCTAAGTGCAGGACTCTGCACTTGTCCTTGTTGAACCTCATCAGATTTCTTTTGGCCCAATCCTCCAATTTGTCTAGGTCCCTCTGTATCCTATCCCTACCCTCCAGCGTATTTACCTCTCCTCCCAGTTTAGTGTCATCTGCAAACTTGCTGAGGGTGCAATCCACACCATCCTCCAGATCATTTATGAAGATATTGAACAAAACCAGCCCCAGGACCGACCCTTGGGGCAGTCCACTGGATACCAGCTGCCAACTAGACATGGAGCCATTGATCACTACCCGTTGAGCCCGACAATCTAGCCAGCTTTCTATCCACCTTATAGGCCATTCATCCAGCCCATACTTCTTTAACTTGCTAGCAAGAATACTGTGGGAGACCATGTCAAAAGCTTTGCTAAAGTCAAGGAACAACACGTCCACTGCTTTCCCTTCATCCACAGAGCCAGTTATCTCGTCATAGAAGGCAATTAGATTATTCAGGCATGACTTGCCCTTGGTGAATCCATGCTGACTGTTCCTGATCACTTTCTTCTCCTCTAAGTGCTTCAGAATTGATTCCTTGAGGACCTGCTCCATGATTTTTCCAGGGACTGAGGTGAGGCTGACTGGCCTGTAGTTCCCAGGATCCTCCTTCTTCCCTTTTTTAAAGATGGGCACTACATTAGCCTTTTTCCAGTCGTCCGGGACTTCCCCCGATCGCCATGAGTTTTCAAAGATAATGGCCAATGGCTCTGCAATCACATCTGCCAACTCCTTTAGCACTCTCAGATGCAACGCATCCGGCCCCATGGACTTGTGCACGTCCAGCTTTTCTAAATAGTCCCGAACCACTTCTTTCTCCACAGAGGGCTGGTCACCTCCTCCCATGCTGTGCTGCCCAGTGCAGTAGTCTGGGAGCTGACCTTGTTCGGGAAGACAGAGGCAAAAAAAGCATAGAGTACATTAACTTTTTCCACATCCTCTGTCACTAGGTTGCCTCCCTCATTCAGTAAGGGGCCCACACTTTCCTTGACTTTCTTCTTGTTGCTAACATACCTGAAGAAACCCTTCTTGTTACTCTTAACATCTCTTGCTAGCTGCAACTCCAGGTGTGATTTGGCCTTCCTGATTTCACTCCTGCATGCCCGAGCAATATTTTTATACTCATCCCTGGTCATTTGTCCAATCTTCCACTTCTTGTAAGCTTCTTTTTTGTATTTAAGATCAGCAAGGATTTCACTGTTAAGCCAAGCTGGTCGTCTGCCATATTTACTATTCTTTCTACACATCGGGATGGTTTGTCCCTGTAACCTCAATAAGGATTCTTTAAAATACAGCCAGCTCTCCTGGACTCCTTTCCCCCTCATGTTATTCTCCCAGGGGATCTTGCCCATCAGCTCCCTGAGGGAGTCAAAGTCTGCTTTTCTGAAGTCCAGGGTCTGTATTCTGCTGCTTTCCTTTCTTCCTTGTGTCAGGATCCTGAACTTGACCATCTCATGGTCACTGCCTCCCAGGTTCCCATCCACTTATGCTTCCCCTACTAATTCTTCCCGGTTTGTGAGCAGCAGGTCAAGAAGAGCTCTGCCCCTAGTTGGTTCCTCCAGTACTTGCACCAGGAAATTGTCCCCTACATTTTCCAAAAACTTCCTGGATTGTCTATGCACTGCTGTATTGCTCTCCCAGCAGATATTAGGGTGATTGAATTCTCCCGTGAGAACCAGGGCATGCGATCTAGTAACTTCTGCGAGTTGCCGGAAGAAAGCCTCGTCCACCTCATCCCCCTGGTCCGGTGGTCTATAGTAGACTCCCACCACGACATCACCCTTGTTGCTCACACTTCTAAACTTAATCCAGAGACTCTCAGGTTTTTCTGCAGTTTCATACTTGAGCTCTGAGCAGTCATACTGCTCTCTTACATACAGTGCAACTCCCCCACCTTTTCTGCCCTGCCTGTCCTTCCTGAACAGCTTATATCCATCCATGACAGTACTTTAGTCATGTGAGTTATCCCACCAAGTCTCTGTTATTCCAATCTCATCATAATTCCTTGACTTTGTCAGGACTTCCAGTTCTCCCTGCTTGTTTCCCAGTCTTCATGCATTTGTGTATAGGCACTTGAGATAACCCGCTGATCGCCCCTCTTTCTCAGTATGAGGCAGGAGCCCTCCCTACTCATCAGACAGCAGAGTCATTCTCTCTCTCTCTCTCTCTGGCCCAGTGACTGTAAGTATTTATATATGGTAGAACAGCTTGGCCCCTTTTTATTCAAAATGTGACCCAATTTTATGTAAATTCTCTGTCACTTACCTTGTGGATTTTGATGCCTTTATTAAAAATATTATGTGCAGCTTTTAGTGAATCACTCATTAAAAGTCTAAAAGACAGTGACTTTTTTCACTTTTCTTAATAGGGTGGGTTTGCAATGAAACAAGAAGCGAATCAGTGGCATTCTTCCAATGGTGCACATTTGAGGAACAAGAAGTCACATTATTTTGGGAGCCAGACAAGATGCTCTGTGAGCACCCTTTTAAAACTTACCTTTGTCACATGACAAAGTAAAGAAAAGAGATGACAGGCTTGATCCAGAGGGACCCCTGCCACTGCTTAAATCAGCATCCTGCTCCTAGGTATGGGGGTAGGTCGTGCCCTCAGTTTTCAAGCAGAGCTTCTCACTGAGATCAATGAAGCATTCTGATTGACAACGGGCTGTACCAAATGGCCTATGGGAAAGAATTAAAGAGTAAATAATTCTAAATATCTCTGATTTATTTTGAAGTTTCCTGTATGTTCTTCTAGATAAGTCCCATGCATATTTATGGTACTATAGTTTGGTACTATGGTTTATGGTAATATAGTTTAACTTAGTCTTAAATAGGTACAAAACAGGCAAGGGCTAATTTCTCCATGAAGAACCATTTTTCTTTACATTGTACTTGTATTTTTGTAGTTGTTTTTTTAAAAGGGAAATTCAAACCATGATACTTGGATCACCAATCTGTGCATAGTAATGCGTTTTCTCTTCAATTAGTAACTATGACAAGGTATTGAAAGGGTAAGTCCTTTAATAAACTAAGGATTAATTCCCTTAGATGAGGAGAGACTACAGGGAAATGGTCTGCCTCTCTTGTTATTGCTATTGTTTTTCTTTGCAGATTGCTGTTATTAAAAAACTAATATCCAAAGACACACTATAGTATAATATTACTATTAAAGAGAAATATTATAATGGCTTTATTCAATACGCATAATACCTTACTCCACAAGTACTCTCGTTGAAATCAGTGGGACTAATTGTGGAGTAAGTTGCTATTCAGTGTGAGTCAGACTGTCACAATTTGGGTCAAAGGTTTCAATACACTGTATTGTGTAGTAATACTATGTATTGGAATTGTTTAGAGGATTTTCAAGACAAACCTTGTTGAGAAGAAGAGGGACTCTCACAGATATTATAATGGTCTATTCCCAAACATTAATAATCCCCCACACACAATTTAAAAGCCAATGGATAGCTCTGCAAAACATACTTATTTAACCACAGTACTATTCCATGGATTGTTCCTACTACAGAAGGAAACTTTCTGGCCCCAGATTCCTTCATTATGACTAAAACAGCTTCTCCTTAATAAAATGTGACACATCACTATCATAAATATCTAAAAGCTGGATTTTTCTTTTTAAAAAAAGTACATGTTAAGCACATCAAACAACAAGATGGTAAGTAGAGAAGTGAGAGGATAACCCCACTGAGCTGTGGTCTTTCAAATGTATCTTTTTCCCCTCTGAGCTGTTTAAAGTCTTGCCAAGTCAACAAGCTAAATGCATATGGGGTGAAATCATGGGCCAACTCCTGGGAATTTTGCCATTCATGTCAATGGGGACAGGATTTCACCAATGATGTTTTTCTGTTGAGCTTGTTAGAATTAGTAGAAAGCTCTCAATTTCCATGAATTGCCAAGTTAACTTAATGTGCTAAAATTATACCATTTATCCCATTATGTTCTTTGAATAAATTAGCCCCTGACCCTGAAAATGCTTATGCACAATCTTAACTTTAAGTAGTTCTCTACTCAGATACATAGAGTTAAGCATGTGTATAAGTGTCTGCAGGATCAAGGTAATATTCAGTTGGTGGCTAACACGGGAGTTACAATATAGCAATAATTATATTAAACAAACACACAGGTTCAATTAAAGTTAAACACCTCTTTTAAGAAGTACATAAGAGATTTAAAGATACCCTAAGCTTTCTCTACTTCATTCTACCTATACAGTTTCCAAAAATCTTCCCAGGCAGACACTCTCTGCTGGTATTTCCACAGGCTGGGATAACCAGCGTTTTGGAAGTATGGAAAATGCTAAAAATGCATAAATCACCATATCGATTCCATCAGTCAGAGGGCAGGTCCATGAAAACAGCAGCATCTTTTTAAGTATCACCACATTCATAATGATCACATTATGCAGCATGATCTTGCCCTGAACACCACCTTTCAGCAGCTTGTTGGATGACTTGCTCAGCCATGCATTATTCACCAGAGGTTCTGGGCTGTCTCAAAGGCAATTACTGTTCCATGTACTGTCCTTATGAAGAATCATTTTAACCAGTATTTTGTATTGTGCAATTAAGAAGATTTATACTATGTCCCCTGAAACAGTAAATTTTAAAAAAATAGTATTATAGTTTAGTCTCTCGCTTTAGTGGCATAATATAACTAGAAACAATTTACAGTGGTACAGATTTCCATTTTTCTTCATTTTTGGTAATTACATGTGAATGTCTATTGTCTAACATGATCTCCAATTCAATAATTAATTTCTGTGCTCTAGTATAAAGTGTGTAATATTTTCAGTGATAAATTCATAGGCATTTGTAGACCACAACCTAGCCACTCTATTACACTGTGTGTTACTATTGCACACTAAGGCCCTGACTCTGCACAAACTCCTGTGCCCACAAAGAACTCCAGGGAAGTCAATAGTGTCTTCCCACCTGGATTTCATGACAAGATCAGTGACTGTCTGAGTTACACTATAACTGTCCTTTATCATGTAGTCATTATTTTTGAACATTGGTTCTTTTTTGGTGACATTTTTCATGCTTGGTCTCAGAAGAGTGATGAAATTTTGTGGGAGGGGTGAGCAGTCAGTCTGGCTATTTCTGAGGTCTGTATGAGGAAAGAAATAATCCCAAAACAAAAGAAGAAAGAAAACCTTTTATGTTATATAGTCTGCACAGAAAATGTGCAAAAACCTAACTGAACGTTCTGATCCTGCAAACAGACCCTCTTGATTAGATCAGAAAGAGGAGAGAATGGGAGGAGGATGCACTGCCCCAGAAGTCATAGGATATGGAGGAATGAGCACAGGAATTGATACCAGGAAATTTTATTCCCACACTAGGTAAAAAGCATTTTCCCTGTCTGTAGATGGCAAAGATACAGATGAAATAGGCATCGTTGATTAATGGGAAGGAGTTTAGAACTGAGAGTCAAGAAACCTAGGTTCTGGCTCAGGTCAATTTGGTGACATTTCTGTCTGCTCACTTGTGAAGAAAATGTAACTTTGTGTTGCAACAAACACACAGAGTAGTTCTCCACAAGTAGTGTCACGGTATGTGTAAATGTACTGATTTTCCTCAAACTTCACTTGATTCTTCACTCTCAATAAGAACCATAAAACAAGCCAAATCTATGTACTCTGTATAACATATTGTATATTATATATTGTATTAATATAGGACACATTAAAAAGCATAAGTACAATGAGGCAGTGGTAGTTTTATCTTAATGTTAAGTTGGTTTTTGCTTGTTTGTTTGCTTGTTATGAAGTTTCATATTTATGATATCCTAACATTCTAGCTGCATTACTTAGCAGAGCATGAGATAATTCAGGTCAAACAGCTTTTGTTCAATACAGCTCTCTCTGCACACATTTGGATGGATCAGGGATGTGAAATATATCCCTTTGGCAAAATGCTAAATATATGTTACATCAGTAACTAGCATCTTCCTCTAACAAAACAACCAAGACAGCAGGACTGGAATAATACAGCAGGCAACACTCTCAGTGCTGATCTGGAAAGCTGCAAGATATTATCTGATTTCTACCATTGACCATTATATAGATTTCAGTCAAATCTTTGAAGATATTATTTCAGATAGCCAAAGATTATCTCCAAGTTATAATACTTTCTGTCTCCACTCCCTATGCTGTAAGAGTAATTGGATATTTGACACTCAGACTTACCACATAGGATGATGTATTCGTATTTGGCATTACTACTACAACATGAAGGTGAGATAAAAACATGGAGTAGATGCTACTGTGGTTAGGGTTCTTGCTTTTTATCACTAAGACAGAGTTGATGCCAGACAGGTTCACCAGTGTAAAATGACTTGATAGTGATAGTTACGTTATCTTCTGAGGAATGGCTCTTCTCTATATACACTCTAGTTAAAAGTAAATATTGGTCATGGTAATTCAAAGTTTCTATGTTTCATGATCTAATATAGCAGTGATATGTCAGCCAGAGATCACCCCATGTTGTCTTCTTTGAGCTTTAGCTTCCCTGTAATACTTTGTGGGCATAAGGGACTGTGAAATCGAAGTTGTAGCATGAAACCTCAGCTAGCTTTGATATTGACTGTGGGTGCTGAGAATGGTGGTGGGCCTTGTTTGGAAATGCTGACTGTTTGGGTGAAATATTGGTTGGGTGAAATCTATGAAAATATTAAGGCAGACATTTACCTAATTTACATGCACATACAGGGTTTAAAGCACAGAGGTGGTGTGAGGTGCTGTACTTGCCACCTGTAGCAAGCACCGTCTTCCATGGCTTAGGTCTTCAGCTAAGTCACCTAAAGTTCAGTCCTGCAAACGGGAACAGAGAGTACCCCTGTTACTTCTGGGGTAACAAAAAGGTCCAAACAGAAGGCCTAAGAAATCCATAGTAATAATACTTCTTCAACTGCTCTCAGGTCAACACTTGTCCAACTACTTATCAAGGAGGAATTACCAGGCTATCCTCTCCCCAGGGATATTGGCAGTTTACTTCTGTGGTTTCCCTGCTCCCCACTCACGAGCCCCATTGCAGAACTTCTTCCAGGGAAGCCTCACCTGGTTCCTGCGGATTTCTTCTATTCATGTAGGCCCTAACTCAGGGCTTCTCCACAAGAGCCTACTCTGCTCCCTGTAGGTTTCTTCTACCAGACCACTCTCCTTCTTCCTCCTTTCCCTGAAACCAGTTTCAACCTCTAGCAATCTCTGGTCTGGAGACCTACACTAGCTCTCTTTCCAGAGCCTGATGAGAGGAATTCCATCACTGTTTCTCTTCCCCAGGGACCCTTGGAAAATCCACTGTCCACTCTGTGCCACCCATCCCCTTCCAACCTGTAGAAACTACAGGACTTCACTCAAAGGAGCTGCTTTTCTCTTCCCCTTCTAGCTTTCTTTTATATTGTTCAAGCAACTTCTTTCTAGCTCAGCTGTTCCATTACTAATTAGTTAAAGGGCACCAGCTGGAGCACTTTATTGCTCCCACGTGTAGCCTATAGGGTCATCAGGGGACAGTTAGGCCCTAATTCTTCTGAAGGACCATTGGCCCCATGACAAGTGGTGTTTGTGTATTCTCTCCATGTGCATGGACTGTGCTCCTGTTTGAAAATTCAGGCTTATACATTTCATAGGGAATTTTAAGGTTATTATACCTTTGTGTAGTTTTTAATAGGAAATAGTAAAAATACTCCACCAGCTCTCAGCCTGAGCATATGAAGACATCCTAGTATCTCACAAATCCAAGACAGAGCAATAAAACAATGGGTGGTTTGTGTTTGTTTGTTTTTTATTAGTGAAGGGCTTAAAAGTGACTGGATCCTGATTTTGAATACCCTGAAACCGAAGTTCAAAGATACTGGGATCCCAGGCTTTTCAAGAGAAGCCCTGGACATTAAAAGGACAGGAGCTACATGTATCTCAGATCGGATTTGAACTACTTCAGACTTCTCATCTGCGATTTTAGTTTGGGTCAATCTCTTATTATTTATTTGCATTACAGAAGCTCCTTTAGGTCCCAACTGAGTATGGGTCCCTATTGTGCTAGGAACTGTAGAAAGAGAGTATGAGCCAGACTCTTCCCCTTCAGATCTAAATAGACAAGGAAAGGCAAAGCCAGAGGCATCTCTAGTCTTCCTTGTAAAGTCGTTGCTGCATATTTACAGGTTCCCTATCAGCCACTATGACTCACTGGGCAGAGTCCGGTGGCTGAGCCACTTCCTCTGGAATGCAACTTTTCAAAGGGTGTACTTTGAAAGGAACCAGGCTGGAGAAGAGGAGGAGAAAGTTGGATTTCTTCCCTGTATTTTCGAATGGGCTTTTCGTATTTGAACTCTGGCTGCAGGTGATTAAAAACAAACAACTGATCATGCTTTCCATCAATTACAATACAAAAGGCGTGACAGGGTCTGTGTTTGTTTGTGCTCCGAAGTGGGCTTATTTGCAACAAGGACGTCAGCGAACCTGTCATGGGAAATGAATACATTTGTGTCCTTGCCCTATGCTCAGTTTGACCTGTTAGCAGGAAGCTCTGGTGCCCATTTGCTGAGATCGCACCTGCGCTCTGTTCCCGTTTGCAGGCAGCGAAGTGGTGACTAGAGATCCAAAAGGAGCTGTCCAGGACTCAAGTATGTGCAGAGCTGTTCATCGAGTCAGTTGCCGGGGAGCTGTCCAGCATTTCAGCACCTAGGCGCTTTCGGGATCGCGAGCTTCCCGGGCAGCCTTCAGCCCCCACTATCTGCAGAAGGACCCGCAGAAGGAAAGCAGACCCTCTGCTCTAAGGTAAGGGAAAAGAAGGAATTTCAAAGCTCAACAAACACAGAAGCAGATCCGCAATTCCAGGAGTGTGTGAGTGAGTTAGATTTGGGGAGAGAAAGGGGCGGGGGAGGGTGAGAAAGAGAAAGGAATCCGGTAGGATCCCCTTTAGATGACATGCCCCTGAGGTCTGCTGCTCTGCATTGTCTCTTTGTAAATGTGCTTCATAACTATCGTGTGTATGTGTGTGTGTGTGTCGCTCAGTGACAACGCAACCCACCCCAAGAGGTGAAACGGAGCACGTGGAGGGTGCTTCGGCTGTGAGGTGCCTATTTCCATGTTTTCTGAAAATGGGCATTTCTCTTGGTGAGGAAGCCTGAACTTAAGTGTGTGTTTTCCATTGTCCCTGCAAGGAGCTCCGGTGAGGAGACGAGGAGTGATGGGCGAAGAGGTGGGATGACGAGAGACCTGTCCTGTGCAGAGCCGGAGTTCAAGGTCTAAATCCAAGCCAAAGAAGCAGCGCCGTCCAGGTTCACCCCGGGCAGCCGCCAGCCCGGAGATCTGACTCCGGTGACATATCCCTGGACCTGGTGTTTGAGCCGAGCTGGGCGACCGGGATTCAGCCCACACTTCGCTCCCTTGGGGGAGCCGCGGCCGGTCTTTCCTTCCCACCGCAGCCCATGGCTAACTTCTCCTCGCACTCCGAGCCCAACGCCTCCTGCGCGCCCTGCGCGGGCAGAGGGGCCCCCTGGCCCAACGCCTCCGCCCCGCAGCTGCTCCCCGACTTCCACCTGGCCGTGCCCATCATCTACTCCCTCATCTGCGCCGTGGGGCTGACGGGCAACTCCGCCGTCATCTACGTGATCCTGCGGGCCCCCAAGATGAAGACGGTCACCAACCTCTTCATCCTCAACCTGGCCGTGGCCGACGAGCTCTTCACCCTGGTGCTGCCCATCAACATCGCCGACCACCTGCTGCGGCAGTGGCCCTTCGGCGAGTTCATGTGCAAGCTGATCATCTCCATCGACCAGTACAACACCTTCTCCAGCATCTACTTCCTCACCGTCATGAGCATCGACCGCTACCTGGTGGTGGTGGCCACGCTCCGGTCCGGGAAGGCGTCCTACCGCACCTACCGCGCGGCCAAGCTGGCCAGCCTGGCCGTCTGGGCCTTGGTCTCCATCGTCATCTCGCCCTTCGCCGTGTTCGCCAAGCTCCACCGGGAGCAGGGGCGCTCCCAGTGCGTCTTCGTCTTCCCCAGCCCGGAGAGCCTCTGGTGGAAAGCCAGCCGCCTCTACACCCTCCTGCTGGGCTTCGCCATCCCCGTCTCCACCATCTGCGTCCTCTACGCCGCCCTGTTGGCCAAGCTGAGACGCGTGCGCCTCCACAGCCACGCCAAAGCCCTGGACAAAGCCAAAAAGAAAGTGACGCTGATGGTGCTGGTCATCCTGGCCGTGTGCCTCTTCTGCTGGACCCCCTACCACCTCAGCACGGTGGTGGCCCTCACCACGGACCTCCCGCAGACCCCCCTGGTCATCGGCATCTCCTATTTCATCACCAGCCTCAGCTACGCCAACAGCTGCCTCAACCCTTTCTTGTATGCCTTCTTGGACGAGAATTTCCGGAAGAGCTTTCGCAAGCTGGTTGAATGCCGGGCCTCCCCCTAGAGCCCCCACCCGCGGCTGCTCTCCCCTGTCATTTTCAAAGGGGGAAAGAGCATCCCGGGGGACAATACTCGGGCGCCGGTTTGTGAACCAGCCTTGATCAAGCTTTAGATCCAATGCACCCGTGAAATCCAAGCACAGGCAGGGTCCAGTTCTTTTCGGTTTGCCTTGCGGCCAGCGGCACAGTGTTCAGACGGGAGGGATGGGGATTTTCAAATCCACACTAGCTCCTTGGCCTAGCCTAACCCATCACGCTCATTCCTTTTCCTTCAGTAGGGTGCTCTAGATTTCTAGGGGTTGTATATTATGGAGCAGGAGCAAAATCCAACATTTTACAAGATTTTTAGTGAAGAATAGCTAAGTACTTTGACATCTACATATATTACTGGAGATCTGAGTGCCTTGCTTAATGAATCTTAAGCCTGCTAGTTTTATACCTGCAGTACTTACGTTGTAGCTCCGCTTCACTCCCTTACTCCATTCTAAATAAATAAACCATCATTAAAAGAGCCTATGCTTTCATAGCAACCTGATATTCCCCCCTCGCCCTGTGGTCCGAGTCAGAATCAGATCTCATATTTTGTGAGTCAGAATCAGATCTCATATTTCAGTTCAAAAGCAGCAGAAATAATGCAGTACTCAGTGTAAATGCTCAGAGACTGCCAGGTATAAATCTCCTTCCCTACACATAAATTATTGTTGTTAAAATCGTTTTGCATGGAATACTCTCCTGCTGGATGAAAATCAGCCTGACCTTTCTGAACACATTTGAAAAAGAAATCACTATCTGGCTTTAAATCGTGTAGATTAGGCTATAATTCTACATCTTTAACAACCTTCAAAAGACAGATCTCCCAAGGCGAAGGAAAACGGGAGAGCATTAGTAACACCGCTAAGCTTATTTCCTTTTATATGGGACCTAAATATGCCTGTTAAAGTCTCCTGAAATCCCACTGCTTTCTCTGCATGTAGCAAGGAGCCCTTGGACTGGCTTTAAGAAAGAAGAAAAGAGGAACCATAGTGTGTAGAAATATGGATGTGTGTTTGGAGCCACTTTCTGTAGGAACTGGCATTTTCAGCCGAGCAAACTGTTCTATAATATAAAGTTCTCAGTTCCTATTAGTAACAGAATATATGGTTATTTTTATGTGCAATACATAGATTTATGATAGGTTCCTACATCTTCTCAAAAAATGCTCAGACTTCTTTTCCCCCTTGTACTTAAGGATCAGATGTTATTTCACTATAAACCCTCAATTCGGTGTTAATAGTTTTAAGGGGGTTCTGTCAAAAACAAACAAAAAAAAAAAACCCTACTTTCACCCCTCAACAGTCACGTTAGCTTAATACTACTTTCAAAATAAAAAGCTAACATATTATTCACTATTTTGCCTTTAAAAATCCTCTTTATCTTAACTTGGACAATGAGACTAAAAAGATTAATTTGGCTCTTTTCAGTTTCACCCTTGTTCACATGCCTACACAGTTCAGGGGAAGGTTGCATTTTTTCCCCATTTCACTTCTCTCCTATCCCCACAAGGAAAATTGACAGACTTGAAATATAGTTTATAAAAATATTTCCAGGCACATAAGATTTTGAAACTGCAAAACTTTGTGGTCTTGTCTACTATTATTAATTTATATTGCAGTAGCGCTTAGGAGCCCACTGTGCTCGGCCAGAGGTGGGCAAACTATGGCCCACAGGCCACATCTGGCCCACAGGACTGTCCTGCCCAGCCCTTGAGCTTCTGGCCTGGGAGACTAGCCTCCTGCTCCCTACCCTGCTGTCCCCCCTGGCAGTGGTGGTGGATGGGGGACAAGGAGCAGGGGGGGTGGATGGGTCGGAGGTTCTGAGGGGGGCAGTCAGGGGGCGGGAAGTGGGAGGGGCAGAGAGGGGGAGGGGGTCAGGCTGTTTGGGGAGTCACAGCCTTCCCTACCTGACCCTCCATATAGTTTAGCACCCCAATGTGGCCCTTGGGCCAAAAAGTTTGCCCACTCCTGTCTAGGCACTGCACAAACAGTCTTGTCTGCTTGATTTTTGTGTGGATGAAACTTACTATATAAAAATATAAAATAGTCAAATATCAAATATCCAGATCATCTTTTGTTTCTAAAACTAGGATATATAAATTGATGTAGATTCTCATTAGACAAACATCAATCAATAACACTGTTTCTCTGAGGAATGGTGAAGATGATCGTTTTTCTTGTTGTGAATAGGAGTGGAGATATAACTTTCTTAATAGCCCTAATGAAAAAAAATGGTTACACTTCAAAAGCTGACAGTTTTCAAAACATGTTGAGTCAAATCTTCTGAAGTTGGTATTTATAAGACCTAGTCACACTTTTCCCATATGCTTAGTGACTAAAATATACTAACAACAAAGCTCAGTTAAAGTTACAGTGCAGCATTTATATACATTTTCCTGTTAGTTGGCAGTGTAACAGAGCTGGTAGGATTAGCTGGTTACAATTGTGTCATAGCTACTGATGTATTAAGAAATTATTGTGTATGTGCACTGCTTTCAAATGATGCACTCATTAAAAATCATGGTATTGTACAGCTTAAAGATGCTCCAACTTCTTAAATGTAAACGTGTATAACATTAGCACACATATAGTTTAATCAGTGTAGTACATATTCAGGCCTAAATCCAGCTGCTGCCTCCCCAGGTGCCTCTGACAGCAGAAGTGATGCATTACCACTGTGCAATAAGGCAGGTCTGGTTTCCAGGGGCCATGCAGAGGTCTGTGCAAGACTTGCACAGAGCAGAGCTCAGGTCTGCAAATACCCCCTGTATGGCAGTGCAAAGGGGCCGCCTCCAACCTAGCACCAAAAAGTGAGTGGGAACAGGTAATTGGGTGGTCTAATTGCAGGATGGAGTATCTGCCACTGTTGGAGACCTTCAATCTTCCCCCTGTGAGCAGGACTCAATATGGGCCTTATATGCTAATTCAACCATTGGGATGAAGTGCCCCTTTTGAAGCCACTCTTCTACCATGGCATGATATGGCTTGGTTACCTGGGCTGGTGCTGGGCTAGCGGAGGAGGAATAATACAGAAAAAAAATAGTTTTCCCCAAGACGACTCTTTTGGAATCTGGGGGGGAAAAAAACAGAATTAAAATATCTGCACACTTTGTGGTGTTTTATTCTCTCTGAGAATTACAGTGCTCTTGAAAGTCCGGGATTTTCTATACTAACTATAACCAAGCATTGTGTAGTCTTTCCCTGAGATCTTGGCCATGTCTTAGCACTGAGTAGTGGCATTCCTGCTACTTCAGTTCTTACACTTTACCGGAGTAAAGTATAAAGAGCTGTCAAATTGTGTGATGGGACAAACAACCAAAGAACTAATTTCAGATCATCAGCACCTTTACCCTTTTTGGGAGCACAATTTGAACTCAGATCAGCAGAAGCAAAAATATCTAGAAAATACCACACCATTTTGGCCACATTTGATCTTTAATTTAAGGAGTGTGTGTGAATGTCAACGCTTTGATAATAAAATATTGTTAGTGTAGTATAACTTTAGCTCAATACTATGTCAATAATTCCTTATACATAGTAAACACATACTAGAGTATCATTCCATTCTGATTCATAGTTGCTGCATGTCAACGGAGGAGAGAGGTATGAAATTCCATTTAATCACAGGGATCACTAATAGCATGTAGATCACAAAGGTGGGTTTTTTTGCTGTTTGTAAAGGGATCTCTAGGATAAGCATCTTGCTGCAGTGGCTGGGTAAGCGCTAAATGACCATTTCCATTAGAAAGGTCTCATCAGTGTGACCGCTGATCCTTTCAGTAATCTAAATTGAACACCTTAAACTAAGCTCAATAGACATTTTGAAGCTCAGGATTTAACTCATCCCTTTACCCCGTGTGACAGTCCTCGCTCAGGGGTTGGTTGGTCGGGTAGTATCATCTAGTGGTCAGGGGTTAGGCCTGTGACCTGCCAGGGGGGAGGGGTTGTTGGTAGAGGAGCCCAGTCTCTCCCACTCCACCAGGCTCTGATCCAGGGCCCTTTGAGGGCTATCAGTAATCTGACAGTGGGGGATGCTTAAGGCTGCCCTACCTCCGCCACTCCCTATCACCATTCCCCTCCACCCCCATGATTGTCTGAAAGTCAACATCTGAGTTAAGGCTGCATGAAGGATGTCCACTCACCACCAGGCATGTCCTGGCAGCTACGTGTAGTGTGGTAGCTCTTTTTTGCTCTTGGGCAGCAACTGCCTCCTCCTGTGGTATGGCCCACCTTCCTGGGTGGACCAGCTCAGTCCTAGGGCTTTCCCTTGCTGGGGCAGTCCAAACCAAACAAAGGGAATTACCAAAGTCTGGAGTTCATATGAGAGGGGGAGAGGGGAATGTTTCCCCCTCAGGCTGTCTCCGCAGCAGGTCCTCCCTTTCCTCAGGGAAAGATTTATGGGCAGTTGTCTTAGGGAGAGATTCTACCTTCCCTCAGCTCTCCTCTGTTGGAGGAGCAGGTTGCATGTCTGCTTTCTTCCCTGGGCTGCCACCAAATGACCTGCCACCTGCTCCCCTGCCTTTTAGCTCCTCCTCCAGTTGGTGCATTTCCTACAGGTGTGGTGGGGTCAGGGTTGGCTCAGCCCAGAGCAGTTCCTTATCCCCTTGTTGCTCAGTGTGGAGTTTGTACACTCCATCAAACCTTGCTTGCAAAAATTGACTTCACTGTGGTTGCATGGGTATAGCTAAGTATAGAATGTCATCCTTTGATACTACAATCCATTTTTAAAATAAATAAAGACTTGACATGGAAAGGGAGGCAGTCAGCCATGTGCTGAGCTTCGGAAAACCAAATTTACATTCCATGGGAAATTCTGACATTTTGAAATTTGTTTTCATTCTGCATCAGAACCAAGAGTCCAAATTTCACATTTCTCACAATACAGAAATTCTGAGAAATTTTGATTCTGACACATTAAAATGTTTCATTTTGATAGCAGCAAATTGCCATAATCAAAATGAAATGTTTTGTTTTGATAGGGTAATTTTTGTATAGATAATATCAGCACATTATATATATTCTATCATAATTAATACTGTATAACAAACATTATGATATAAATATAACTAAAATAATATTTTAAAAGTCCAGATGAAATCAGAAAGTGCAAACACTTAATTTAGGCTTTTTCCCCATAGAAAAATTTGTGAAAATGAATAGAGTCCCACCAGACATTTCAATTTTGATGAAACAGCTTTGTAAGTAAACAACATCATTCAGAGAAAATTCATATTTTACTGGGTCTATTTTAAAAGCATTTCCCCTTAAGACTTCCTCAATGAGTGCTGAGACATTCAAAGTCCATTTGAACAGCCATTCTAGCACAGTTAAGATAGACACCTAAGGAATTCGTCTTTGGGGAGAAGACATCTCTTAGAGCCTGATTCTGCTTCATTCAAGCCAATGGGGGATTCATGACTGATTTCACTGGCCATCTACCAGCCTCCCAGGAGGATGGAGTACCCATCTCTATACTATATACATGAGAACTTGCCGTTATCAATTAGTCTTGCTTCCTGAAACAAAATGTAAGTGGAATGGCATGTAAATTTAGTACCAAGAACATGTCATCTCAACTAAATTTGTAAATTGTGATTACACTTATCTTCAGGAAATGTTACAAATAGACTTGAGTGCCTCAGCAAATTAGTGTCAAATCCATTTCATGGCATGCTGCAATTTATGTTCCAAGAAAAGTGAAGAAAAGACAGCTTTGTAAGTAAACAACATCATTCAAAGAAAAGTCATGTTTTACTTAATGATCATCAAGTGTGGCTTTAAGAACACAAGAGGAGCATCCTTTCTGGTTAATAAAGTCACAAAAACAGCAGGGGAGTTTAAGACATGAATACGAGTGTTGTCTATGATGTTAGTTGCCAGAGGATTTTGTTTAAATGATGTGCAGTGATACTTGTCTCATCCCCGTTGGGACTTCTATAAACTTTGGCAATGTGACTTGGATACAAACAGCTGTGCAGCGCTTCTGTGAAGTTTGACCTGGTTCTGTAGAGCAAATGCCCTAGTCAGCTGCTCAGTTTATACTAACAATAGGTTAAAATATGTATTCAACCCCATTTTTATACAGTTTTGGATGCCTGAATCTTAACCAATTTCTGGGGCAGTGTGATCTGAATCAGAAAGAAAAACCCTGTGACTATTTCTATGTAGGTGCTTCTGTTTGAGGAATAACTAAACAAACCACTTTGAGGCATTTCCTTCCCTAGGAGACTTGTGTTTCCCCCTTTCCCTTCCTCTGAACACATTTCTCACTGCCCGTGGGGACACAATGGGATACACCATGGCATCTGTCACCAGATAAACATTATTTCACGCTGCCTATTATGCATGTTCAGCAGTTGCAGAAATATCATTTGGCTTGTCTGTCATTGTGCAGGAATGTAAACATTCATTCAGAAAAACACTATTACTTGTAGCACATACAATCCATCAATACCTTCTTTGCTACCTCTGCCATGCTGAATCTATTTCTTACCTCTCCTAAGCATCAAGATAACCATCCAATTAGAGCTCCCTTTATGTGCAGTAGCAACCCCCTTGTCACGGTCTGAACACTGGCACAAAAGTACACAACATATATATTTGATATTCAAGATGGAATGTTCAGGTTATCAGGAATAACATTTCTGTCTGTTTTGGGGGGTACATGAATGCCCCCCTCCAAACCATTAATGCCTCAGATACATTTATAATGTATTTTTCTCACATCAACCCTGTGCCGCAGGGAAGCATTATTTTCCCTAATTCTCAGAATCTGAGAGATTATGGGCCTGGGTTTCAGTGAGCACTTGCAGCTCCCATTGAATTCAAGCTGTGGGTATTCATCATTAATGAAAATCAGGTCCAACGCTTAAACTTTTCAGAAGCACCTAAATGGCTTAGATGCTTAAAGCCCATTTTCAAAAGTGGCTTAGGCACTAAGGAGACTAAGTCTCGTTGATTTTCAATGAGACTTAGGCTCCTAAGTGCCTAAATCACTATTAAAATGGGACTTAGGCCCATAAGTCACTTACACACTTTTAAAACTTTTGCCCTACGGCAATGCCTACACTTGCGAGTATACACGGTTACATGTGTGCTCTCGTGCCGTAACCCATGTCCTGTCTACAGATGAAGCCATGAAGACCATTTCTGAAGGACAGCCTAGTGTAAGAAAGCTAGCATACCTGAGGGTAGTTAGTGTGTACACCCCTCTGCTGTGGCATGGCCCCACACCTGTTTTACAATGCAGAGTGAATGGGAGCAAGGGGCGTGTAGTGGGTCACTGTTGTCAATAGTCCCCCCAAGGCCATTCTTACAATGCATTCAACCTTTTGCCGCCTGACCCTTATCTGAACATATAAAAGTCCCTGACCCCACCTTACCAGGGGTAGTAGTAACTGGCACTGTGCACTTCAGAACTGTTTTCTGCTAAAATCTATTGATCAGTACAGGAGATCATGGTGTGGTGAGCCAAGAAAAGGTCATAGGTGACCCAAGAGGAGCCACTTGGTCTCTGGAGAACACACAGGTGCAGATCAATGTTTAGTCAGAGTGCCCCATTCTCCATGATTTTGCCCGAGGTAGCCGGAGCATTCACTGAACCAGGAGATTTCCCAGACGCTGAAGGATGCAGAGGCATTCATCAGTCTCCATCCCAGTACTGGGAATGCACGGAGCGCTTCAAGCTCCTGTACTGGAGGGTGAAGGACTCAAACTGTTGCTCTGCGAGGGGACATAGCACATGCCCCTGCTAAAATGAACTGCACCAGGTATTCTCCAGCACTGCAAGTACAGAGCCCGCAGTCACCCATGACCTAGTCCTCAACCCTGCCAGCCTCATCATATGACAGGATGCTGATGAGGGGCAGGGTGAGAAGGAAGCCCCAGGAGACCCAGAGAAAGAGGAGCATGTGATTCTGCACCTCCACCCAGCAGACACCCCTGAGGAAGCCCCCTCTGAGAAGGACTCCAAGCTGTGGCAGGAACCAGAATCCAAGGTTGGTAAGTTACTTTACATCCCCCCACACCACAGAAATATCCCCTCTTGTTCCAAGAATACATGCCTGACACCCCCACCCCTAACCCCTGCTGCATCCTGACATGGTCCATGAGCAGGCCAGGGCGGTAAATCAGATTTTATTGAAATCTCATGATCCACTGTAAAGTATTAGCAGAAGTTATAACACAGTATTAACAAGCAGTCTCTGTGCCCCCGTGTGTCGGCATGTTTGCCAGCCAGCACTCCAAATAGTGATAGTCCCTGGGCCAAGCCAACCAGAGGAAAGTAATGGAGGGAGGATCAGGTTCTGAAAGGGCCCTGATAGGGAAAGAACAGTTCTTGATATATATATACTTGCTTGAAGATCCCAAACCTTCCTCCCCTTGCAAACAAGAGTCGTGGGGGAGGAGGGGAGAGGGATTAGTGGCTTGGGTGCGCATCTGGGAAGGGGAAGAGAATCAATTGTTTGTCTGAGGAAAGTCAGAGCAGCCTATTCTCCCTGTGGCCATTGGGAATATTTATTACCATTCCCAGTCCCTGGTGTGTGGACTCTCCCTGTTCCAAGCCACTCTGCAAAAGCCACGAGAAGTGGGGATGGGTGAAGCATCCACCCCAGCTGATGCACAAACACAATGCCATGTCCCTTAGCAATGGAGAAGCTGTGGTGTTAAAAGTTCAGTAAAGAAACTACACTTTCGTAGTGACTGTTTCTCTGTGCCTTTCAATACTGTTTTCTGGACATGGGACCAGACTTTCTGGCAACGCACTGGGGAATAGCAGGTGGGTAGATTTTGTCTACAGTTCTCTGTTCCTTTTCCACAGAAACTCCATCTGTTAACATAGAATACAATCAACTTCCTCTTGAATTGCCACCCAGTCCTGTAAGCATAAGTCAGCAAATTTTTGGTGTAGCAGAAATTCAAGCTTGATCTTCAAGTTTAACAGCGGGGCAAATGTGGTTGATCAACCTTCACAGCTTACCAAATCCCTCCACTCAACTATATGTAGAGGGGTCACCATTATCAGTAATCTGTCTCTGCCCCACGTGGCCAGATATCCTCTGAGGTACTGGAAAGCCACTTCTTTTTTCCATCCCTGTACCTCCACAACTGCTACGTTCTCCATGTGATGAACAGCCTTTAAAGAACAGAAAGGTGACTTGGCAACCTTACCCCAAAAGGAACCCAACTCCACCCCAAGCAGTTCATCTGTACACTGTAAACATTACAACATTTTAATAAAATTAATGCAGGTATCTTACCCTTTTTCACCTCAGCTCCTTCCTCATGGGCTGAAAAAGTAGTCTGAAGGAAGGAGGCTGTAACAGCTGTATTTCTTGGATTTAAAACAGTATCAGTATTGTGGCCTCTGGCAGCAAGTTATGTAGAGGGATTTAGGTACCTTCCAAAGAAAAATGAAATACAGTGTTACTCTTGTGTTTGAGTTGGCAGGACACTGATGCTGAGGGAGAACCCATTGCACCAGGAGAGGCACTGCAGCGATAGCAGAAGAAGATATTGAAGGATTCTGGAAAACTTGCTTGTTGCCATAGACAGAAAGAGTCAGGAGCAGTTGGACTTTCTTAGAGCAAGGGAGGATCAGGCTCTTAGGCAGGATGAGGCATTCCTGCAAACGGAGAGACACCACAGGCAATGGGAGCCTGCATATAGGGAATGGGATCATGCAGTCCCTAGTCCAACTGATGGCGGAATGCTTTTGAGGCTTGACCATCACCATTGCTGCTGCTCCATTCCTGGAACAGGCAGCTCTTCTCCTCTTCCAACTGCATGCTGTTGAACCAGTGAATCCCCCTAATCTCAGCAGGGAGGAGCATGCTGGACTACCACCACAAAATACTCTACTGTGCTAAGTCCCCAAACCCCACATAGCAGATGTACTTGTTAGTTGCTCCACAAAATATTCTGCGGGAGTTCCCTTCTTCTCAGGTTGAGGAGGAGGGGAAAAGCGAGGAGTTGTATCCACAGAAAGTAATGTTAGCCCACTTCTGAGGGAATTTGGCCTTCTTTTTTTATTCATTTGTTCTTGTTGCAAACTGTTCTAGCTCTATGTTTCCCGCATGTATGTAATCAAAACTTACTGATCACTTCACTTGTATGTGCACCTTCTTTTCAGAGTATGATCAATGTGATACTTCCCAGAGGTCTGGGATGAGGTAGCAGGATTCACACACCACATGACAGTGTGATTTCTGTGAAAGTCTGGTGCCATGGAAATGCTAACAATACCATCCCTCCCACAACCCCTTCTCCCCCAGTACTTCAGCCATGCGTTTCATAATATTTTTTAAAATGATCATGGCAATGATGGATGTCTTGAAATAACTATTGTTGGCCAAAGCACTACCATGAAAACCAGAAGACAAGCTAACTGAAACACCATGATGGCTTTGATTATAATTAAGTGAGAATACAGACGAAGGAAACAAAAAGTATCAGTGAAGATAGCTGGCACTGAGAGCTTTACTGACTCTCCCACTCCACCAAACAGTTATCACTGGCAACCACAGGAGTAGTCATGCCAGGGGCAAAATCAAAAGCACCTAATAAGAGCTCTGAGATGCTGCGTCAGGCAGAATTGTAAGGATTGTTATTAAGTCCCTCCCAAAACCTTACAGGACTGGTTTTGATTTATCATAACAATGCTTTTAAGTGCTCCCCATAAACCAACCTGAAACAGAGCATGAAACGAAAACAATACTCAATGATGGCATTCAAATTCTCCTTAGCACAAAACCATGGCCAAAGGTGTTGACCTTGCAGGTCCTCTCCCCAGTTGCTTTTGGTTAGTACATGAGCTACAGGGGATCAAAACCCACCCAGGTTTCTCACAAGAGAAGTATGTGGCAATGGTCTGTTGAGCTTTCCCGGCAGCGTCACACTAGTGTGCCTCAACCCTGTCCCAATTCACCTTCTGGCTGCATTTAGGAGGAAACTTGAGCTGCCTAGTTCTACATGATGTATGCAAAACATTAAGAATAAAAACCATTTTTTCTCCATCTTTCTTATTTGCTCTTCACTAAGTAGTTCGGAACTATGACTTGGAAGAAAGGAATAAAAAGATTAGTAGGCACTGGGTTTTAGTATTCAAATAATGGATTCTTGCTTGACCTCCTCCTAGCAGCATTTCTCAAACATATAATACTGGAAGGGAAATTCCATTTGTTTATGTCTTGCAATAAATTTAATATGTTTTTGCTACTATATGGCAAATATATATGTGGCAGATTTCTCTCATTCGGATACTGTGGACACTAAACATTGACCACTAGAATAAATCTCACCACAACAGGGAGGTTCTTGTACATGTATCGTGCAACGTCTCTTGCAGGCCTTGGAATTAAACAGATTTTTCCTCAATGCACCAGAATCTTTGTTTCAACTACTCACAGGCTGTATACCAAAACATGAATTTAGAGCAAAATCCTGACTCCTCGAGTCAGGCCTAAACTCATATGCAGAGAGAGGACCCCTCAGACCTGGCTCTCATCTCTTCTATACAGAAGGAGTGTTTTGGAGGCAGGTCTGTAACATTGTCCTCCACCCACCTCCAGACCCCACAGTGCGTGCTCCATGGGTCTGGGAACCAGATGGGAGAGCAGGCAGAGGCTGGACAGTCGAAGGGAAGGAAAAGGTGGACTGGGACAAGGCCAGAGAGACAAAACATTGTCCTCATGGTGGTCTCCTGAAGCTTAAGCACAAAATAGGATGTGGTATCTTTTCTATAGAGCCCCTTTGTTTTCTCAGGGACAGCTACATTCCAAGAAATGGCCAAATGGAGCTGCACTCCTAAAGAGTATCCAGAAAGAGCTTCAGCACTGGTTATTGTGGAATGCATGTGGATCACTAGAAGTGGACTTGGTGGGTCTATTCCACAAAGAGCAAACCCTGACCTCCCAATGGAGTAACAAGGGAGGAATTCCATGTAGACATTCTCTCCTGAGACCGTTTCTGGTGTGTTTTTTCCATAAGAAGGGGTGATCTAGCCCTTTTACTTGACTCAGTGCAGAACTAAGGGGACTCAACCTTGGATAGCTTGTAGGAGATCTGACAAGATCACAGCCTGAGCCATTATGGCTGCTGTAAGATAATTACTTCTGTGTTTTCCAATATTAAAATATATACATCAATAAAGCCACCTTTTTTTTCTGCAGCACCATCCCAACATTGCAGGGATCAGGCATACTTTTTCATAGAAAAGATAAAGATATAAAATTTATAGATAATCCAATAAAGTGAACACAAAAACATGGGTGCAGTCTTTTGCACGGGATGCAATGGCAACCATGCAAACTTCTTAACAACCGTTACTATCATGTTCACTGATTATTTATATGGGCATATGCACCTTAGACACTTCTTTTTAAATTAGCAAATTTAACCAATCACATTTCGTCCTGATATAGCAGTCTTAATTGCACCTGTACTTCCAGCTATTTGATCAAGATGGATTAGAGCCTGCAGAGGAAAAATAACAGCATGGTGGCCTGGTGTGCAGCATTAGGAGTTCCTTCTGAGGGAGTATTTGCAACAGGAGTCATGAATCAGGTATTTAAGTCCAGTCACCTGCAACATATAGAATGCAATTCTGTCCACAGTAGTGTGCCAGAAACAGCCACTCATTAGCCAGCAGGCAGCATTCCAACTCCCCTGCCTGGCCAGATCTGCTGAGAATGAATTACTTGTGACATTCTCCTTTTAATGAGCCTCTATGCCTGTGATTAGGCATTTGGCATGTCAGATGCCCTATATATTGATATGAAAACAGGAAGAGTTCCAGTCTATTTCACCTCATTCCATGAAGAGGTTACCTTGTTGACATGAGTGACATCACTACCATCTGGGTCATATAGGAGCTGTGCAATGTCATGAAACTCTCTCATGACTTGCTGTCATAAATATAAAGGGAAGGGTAAACCCCTTTAAAATCCCTCCTGGCCAGAGGAAAAATCCTCTCACCTATAAAGGGTTAAGAAGCTAAAGGTAACTTCGCTGGCACCTGACCAAAATGACCAATGGGGAGACGAGATACTTTCAAAAGCTGGGAGGAGGGAGAAAAACAAAGGGTCTGTGTCTGTCTGTATGCTGCTTTTGCCAGGGAAAGAACAGGAATGGAGTCTTAGAACTTTTAATAAGTAATCTAGCTAGGTATGTGTTAGATTATGATTTCTTTAAATGGCTGAGAAAAGAACTGTGCTGAATAGAATGACTATTCCTGTCTGTGTGTCTTTTTTGTAACTTAAGGTTTTGCCTAGAGGGATTCTCTATGTTTGGAATCTAATTACCCTGTAAGGTATCTACCATCCTGATTTTACAGAGGTGATTCCTTTACTTCTATTAAAAGTCTTCTTGTAATAAAACTGAATGCTCTTTTCATTGTTCTAAGATCCAAGGGTTTGGGTCTGTGGTCACCTATGCAAATTGGTGAGGATTTTTACCAAACCTTCCCCAGGAAGTGGGGTGCAAGGGTTGGGAGGATTTTGGGGGGAAAGACGTGTCCAAACTACTTTTCCCAGTAAACCCAGATAAAGTTTGGTGGTGGTAGTGGAAATCCAAGGGCAAAGGGTAAAATTAATCTGTACCTTGGGGAAGTTTTAACTTAAGCTGGTAAAAGTAAGCTTAGGAGGTTTTCATGCAGGTCCCCACATCTGTACCCTAGAGTTCAGAGTGGGGAAGGAACCTTGACACTTGCAGTTGGTGCTGCCTGTGATGGGGGGTGGAGTTACGGCTGAAATTGTAATGATTAATTGTCTTGACAGTGACCTCAGAAACTGTTATGTGCACATGGTGGCAGCAGACAAGCTTCTAATCCCCGTGGTATATCCAGATGGCTCCTTGATAGGTGCCTGTTGCCAGGATCATATGGGCAAATTTGATATGTTTTTAATTTCATGAGCAATATTTTGCCCAGATCTACTCTGCGGGCTTCCAATTTATTCTCCAACATCCTGACTATCTGAAAGTTCCCACAACCAAATCTACTTCCTTTCCTGGATAGGTTTCAGAGTGGTAGCCGTGTTAGTCTGTATCAGCAAAAGGAACGAGGAGTACTTGTGGCACCTTAGAGACTAACACATTTATTTGGCATAAGCTTTTGTGGGGTAAAACCCACTTCATCAGATACATGCAGTGGAAAATACAGTAGGAAGATATATATATACACACACAGAGAACATGAAAAAATGGGTGTTGCCATACCCACTATAACAAAAGTGATCAGTTAAGGTGAGCTATTATCAGCAGGAGAAAAAAAAAGCTTTTGTAGTGATAATCAGGATGGCCCATTTCCAACAGTTGACAAAAAGATGTGAGTAACAGTAGGGGGGAAAATAAGCACAGGGAAATAGTTTTACTTTGTGTAATGACCCATCTACTCCCAGTCTTTATTCAAGCCTAATTTAATGGTGTCCAGTTTGCAAATTAATTCCAATTCAGCAGTCTCTTGTTGGAGTCTGTTTTTGAAGGTTTTTTTGTTGAAGAATTGCCACTTTTAGGTCTGTAATCGAGTGACCAAAGAGATTGAAGTGTTCTCCGACTGGCTTTTGAATGTTATAATTCTTGACATCTGATTTGTGCCCATTTATTCTTTTACATAGAGACTGTCCAGTTTGGCCAATGTACATGACAGAGGGGCATTGCTGGCACATGATGGCATATATCACATTAGTAGATGTGCAGGTGAACGAGCCTCTGATAGTGTGGCTGATGTGATTAGGTCCTATGATGTTGTCACTTGAATAAATATGTGGACAGAGTTGGCAATGGGCTTTGTTGCAAGGATAGGTTCCTGGGTTAGTGTTTTTGTTGTGTGGTGTGTGGTTGCTTGTGAGTATTTGCTTCAGGTTGGGGGGCTGTCTGTAAGCAAGGACTGGCCTGTCTCCCAAGGTCTGTGAGAGTGATGGGTCGTCCTTCAGGATAGGTTGTAGATCGTTGATAATGCGCTGGAGGGGTTTTCGTTGGGGGCTGAAGGTGATGGCTAGTGGCGTTCTGTTACTTTCTTTGTTGGGCCTGTCCTGTAGTAGGTGACTTCTGGGTACTCTTCTGGCTCTGTCAATCTGTTTCTTCACTTCAGCAGGTGGGTATTGTAGTTAAGAAGAAAAGGAGTACTTGTGGCACCTTAGAGACTAACCAATTTATTTGAGCATAAGCTTTCGTGAGCTATAGCTCACTTCATCGGATGTAATGAGCTGTAGCTCACGAAAGCTTATGCTCAAATAAATTGGTTAGTCTCTAAGGTGCCACAAGTACTCCTTTTCTTTTTGCGAATACAGACTAACACGGCTGCTACTCTGAAACCTATAGTTGTAAGAATGCTTGATAGAGATCTTGTAGGTGTTTGTCTCTGTCTGAGGGGTTGGAGCAAATGCGGTTGTATCTCAGAGCCTGGCTGTAGACAATGGATGGTGTGGTCTGGATGAAAGCTGGAGGCATGTAGGTAAGCATAGTGGTCAGTAGGTTTCTGGTATAGGGTGGTGTTTATGTGACTATCGCTTATTAGCACTGTAGTGTCCAGGAAGTGGATCTCTTGTGTGGACTGGTCCAGGCTGAGGTTGATGGTGGGATGGAAATTGTTGAAATCATGGTGGAATTCCTCAAGGGCTTCTTTTCCATGGGTCCAGATGATGAAGATGTCCTCAATGTAGCACAAGTAGAGTAGGGGTGTTGGGGGACAAGAGCTGAGGAAGTGTTGTTCTAAGTCAGCCATAAAAATGTTGGCATACTGTGGGGCCATGCGGGTCCCCATAGCAGTGCTGCTGACTTGAAGGTATACATTGTCCCCAAATGTGAAATAGTTATGGGTGAGGACAAAGTCACAAAGTTCAGCCACCAGGTTTGCCTTGACATTAGCGGGGATACTGTTCCTTAAGGCTTGCAGTCTATCTTTGTGTAGAATGTTGGTGTAGAGGGCTTCTACATCCATAGTGGCCAGGATGGTGTTTTCTGGAAGATCACCAATGGACTGTAGTTTCCTCAGGAAGTCAGTGGTGTCTCGAAGATAGCTAGGAGTGCCGGTAGTGCAGGGACTGAGGAGGGAGTCTACATAGCCAGATAGAGCATTTTTATTGCTACTCCCTTTAATGAGTGAACTCACAATTTTTAGCAGATCAATCTTTCTGAGAGCAAATTTTATCCATACCCTGCTGGTGCTTAATTTTACTGGGTCATTCACCTTGTTAGGAGAGATGAATAGTTTATCTTAAATCTTTCTGAAAACATTTGTTCTTTCTAGATACACTTCCAAACAAGAAGGATGGCACATATTTTTGTCTGATTTATCTTTTGTCAAATGGACCTCACGTTATTCTTGTCATTTGACGTTTGCATATAGAATTTAATTCAAACTTCTAACCGGATGGAGTTTCTCTCATCAGGGGGTTCTGGATTTCTCAAAGCCTGGTTGCAGAGTATAAACAGAAGGATGCCAGTTCCACAGTGAGCAATCTTATGAGACATAAACTGTTTTATTACATAAATAATTCAGCAGAAAAATATCCCCAGTCTTAGAAGTGACAGGTCTGTTTAGATTAGTTTCCCTAAAGAAGATTCAGGACCTGATTTTAACTCAGCAAAGATAGAACACAAAGCAGAAAATACACGTCCACATTTGAATTTTGTAGATAAGACTGAAATCTGAATGTCAAATTTTTTAATTGTAATGTTGTAGTATTAGAACATACATATTCATTGTACATCCAGCTGGCAAACTCTCTGTTCATTCAATTTCATGTGCAGCATAAGAAATTTTCACTGAAGTAATAATTATTCACATTGGTAAGCACTCACTGGTGTAAATTCAACCATCCATCATTTAACTGTTCACCAATGTGAGGAAAGATCTCACAAAACTGGCCCATAAAAGTTTGAGACAGTAATATCCTGACTCTTTAGGTCATCTATTTTCTCTCTATTTTACGAGATTATCATAATCCAGTTGTGTCTTGTGAGAAACTTCTATTACCCTATTATTTCCCGAAACAAGGCTGTCAAGCTGTCTGGAGTGGCTCACAACTGCAAGTGCCAATCTTAGGGCAGACTATCAGAAAAGAAGGGCAGACACCCCAAAATGTGATATAGTCTATAATTAGATTTCACCAAACCATTAACAAAATGTGAACTCCTGGATCACTATACCAGTCTTACCATGGAGTCACAGTCAGTCCCATTAGCCTCTCCTTGGCACCCAGACAAACTGAACTTTGTGATAAAAGGTTATTAACACCCCCACCCCCAAAAAATCACACCACATCAGGTTTCTTCCAGTTCTAAGAGACCAGTCACGTACCCCAGATCAATTGATACTCCAGATCTTACACCAAAGACAATACTGGCAGTCAATTCTATAGTAAACTAACTACAGGTTTATTAGCTAAGAGAAGAAAATGAGAGTTATTGAGAGGTTAAAGCAGGTAAAATATAACAACATCTGAGTCAAAGTTTGTAAGTCCAAAATGATAGCAGATATGTAGTAATCTTCCAGTTTCCCAAAAGTCTTTTCAGGGCTACCCACAATAACTCTGTGCTTTGCATCTGGTACACTTCCCTGTAAGAGTCCAAGACTGTTCAGAGATAAAGCATCTTCCTTTGAATCAGTATTTATAGCTTCTTCTTCAGACATCAGTCTAAGTGTTTTTACTCACACAATGGCCAATTGCTTTGAATTAAGCACTCTTCTTCATTTGAAGCCAACGAGTATTTAGTCACAGGGATACACATAGTATAAATGCCTGCCATTACATTATAATAGGAATAAATAAGTGAAAATAATACAAGTAACTTTCCATTAGTTTTCATGAAGTTCTAACACCTGAATACACATTTATATTAACACACGCTTTGATGTAGGTTTCAGAGTAGTAGCCATGTTAGTCTGTATCAGCAGAAACAACGAGGAGTCCTTGTGGCACCTTAGAGACTAACAAATTTAATTGGGCATACGCTTTTGTGGGCTAAAACCCACTTCATCAGATGCATGATATAGGGTTATTTAATTACCAGGCATGCATAATGTAATGTAATAGTAAACAGGATAGAGATAGGCAAAAACAATACAATTAACATCTCCTTTGATCTCTATTAATACACAAGTGAATTGTCCTGAATATATATACTAATACATTTAACTCCTTTGATATTCACACACAAGCAAATTGGCCTATGGCTCCGGCCTGAGCTAGTCTGTCAGTGTCACAAAGACATGATCACAATGGAAGATAATACCGAATTGTCATTCAAATGAAAGAAACCAAAATTTCATTCTCTCTAATATGGAAAAAATTAAACCTTTGCCTAAGTTGTACATTTTCCTTTTTGATTATTTCCTCTTGTATATCAATTTTAAGAAAGACTGAAGAAAAATGAAAAAGGTCTTAACTGCAACAAACTTTTATACAATAAGGCCAATTTAACAATCCAGAAATGTCCACTCTAGTGCTGGAAAATGTATACCACCAGAGGGAGTTAGGAGACAACTTTTTCAAAGAAAATACTGGATACAAAACTTTTGTTAATACTATCAGTCATGCCACTGCAAGTTTTCTTTTCCACAAAAAATCTTATTTTTTCAGATTTTACTAATCAGCTTAATTAACAAAAATTGATTTTCTGTTAACAGTGTAAAGTATATCACAATAACATTGGGAGTCTGATATAAACCTCTCAGAACAAGGATATTCATAGTTTAGGACAGAATAATTTTCTTCCAAGGTGTTTCAGAGGATGGGGTGATCTTAGAAAAAAAAACCCTTAACTCTTCTATGAAAGTAGGATCAAAGGCTATTTAAAAAACAAAATAGGGAGACTAACTTTAGGTTCCTAAATCCACACTTAGGTATTTAGGTGTGTGGCGTGATTTTCAGACATACAGAGTACTCAGCAGCTCCCACTGAAATCCCAGAGCGTTTGAGGAATCTTTTCCCACTGCAGCACACTTTACAAATTAGGGGCAGTGACCCCCCCTCATTATCCTGCATTAGGTCATTTGGAGAAGTCACCTGGAGCCCCCAAAGACAGGAGAAGGGCTTATCTGGCCCCAGGATGAAGAGTGGATAGGCTGATGAGTGCGACCTTGAAGACATCTTTGTTAAATTGGAGGGCTACTAGGGTCTGTGGAAGACAGAAGGGACTGAATATGAAGTTAACATTTTCCACTTGCAAGTTCAAATTAATTGCATTTTCACTCAAAGTGAATGTACAGAGGTTGGATAGTTTCCAATCCTTGTGAATCAAACCTACATAGTTCATTTTGTAAACTTCTTATGAGCTGAAACTCACAGGGCTTGCACATGTCCAGTTAGACTTGTCCTGAGCCTTAATGGCTGCTGCAGAGGCAGACCAGAGAGTCAGAAAAGTTAAAGTGACTAGCTTAAAAATATGTAGCTACCTCTCTCCTTTCTGTGGGAACAGAGTGGGCTGATGTTATATTATTAAAGTAAGAAATCTTCTAATGTTTGTCTTGAACATTGATACATCTTACATTTACTTCAATTTAATATCCAAATTAGGGCTGTTAATTAATCACAGCTAACTCATGCAATTAACTCAAAAAAATTAATTGTGATTAATTGCAGTTTTAATCACACTGTTAATAATAAAATAGCAATTGAAATGTCTAAAATATTTTGGATGTTTTTCTACATTTTCAAATATATTGATTTCAGTTACAACACAGAATACAGAGTGTACAGTGCTCACTTTATATTATTTTTGATGACAAATATTTGCACTGTAAAATGATAAACAAAATAGTATTTTTCAATTTACCTCATACAAATACTGTAGTGCAAGCTCTTTACCGTGAAAGAGAAACTTACAAAATGTGTTTTTGTTACATAACTGAACTCAAAAACAAAACAATGTAAAATTTTAGAGCCTACAGGTCCACTAAGTCCTACTTCTTGTTCAGCCAATCGCTAAGACAAACAAGCTTGTTTACATTTACGGGGGATAATGCTGCCCATTTCTTATTTACAATGTCACCTGAAAGTAAGAACAGGCGTTCACATGGCACTTTTGTAGCCGGCATTGCAAGGTATTTATGTGCTAGATATGCTAAACATTCATATGCCCCTTCGTGCTTTGGCCAGCATTCTAGGGGACTTGCTTCCATGCAGATGACTCTCGTTAAAAAAGAATGTGTTAATTAAATTTGTGACTGAGTTATGGCAGTCTCGGATGATGACCCACCATATATTGCTCGTTTTAAGAACACTTTCACTGCAGATTTGACAAAATGCAAAGAAGGTACCGATGTGAGATTTCTAAAGATAGCTACAGTACTCGACCCAAGGTTTAAGAATCTGAAGTGCCTTCCAAAATCTGAGAGGGACGAGGTGTGGAGCAGACTTTCAGAAGTCTTAAAAGAGCAACACTCAGATGCGGAAACTACAGAACCTGAATCACCAAAAAAGAAAATCAACCTTCTGCTGTTGGCATCTGACTCAGACGATGAAAATGAACATACGTTGGTCCACACTGCTTTGGATCACTATTAAGCAGAACCCATCATCAGCATGGACTCATGTCCTCTGGTATGGTGGTTGAAGCATGAAGGGAAATACGAATCTTTAGCGCATCTGGCACGTAAATATCTTGTGATGCCAGCTACAACAGTGCCATGCAAACACCTATTTTCACTTTCAGTTGACATTGTAAACAAGAAGCGGGCAGCATTCTATCCCGCAAATGTAAACAAACTTGCTTGAGCAATTGGCTGAACAAGAAGTAGGACTGAGTGAATGTGTAGGCTCTAAAGTTTTAGAATCATAGAATATCAGGGTTGGAAGGGACCTCAGGAGGTCACCTAGTCCAACCCCCTGCACAAAGCAGGACCAATCCCCAATTAAATCATCCCAGCCAGGGCTTCATCAAGCCTGACCTTAAAAACCTCAAAGGAAGGAGATTCCACCACCTCCCTAGGTAACGCACTCCAGTGTTTCACCACCCTCCTAATGAAAAAGTTTTTCCTAATATCCAACCTAAACCTCCCCCACTGCAACTTGAGACCATTACTCCTTGTTCTATCATCTACTACCACTGAGAACAGTCTAGATCCATCCTCTTTGGAACCCCCCTTCAGGTAGTTGAAAGCAACTATCAAATCCCCCCTCATTCTTCTCTTCCTCAGACTAAACAATCCCAGTTCCCTCAGCCTCTCCTCATAAGTCATGTGTTCCAGTCCCCTAATCATTTTTGTTGCCCTCCGCTGGACGTTTTCCAATTTTTCCACATCCTTCTTGTAATGTGGGGCCCAAAACTGGACACAGTAGTCCAGATGAGGCCTCACCAATGTCGAATAGCGGGAAACGATCACGTCCCTCGATCTGCTGGAAATGCCCATACTTATACATCCCAAAATGCCATTGGCCTTCTTGGCAACAAGGGCACACTGTTGACTCATATCCAGACACTGGTTTTTACATAGTTTTATTTTTGAATGCAGTTATTTTTTGTACATAGTTCTACATTTGTAAGTTCAACTTTCATGATAAAGAGATTGCACTACAGTACTTGTATGAGGTGAATTGAAACATACTATCGCTGTTCTTTTTTACAGTGCAAATATTTATTTAAAAAATGTGAGCGCTGTACACATTCTGTGTTGTAATTGAAATCAATATATTTGCAAATGTAGAACATCCAAAATATTTAAATAAATTGTATTCTATTATTAACAGTGCGAATAATATTTTTAATTACTTGACAGCCCTAGTTCAGATCTTAAATAAAATTGCTACACATGAAAATCATGTCATTTGGTATAATTTGGAATAGTGCCGCAGCTGTTGTTGTTAACTAGCCCCCCCAGAAAAGGAATTTATTTTCAGCTAGGATTTGAAACAAATATCAATGTTTGCATTCCAAGATCTGAATTGTAATCTTGTAACATTGCAATTTACTGTACAAGTATAATAAAAAAAAATTCAGTTTGCTAAATATATCCACCAGATGGCACTGGTTGCCTAATGACACATTTATCCTTGGGAAAAATTAAAATTTTCGCATAACAGCTGCTTTGAAAAAAAAATCTGAGAACAGCAGAGTTCCACACATCTTCGAAGGGTACACTGATATAAATATGATTTTGCCTTCATCCTCCCTTATGGAAACAACAACATATATAATCATAATATCTCAATAACTTTAAATTATATAAACATACAAAGAAGGTATAAATGACATTTATTTTCTCAGTTTGAATCCAAACATGGGGGCAGAACTAAGTTTTAGGTGCTCAGTAGAACAATTTGGAGATCCCTATAAACAGGGATGTGTGAATGTAGGGGGAGGTCGATAGCTCATGGAAGGCTGAGCACAAAGTTCGTGATGCAGGCCCTGACTCAGCACGTAAGCACATAGCTTTGAACACATGCTTAAGTCCCCAGGAAGCCACTGAAATAATCTGTATGACTGTAGTGCTTAGGAGCCCTAGCCATGGAGCAGGACCTCATTGTGTTGGATGTCACACAAGCACAGAATACATAAAAAAGGCAACCCTTTATGAAACTAAAACTGTGCAAGAACTTTGATGAATCAGAGCATATATCAACTGCCTACTCCGTATCAGCAGAACACTGTGAAAATGAACACAGTCATTTCCTCTCTGTACAAATGTTGTCACCTGTGTGTGGTCGATGCCCTTGTTTGACAGTGTGTTAGATGGTCTCAACAATGGCAATAACTGTCCTTTTGAGTAAAAGAGAAGAAGTTAGGATGGGTTGGAGCTGTTGTTGTTGCAGCTGTTGTTAACGTTCTATCCCATTTCATCCCATGTGGTGTTTGGGTTTCAGCTGGAGCTGGTAGGGCTGGCAGTGTCACCTTGATCTTTCTCTCTCTGACCTGGTCTGGTCAGGACATCTCTCAAGATCAGGATGATGAAGGTCTGGGGTCCCAGGAAATGGTGAAGGTGGCAGCCATGATGCTGACACTCACTCAAGTAGCCTCCATGTGTTATTTTTGTATTTGCCCTCCAAGATCTCCTTTTTTCAAGACCCCAAAAGGGAGTGATGGGTACAAGAGTCCAACCCCTCATTATTTTGTCCACTAATTAGGCCTAATATTGGACACACATATTTTGGTTCATTAACATCTAGTTCCACATCTTCTGTTTTTAGCAAGCATGATTTTAACAAAGTCCTTGTATTAGATTAATGGGGTATTTTTGTTTGGACTGATTCAGTCTCTCTGTCCGGTTTTCTAGCACTTGCTCATAACATTCATTTATTGAAAACAACTTGAGCTATTTTACATGGTTAATTTCCAAGTAGGCAAAAATTGTAGGTTATTGTGACATTTTATGAACTTGCACATACTTTTAACATTTGAGCTTACAGGTGGGGTAAATTTTTAGGTCCAGTAATCACAACAGGACATAAATATTAATTTGATTGCTTTTTCTATATCATTTTTAGGACCAAAGAATGAATCTATTCCTCCAATTTAAAAAAAGGCAAATATTTAATAGTTTGTCTCTCCCTCATATTCCCGCTGGCTCTTTCTGTTGGTCCCTCCCTTTCAATACTGCAGTGTCCTTATTCATTTCTTACTAAGGCAAAATTCCCATTGAAGTCAGGAGGACCTAGTACATGGGTCATAAGAGAGCTGGTCAAGAAAGAGATAGGGTTTTGATAAAAACAAAAACTGACACAGAAAAATGTTGTTTTCCAAAGAAACCGGAAACTCAACCCCATTGTATTTTTGTTTGTTTTTTTTAACTGAAAACTCTTTTTCAACCAAAAATTGAATTTGAAACCCCCAATGTTTTTAATTGGAAACAATTTTTTTTAGCCGCCCCCCCCCCCCCCATTTTTGTTTGTTTGAGTGTTTCAGTGAGGAAAAAAACACATTTTAAAATGATGGGAAATGTCAACAAAAACTAACAAATTATTTCCCATGAAAAATAATTGGTGGTGTTACTAGCTCTAGTCACTAACCTTGCTAGTCAGTAGTTAGTAGACCTGGCTTCTCTTCCTGGTTATGCCACTGACGAGCTACATGACCTTGGGCAAGTGTTTTCACCTGTCTATTTACTGTTCACTCTTGGTGACAGGGACTGCCTCTCACTATGTGTTTGCATAGTGTTAACTACACTGGAATCCCACTCTCAGTTAGGGCCTCTGGGTGCCTCTGTAATTAATAACAATAATAATAACAAAGTCAATGGGATTTTTGCCTGAGTAAACGGAAAGGACTGCAGGATTTGCTACTACTCAAGGACCTGGTTATTCTGTCAGTTGCACGTGCAACTTCCAATAATGTTAATAGGAACTATACCAGCTCCACCAAAGGAATAATCAGGAGAAGTTTTCTTTCCTATGCCAAACCTATTACCTCACCCAACTAAGCATAATTCCATAATACTTCGGCTGGGCAGCTCATGACCAGTATTAACACATTTTTAAAAACTTTGAGATCATTAATTTTTAGCAGGCATTTTTGGAGGGAGGGAGTAAAGTTTGCTAAAAAGTCTCAGAGCATCTTCATTATAAAACTAGAAGAGAACTGCTTTCAAAGCATCTCTTTCCTCTGGTGACACAATTATGATATCATTCTGAAGGCAGCTACCTTTTTCTCCTGACAATTTTCAGTCATTTACGACACCAGGCAGAGCATTAGGGAAAATGAAAGAGACTTGGTCAAGTCAAATTTCAGACACTAGAAGACAAAATATATTCTGTGTCTAAG
The DNA here is from genome assembly GCF_015237465.2 of Chelonia mydas. NCBI lineage: Eukaryota > Metazoa > Chordata > Testudines > Cheloniidae > Chelonia > Chelonia mydas. The sequence continues at coordinate 68,326,135 of NC_057850.1, read as the reverse complement.
GAAAGTACATCAGAAGTCCTCATTTTCAGCTTAACAGAAAAGAAAAGTTAAAATAGCCCTGCCAGTGTAACACCAATAGACCCCAGTTGTCAGCAGGCAAAATTAAAGCTGGGACCTCTGAAGCTTAGTGCATGAGCCATATGGCTATTAGCTAAGGCTGCAGCAGGCTCATTAATCTCTAAGTGCTCTCAGTGCCACTAGAGGGGACAGAGCACCACACCCAGGAATTGTGTGCGCTACACAAGGACTCAGGAGAATCTAAGTTTTTCCTTCAGGAAAGGGTAACAATAAATATAACAGGGTTTGTGGATGATCTAATATTAAAAATGGAATCTGAATAAAATTGCTAGTGTTAATAGTCTGGGTGAATAACCTGGTTAATTTGGGCTGTTTTCAGATTGTCTCAAAGGTTAAGAACAGGGTTGTCAATTAATCGCAGTTAACTTACACAATTAACTCAAAAAATTAATCACAATTAAAAAATTAATCATGATTAATTGCAGTTTTAATTACACTGCTAAACAATAATAGAATACCAATACCAATTGAAATTTATTAAATATTTGTGGATGTTTTTCTACATTTTCAAATATATTAATTTCTATTACAACACAGAATACAAAGTGTACAGTGCTCACTTTATATTATTTTTGACTAAAAATTTGCACTGTAAAAATGATAAACAAAATAAATAGTATTTTTCAATTCACCTCATACAAGTACTGTAGTGAAATCTCTTTATTGTGAAAGTGCAATTTACAAATGTAGATTTTTTTATATAACTGCATTTAAATATAAAACGGTGTGACGCTTTAGAGCCTACAGGTCCACTCAGTCCTACTTTTTGTTCAGCCAATCACTAAGACAAACAAATTTGTTTACATTTATGGGAGATAATGCTGCCAGCTTCTTATTTACAATGTCACCTGTAAGTGAGAACAGGTGTTTGCATGGAACTTTTGCAGCCAATGTTGCAAGGTATTTGTGTGCCTGATGTGCTAAACATTCGCATGCCCCCTTCATGTTCAGCCACCATTTCAGAGGACATGCTTCCATGCTGATGATGCTCGTTAAAAAAATAAAGTGTTAATTAAATTTGTGACTGAACTCCTTGAGGGAGAATTGTATGTTTGTTGCTCTGGGTTTTACCTGCATTCTGCCATATATTTCATGTTATAGCAGTCTCAGATGATGTCATAGAATCATAGAATAGAATCATAGAATAACAGAGTTGGAAGGGACCTCTGGAGGCCATCTAGTCCAACCCCCTGCCCAGAGCAGGACCAATCCCAACTAAATCATCCCAGCCAGGGCTTTGTCAAGCCTGACCTTAAAAACTTCTAAGGAAGGGGATTCCAACACCTCCCTAGGTAACGCATTCCAGTGTTTCACCACCCTCCTTGTGAAAAAGTTTTTCCTAATATCCAACCTAAACCTTCCCCACTGCAACTTGAGACCATTACTCCTTGTCCTGTCAAAAACCAGAACAGAGGGGAACTGTAAACAAGCTAGCCAGGGCTCATCCCTCTCCAGGGCGGCAGGGAGCCACACCGGCTCACTACACACTGTTGATGTTTACGGGGAATTAGTTCTGCTGCGGGAGTCTCTCTCAGCAGCCCTTGCGGCAACTGAAATAAGCACAGTGAGCCTGGGCCCTAGGTCAGGGTGGGGCAACAATGAGTCAGGCGCTCAGGCCTTCAGGCAGGGGCTGAGCAGTCGCAGTACAATGGTAGCAATAAGCCCAGGCCGCAAAGGACCTGACAAAGGGGGAGACTGCCAGAGGGGACACAGGCCCTCCCACTCCACTGTGGCCCAGCCTGGGGCCCGAGCAGTGGCAGAAGACCCACTGCTGTGTCAGTGGGGATCCTGGCCGCAACACACTGACATGGGTTCTGGCAGTGTTGTAGCCAGACTAGGGTCGGCTGCCCCCAGGCTACTTCCAGACTCCCCCTCGGGTGGTACCTGGGTCATGGTGGTGTCCTCCGGGGGGGTCCAGCACCATGGGTTCCTCGGGTAGGTGGCGAGAGGCAGACCCAACAACTCCTCCAGTTGGCGGGCGCAGGACAGGTCAGAGGCGTCTGGCCTACCCGGTGGCTGTCTCCCTAGTGAGTTCTGAGGTCAAGCCTTTATACTTTATACTGGGGGAGGGACAGCTCAGTGGTTTGACCATTGGCCTGTTAAACCCAGGGTTGTGAGTTCAATCCTTGAGGGGGCCATTTAGGGATCTGGGGCAAAAATTGGGGATTGGTCCTGCTTTGAGCAGGGGGTTGGACTAGATGACCTCCTGAGGTCCCTTCCAACCCTGATATTCTTGATACTTCCGGGGCACCACCTGACCCTCTGAGGGGCAGGCTCAGGGCCCCCAGCTCTGCCCACTCCAGTGTCCGGAAGGGCTCGTCACTCTTCGGGATAGCGGGGAGCCACACCAGCTCACTACTGGAACAAATTTCACCAAGATCACTTTTCATTGTTACATTAATTTGGCTTGAAAAGGTGTATGTTTGTTTTCACTCCTTGCTTATCATGAAAATGTTAAAGTTGGGTCCTTGCTTATGGAAACTTGCTTGCATATTTAACAAAGGTAATTTCTGGTTGGCATAGTGATTCAGCAGCAAGGTACTATAAAAAGCTTTGGTGAGCATTTTATTAAGTTTCTATAGAGGCTATTACCTTAGTGTTCTTTATGATGAGCTAAAGCTACCCAATTATCAAATTTTTTAATATGGCTTGTTCCAAAGCATAGCAATGTCAATGGGACCAGAGAGAAGAACTACTCTCAGCTCCTCATAGAGAGGTGTTTGCACTGCTCACACCTTGCATACCTCCCTAAGCCCATGGCCTCCCTTGCACAACAGAACTACACTATTTTGAGAGCTGCCACATTCTGGGCAGCTGCAAGCATGCCATTTAATGCACATTATTAAATGAGCTCAGTTACATATTTGAAAATACTTTGCATACAACCATAAACTTCACCCTTACAATCTGCATGGATTTAGTGTTGGTGAAAGGAATTTTCTCAACAGACCTGGTGAATGAAGTAATCTGTTTATCATCAGGGCAAACTTTCAAACACGCTCACTGTGCCATAGCAGAATGCCTCAACATTGGTTTGGGACAGGGAGACTTCTGGATGTAACTGGAGTAGTTCAGTCTCTATGGCTAATGCAGTTTTTGGCCTCTTTGCCAAGTCTGCCAGTTAGTGCAAAGCACGGTCACAAGTTTGTGACATGGGAGCTGAAACTGAGGACCACTAAGCTGATCTTGAATAGGGACCACCCAGGATCCATTAGATTCAAAATGGAGACCCACAGGTGAGTGAGGAGCTTTCCCTGGTGAATGTGGGTCATAAGCCATCATTTTCTACAGAATTTAAACTTTCATATAGAAATAATTAATGGTCTAACCTTTTTGGTTGTAAAGATAATCTTCCAAATTGTAAACCAATGCAACATTGATTCATTGATTCTGCAAACAGTGTCTCAGCCAAGCAGCAGTAGAGTTAAATTATGACAACTCTGGTCAGTAGCTGAATCACATGGCAGCAAAAGCATGCTGAACAATTCATAAACAATTCATAAGGTGGGGAGAGGAAACATCAATCACTTGACAAAGGGGCTAAATCAAACAAGTGAAAAACCATTTCAAAATGAAATCTGTATTTGTCTGCTGTGATTTGTGTGAAGCCTCACTGGAGACACATTGTTGCATACTCTTATTTTTCACAGCTATTAAAGAAAGTTTCTTTCCATATAACTCTTAATTAGTCAAACATTCCAAAATAACTGAAGTGCTTCAGTAATTAGAACATGTGACAGACAGCGTGAATGTAAAACGTTTCCTTAGTAGCCTGGCATAATACTACTTAACTCTTAAAATACCTCACACCGTTCAGGCTCCAGGCTTAATGCAGAGCTCTGTGGAAGCACCAAGATGAAGCCATGGCATTAGAGAGCACTACGCCACACTCTCAATAGGTCGGTCCTGCTCCCACTGCAATCAATGGTAAAACTCTTCTCGACTTCAATAGATGAAGGAGCAGCAGGCCCCTAGTAACCAATATTATCCAAGTGTACTGTAGGAATGGCACTAACTGGCTCCATAGGGTTCTATTTTCAGCTCTGCTCATCAGAAGGCAAGTCATCACTCTGCAGGATTTCTGTGGAGGGAGAAGGGGAACTGGAGAATTTACCCAGAATAAAACCGTAGGGTGAAATTTACTGAGCAGCTGCTGCTCCCACGATGTTCAAGATTTGTTCCTAGCCTTAAAAAGAATAAGGAGTGGTTAGAAAGGAGAAGCTCCCGTTGTTAAATTCAAGCCCTTTGTGTACTAGAGGCCTTGGACTCATCTCTCTTTGCTGAACGTACACTGTAGGCTCCTGGGTTGCATTGGGGAACAGCCCGACAGACCTATCACTACCTGCAGATGCAAACACGATGCTCTCCATAGATCCCATCTTTTAATGTCACTCTCTAAATCTAAAGTAAATAGTGGTTTTAAACTTAGGTTCAAAAAAGGCAGTCACCAAGCAGGGGGGGATTAGTAATGCCGTTGTGCTAGAAACTGGGCTCTTCAGAGATTAGAGTTCATGATGCCGTTATCCATAACTCAGAGCAAGTAAAGCCTATAGTATCAGCTTGCAGGATTTTACTCTACCAGACAGAAAACTGTTCTGCTTGGCAGTTGAATTTAGGGTGACTGAAATCTGAGATACCAGAGATGAAGCAGATAGGTTATATCCATCATCCTATTCTACAAGTAAAAGGATACTACTATTTTATGCAAGGTGAAAAATGTGTATTTAAATGTTTCAGTTTAATTTACTGTTTGCACCAGTTTCTTTTACCTGTCTCGAGCTCTCCTTGTCCTTAAAGAACAACTACCAAAGAAATATAGAAATTGATTAAAACATCAAAATGCCAGTATTTATAGATTTTTCCCAGAGTTTTGATGATTGGCATGACATCTGTACATAAAAAGCTTTGACCTTTGGTAATTATCTCCTTCCTGCTTGACTGCTTCAGTCACAACACAGTCCAATGTTTTGACACCACAGTTGCTTTCCGCTCCTGACTTGTGATGTCACAAATATTAGATTATGGCATGACTGAAGGACTCAGGAAGGATTATTCTAAAGAGAACTTTCACTTATACACAAACATTTGATAATCAACAGTGGTAACAAAAACATTGATAAGATAATTACTAGCTCTGATATAATAATTATTATAGAATCATTATAATTACTAGCTCTGATATAGCACTTTTCATCCATAGATCTCAAAGTGCTTTACATAAAAAGAGGCCCCGGTCATTATACCTGTTTTACAGATTTGAAAACTGAGACACAGAAAGGGAAGTACCTAGGTCATGGTCACCCAGCAGGCCACTAGCAGAGCCAGGAATAGAGCCCAAGTAGCCTACATCATAGTCCCAGGCTGTTTCCACTACACCATTCTGCCTAGTAGATGGCTGTTTACAGGTATCTTGGTTTTAAGAGGGGCAGCATGTTCCAGTGCATAGGACAAGGAACTAGGAGTCAAGAGGTTTGTGATGTACTCCCAGTTCTGCCACATATATTGAATGATCTTGAGCAAATCAATTCAACTTTCTACCTCAGTTTCCCCTCTGAATAGGATGATTTTTCTCACCCACATTTTTAAAGTGCTACATAGTTCTCTTTAGCCATAGAACTAAGTCATACACACACACACACTATTCATTTTTAAGAAGTTAGCATGAGCAAGGCAGATATCTAGCACTTCAAACCAACCTACCAGGCATGAAATACTAGGGTAAGCATTTCTTACAAAAAGCCATAAATGCAGAATAAAAACGGTTTTTAAAAATTACAAATATCCAAGAAGAATGTGACTGTTAAGAACATAAGAACAGCCATACTGGGTCAGACCAAAGGTCCATCTAACCCAGGATCCTGTCTTCCAACAGTGGCCAATGCCAGGTGCTTCAGAAAGAATGATCAGAACCAGTAATCAAGCAATCCATCCCGTCGCCCATCCTGAGCTTCTGGCAAACAGAGGCTAGGACACCATCCCTGCCCATCCTGGCTAATAGCCATTGATGGACCTATCCTCCATGAACTTACCTAGTTCTTTTTTTGAACCCTATTATAGTCTTAGCCTTCACAACATCCTCTGGCAAAGAGTACCACAGGTTGACTGTGCATTGTGTGACAAAATACTTTTTTGTTCATTTTAAACTGTTCATTTGTTGCTTCTTAACAGCCCATTTTGATCGACTCTTTGCTACACTTCTGTACAAGTATGGAAATCTAGCAATGAAAAAATCAAGTTACTGGTCATGTGCCACCTTTGATGAATTCATCTCACGTATGTCTGAGAAAATTCTTAAATGAAGAGAAATGGCTATAGAAGTAAAGTATGCTAAATGATGTGCACTAAGGGGCAATTCTCTTTTGTCTGAAGAGCTAGTACAAGACTTATGCACACCTGCTTACCCCTGAGGGAATTCTGCACTACTGTGTGTGGGCATAATTAATGAGCCACACACATTTATTTTTTTTGCTGAAAAAAGCTTCTGCCGAAATGTTGCTGCAGTTCCACCTTTTTCCCACCAGAGGGCACTGTGGCACTGGAACACAGCAGCAGCTTCTGGCCCGCGAGGGAAGAGAAAGAGCCTATCTTCTTCACAGCACCTGTCAGGCCAAGTCAGGAGACGGGGTTATGGGGGGACAGACAGGGGCTTATAAAGACTAGTAGGGGAGGACAGACTGGGGCAGGGGCTGAATGGTAGTGGAGGCACAGGGCTACAGGAGGGAGGTAGGTGCAGGGCCACATTGTGATAGGGAAGGGGGTGCAGAGCTACATAGGGACAAGGGAGTGGCTGGGTGGGGGCACAGAGACACATGGGGATGGGGGAGTGGGTATCTGAGTGGGGGTGGAGGGATACTTGTGGACAGGGGGTGCAAGGACACATGGGGGTACAGGGACACATGGGGACGGGGTAGATGTGCCTGACTGAATGGGAGAGGTTGGGGTCAGCCAGGATCTGCATGGGGGAAGCCCTAACAATCCCTCCCCACCTTCCCAAAAAAAACTTGCTCCATACTTTTCCCACCCATGTCCAAGAACCCTCCAAGTTCACACCCAGGCTCCTTCCCAACAATTTACTTCCCTCTCCCTCAGCTCCTCCATTACCCCTGACTCCCCCCAAGCCTTTGCACTGCTTCTGAGGGGTACAGGAAGTATGGTTCTGTATTGTACTTCAAATGAATTATTACTCAGAGTTCTGTATTAATAAGCCTAGTAAGGAATTTATTTGTCAAAAAACATTTCCTGAATCTTTTTTGTTGTCTATATTGTTACAGACATACTTGCTGCCAGGTATTTTGAAATAAATGACCAAAAATAATTGAAACTGGTATGATTATATTATATTATTTTGACAAATAAAATATGCAAAATTTTAAAATATGCACAGATTTTTTAATTTTTGGTGCAGAATTCCCCCAGGAGTAACCACTTAAGCCTCAAACAGGACTTAACTTTTACTTATGCGATGCGATGCATAATAGTTTTGTTCCTGGGTACACACAATGAAAACTCCCTCTTAAAGGGAAACAAAATATATAATTTGAAAAGAGTGGGGAGGACAAAATGTCAGCTGAAGTTAATGCCATAGAAGCAGGAGATGAAAAAGCACTGAACAGAAGCTAGGTCTCTTCATTCAAGGCTTAGGAAACTTGGAACTGCAGTGATGACTAATGTGGCCTACAATTCCTCACCAAACAATGGCAGCAAAATACTGTAGGTACTGGACATCTTGAAGGCTATTTATAGTTCCTTCATGCAATTTGTTTGGTTCACTAAGGATAATTATTCTGAGTAGGAGATTAAACCACAGCAATTTGATGGTGAAAACATTGATATATAAAATTGCAGAACCAGAACAGCATTAAGAAATAGAATGTTGGAAGATTTAACCAATCCTGATGTTTTCCCAAACAGTCAAGATGGATAAGTCACAAAACTACCCTGATAGGTAATGGACTTTCCAAATGTGTTTCACCAGTTTTCGCAACTGAAATAATTGGGTCCATTGTGAGTCCAATACTGCTCCCCTTAAAGTTAATAAAAGTTGTGTGCCTGTGCAGGATTCCATGCAGTGAGCAGTTATACTATAAAATGTAACCAGAGGACTGTAGTTATATTATAAATTACACTATAATCACAGTATAATTTTAAAATGGCAACTCTGGTAATTTCCAATTGCAGAGGTTTGTATTAGGTACATGTTTTAAAAGAGTAATTACAGTATAACAATAAGTAGGAAACTACAGTATAAAATATTAACTAAGAAACTACAGAGTAATAATGATTCATTTATATAGTTAACCTTCTGGATATATAAATGTAGTAGTAATTATCGTCACACAAAAACTGTAATTGCAGTTATAGTCTGTTTTATAATGTGCAATACTTTTATTTCCATGTCTTTTGTTTTAAGTATTGCTTAGTCTGAGCCAGTTTTCTTTCTCTGTTCAGTATGTTATCAGCACATTTTCCAACTGGAAATTTGCCTAGAGCTTTAGCATCAATGTTTGTTCTGCTGGGGTATACATTTCCCAAGAATAGTTTAGAGGCATATTTTTTCTTAGCAATAAGTATGTGCAGTAATGAAAAAAAGAATTATATTCCAAAATCCAGCATGTGATTGGGGCCAACGATGAAGATATGGGTAACTCATAAAAGCTGCTTGCAGGGAATCTTAGGCAAAGGACAGAGAATGGTGAGAAGTTACATGCCTTATTTCTTCTGAAGGGAAATGTCAAGCCATATGAAAAAATAGCTTCCTATTATTAAATAGCAAAACATTATTTTTCAAAAATATGGAGTTTAAAGACTTCCTAGCAGAAGGCCCTTGGTCCCATAAGCACAGCGTTTTCCATCCTTGATAGTATATTAAAATTAAAGATGGGTCTGAACAGAAATACAGCTATAAACATCTCCAAACAAATTGCATGAGCTGAGCTTGTGGCGTAAACATAGTTCTCTTTATAAAGCAGACTAGAAATCTCAATAACAACACTAGAAAGTTTTAAACAGAAAATTCTGAGTGAAGGATATATTCCCCAGTGCAGAGGGTCAGCAAAAGGTCAATGTACCTGTGACATATTGGGAAATATCTTTATTGTTTATGAACTTGGCTGTTTGTGTGTGTACGCACATTTATTTATGATGGGTTACTTGCTATGGAGTTACTGCAAAAGGGGTTGTTAAAAAGAACGAAGCAGGAAAAAGTAATAACACAGATAAGAATCCTTGAGGAAACAATGGGGAAGCTGGTAATTGGGAAAATACCCCCTACCTGGCTCCAGCCAGGCTAAGGGTTCACTCTTCCAAAAGCTAAGCCTAGGATCAAAAGGCAGATACCAAACAAGTGGAGGACCCCAGGCATAGAAAAGGGTGGGGTTTGAGTGAGGGGAATTCATCCCATCTCCCTGGAGGATTCATCTCCCGGGAGAAATTCATCGCAATGGTTCAGCAGTTCCATGGTGGCATGCTCACTTGTGTTATGAATGACAGGGAGTCATCTGAACCATTCCCAGTCACCAATGGAGTCAAGCAGGACTGTGTGTTGGCCCCAGCCCTCTTCAGTATGATATTTTATGCTATGTTTACAGATGCTTTTCATGACTGTGATACCAGGATTAGCATCAAATACAAGTTTTTCAAATGGAGGAGACTACAGGCAAAGACAAAGGTACAAGAAATGACTGTTCATGATCTTCTGTTTGCTGATGGCTGTTTCCTGAATGCCAATCTGAGTCTGACAGGCAGGAGAGTATGGACTATTTCTCTTCGGCTTGTGACAATTTTGGTCTCACAATCAACATTAATAAGAGAGAAGTGATGTACCAGCCTGCACCAGGAAAGCCTTACGTAGAGCCCTCTATCACAGTGAATGGCCAAACCCTCCAGGCAGTGGACAACTTCACCTACCTCAGCCGTACACTATCATATGCAGTTCACACTGATGATGAAATCAACACCAGATCTGCCAAAGCAAGTGTGGCCTTTGGCAGAATATGTGTGGGAGTGTAGAGCCATTTGTCAGCAAACAAAACTGAAGGTCTACAAAACCATCATGTTGCCAACTCTGACTGTGTACAGACGTCATGTTATGAAGCCGTATCGCTTTCACATGGTTTGTCTGAGGAAACTGATGAGGATAATAAGGCAAGACAAGGTTCCAGATACTGGGATTCTCATACAGGCAGGCATTCCAAGCATCCATAGTCTGTTGATGAAATCACAGATGAGATGGGCAGGCCATGTCACCAGAATGTCAGTCAAGTGACTGCCAAAGAAGATCTTTTATGGTGAGCTAAGGGAGGGAAAACACTTTCAGAGAGGCCAGAAGAAACATTTCAAAGACTCCTTCAAGTTATCCTTGAGTGTTTCAAAGTTGACCCAGAGTTTTGGGAAGCTCTTGCTCATGATCGTTCTACCTGCCGAAGTCTCATCCATACTGGAGCTACAGTCTATGAGCAGAGGAAAACTACTGAGGCAGAGCAGAAGTGCCAGCAGCGTGAATCTCACAACAGAAACAGGTCTGCTGTTAATCCAGTAACCCATAGCGGCATCTCCTGTTCAGTGTGCCAGAGACAGTTCAAAGCTCAAATTGACCTGATCAGCCAATCACGTGTTCACAGAAACCTAACCTACCAGTGATGTCATAGTCATCTTCAAATTTGAAGGACAAACAATAACATCTACACCACAACTGTATGTCCTGCAGCCTGAGCCTGAGTCAACTGACATGGGCCAGCCAAAGGTGTTAAATTGCAGTGTAGCCATGTCCTGAATGTCCAGAGGATTGCATAGGGAGTGTCAGCAAGAGCTGGCAGGCTGGAAAGGAGATAAAGAGTATGTCTACATTTTGAGCTGGGAGGTGTGATTCCAGGCTAGGAGTAACCAGGTTATCTCTGCTTGAGCCAGCACACTAAAAATAGCAGCATAGCTGGGCTAGCACAGGTGGGGGCTTGGGCTTGCCAAGCTGAGTACGTCCATGGGAACCCAGCTGGGTATGTACTCAAGCAGCTAGTCCAACCTGCCACCTGTGCTACCCCAGTTGTACTGCTCTTTTGAGCACACTAGCTCAAGTACAGCTAGTAAGCATCTCTCCTCAAGCAGGGAATCATACCTTCGAGCTCAAATGCAGATGTACCCAAAGACAAAGAGACAGAAACGGTAGCAGGGGCCATCTGCTTCTCACAACCTGGAGACGGCAGTAATTGGGCTAGCTGAAATGCAGGAACACTTGCAAGGGAAAATGAAGGATTATGTAAACGGAAATGTGTGTATTGTTTTTACCCTTCCTTCTGTGCGCTTTGTACCTTTGGGTGAATGATATACATTAGGAAGCTGGTTTTGAGTCACTTTAGCCACTTCGCTGTTCACAGGTGCCCAGAGTGTAAAGGTGCCCAACACAGCAAATCCCATCACATTAAACACAGTTGGGAAACTGAGGAACTGTTTTTCAGAGATTCAGTCTAAGAGTGGTTGGACTGTGTGACTGCACCCAGAGTCAGATGCAGAAAGCCAGGCCTGTCACCTAAGGGGAACATTTGAGAGGGACTAAAAGGGTCATATCTTGTAGTTTGTCCTGTAACCATGACAGCACCATTTAAGGGGAATGCTATTGGAATTTAAGTGGTGCAGAAGCCTGCACTGGCTCTCTGAAGTGGGAACTAATTTCATGCAATTGGCACAGCTGTAATTCCTCAGATACACCAGCTGGGGATTAATGAAATACCAACACATTTTCAGCTGGAGAAACATACCTCCACACCGTGAGATTGTGCTATGAGGTTTAAGTGGGAATTAAGTGCTGTGTGGATAGGTCTTCTGAGGGCTCTATACACAAGAGGTGAATTTTATCCTGGGAGAATAATGATGGCTGATTGAAAACACTGAACTCTGATGATTGCCTAATATAACTAACTAACAAACAAACAAACAATAGACATTACAGGGATCTAATGAATGTGGCGACTGAAGTTGAAGCTTCTCCGCAAACAGAAATGTAATCATTTACTATCTAGCATTTGGGAAATGAGCATTGGGTCATAGAAAATTCTGTCTAGCATTGCAGCTAATCAAGGTAGGTCTGGCATCATGTGCAAATTTGATAATCCTTTGCATCTCCTTTACATAATCTTGTCACAGAAGATTCTTGTATCTTTTGTTTTTTATACAACAACAGAAAGAAAATATAAAGACCCACATGAACACAACTGAGTCCCAAATAATCATGCTTACTAAATATAAAGGTAGCAGACTCATTCCTCTGTAGACTGGCATAGAGGGGGGGATCAGTAACACACCCTCACCAGTGGGTTACATAAGAAATCATACCAGGCCCACATTCTGCTACTTCTTTGGCTGCTTTCTGTTGGCTTCTGAAACATAGCGAGTGCCACAAGGGGGGTTCACAAACTATTCCTAGACACTACATTAACCCCTTTACTGCTCGAAGCAGCTAAAATCTCAGAAGTGGAAAGCATTTTATTTGTGAGCCAATCCCCTGCATATCTTTCTTTTCCTTGTGGGAGCCAAGGCAAACCATGTATTGATTTTTTCCCCCTCCAATACAGACTAGGTACTTTCAATTTATGCTAATTTTTTTAAAGGCAGCTAACATGATTAAAAAAATTCTTCTCAGAATACAATCAAATAGGTCATTTTCACTCATTTATACTGCTCCAGGTTTCAGAAATGCTCCTAGTAAAAAGTGCATGAAGTGAGAAATGAGTTATGCATGTCTGAAATTCTAATATAGTGTATTTTCTAAAATTATATTCGTGTTCCAGGGCATCTCAAAGTTGAACTATTGCTCAGGGTTAATGACTTTGGAGTGAATGAACCCATGAGGATCTGCAAATTATTTTGGTTGAATCATGTCCAATGCTTTGGCTTGAAACTGCTATCTTTACTCAAATGAACTTAAGGGGGGAATTCTGCCTGACTGAGAACACCAGTATCCATCCTAGATTCTGACAATTCAATTGTTTTAGCTATAATTATGGTGCAAAGGTCTTTCATTGTCACCCTACTGTGCTTAAATGCTTCAGTGTTTATGTTGATGTTATATATAGATATATATGTTATATATTCCAAAACCCCAATGTGGGGGGAAAACATATTTTTCCAAGGTTGTCAAAATGGTATACCCTGAGGTATCATGGCAGTCTTATGTCTGTATTACCTGGCTTTCCATTTCTCCTTATACTCTGCTTTAAGGAAAGGAAACCTAACATTAAATAGGACAGTAGCAAGGGGGCATCATTTCTCAGAGCATAGTGGTTGGGAAGCAAGAAATATTCCCTCATCTCTGGGGACAGGAAAAGTGCTTGGTCAATGTCAATAGCAGTGCATTTTTTTTATTTTTAAACAGCTAAGGCCTAGAGCTTGAAAACCCCTATGCATATACTTAACTTTATCCGCAAGTGGCTCCATAGTTCCATTGACTTCAGCGCTATTGAGTGCTCAAGCACCATCCCATTGAATTGAATGAGACTGTTTAAATGTGTCTCAAACTGATTAGTATGTGCACAATGGCATGGAGTCTAAAAAACAAAACAAAAAACTGCAGAGTAGGTCTAGTTGCACAGTCCTTACTTAGGCTACACTCACATTTACTTCTGCAGGAGTTTTGTCTAAGTACTTCAGGATTAGGCCATTATATATATATATAATATGCGCACGTGCACGCACGTGCACACACACACCCTCCGGAACTTGTTTAAGGTGGAACTTCAAACAGCATTTTATCTTTTAATAAGGCTTTTATTTCATGTTGTTTTCTGCTGTCATACACAGACCCTGTCAATCTCTGACCCTGACCATTTCTGACCCTTTGCTTCTTCTCTCCTCTGTCTGTCATTCAGTTCCCAGCTGTCCCCATTTCTCCTCCCTGCCAGACCACAGCCCGTATGACCACCATCCCCCTTCTATACTGGCTCCTGCAAGGGTCTGGATATCATCTTAACACCAGAACCACAGTTTAATTACAGCATCTTTTGCATTTGAAAAATTTGTATGAAAATAGAAAATCTGCATAAGACACCTGGAAATAGTTTTAATTTTTGTTCTCTCAAGTATGAATACTTAATGCTGACACTAGGGGTAAAATTTTCAGAAAAGCCTGAGTCCCATTTTATGTTACCATTGACTTCAGTAGAGCCAGGATTTTACCCCCAAACCCCTTTCTTGGGACTAGTACCCATGCCACTTAACTAGTACTACAGTACAAGAGAAGAGAGATCTCCTGTAGATAGATAGATAGATATATAAAGAAGTAATGCCCAGTAAAAAGGAAGGGCAGATTCTTCTCTCAGGTGTTCCTATAACTCTAAGCAGACTATAGCATTTCTGATGTCATAATGTAGTATTAACCTTGCCCCACTGAATTCCGTAGGAGTAGAATTAAGCCCATAGTTCATGCTGAATTGCAATATCGTTCTTTTCCTAGAAAACAGTATTGCAGTCAAGTGAAAAGGGAAACAAACAACCACCACCTTCTTCCTCTTTAATGAAATATCTTTTGTTGCCTTCCACTAATTATAAAATGTGTCCATTTCCATATATTATTGGTAGAGCTGATCAAAAGGTTTTTGTCAAAAAACAGGTTTTGATGTGAAAATACTGTTCTGATATTTTTGTGGGGAATTGTGTACTTTGACAAAATTTCCTGTGAAAAATATTTTAAAGATTTGATAAAACATTGATAAAACTTTATTTTTTAAAAAATACAAAATTTCTTCTTCATTTTTATTATTTTACATTATTACATGACCTATCAGTACTAGTGCATAATATGACATGACTTGATAGGTCATAATATAATAGAAAAAATATTCTATTAAATAATTTTTGAAATCATTAAGGTCACTGCTACTTAGTACTGATTAAGACCATCTTTTTCTCTAGATCAGAGTGTCTTCCGTTTGTGTTGTAATGGAACAGGAGACGCTGATCGAGAAAATAAGATGTTTCATTCAGTACTAAGTAACAGCTACCCGTAATTATTTAAAAAATAAGTTAATAGAATATTTTTACTACATAATGTCACGGACATGTGAAGCTATGTCTATGTACTACTACTACTACTGACATATAATGAAATAATGTAATAAAAATTGAAAAAGCCGTACAAAAATTTCCAAAATGGATTTTTTTTCAGAATTTTCATTTTGTGGCAAACATTGAAAATATTTGCTTTTGTTCCAATTCAGAATGAAAATGAATTTCAAAATGTCAGTTTTCCCCCTGAAATGAAATTCTGAGCTTTGAACAGCTCTAATCATAAGTTACTGACAATATAGTGTGCTTCATGTCTTTAAAATGTCTGGCTATTGGGGAGGTAGTTTTATCTGCCTTATTCTTGCATTTGCAGAGTTGTGTTTGTTTGGGATGTTTCTTTTACATGATTTGATAATTTCTTCTATTGAATGCAAAAGTCAGAAAGACATATAGTTATCTAAATGACATAGAACCAGGTCATGCTAATATTGAAATCAGTGGGAATTTTACCACTTATTTCAATGAGAGTAAGATTCAGCCCATAGTCTGTATCACAGGTAATCA
Organism: Chelonia mydas; assembly: GCF_015237465.2. Classification (NCBI taxonomy): domain Eukaryota; kingdom Metazoa; phylum Chordata; order Testudines; family Cheloniidae; genus Chelonia; species Chelonia mydas. Next base: position 68,310,502 of record NC_057850.1, on the reverse strand, counting down.
ATGTTCATGCAGAGCTCTTTCTTCCAGTTAATGAATGGAAAATGTACCAACTTCCAGCTTCTCATGCTTTTATAATCACTGTATGAAAAACAAAGAAGCTGCCAAGGCCAGGTTTGGATAAAGAGTGATCTTGAGTGACAAATCATCTGATTCCTATTGTATTGTTTCTGAGTCTCAGGAAGGAAATGAAGGTAGACACAAAGGATATATCTACACTACACAGCTGCAGGTGTTCAACTGCAGATGTTTGGGCTCAGAGACCCCCCACCCTAGGGGGTTTCAGCTTGATCCCAAACATCTCCACAGCAATTATACAGCCCTGTAGCATGAACCCTGCCAGCCTGAGTCAGGTGACATGAGCCAGCCATGGGTATTTAATTGCCGTCTGGACATACCATAAGGACCCAAGCCTATAGAAATCAACAGGTATCTTTGATTCACCTTCAATGAGATTCTTATAAGGCCCTAACTCAGTGTGTGTGTGTTCTGCTGCAGATGCTGTAGGGACACAGCTAGCTCTATGCTACAAAACCAGCCATATGTTTGTCCTTAGGAGCTAGTAAAACATGGCATGTTAAAACAGCATTACAATATTTATCATACGAGGAACTCAACATGCTGCCACTCTGTTGTGTCCAAGACAATAGCATGATTTAGGGAGTGGTTATAAACATCTTCAGTCTCAGAGCTGAATCTTGCCCTACCCTAGAAACTGGAACTTCATTTAGGATGGGGTGCAGTGCCTGAGGCAACACCATCTGATGATACACAGACTGGCAGCTGTCTCATTTCATTCTGCTAGTGCCGAGGTTCAAATCTACAAAATATATTTGCACTCACAGTCATTTAGTGGAATCTTACACATGGTTTCCATGGAAACATTACAAAATACTAAACCTCGAGCGTTTAGCAAGAGTTCCATCTGCCCGTCCCTTTCATCCTGCTATTATTTCTGCTGGGATGAGAGTCTTTATTTAAGGTATTTGGGTTGTGAAGACAGCTTGCCACCTCACAGCCCATCTTCCCCTCTATCTTTTACTGAATTTGTCAGGTGTCTGTTTTGAAATCTCTCTTTTGCCATAGAAACTGTGACTACATTACAAGTTCCCTGGAGGAGATGAGTGACAAGGATGAAATCTCTTAATGGACATTTTCAGCAGCTAGAGAGATAAGGTGGGTGACGTAATACCCATTATTGGACCAATGTCATCAGCTCGGTTGAGCTCAAACGCTCATCTCTTTCACCAGCAGAAGTTGGCCCAGTAAAGCAGGGGTTCTCAACCTTCTTCTTTCTGAGCCCCACCCCGCAACATGCTATAAAAACTCCACGGCCCCCCTGTGTCACAACAACTAGTTTTCTGCATAAAAAAGTCAGGGCCAGCATTAGCGGGTAGAAAGCTGGGCAATTGCCTGGGGCCCCATGCCACAGGGAGCCCCGTGAAGCTGTATCAATAAGGCTTCAGCTTCAGCCCCAGATGGCGGGTCTCAGGGCCCTGGGCTTCAGCTTTCTGCCCTGGGCCCTAGCGAGTCTAACACTGGCCCTGCTTGGTAGCCTCCCTAAACTTGCTCGTGGCTCCCCAGGGGCCCTGGACCCCTGGTTGAGAACCACTGCCATAAAAGATATTACCTCTCCAGGAAATTAGAAAGAGAAGGTGGGAAATAACAAAGCTACCACAAAACAATTTACAATAATGCACCACAATGGGAAGATAATGTATGAGAACACAATAAGTATATACACATTTAAATATAAATCTAATGTATTTGGAATGTTATTTACATTGCAGTAGCATCTAGTAGCCCCAATCTAGATTGTGCCAGGCACTGTACAGACACATAGTAAGAGAAAAGTCCCTGCTCCGAAGACAAAAAGGTGAGAGGGGAAATAATAGTTCTTGGAGGATTGGGACAAAAGAGTATCTGATGAGATTCAACAAAGACAGTGCAGAGTCCTGCACTTAGGATGGAAGAATCCTATGAACTGCTACTGGCTGGGGTCCTACTGGCTAAGTAGCAGTTCTGCAGAAAAGGACCTGGGGATTACAGTGAATGAAAAGCTGGATATGAGTCAGCAATGTGCCTTGTTGCCAAGAAGGCTAACGGCATATTGGGCTGCATTAGTAGGAGCATTGCCAGCAGATCGAGGGAAGTGATTATTTCCCTCTATTCGGCACTGGTGAGGCCACATCTGTTTTGGGCCCCCCACTACAGAAAGTGTGTGGACAAATTGGAGAGAATCCAGCGGAGGGCAACAAAAATGATCAGGGGGCTGCAGCACATGACTAACGAGAAGAGGCTGAGGGAACTGGGCTTGTTTAGTCTATAGAAGAGGAGAGTGAGAGGGGATTTGATAGCAGCCTTCAACTACCTGAAGGGGGGTTCCAAAGAGGATGGAGCTAGGCTGTTCCCAGTGGTGGCAGATGACAGAACAAATAGCAATGGTCTCAAGTTGCAGTGGGGAAGGTCTAGGTTGGAATTAGGAAACAATTTCAGTAGGAGGGTGGTAAAGCACTGGAATGGGTTACCTAAGGAGGTGATGGAATCTCCATCCTTAGAGGTTTTTAAGGCCCAGCTGGGATGATTTAGTTGGTGTTGGTCCTGCTTTGAGCAGGGGGTTGGACTAGATGACCTCCTGAGGTCTCTTCCAACCTTAATCTTCTATGATTCTATAAGACTAGATTCTCACAACAGTATTGGTGTGCTAGCCTGGCTGTTCAACACAATGTTTATAGCATGATACTTTGTGCCTGTGATTCAGAGAAATCTAAAAGGGCAAAACATTGTTTTTACAAAAAAGATGGGGCTACAACTATTTGAGGGCTTGAGAGGGGTTTATTCCGCCACCCCCACCAAAAATTAGGAATTGCATTATTAAATAAAGGAGACACTGAATTTGGAACAAAACGCTCTTCTTATCTCACACTGTTAAAAAAGTGGACAAATATAGCTGTCACACTGCCTGGAGTGGCTCAGGACCATGAGTGCCTACCTCAGGGCTCAGGTGACCAGATGTCCTGATTTTATAGGGACAGTCCTGATATTCAGGGCTTTGTCGTATATAAGCACCTATTACCCCCCACTCTCTGTCCCAATTTTTCACACTTGCGATCTAGTCACCATACTCAGAGCAGACTGTTAGAAAACCGGGTGGACACTCCAACCTGGTGGTATGGCCTATAATCAGATTTCACCAACTGAGTACCAAATGTGAACTCCCAAAGTACTACTATAGTCTTACAATGGAGTCACATACAGTCCTCTTAGACACTCCAGTCTATCTTGCTGCATAGGCAAGCTGGACTATGTGAAAAATTATCACTTACACCAAAAATCACACCACATTCAGGTTGCTCCCAGTCCCAAGAGCCCAGTCACTTATCCCACATCAGTTGGTACCCGTAGACCAAATACAATGCTGGTAGCCAAATTCTGTAGTAAACTAATTAAAGGTGTATTAGCTAAGAAAACGAAATAAAAGTTATTGAGAGGTTAAAGTGATTATATATATATATATATATATATTTATATATATTATATATAGGTGAGTCATTCTATAATTCCAAATGGTAGCAGATATGTAGTAATCTGCCAGTTTCCCAAAAGTCACTCAGAGCTACTCAAATAACTCTGGGGATCGCTATCTTCTGTTAAAGTTCTTCATTTGCATTCCACAAGGCTGCTTTCTTGTTTGGTGGGTTATTAAGTTACAGGGGTACGCACAATGTGAATGTTTGCTACTACCTTATAATGGGATACAAATAAGTGAAAAAAAAGCATGTAACATCCCATTAGTTTTCATGAAGTTTAGACACCAAATACACTCTTACACATTTAACAATCACCTTGATCTATACTAATACACAGTGACTTGGCTTCCGGCTTTGGCATGAGTTAGCACCTGGTATGCCAGCATCATGATAACCATGGTACAAAACCACTTTTTAAAAAGTGTTACTTTTTAAAACATGAGTAAAGAGGCGAACTTAAAATTTAGAGGGAACATTATTTGTCTTTGTACTGAGCAGACTACAAACTCCAGTCAGCACTTTGTTTTTGTCCTTGGACCAGAGGACAAAATGTGTGAGAGAGGGGTGTCTGTGAGAGGTGATGAGTCATCCTTGAATTAGGGGTTTGATTAAGCCACATCTAGGGATGAGTCATTCCTGTCCTAGGTTCCAGCCAATCCACAAGCCAGGAACTGGTCTGGTGACTCTCAGGGCATGTATGTAAACCTCACAGAAGAAACAATTCAATCTATCCAAAATCACTTCATGGCTTGGAACTCTCCCCTGTGTGATAGTGGTGACAGAGTGCACAGGCTTTAGCTTGCTCCAGCTCTGCTCTGACTCCAGAGTTATTCCCAGTCCTGCTCCAGCTCCAGCCTTGCCCTTCCTCCAACTAGCTCCTGGGCTTTGTTCTAAGCCCGCTCTTGATTCCTGAGTCCAGCTCCGGTTCCTGGCCTGGCTGTCACTGCACTGATCACTAGGCCTGTGCCAGTGTTTCAGCCACTAGGCATGACCCTCCACATGTCAGTTTCTGACAATCCAGTGGGGGGGGGCATGTGTGATAGGGGGTGTCGGAGGGGCTCCAGTCCCTGTTCCCATCAAGTGCAGTTTCAGGGGCCCAGAAAGGAACCTGTGCAGGGTGTGGGAAGTGTGGGGGAGGGGGGAAAGGGGGGCAGGTTGTCATCTCCCCCCAGGCTAGGAGTTTCAGACTCCATCTGCTGAGTAATCCCAGGAAGGGACCCAGGCTACAGCTCCCTCTCCTTCCACCTCTTGGTGGCACAAACTGCCACATCCCTGGAAATCAACAGACAGCCAGCAGGCTGGGTGGGGAGATGTGCTTTGGCCCTGTCAAGCTGCAGCTCTGGAGCTTCCTCTGACCTGGGTTGTCACCACAGAGCCCAGCCAGGCCCCTCATTTGAGCTCCGCCTCAAGAGGTGTCCTGGAGCTACCACACTTCCCAGCCAAGTTGCGCATGTCCCCGAGACCAGTAATGCTACCACTCTCTTCCCCTCTCACCCCCAGCAAGGGAACAGGGCCACACATGCCCTGTCATGAGGGGAAGAGGGAAGCAGAGAACAGCAGGTTCTTAAAGGGCCACACCATGTCCTTGCTGGGGCTGCACAGGGGAAACATGAGCAACATGCCTTCTGGCCAGTGCCGTATATACAAGTTTGTTACGCAGTCAAACATGCACACAGTTTACAGGGAACATTTCACATCTGTGAGCAAAGTTTCAAACAATGATCTTCTCCCTGGGTTTCTTGAAATGAATTCTTAGGCAACTTCTGTAAGCTAGTTATCAGCAGGTTTGTCCTCGTGCACGTGTAGAGCATATACCAGTTGAGTTGTAATGGTCCCACTGTGGATCAAAGCCATGTTTTAAAGTGGCAGAGCACAAGCCATGTTCACTTACACAGCATTAATTGCTAGTTCCACCAAAATCATTTTTTTTTCTATTTCACCACTTAAGAAGACAGCTGACACGCAGTATGCCTGAGCAAATGGAGATATTCCTGAACTGACTTCAACAATTTTTTTGTAAGCAGACAGTTGGGTTGCAAGGCATGGCTGAGTAATCAGTTGATCATGATTGAAATCAGAGTAACACACCTGATGTACATTTTGAACTCCAAACATAACAGATGTGAGTTAATTACTTTGAAGTAGATGTTCTTATAAAACTCACTTGGGTAGCTGGGTTCACCTGTCCCAACTTAAATTTTCTTGGGACCTTCTCTTCTGTGGAAGCTCAGGCATTCTGAAGATCTCCAACTTTTAACTTTTCTGGTAGATTAGCTCCTGGAATGAGTAGTAGCTTTCATCTGATTGGACAGACTGAAGTGAATTCAGTGCTATTTTCTTAAGAGATTGGCCTTCTGTTGCTGAAATGTTTGACCCTTGCAGAGTTTTGGATAGATTGTCTTATGTTTAGGATTTCTCAACCCAGTTCAACATCAAAGAGGAAGTTAAACTTCTCCACTTGAAGAGCTATGCCACAACTTTGGGCTCTTAAATCAGGATCTTTTGTTGTGTCCTTATCGTGCTTCTAAGGTGCACGCAGTGCAAGGAAGTTCTCAGAAATAGAGCTAATGCTTCTGCACAGGCTGTCTGTCTTGTTGGACAGAGAACAAAGATGACTGATGTGCTTAACACTTCATATTTCAAGTCCTCAGTATATAGCATCTTGTTTGGGTGATTTTTAAATTAATGTTTTGCGTTCATGAACAGTTTCAAGAGTATCTCTTAGGATAATATTAATAACATCCTCACATCCCAATTCAAAGCATACCCATAACAATTAGTATACATGTAGTTCATGGTTCATCCTGTTGCAGTCTGGTTGCTACACCTAATACTATTGTTTCCTAGTACTTCTCCCTCTGTCTGTATCCATCTGTTGTCCCTTGTCTTATGCTTATATTGTAAGCTCTTTGGGGCAGGGATCATCTTTTTGTTCTGTGTTTGAACAGACCCGAGCACAGTGGGGTCCTTGGCCATAACTAGGGCTCCTAGGCACTATGATAATGCAAATAGTAACTACTACTATTCTGGAACCTCAGCAGCACCATCATAGCATTGTCCATGACAGTTGTTGATCCTTAGATATAGATGCAACTTATTACTGACACGATTACCACTGCTGATGAACAGGCTACATTGTACAATCCAATTAACTCTTTATGACCATTCATGTCATCAGCTAGACACTGCAAGCGTACAATCACTTCGCCTTCATCTAACATAATTATATACCACTTTTCAGAAATATCCCTCATGATTCTGAGAATCATGATTTCCATTATCTCATTCTGAATAACTGGATTTGTTCTGACTCTCTCAGCCACTTTGATGTATCAGGGTCATATTCTGCCTGCAAACAAACAGTTGAATAAAGTCAACTTCTCCACTTAAGAATGTATTTTCAGCTTCTTAAGCATAATGGCTTCCACAGTGCACTTCCTTGTCTAACAAGATAACGCATACTACTTAGCATTTTCATTAAGATCTTCCTGTTTTCTTTTTTTCTCTTGAGAGTACTGAAAACTCAGTATGTCAACAATATTCTTTATTGGCTTTTGAAGAATATTAATTGATTTGTGGTGCCACAGAGATGATCGGCGCTTCTCAAATTTGTCTCAAGTCATTTTCCAGTTACAGAATCCAGACTGTGTGAAAGCTTCAGCTGTATATTTACTCAAAAAGTAGTTTGTGCCCCAAAACACCTATACAATGGTAGAAAAAGTATGCTGTCACTATGTTCAGAATAATGGAGCCACTAAACATCTTGGTTTTATATAGTCATTGCAGTCTATAACGTGCCAGAATGAAGAAAAGGAATACGTGGTCTGTTGATTACAGTGGAAGACAATTCCTTTTTACGTTTTGCTTATGAGACCCCTTCGTTCTTCTCCGACCCAGAGACTCTGTCAAGGAAAAGACTACAGATAAGACTGCAGTTGGAAACCCTTTGACTCCCAGACATGATGGAACTAGTGTCAGAATCTGAGCAAAAAGACAGCCAAATAATCATGGTGTCATGTCTGGCCTCCCCGTTCCCTTTGTGAAAACAGCTTATGGAACTTATGTAGTGTAAGTAGAGTCTTGAATGAGCTCTCTGCTGACATCTAGTGATGAGCTGTGGAAGAGGACTTCAGGAGCTGATCTTATTTGCATTGGCACACCCACCCTGCCTACATGCTCAGCATTATGGGATTGCTTGTCCAAATGATCACTTTTGGCTGCTGTTGGATCCCCAGTCTCCTTGTTATTGGGGCAGGACTAAAAGCATTGTTATCCTTCTTGTGTGAATCAAGGGCAACAGAATTGTACTTGGCATACCCTGACTGAGGGACTCACCCTCAACTATATGGCACTCGCTAGGCAGGGGACATGGGTTCCAAAGTACAGTGAGTTGAGAGAGGGTGGGGTCAGATACTTGTACCTGGTGATCCTCTCTCTCCACTGTGTAATAACAGAGTTAATTTAGGTTAGCGAGTGCCTGAGCAATCGAATGAGTAAGATATCTCCTTCCCCCACTCCACCCAGGGTGGGAGCCAAACTCTGCAGATGCACCTCTGAACTCTGGGTCTGCATTGTCCAAGGACAGCAATTGTGAGTTGGGTGCAGAGAAGGGACAGGCATGTTAAAGGGACTTGGGTTGCTAGACTTAAGAACCTGAGGGGAAAAGGACACTGCCCAACTTACTTGAGGATGGAACTTTTGCTCACCCTATTTGTGGTGGTTCCCCAAAATTAATGCTGAGCTACTTCCCTCCTTTTATTAAAAGTTTTTTGCTACACTCAGACTCTGTGCTTGTGAGTGGGGAAGTATTGCCTCTTAGAGGCACCCAGGGGGTGGTGTGTAATTTTCCCAAGTCACTGGGTGGTGTCTCAAGCTGGTTTTGTGCTGTATTGTTGAAAAGGAACCTCTAGATATTGAGCCCGACCCTTGTTGCTGCCAAATCTGACTGGCAGAAGGGTTACAGGAGGAAGGGAGAAAGGGAAGAGAAGAGCCAACCTGAAGGCTCTTGGAATCCGCTTCAGAGCGGAAGTGGCAGCTGGCTGGACCTATGCCAGGTCTCCCAATAGAGAGGGGATCAGAAGTCCTCTTGCTTGCCCAGAGAGAGTGGATCAATAGTCTTTGTGGGAGAAGGATGGAAACAGATAGCCAGGCTGCAGAAAGACTGGGAAAAGCAAACAGGTGAGTCTCATTCCAGTAGGTAGAATTTCCCTTCTCAAAAGAGAACATAGGGTCAGACCAAAGGTCCATTTGGCCCAGCATCCTGTCTTCCTACAGTGGCCAATGCCAGGTGCTTCAGAGGGAATGAATGGAACCAGTAATCAAGTGATCCATCCCCTGTCGCCCATTCCCAGCTTCTGGCAAACAGGCTAGGGACACCATCCCTGCCCATCCTGGCTAATAGCCATTGATGGACCTAGCCTCCATGAATTTATTGAGGGACAAACTGCTTGCTGAGCCATTTCCCAGTCAGGGAAGAAGAAAGCCAGAGCCTGCTGCAGGAGAGACCTTCAACCCAGTTCTAGCTATTAAGAGTCAGCTAAGACTCTAGGGGAAATGGGGCGACTTCAAGCAGCTGAGACCAAAGGATTATACACTTCCTGAGCTGAAGAGAACAAACTGAGTTATCAGTGGGACTGTCCTTGCTTTAATAACTAGATAGTGCAAACATTATATTCAACAGCTATTATACTAAATTCAATTTGCAAATGAATTCCAATTCAACAGTCTCTCACTGGAGTCTGGTTTTGAAGTTTTGAATGCCACTAGCCGTCACCTTCAGCCCCCAACTAAAACCCCTCCAACGCATTATTAAGGATCTACAACCTATCCTGAAGGATGACCCAACACTCTCACAAAACTTGGAGACAGGCCAGTCCTTGCCTACAGACAGCCCCCCAACCTGAAGCAAATGCTCACCAGCAACCACATACCACACAACAGAACCACTAACCCAGGAACCTATCCTTGCAACAAAGCCTGTTGCCAGCTGTGCCCACATATCTATTCAGGGGACACCATCACAGGGCCTAATAACATCAGCCACACTATCAGAGGCTCGTTCACCTGCACATCCACTAATGTGATATATGCCATCATGTGCCAGCAATGCCCCTCTGCCATGTACATTGGTCAAACTGGACAGTCTCTACATAAAAGAATAAATGGACAAATCAGATGTCAAGAATTATAACATTCATAAGCCAGTCGGAGAACACTTCAATCTCTCTGGTCACGCGATTACAGAAATGAAAGTTGCGATATTACAACAGAAAAACTTCAAAACCAGACTCCAGCGAGAGACTGCTGAATTGGAATTCATTTGCAAATTGGATACAATTAACTTAGGCTTGAATAGAGACTGGGAGTGGCTAAGTCATTATGCAAGGTAACCTATTTCCCCTTGTTTTTTCCTCCCCCAGACTTGTCAAACCCTGGATTTGTGCTGGAAATGGCCCACCTTGATTATCATACACATTGTAAGGAGAGTGATCACTTTAGATAAGTTATTACCAGCAGGAGAGTGGGGTGGGGGGAGAGAAAACCTTTTGTAGTGGTAAACACCCATTTTTTCATGGTTTGTGTGCATAAAAAGATCTTCTGTACTTTCCACAGTATGCATCCGATGAAGTGAGCTGTAGCTCACGAAAGCTTATGCTCAAATAAATTGGTTAGTCTCTAAGGTGCCACAAGTACTCCTTTTCTTTTTGCGAATACAGACTAACACGGCTGTTACTCTGAAACCTGTCATATATATAAAAACACACAAAACTGGCAATTTTTTAAGTGTTGCCCCAAAAAAGTAGTATAGCCCGATCAATTAGTACTCTTATAAGATTATTTATTAAGGTGCAACATGTACTTGTCAAAAACAACAGGTTCTTTTTCTAAATGGCTACTTAGAGTTCTCTGAAGACAAAACTTGGTGAAGCACATACAGAGCCTTATTTGATATGGACATCTACAACTGAAGTAATAGGAAAGCAATATACATAAATACAAGTAGTACAGTAAAGTGGTTTCTTGTATTGTGTATACGGTGTATCATGTAATCTGTTGGATAGCTAACCACATTTGATCACCTTCTCTGACCATGATTCCTGCTTATTATCCATAGGTGACATTTCACAACTACATCTCTAATCATTAATATTAATAGCCCATATCACTCATTTCCTAATAATTCCTGTACTTTATTGCAGACTAATTGCCTAGTAACCAGATTGCTAAAGCCCCCTCAAAACATCCTTCTTGCAGAATTCTGCAGTGTACTGAACCTGTTGTGGTCACTTGCTTGTTTTCTCAGGAGGAGAGTGCAGAATCTGTGACTAAGGTGAGGGTTCTCTCCTTAGGCCTACAATAGTTCAGCGAAATCCGAGCTTTTAGCATAACTACTCACTCAAGGTCTCATGCTACTATAACAGGCCCTTAATCATAACAAGCCTCATAACCAAGTTATTTGTTCTTCTACTTGCCCCCATGCGCATTCCAAACTAAGAAGTCAATTTTATAGTCCTATAATATCATTCTACCTCCAGCAAGTATAAAATCATTCACAAGACATGAGACAGGGTCATCAGATCAAGTTGGGGGTCACCAGTCAATAGGAAAAAACTACACTGGCCTAGGTAAAAGAGAGGAGAGGGCATGTGTGTGCATGCCCAAGAAAAAGAAATAAAAGGATAGAGAAGCAGGAAATCAGGAGGCGTGATAGTGCGTGGTTTGGGATTGATTGTTTGATCTTCTTTCCCCTTTTTCTTCTTTACATTAAAATGTTATTAGATACGGTCATAAATATAAAGGGAAGGGTAATCACCTTTAAAATCCTCCTGGCCAGAGGAAAAATCCTTTCACCTGTAAAGAGTTAAGAAGCTAAAGGTAACCTCACTGGCACCTGACCAAAATGACCAATGAGGAGACAAGATACTTTCAAAAGCTGGGAGGAGGGAGAAAAACAAAGGGTCTGTGACTGTCTGTGTGATGCTTTTGCCGGGGACAGAACAGGAATGGAGTCTTAGAACTTAGAAAGTAATCTAGCTAGGTATGTGTTAGATTATGATTTCTTTAAATGGCTGAGAAAATAGCTGTGCTGAATAGAATGAATATTCCTGTCTGTGTGTCTTTTTTGTAACTTAAGGTTTTGCCTAGAGAGATTCTCTATGTTTGGAATCTAATTACCCTGTAAGGTATTTACCATCCTGATTTTACTGAGGTGATTCTTTTTATTTTCTTCTATTAAAAGTCTTCTTGTAAGGAAACTGAATGCTTTTTAATTGTTCTAAGATCCAAGGGTTTGGGTCTGTGGTCACCTATGCAAATTTGTGAGGATTTTTACCGAACCTTCCCCAGGAAGTGAGGTGCAAGGCTTGGGAGGATTTTGAGGGGAAAGACGTTTCCAAACTACGTTTTCTCAGGAACCCAGATAAAGTTTGGTGGTGGCAGTGGAAGTCCAAGGGCAAAGGGTAAAACAGTTTGTACCTTGGGGAAGTTTTAACCTAAGCTGGTAAAAGTAAGCTTAGGAGGTTTTCATGCAGGTCCCCACATCTGTACCCTAGAGTTCAGAGTGGGGAAGGAACCTTGACAGATACAAATGTCAAGACCAGCAAAAAAAGAAAAGAGATGGGGTGGAGGGGTCCTCTCAATCTCTGTTTACCCTGAATTCCAGTAACCATGTTCCTTAAGAATCTGCTAATGTGGCTGGAGAAGGAATGAAGTGACAGGCTAGGCAGCTTCATCAGAATCCCATTGAAATAAAGAGTTTTCAATAGCTGCCTGTAGGAAGTTCAAGTGTACACTAGGTGATTCTGTCCTGAGTCACCTGAAGACTGGGTCATACTGTTTTGCTCCGTTGCACCAAGTCAGCCATTGGAGCTTTAAAACAGAGAGAGTCCAAAAAAGCAATTTAAATAAATTGCTAACAAAGAATTTTTCCAACCAAACCAGAATATTCTGAATTAGGTATTTGGGCTCTAGTTCTACTTTAAACCTTTGTGCCAAATTGTTCCCTCAGTTGTCTGTGTTACCTGACTGAACTGAAGGAATTACACGGGAAAATTCAGTGCTCCATATGACATTTAGAATCCCTTGAGGTACAAAACTAGGCAGTCCTCATGACTTAGGGTAGAAGAAAGAAGTCTTCCCTTTTAGGCCGCAGTCAAACAAAGCAATTGGAACTACTCACGTACTCAAAGCTAGATAAGTGCTTTGCTGGATTAGGGCCAATAGGATAAATATTCAAAAATATGTACCTACACCACTCATTATGTGCACAGTTTGTAACATTGTAGATTTTCTTTAACTATGAAAATACATCAAGGATATTCTAAAAAAACCCAAACAAACAAACAAAAAAACACAATTTACCAACAGTAAATACCCCGCCCCCAGAAATTATGACTAAAATTGTCTTTACATTGTTACTGGATATGTTTCCAACTAATATGTAAGTTTGAATGCAAATAATGACTTGGAAAAACGGAGACTTGGGAAAAAAAACTACTATTGAGAAGGGGGTTTTTTTGTTTGGTTTTTTTTTGTTTGTTTTAAGAAAACCTGTTATATTGACAAGATACTTTAGGAAGTATGAAATAAACAAAGTGTACACAATTCAAAAAACCTTCTACGGTGCTGAACTTCATAGAGTGTTTTCCACATTAACTATTTCAGTAGCACTGAAAGACAGTTTAAGTTAAAATAATAGCTTAATTGGTATTAATGCACTTCTCAGAAATTGTAAGAGGAGAACAGTGTCTTGTCTTTTTTACCTAGGAGCTGGAAAAAAGGATATTTGATTTCTCTAAGGGAAATGACTGTTCCAGTTTGACAGGAAAATTGAACTAGCTACTATTAAGGATGAGTGAGTTTAATTTTTACAGCCAAGTTTTTGCAGGCTTTACTGTCAGATGATAAAATAAAGTTAAACCTTTTGCGGCTCAAGTTTGAATACATTAATATTTGCACAAGCGTGTTTTATGAAAGGCAGACAGACATAGGGCTAAGCAAAATAAAAAGAGCGTAGAGACACCTCACCAACCACTGAAACCCAGACATTTTAGGGAAGAAAAGGAATTGGAATAAAAGGTAGACACCAAGTCCTATACCCCTCTCTGTGTGTATAACCCTGACCTATGTAAGCAGCCTCATTGATCTTAATGGGACTACTTGAGTCAAAAAGTATTGCTCATGATTAAAAGGAACAGTCATCCCTAAGTGTTTCATATAACTCACATAAGTCACTAATCTTTCCAGTGACCTCAACAGTCTTTTGAATCAGACCCTTAGTGCCCAGCCCAGTACTGCAGTCCTTACTCAAACCAGTTTTCCATTGATTTAAAGAGAGATTCGCCTGAGTAAGGACTACAGAATTGGGTCCAAATTCTAAATCGCCTAATACTGCTGACTTGTAGAGTCTTGACCCTAGATCATGGAGTTTCTTATCTCAAGATCTTGGATTCTAATCTGAGCTAGGTAAATACTACATAGGCATGAGTGAACCAGTCTGGATAAAACACTCGCTTTGAACCCACATCCAACTCCTTTATGAAGGTCAGAAGACTTCACTTGCATTTTTTAATTCCCCGCATTCCCCCTCATTTTTGCACTTGGCTGCACTACCTGGTACCAACTGAGACTGGAACCAGAAGTAATGAATTAGCATGAGAGAGAGAGAGACACACACACACGCACGGACAATCTGCTTAGAAACAGGAAGCACCAAAAATCCCTAACGCCTATTGCCAAAACGTCCAGCCTGATTTCTAAAAAACTAAAAATGATAACTTCAGAATAACATCTGATATAAAACTTTTGTAATTTGCTCCTCTTTATGGTGATACATTAGAAATGCATAGATATATCTTGGATTAGATAGCTGTTCAGTGACAGTGACATGGTCATGTATCCAAATCACAGGAATGAGCTTGATAATTGCTGTCAAACTCAGCAAGACAAAACGATTAACCTAGTTTGTTTTGGGACGTGGCCCTTCCAGGTATGAGCTGGCACACGTACCTTAGGGGAGTTGGTGTAGGGAAGCTTGCACTGACATTACTGGTGCTGTGCTGTTCTAGTGATGAATTACATGACCAGTTCCAATTTATGGAGAACTGTTGGTATCTCAGATTAAAGAAATAAAAACTAAATAAAAAACTCATCCTCTATTTTTTGATCATTCATAATGCATTCTTTATTTGTAATTGTTCAGAAAATAGCTGTGGTCCCTGTTCCTCTGTGAATGGTGCTGTTGGCTGTCCTCCTTTTCCCCAGTGATGCTAGTAGGCTGATGCACCTCTGAATGTCAGTTTGGGTCCAGTTGCCTATTGGTTTAGATCCCCTCCTCCCATCACCAACTTTTGTCCACACTTATGATTCCTTGCTCCATGCTTGAGCTGAAAGATAGACAGTGATCCAGATCCTCATCTTGTGTGAATCACGATAGCCCCTGTTGACTGCAGTGAAGTGTGCAGATATATATTAACTGAGGATCCAGCCAAAGTATCTACAGGCAAACAACCTTTCTGCTTCTAGAGCACAGTACCCTTCTTTTCCCATCTTCTCTTGTGATCACCAATCAGGTTGTTTTTTGGGGTGTTTTGTATAATCAGTTGCTTTCTCTTCACATTCCATCCCTACCATCTTCTCTTCCAACCCTACATTGATAGTATGTGCAGAATGACTAAATAACATTTCAAATACACATCCACACATAATTATAATTTTAAAAAAAGATGTTTATGCATATATTCAAGTGAATATAGCTTCCTGTCAAGCACCCATAGAAAAATATATACCTTTGAACAACTCTTTATGGGGGAGCAAATAAAAAGGGATGCAAGAATTGACAAATGGAAATGGGATCTAGAATTTGAAAAAAAATGTTTGCTAGTATTTTCCCACCATTCTTCATCACTCTCCAAGACAAAAAAAAAACACCCTACCAAACTCCTTAAGCACTAAATCTGCTAAGCTCTCCATAAGGTACTATAGGTACAATGAACACTATATGGGGCGGCGGGGGAGGGGGGTAACATGGTGGGGGGGGGGAGAAAAAACAAGCCATACATTCCTGTAGACTATTGTGAAGATTTGAAGTTCTACAGTCTGAAATGTGAGAACTCCTCAGGCACACACTTCAATTTCAGTTTTGTCCTAACCCCAAAAGGAAAGCTTTGATTTTCTGTGCCGAAATTAAAGGCTATCACAGATCTATTTTTTTCCCAAAGAAACAGTTGGCATTTCTATTTATTAATCTTCTTTCAAATATTAAAAAATTGACATTGAGAAACACTATATAAAGGCAAAATTTACTTTTATGTAGTGTTCTTTTCCTATAAATATCCATTTTTTGATCAACACGACCATTGACTGGCTATCAAGTTGTCATAATAACTGAAATAGGTTTTCCCTTGTGGGTGGAATTACTACAGTACCAAACATTTATTTGAATTTAAATGTAATTTGTTTGTTATGATCAAAACTAACAACCCCCTTTTTTACGAAATACGAGACTGGAATGCTGTACGAATGTGATTAAAGATTCAATTTTTTCCCTTGGGGTTTACAGAGTGAAGCAGCCAGTTCTGCAGATTTCTGAATAATTCTGTGCAACTATGGCAGGATCAGGAGGCTTCAGAATGGGGGTGGGGGAGGGGAAGGAGATTGTTGATTAGTTTAGGTAATGTAATAAGAGGCTCAAACTTGCTACACGATGGGTATTTTCAACTCCGATTGATGTTAAAAGAAATTAATGGTGTTCAGCCTCCCATAGGAATGGGCCCAAATACATAATAGTTTCATACAAAAATGTTTCTGAAAGCACTTCATGAAGGACCTATTAGGAAAGCTTCAGAGCCTTAAGTTCCTCATAACTGACTTACTATCAGCTCTTTTCAGCTACATCACCCTTATAGAAACCTTTCTGAAGATTCAGTAACTTATGGCTTTCACTTTAAGTTCACAGCTATGAACAACACACATTTTTCTGTGACTAAGACAACAGCGTCCATGCAGGCTGCCCTTTACTATATATTCAGTACTCTGATACATCACAAAGACTTGATGGCCACAACACAGCATTGCTCGTCAGTCCTTTCCATTCTAATACAAGTAGCTGTCCCAGCATTGCAGAGCAAAATTTTACAGTCCTCACATTAATATCAATGGGAGTTTTACCTGAGTAAAGGCTGCATGATTTGATCTACACACAAGCAATTTTTGTTTTGGTGATCTCAGATTTTAAACTCACCATTAGTAATGATCTTTAGTTTGTTCCATTTATGTTTTTGCCTGAAAATGTATTAAATAGTTTCCAACACTTAAAGAATACAACAATAATGAAGTGAGTGTTGGTTACATAGTAAGGGTTTTCAGGAGATATGACATTAAAAAATACTGGATCTGTACTTGCATGATAATTAAGGACATAGGACAATCCCTTCACTCAGTTATTTCCTTTAAGGCAATCATTTTATGCACATTAGACCAAGCGATCAGCAGAAACAGAATAATGTGACACATACGACCAATCACATACCAAAAAATATTGAGTAGTTGAAATGACCTGTTCAGGAACAATTTATAGATTGAAAACTGTTGATCTAAAGTACTTGGTGGAACCTTACAAATAAATGAATATATTTTCAGAACTCAGGTTTGGTTTTTAAGAACAGAATAAGATATTATGTCACTTAGATAATATATTTGTAACCTATAACTCAACCATGTCTAGTGTTACTACAATATGGTGCAGAGGTGTGTGATTAAAGGGAGAAGGGGGTATGGGATTAGAGATCTTAGTTATTTGGCCCTAGATTGTGCCTATCTCTGTGTCAGAGGGGTGAGAGATCAACCATTTTGCCCTCCCCATAGCCTGTGGTGTTCCCTACACAAATTATGGGGAAGGATGAATTATTTCCACCTGACTAAAATAGGAGTGGCCTGATTCTCTTAGAGAATATTTTACTGTTTCTAACTGAAAGGGGCACCTGTACAGAACCTAATTGCAATAAAATTTCCCAGGAAGCCAGTGTTGATTTAGTATGTTTAGTAATGAACATTGATGCAGCCTGGAGAGAGAAGGGTCTCATTGATCTATGTCTAGCATTAAAGCACAAATGTCAAGTGAAACTGCACTGAAAATAAATTCTCTCTCATTTGGCCAGTAACAAATACAGCACAACAATTAGCTAAAGGTAAAAGAAAATGAAACTCAACTACAAGGGAAGTTTCATGAAGGGAAAAAAGCAACATTTTTCAGAAAATAAAACTTTAGGTCCTTCCCATGCATATTTCTCCTTGATTAACATGTGTCATTGAACATGCAAAATTAATAAAAACAAAATGTGAAATAAATACCTTAAACAGAAGTCCTGGTAGCTGGGAAAGAAAGGCATTTGACCTACCTTTCTGGCACTCCTATTGCCAAACCCATTTGGGAGATCCACCTGATCTCTCCCATAAGGTTAAATACCACCAAAGCACTGTCATCATGCTGCTCACTGTAAGTATCAACAAAATCCACACACTGTCTGGAGTGGTTCATGAGCCAGAATATCAGCCTCAGAGCAGATTGTTAAGAAGCAGGGCACAAACCCCAAAATGGTTGAGAGTTGTATACTTAGATTTCACCAACCATGTTATGGCACTACGCCCCATATTCTTCCTAGAGATATTGTTATGATATGATCATGGCATAACTATGATGTATTTGATATAAAATAAGGCATGTGAGATATCATTGGAAAGGTTATGATCTACTGAATATGATTATCCTATCCATATGTATGTATCATTTTGGTATCTGAAGTTAGGAATATTGACTATGCATCTATTACAAATGTGTTTACATGGAGGGAATGCCCACTAGGCAGAATGCAATCAGTCTATGTCTCGCTGGGAAGAGCCATTACAGAAAACAATAGGTCTTTGAAGATGCTAATCACCCACTGAGAAGCCTTCCTGGGGATGCTACAAACAGCCTTTGCGTTATGGATGCAGGGTCATGTGATCAAGTCACCTGATACTGGACACCATAATACTAGTATTTTTCCTGACTGGGGTGGGAATCACATAAGACGATAAAGGATTCCCGCCATATGCAAAACCCATTTAAGGCAGTGACATAATCAGGGTTCGTTCTTCACTGCATTCCCGTCCAAGATGACTGTTATAAACACCTAAGGCCTTGTCTACACTGACAGTTTACAGCGCTGAAACTTGCAGCACTCAGGGGTGTTTTTTTTATAGCACTGGGAGAGCTCTCTCCCAGTGCTGGTGCCGCGACTAAACAGCCGTGTTAAAGCGCTGCCGTGGCAGCGCTTTAAAGTTGCTAGTGAAGACATGCCCTAAGAAACAAAGACTGAATGAGGGGAGGAGGACTGACCCCAGGCTGGAAGGCTGTCTAGCCTGTGAGTGAAATATCTGAAGTTTTAAGCTATAGGCAAGTGCAGCTGGCCTTCAAGAATCTCTGCAATCTGCCTAGGACAACATTTAGCGTGAGAAATTAGTACTTGCAACCACAAAAAGAAATGGAGGACTTGTGGCACCTTAGAGACTAACAAATTTATTTGAGCATAAGCTTTCGTGAGCTACAGCTCACATCATCGTAGCTCACAAAAGCTTATGCTCAAATAAATTGGTTAGTCTCTAAGGTGCCACAAGCACTCCTTTTCTTTTTGCGGACACAGACTAACACGGCTGTTACTCTGATACTTGTAACCAGTTTCTTTAGTATCTTAAGTTTAGATTGTGTTTGTGTTATATTTGCTGGGTAATCTGCTTTGATCTGTTTGCTGTCCCTTATAATCACATAAAATCTATCTTTTGTAGTTAATAAACTGGTTTTTATTTTGTCTAAAACCCTGTATATGGAATTCATAATGGGGGGGGGGGCAAAAAGCTGCTGCATATCTCTGTCCACATTGAGGGAAGGGGCAAATTTCATGAGCTTACGCTGTATAGTTCTCTGTGCAGTGCAAGATAATTTTGGGTTTATACTCTAGAAAGGGGTGTGCACTTCAGTATCTGGGCAGTTCCTTAGCTGAAGCCTTCCCATGCAGGGGCTAGTCAGAAAGCCTGTTTGCATGTGACAACAGCTGGGTGTATCCCTACCTGTATGTGTGCTGGTGAAAATGTGAGACTGAGAGCATGTCTGCAGCTTGTCACAGCAATACAGTTAAAGGGAGCCCAGGGTTAAAGGGAGCCTTGTGGGTCAGGCAGGCTCAGTGGTACCCCGGTTCCAAGTGGCACCCTAAAGGGGGGGAACCTGTCACACATGTAATGAGTGTAAACTCCTACTTCCATCCACAGGGGAGGAGGGGGTGAGGGAGGGATGACTTGGCCCTTCTCTTTTCAGAGCTCATCCCTTCCTGCCTGCACAGTGTTGAAAGGCAGCTAACACCTCCAGGCTGCTGCTGGCCACCGATATAACCCAGTTTGCTCCTGTACCCTGGCTACAATTTGGGTAGGAAGGGGTTAAGCCCGAAGGATGCATTGTGCACCAGGGCCCAGGGAACCAGACTGCAGGGTCTTCAGTGGCCACGGAGCCTGGCCAGAGAGGTGGCTCAGCAGGGGAGGGTGCCTAGGGGATGGAGCAGCCCTGTGCTCCCTGCAGGCAGGACTCAGGGCAGTGAGGGGAAGGGGTAGGCAAAGAGGGTGTTAAGCCCCTTCCCGGGGGGCTGCTGTGGTGGCTGCAGGTTTGGGGCAGGAACAGGCTGGAAATCGCTCCCTGCCCCCACTCCAGAGCCAACACACAGCAGGGGTTGCGCTGATGGTCTGCAGGGGGAGTGGCCTGGTGCTGCATGCTGCAGCTTTGCCCTGCTCCCAGCCTTGCACACCCACCTACATCATCGGCCCCTGGACTCCCCCCACTCATTGCTGGTGGGTGGGTGGATGGAGAGCAGGGATCTGGCCAGCAGCAGGACCTGCCAGTACTGATGGTGGGGGGAGGCAGAAAATATGGCCCATTTTTAAGAAAACATCAGGACACAGGAGGGCTTAAATACAGGACTGCCCCATTAAAAATGAGGCTCTGGTCACCCTATCTAGATAAGGATCACTTTCCATAAATTAAAAGCCCAATATAGAAAGCCAAAGCACCAGAATATTTCTCCAAACGATCAGCATATAGGGTGGACCTAAGCACTGCAACACTGAGCCTCACAGCACCTAACTTTGATGTGCCTAGAAAAATCACAGGAATGACTCTCGTTACAGTGTGTATGGTAACACCCATTGTTTCATGTTCTCTATGTATATAAATTTCCCCACTGTATTTTCCACTGAACGCATCCAGTGAAGTGAGCTGTAGCTCACGAAAGCTTATGCTCAAATAAATTTGTTAGTCTCTAAGGTGCTACAAGTACTCCTTTTCTTTTTAGGAATGACATTGTGATCCACAAAAGGCTGACTTAGGCCCCTAGGCTCCCTAGAAATGAGAATTTGGTCCACAAAAGCCAGCATGCTAGGCAGGAAGATACCTAAACTAGCTAATGAGGGAGGCCAGGGAGAGGAACATATGCTAAGCTCCGCCCCTCTCATGGAGCTAGGCACTTAACTCTGGGCTCTGGGTTGGGGCGGAGAGGTACCTATGTCATCTTAGCAATCCACAAATGGGAATCTGCTGCCTGGAGTCAGGAGGCTGAGGTGCCTACACTGGTTTTTGAGGGAATGATGGCAACAAAATGTTAGCAGCAAGAGCAGGAGGAGGAGAATGAGGAAAAGGTAGGTGGCAGCTCAGGCAGGAGACAGGAATCCAGATGCCTAGAGTGAGGCAGCAGTGTGCATGCTCACAGCCAGAAACTTAGGCACTAAAGGGACTTTTACTATGAAAAAACCAGAGCTACCAACGGTATGTCTACCCTGCAATTAGACACCTGTAGGTGGCCCAAGCCAGCTGACTAAGGCTCAGGCTGCAGAAGCGCTGTTTATTTGCAGTATAGGCATTTGGCTGCAACGCGAGCCCAAAAGTCTAGCCTGAGCCACCTGAGTCTGAGTCAGCTGGCATGGGCCAGCCGCAGGTGTCTAATTGTAGCATACAAATATCCCAACTGAGTTTAGTCACCTTCACGATTCAGCAGTTTTGTGGATAGCAATGGAGCCAGAATTCATGCCTAAGTACCATCATGGAACCCTCCCATAATGACCACGTGTTACAAATCAATAGTACTCTTCAATAGAGTGAAATCTGATTTTGAGATAAAAAACAAAAATTTGGGCTTCTATTTCTTGTGTCTCTACAATATGAGAAAGGACCAAATAGCCCAAATCCTGGCTGCCCTGTAGAAGCTTTAGATAGAGTGAATTATACTAGAAACAACAACAAGATAGAAACAGAAGAATCTCACATTTCTAACTACAAACAGTGTCTCTCTTGCTTTTGAAATTATGAAGAGGTGAAGGAGCTCCAGGTGGAATTGTTCTGTACACTGTACAAACTGGAAGGAAAGATTTGTTTTAAGAAGCGAGAGAGAAAAAGCCATTCACAAAAACGGTCTTACCACATGTTGTGTACAATGCCTAGAGCTCTGTGATATTAATGCCCTGTGATCCATGGCTGGTTCCACAAGTGTTGTCAGTAAACAGCGAGCTCAGTACAGAGACAAACATTCTTTTTGGGGTGCAAAATGACAGTGATTACAGGGACAAGGTGGTTGAGGCAATGTCTTTTATTGGGCCAACTTCCATTGGTGAAAGAAAAAAGTTTTCAAGCTACATAGAGCTCTTCTTCAGGTCAGGGAAGCAACACTGCAAACAATGGTTACAGGGTTATTTCCACTGGAAAAAAAATCCATTCCCTTTACACCACAACAATATTTCCCTCAGAACACTTGATGACAAATCTATTGTACAGTAATAGCATATTTCCCCTGGCTTATTATTTGGGGAGCAACAATTCATTGTCTTTTCTGAAAGAGACAAGTAATGTAATAGGAATTGGAATTAATACAAAATAAGGGGGCAACCTTTTAGCAGTGACCCAACTGCCATTTGTGAATCTAATCCTTTATGTAATCTATGTTCTCACTGCTTTACAAATTTAGGAGGAATAAAATTCTAACTGGTACTTTCAGACACTTTAAAAATGCTCCTACAGGGAAGTTTATTAAAAACAGGGCAGGCCTTACCATGAGGCAAACTGAGGCGGTAGCCTCAGGTGCCAGACTGGGGGGGGGGGTTCCACTAGGACCCAGAGTGTAGAAAATTGTGTCTGCTGCTGGTGCATATGTATTCTCTCTGCTCTAGATGCACAGGGATGGTGGAGTGCTGTGCTGGAGGAAGGATGGCACAAGAGATATAACAGGCAGGCAGGAGAAAAGGTGAGAGGAAATAACAGAAAGCAGCAGGGAGAGAGGAGGAGGAGCTTCTTATGTACCTCTCTAGCATCCCCAGGAGCCTGGGCTGATTAAACACCAGCTTCTCAGGGAGCTTCCTGTTTCTTGCTGTTTCCCTGAACCCACTTGAGGAGAACAGGCAGTCAACTGAAGTAGTAGGAGCCAGTTAGGCCCTTAAGATGCTGATATCTTTCATCACTCAGGCCCTGCTACCACCCTGCTTATTTGTCCCCTTCAATTGAGTGTTGAGAGTCACTATAGCTGGCACAAAAACAGCAGTCATGAGTGAAAAAAGAAAATGCCCCTCTGGGACAGCACTCAGAAAAAAGAAAGCAAGCAAAGGAAAATTTTCTGTCTAAGCAGGAAGGAGCTCTCCTGAGATACATAGACACAAATGTTCACAGTGAGCCTTCTGGCCCCAGTGAGGATGTGAGTGGTGAGGAGATGCCTGATCTTCCAGTTAGTCAGAGTGCAGGTGACCTGGCAGCTACTGCAGCATCCATATCTCCATCTCAAATGGATGTAACCATGCACATTCCCGAAGAAAAAAAAAAAGTGTAGATCAGAGAAGAGAGTGTGGTGGAGGTGCAAGAAACAGCTTTTGCTGAGTTTAGTTCCTTAAGTCTAGCTGATCTAAGACTGTGGACCCACTTGAGCAGTAGCCAGAGGGACTTCCTTGTACTGCATGGGCCACAGCAAGTGAAAAACTTCATGTTCCCCAAAGACAATGAAAACAGAAATTTCCATCCAACACATTACTGGCGTGAAATCCCCAATGGTGACAAAGTGGAGAGGCCATGGCTTATGTACTCTAAAACCCAGAATGCTGCATACTGTTTTTGTTGCAAACTCTTCCAGCCACGTTGGGTTCTACAGGAACAAAGGACTGGAAAAATCTGGCTAGAAATCTGGCATGCCATGAGAAGGCAGCAAATCACCAGAGAGCATTCCATAGGTGGAAAGAGCTTGAGATGAGACTAAGGTTAAAGGCCACCAGAGATGATCAGCATCAAGAGAAGATTGCATCAGAGCCTCTTTACTGGCAAAATGTTCTGAAAAGACTCATTGCCATTGTGAGAATGCTTGCTACCCAGAACCTAGCACTGCGTGGCACTTCAGATCAGCGGTATGTGCCAAACAATGGAAACTTCCTTAAAATTGTGGAGCTGACGTCTGAGTTTGATGCTGTACTCCAGGAGCATCTAAGAAGAGTCACCACCCAAGAAACATACACACACCACTACCTTGGAAAAACAATTCAAAATGAGATCACACAGTTACTGGCAACAAAAGTCAAACAGAAGATTGTGGCAGATCGGAAGTCAGCAATATATTACTCTGTTATTCTGGACTGCACACCTGACATCAGCCATACAGAACAAAGGACTTTAATGGTGCGTTTTGTAAAAGAACTAGTGAAAATGTCCCTGCAATGGTGACTGTCAGAGAGCATTTTCTAGAATTTCTTGACATTGATGATACTACAGGAGCTGGTACAACAAATGTACTTCTTAAAAAGCTGGAAGATACGGGAATTGCGATAGCTGACATGAGAGGTCGGGGCTATGATAATGGTGCCAACATGAGAGGAAAGAACAGAGGAGTGCAGGCACAGATCCAAGAGTTAAACCCTCGAGCTTTTTTTGTCCCATGTAGTTCTCATTCATTGAACTTGGTGGTCAGTGATGCAGCATCAGCTTCTAGTGAGGCTGCTGAATTTTTAAATGTAATTCAAATGATCTATGTATTTTTCTCTGCATCAACTCATGATGGCAAATTTTGAAGCTACATCTGGGAACATCCTCTGACACTGAAACCACTGAGTGCCACACAATGGGAAAGTCGAGTGGAGACGATAAAGCCTAACACACACCAAATTGGGAAGATTGCCATTATGGAGGATAATGCTACTATGGTATGATAACATGCGTGATATTGATGCAAATGATTTAGGTGATGAACTGAAAGCCCTTTCAAGATACATTTCATCAGGATCAACTCCAAAGGCTGTTCTGGAATATTTGTGCACAAATAAGATGACCACCCTCTTTCCAAATGCTTTTGTTGCTCTGTGCATACTTCTAACACTTCCTGTAACAGTTCCAGTGGAGAACGCAGCTTCTCCAAGCTGAAGTTAATAAAAACACATCTATGCTCCACAGTGACACAGGAGAGGCTGGTTGGCCTTGCAACCATCTCAATAGAACATGAGCTGGCCCGGACTGTGGACCTTCAGCAGGAAGCAGTTCAAATCTTTGCAACCAAGAAGGCACGGAAAGCACTTTGATTATTCAAACAGATAAACATGCCAGTGTTTACTATGCAGACAAGAAAAGTTACATTTACTGTTCAGGCATTTGAAAGTTAAGTGTTACTTAAAATTTTTGAACAAGGCATTTTAACTTGTTAGTTCTCCTTTATTGGGGTAGGTAGCAGAGCAGTACCACGAGAGGAGTAGAACACAAAGAAGGCAGAACTGAGACCTTTCAAAGTTTTGGCCTAAGCAAGGGGGCATGGAGGCATCATTTGAGCTCCCCACCTCAGGTGCCAAAATGTTGTGGGCCGTCCCTGTTATTAAATGTATGTTTACTGCCATAGAGATTTACAATGATATACAAGGATTGTACATAAATCACAAACTATTTGCAATTCATCTATGTGTGCTTACTACAGCATCTTTCATCCAAGTTTCTCAACATGTTTTACAAACAAAATTAGGCCCTGCAACACTCCTGTTACTTACATACACAAACTGGTATTATAGAATATTGCCTTTGGGGGGATGTGGTGTTGCACTTCAGGTTCTGTGAGCACTCACTGAGGCCTAGATTGCACTGTAAAGCAAAGGGTGGTGTGCTCCACTCCAGAACGACCCACTGGAGGGACGGTCTCTCAGAGATACCCCTCCGAGCTACAATTCACTTCCTGCTTCTCTGTTCCAAAGGCTGCCAGCCTGACACTCCCCCACACACTAGCTCATCTGTCCTGACAAATGCATTGAGACCTGGAGCCAAGATTTCCCCTTTCCTGCTATCTCCACCTGCTCCAAGATGGGTAATATAGCAACTTATTCTTTCATACTCAGAGCCAATGTCTAGATAGCCCAGGCTGAGGTGTGTAGTTCAAGTCAATCTAGCCCTGCAAGGCTAATGAACCCACTCTAGGTAAACAGAAGATCTCTGTCCATTCATGTATTGTTTCAGAGTAGCAGCTGTGTTAGTCTGTATCCGCAAAAAGAAAAAGAGTACTTGTGGCACCTTAGAGACTAACTAATTTATTTCAGCATAAGCTTTCATGAGCTACAGCTCACTTTAGAGATCTTGGTTTGTAGGCAAGCATTCCAGTCTGGGCTCCCCAGGGCGGAGGGTCTGATTTATCCACTAACTATATTTTATACAGCAGATTACTTTATTACAATCTTGTATCTGACTGTTGGATTTGACTTCCAGTGAACCTCTATCTATGTATTTATCTCACACACCCCCATCATGCTACCCAAGTGCATGAGATACCTGTTATGTAAAGCGCAAAGCAAGCCTTTGGGATGAAAGGCACAGAGGGCCAGTCCTGAAGTCCTTACTCGGTGTTTACTTTGTCCTTACTTAAGGCTTGTCTACATAAGAGCATTGCACTAGTATAACCTAATGTCTGAACTTAAGCCAATATAGTTACATTGGTGCAAACCCCTGTGTGGGCATTCACTTTGGTTTAAGAGGAACATTTTTAGGCTATTTAATTTAAACCAAAATTGTCTTCAATCTTTACTCATCTTGAGCAGTACCACTGATTTCCAAAATCAGACTCTAACATGGACTGTTCAAGCTTAGGGCAACATCCTGACACCCTTTCTTACTTTGACTAGGAACTACATGGAAATCAGTGGGACTTCATGCCAAATGAGATGTTAGTCTGCTTGATTAAGGATACCAGAATCTGTCCATTACAAATCCAATCGTAGATAGATTTTAGCCAGGTAGCGCTAATAACAGTGATTAAACTTTTTCACAGCTCATTTGTTTATAGCAAATGCTCCTGGACATACTACTGAGGATTTGCCATCTATCAAGTGATTCACCAGCACATTTCCAATTTTATTTACTTTCTCATAGCACTGTTTAATCTCATCCCACTGTTATTCAGGAACTTCTCCTGCAGTTCTTTGATTAAAGATTCAACATTTTCTTTCCCCTCTTCTAGATGGTTCTGAAGCAGCTGTTGAAAGTTTTGGCCTCTAATAAGAATGCCAAGGTATTTTTTCTGTAATCTCTGCAACAACCCTACTTGAGGAGAAACAATTTGTTTGGGTTTCAGCAGGAAAGGAGAAAGAATGAAGGACAAACTGCCCTCACTGTTGTGGAAAGATGTTGCCTGCTTTTCCATGGTGGGAAACCACTGTCGTATTGCCATGAACACACTGTTTCTAAGCGATACTTGACTATTGTCACATGATAATAGTAAAGAATCACAGACAAGTCACTTCTAACTCTGAGCAAGGAACTTTATTAGAATAATTGGAACGTTAACCCTATGTTCTCTTTGTTTCACTACCAATCTTCTGCCTAGAGCTTTCCCCATATTCCCCCCCTCCTCTTCCACAGATATTCCTGCTATAAATATAAAGGTACAACCACATATTTTTACACTTGATGCATCAACAGTAGTTCCAGGCATGGTACTTATTCTACTGGGGATATAGCAAATAGCCTGAATGCATTGAGACACAGTCATGCCTTGGGTAACTCCACTGATTAAAATGTCAATAGGGATTAATTTATCTCACTATCTGGATAAAGAGATAATGCCACGCGACAGATGTCTGGAGCTTTTGCTGCCAGGCACTATTGTCTCTTTATATACAACTTTGCAGGGATGCTAGACATACTGTACTGGGGCGATATGCTGAACGTACTGCAATCTTTCAGTGTTATTAGCATTATGTGTAATGGATCAGTGTCATATTTACCCACAGG
Organism: Chelonia mydas; assembly: GCF_015237465.2. Taxonomy (NCBI): domain Eukaryota; kingdom Metazoa; phylum Chordata; order Testudines; family Cheloniidae; genus Chelonia; species Chelonia mydas. The sequence goes on along the minus strand of NC_057850.1, from coordinate 68,282,680 downwards.
TGTCAGAAGACATTTTCAAATAGAGAAAGCAAATAATAATCAGAAATATCAGCCTGCAACACACACCTGAAAAACACTGTTCTCCCCCAGTAATAACAGTGATAATGTCACTATTTAGGCAGAGACAATAGTAGATGCCTATAATCCAATCAACTGAAGCTACCTGATTAGAGTATATTAGAGATAGAATCCTGGTTGATTTGGGAACCAAATCAAGTTTGTGATGCAATTACTGAACACCACCACGAGATCTGCACTGGTTTAACAGAGCAGAACTCAATCCTCTCCCCTTTGTAATTTTGCCTTTTTCATTTGTTTTACATGAAAATGAAACTTAATTTCCCTGAATAGATCAAGAATTTAGAGAACAAAAATATTAAACTAATCAAATGCACTAATGTTAGAGTATCCTTCTGAATCTTTAATGCTACACTGGTCAAGTTTCTGTACCCCTACTCTTGTTGGATAGTACCTTACTTTGCCAGTAGCCCCACTGGCATCAGTCAGCCTGTTTATGGAGTAAGGTGTTTAAGAATCTGGTCCTTAGTCACCTTTGCTTTAAGTATTACTAGAAACTCTTTGTGCAACAGAACAGAGCAGTCCTGCTTTGAGATTGGGATTTTGGTTGCCTGACCTTTACATTCTGGCTTCATTGAATTATACTCCCTTCCCTTAAGCCTCTACCAAATGCTATCATCCCAATTCTCCTCACTGGCACCAGTTTTACCGCAATTATACTTCTGTGCAGCTGCTTCTTATTTACAGAAGTGAGAAGGGAGTGAAGATCTTGGGCCAAATTCTGAGCTGGCACAACTCAGCATAGCGGATCATTTTGAAGTGACACATAATAAGAGCTTTATAAAGATAATCAAATCTATAGAAACATTATATTTGTATTGGCAGCATTTGTCTCATCTTGGTCCACTGAGATTCCAAAGGCCCTAATAGTAAATAGATAGCATAATAATAAATACTTTGGACATCTGTAATACTTCTGATGTGAGGAACTCCAAGCACTTTACAAACTGCAAAGCCAAACCCCTGTGGAGTAGATAGTTTTACCAATGAGGAAAATATAAAGCAGGTAGATTAAATTACTTCCCCAAAGTCAATACAGCAAAGCCTCAATCCTGCAGTTTGCAGCATGCCTTCCCAGGGCCACACTTAGGTCAACAGGGCTCCATATAGGCACAGCAAATTGCCTATGCACAGTTGTTTGCAAGATTGGATGCTGAGTCAGCAATAGAATCAGTCAAAATGCTCACGCCCAGAACCATGCTTCCTCCCTGCTTACACTGTATTATCTGTGGGTAGTGGTTTGAGATCTGGGGAGCTGATACATTTGTAAATCCTAGAGATCAGACAGTTCCATGAGTCAATTATTATTTTCAGAAAAGAGTTTCACACAAGCTGTGGGAGTCTTTCCTGTTCTTCAATAGTAATTGTAACAAAGTATCTCACTGATCAATAAGAAAAAATGCACTTTGGTACCCCAAGCTTCTCTTTAAGCTCCTGAGTGACATCATCCTATTAGAAGTTTTTTCTTCTCCTTAGGCCTCATCCTCATTTCCTTCAATTTTTTTAAAATAGCTCCTCATCTCAGTTCAGGGGAAAAGGAGAAAGATTCACGCTCACAAATACCAGCCATTCAGGGTCACCTTATTTTGTAGCATAGTAATTATCTGAGGTTGAGATGGGGCAGATCCTCAGCTAGTGTTAGTTGTCATAGATACAGTACATATCATTATCTTCTCTCTCCCTCTTTACACCCATGGTACCTAATTCATTATACTAGTAAGTAATTGTTTACAGCAGGCAAATACAAAATACACTGATAACTCCAACTCTTGTGTTGATGTTGCAAAGGAACTTATGGAAGTTAAGCACTCAACTCCCTGGAATTTGTTTGAAGATCCCAGTAGAAAATACTTATCTTTTAGTGGTCCAATTCAATACCTACATATGCTTCCAGCAAACTGCAATTGGTCTCTTATGATATTTTAAATCTTTAGGAGTCACTGATTTCCCGCACTCAAAACAACCTTCATTTAGTGACTTAGTATGAATACACATAAATCGCTGATCAGTAAAATGCCCTTAGTATTCTGACTCACCCTTTGGGGAGCTTGAACAGCACTTCTATTCTTAAATTACTTGGGCTAAATCATTTTTAACACTATAATGCCAGAGGTCTTTCCCCCCGCCCCCCAACCCCTTTCTCTCTCTGAAAGTAAATATACTTTTTTAGAGAGAAACTGGAACATTTACTGGCTCTATTCTGTCCCACTCCAGTTTGAGAGAAAGCCTCTTTTGTTAGCAACAGGCTATCATAATTCTAGCAGCCAATAACAAACATCAATTCCATCAATTACTGGTTTGATTGAGGAAATTGAAACAGCTTTAGGTTTCAGTGGCAGGTAGCAGCTTTTTACACTGGTACTGAAAAACTTGGTGCTGTGCAAAGCATTCTTGACCACTGCCTTCTTTATTTTCCCTCAAGAATTGTCCCTTCTTGCATGATACTTATGTTAGAAGTTACTACTTTCCATTCTCCACTTAAAGAAAGTAAAAATTAAAGTTGTGCATTTTAAAATGCCATTAATGCTAAGGCTATTTTCTCCTTTTTCTGCATTTTAAAAACGGTGGGAAGAGGAGGAGTGTTTATTGCAGGTCTGAACAGGAGCTATGGCATCACTGGGGAAGAAGTGAGTAGGAGGTCACTGTGCTGTGCCCAAGCAGACGACTCTCCCATCCGCTGTACAGGACAGCCCATATTTCTTGATTGGGGTCTAAATGTAGCACTCTACTGGTGTGTGATTCTATTACCAAACAAATGAACAACGAGACATAATCCAGTCCAGTCCAAGCTTGTTCCCTAAACGCAGGGCCGGCGCAAGGATATTTTGTGCCCTTGGCGAAACTGCCACCTTGCGCCCCACCCCCCCTCCGGAGCATCACTTATTATAAAGAAGGATTAACTTCTTTATAAACTTATTATAAACTTTAAAGAACGGGGGATAATTTCTTGGCCAAAGGAATAGTTTTTTGGCGCTGCAAGGGTGGGCTCCCGCTCCTGGTCCCCCCCGAGCTGCACGCATGTTTTTGCTGCCCCTTGCACGGGCTCCTTGTGCCCGGATTCTCTCACCCCTGACCCAGACACTGTTTAGGGGAAGGGGAGCCACCTGGTACCCCGGGTGTGTTCCCTGTTGGTTCCCTGTCACTGTGGCTGGGCAGAGAGCCCCCACCCCGGGTCCTGTCTGCTCAGCCCTGGTGTGCCCCAGCCCTGGGGGAATCCGGCCAGGCTCAGTCCTTGTCTGACCTAGGCGCGGGGTTGCTTCAGCAGGTGCGATGCCCATGGCACAGCTCCGCTCACGTTTGGAAATGAGGCAGAAGGACCGACCCAGTCAGGCCTCTCCCACCTGGCGGCTCATGGCCCACACGGCATGGCTGGAGCTGGAAATGCTGCGGGGCTCAGTGCCAGGACGTGTGTTGCCTTATTCCGCAGTGAGCCCCACGCTACAGGTTGTCACCAACTCCCATCGGGGTATCATCCCATCACGCAGGCAGGTTCTCCCAGGCCGACCCGGGCAGGTCATGGCCACCACACACCTGTTCCTTTGGAAACGCGTGAGGCTCCACGCCGCTGCTAACAGGGAGATTCCCCTGTCAGGTGCTTGCTGGGTGACCTTGGCGGCCATGCCCCAGGAGACCCTGCTAGCTCTCTGGAGCTGGGCTCGCTGCTGCGCTGCGCTCCAGGCTACCCAGGTGTGCCACTGAGCAAACCTGTCCCAGAGAAAAATGCGCCACAAAGGCCGTTTCAACGGCATTACACAAACTAAGTAAATCTCCCAACAGCTCCATTTGGAGAGGCTGGGCTGAGACCAAACGCGGAAGTGACCAGCAATAGTGAAAAAAAAATTGGGGGCACTGCTTTTTGGCACCCCGAAATCTTGGCGCCCTCAGCGGCCGCCTAGTTCGCCTAACAGTTACACCGGCCCTGCCTAAATGTGGCTGCTTCTAAGACTGCCTCCCCACTATATCCCGTCTGCCTCAGACCCAAGATCTGTAAACCACCTCATCACAGGACAGAAGAAGCAGCGTCAAATGGGCTATGTTCAGAAGCTTCCCAGTGCTAAAGGCCTATGCTGAACCACCAAAGCTATATCTGTGTGAACACCCCACCATTTTCTTTAGATCTAGTTCATGTCATTTTTATTCCAAATCAAAGTTGCAGGAGCCTAGATAAGTATTTGCATATGTAATAGCTTAAACAGAATTGGGGGCTTGAAGCAGAAACTACTATGAACTTTCTTTGAAATTACTGGTCTGTGTCATGCTGGAGGTCAGACTAGATAAACATAATGGACCATTCTGGCCTTAAAAAAAGCATAAAACAAACAAACAAACCACCCTGAATTTTAGTGTATTTGTGAAAAAAAATATTTCAGTGGTTTCAGGACTCTTTTGGATGACTGTATGGATGGCCCCAAAGCTGTACTCCACTGGATTAGTAGAACATGAAGCTCTACATACTTCACATGGTTTCATGCTGTGTTTTGAAGCTAAACCAATGACATACACCTCTATTGACCAGATATGATCAATAGCTTATATTGTGAGTTTTCAGTCCTAATTCAATCTGACAACAAGACTCCAAATATTTCTTTCCCACTATTCAGCTAGCTCTATTAATGAGCCATTGGGACAAATTCATTGCTGATGTAAGAGCACGATACCACTGGCTTATGCCAGAGGTGAATTATCTACTGTGTCTAATGTGAGTCATATTAATTTTAAAAACTATGTATGACTAACAGCTTTAATCTTTAACAGCAGTTCTTAAATAAAAATTGTGCATTAATATTGAACATTTTTGGCCAAATGAATCCCTGATGTAACTCCATTGAGTTAATGGAATTATACCAGGTATGAATTTGGTCTAACACTGTATCTTTTAAAAATCCTTCTTTAACACCTGGTTTAATATGTGCTGCATGTGACACAGTCATAAATAATGTAAATTACTTTCTCTCTTCACTAAAGAGTGCTCTCCTAGGAATTCAGGCTTCTACACTGTATGGGTTCAATCATTCATTTGAAAATGAATGACATTTTACTCTGCCCTCCAGGTGTGCTGAAAGTAAGGTCAATAAACTGATTTTAAATTACTGAATGATTTTATATAAGCAAAGTCAAGTTAAATCTCCCAGCTATATCACAAGCTTCAGTTGTGCACTACTTTTTAGCTAACACCTCATCTAGCCTTGCAATAAAACAGTAACAGAGATAATTTCATGAGCAGCAAGAACAGAGGTGAAAGTAAGCCAGTACGCCCCGGTACGGCATACCGGTAAGAGCCGGTGCACTGTACCAGGACCGGCTTTCCGAGAGGACAATTTAAAACCCTGGGGTAGTGGCGGGGATTTAAAGGGCCCCGGAGCTCCAGCCGCTGCTACCCCCCGGCAGGGCCCTTTATATCCTGGCCTGAGCCCTGCTGCCCGAGCCCTGGGGTAGCAGTGGCAGGGCTCTGGTGGGGATTTAAAGAGCCCTGGAGCTCCAGCCACCTCTACTGCCCCGGCCCTTTAAATCCCCGCCAGAGCCCTGCTGCCAAAGCCCTGGGGTAACGGCGATGGGGCTCCGGCGGGCATTTAAAGGGCTGAGGCGGTAGCAGCAGCTGAAGCCCGGGCCCTTTAAATCACCCCCGAGTCCCGGGGCTCCCAGCCGCCTCTGCATCTGGTAGCTCGGGGGTGATTTAAATGGCCCCGGGCTCCCAGCCGCCACTACTGCAGCTGGAGCCCTGGCCCTTTAAATCAAGATTTAAAGGGCCCGGGGATTTAAGGCCCTGCCTCTTCCGGTTGAGGCCACACCTCTTCCGGTTGAGTCCACACCCCCTGCTTAGGACTCCAGAGTACCGGTAAGTCCTCTAACTTACTTTCACCCCTGAGCAAGAAAGTGTAATATCCCAATCTGCTATAACATCAGAAATCAGAAGGAGCATATCTAAATATGTCTAGATATTTGGGACATGCATTTTTGTGCTTAAATGGATCAGTCCTTCCACTCCCTCCACTAGTAATTTTCAACCACTCGTCCAGAATTTCCGTTGTAGCAATCATTGCTCCACCAAATGACCAACTGGGATTAATAAATGGTGTTTTTTATTTGGTCATAGGAATTGCAAATACTGAGTGACAAGAAGAGTCCCTTTTCCCTGCCTGAAATGGGGAATGAGAAACCAAGAATACTGTGGTCCCCCATATGGCCAAGCAGAGCTACTCTACTGGAGAAAGACTAAGGAGAACTATTGTCATGATGCAGGCCACTCTCCTGGTAAAAGAGACTGGTGAGAGTCAGCAAGGCTCAAGAAAAAGCCACCAGAAGAAGAAGGGAGACAGACTGGGAGAGATGTGGCAAAGTGGAAGAGAATGGGGAGGCCAGAGTTGGATAAGAATATGGGCAGGGAAGACGGGGGAGAAGAAGAGGGGAAAGCATGAAGGAGTGAGAATCAATGAAAATGGGTCTAAAAAAAAAAGTGATATCTCCCATACCTTATAGCAGTGGTTCTCAACCCGTGGCCAGTGGGCTGCTTGCGGCCCAATCAGCACATAGCAGTGGCCCATGTGACACCCTTAAGGCCATACAGGTAGTATGTATATATATTGTGTGGTTGCAGCCCACATAACACAGAGAGCTGTATATGCGGCCCACAATGGTAAACAGGTTGAGAACCACTGCCTTATAGTAAGTGCTGTCTCTCTCTGTTTGCCAGAAGCTGGGAATGGGCAACAGAGGATGAATCACTTGATGATTACCAGTTCTGTTCATTCCCTCTGGGGCACCTGGTATTGGCCACTGTTGGAAGAATACTGGGCTAGATAGATCTTTGGTCTGACACAGTATGGCTGTTCTTATGTTCTCTTTGGATACACCCTAAAACGTCTGTTGATTTCAGTAAAACATTCTTCTCACAAACAGAAAGGTGAGGCTTTAACAGCATTAACTGACCTGTCTCACGTACAAGAACCCATCACCTTCTGAAGGCTGTCGGCCCCTTTTTAGCTCTCTGCACTATTTCAATACTAGCAAATAAAACATCTACAAAAGAACTCTTCTTTTAACTAAGTGATGGTAATGTTTCTGTAGAGAATTCTTTTGCTCAAATAAATTGGTTAGTCTCTAAGGTGCCACAAGTACACCTTTTCTTTTTGCGAATACAGACTAACACGGCTGCTACTCTGAAACCTTTCAGAACATGTTTCTGCTAAAGCAGGCTAGCTATATTTTTATAAAATGCTCTTGAACCTGGATTTCAAAAACATTAAAGAACAGCATACGCTTGATTAGGTAACAGAACAGGCTCACTCTGCAAAGGAAGAATCCTGTTTCCTAGTTTTAAATGTTTCCATTAATGTAATACACTAGTCTTATCTTTTTTTAAAAAAAATGTTCTATACAGGATTGTTATCACTGATAACATTCTTCTAATTATCCAAGATGCAGAATTAATAAGGACACTTTTGTACCATTTGTATTCTTCTTCTTTGACTTCCTTTATAAAGGAGATTTCAGAATCTACATAGAGAACTATTCATTTGCCAGCTTTACCATTTTCTATTTTTAATGACAGATTTCAGATTTGTTCATCACAATAAATGAATAGGCATTCCCCTTTCATTTGCTAAATAATGCATGACTCTCTGGCACAGCGAGTAAGGAGACTAGTTCTGTTCTTGCCTATGACCTGCATTGTGGGTTTGGCCAAATCAGTCACTATGCTTCTGTTTCCCACTCTCCCTTCCTTTGTCAGACTGTAGGCAGGGCCAGGAACTCTCTCTCCTTGGGTGGAACCCCATCGTCCTAGGCACTGTACAATCTCAGTTAGGGCCTCTAAGATTATGAGTATACAGCAAAGAAAAACCCAACTTGGGTTTGCAGAGCTTGGGCTGCAGGGCTGTCTCATTGCCGTGTAGACTTCTGGGTTTGGGCTGGAGACTGAGCTCTGGGACCCTGTGATGGGGGAAGCTGAATAGCTCATACCACCTCCTCAGCTACCCCAAAACCTGCATGGCACATATAAAAAGCTCAGGTTCTCCAGGAAGAAACACGCTTTTCCCATGAGGCGGCTTGGGGTCTCAGGAGGGGAGGCATGGTATGGGGGGTGCTCCAGCCAGCCCGCCCAGGATGCCTCTGGCTGTGGGGGGGGCCTAGCCTCCCCAAAGGGGAGCCCCATCCACTGCCACTGATGAGAGGCCCCAGCTACCACTGTGTATCCACTAATGGCAGATTGTATCCCAACTCCTTGGTATCCCTTCTCCCTCCCTCTCTCCCCTCTCACCATGTGGAGTTCAAAATGACAACCGGGAATTGCAACCAGTAAAGAATACCTTTAAAGAGTATTTTTAAATAGCCATTTCTGTTTCTTAAAAATAATCTTACATTGCCACGCCCCTGCATCTGCCATTCTGTAACCACTCAGCAGTCTATGGAGCTGCCTGTAAACAGCGAATGCATTATGTGTCTTTGGGAAACAGTTTTCCATTTCCAAATCATAGAATATCGGGGTTGGAAGGGACCTCAGGAGGTCATCTAGTCCAATCCCCTGCTCAAAGCAGGACCAATTCCCAGTTAAATCATCCCATCCCATCTCGTCCATTTCAGTTCGAGGTAGACCCTGCTGTCCCTGGGAGACAAAATTGTTTCTCTGATTGACTGGGGTGTCAATTTTTGTCCAAAAATGTGCCGTGAGAGGGAGGAGGAAGGCTGTGGAGTTCTGTGTGTTTGCATCCAGCCACAACAGAGTAAGCGGTGTGTCAGGTAACACAGTATCCAGTTAATTCCCTCATGGATTCTGACCCAGTAGGGCTTGCTGATGGCTGCAAACTTTTCCTGAAGCAGGAATAGGTAGTCACATTGCAGGGAAAGGCCTAGTTTAGCTGACTAGCCCACTCCAGTCAGAGATGTGCTGTGCAGTCACTATATGTTTGACTACTTTGGCTGCACATACTGCAGGTTTCCCACCCAGCATCTTGGAACAACGTCTCCTTTTTCCAATAAGGCACCACCAGAACAGTTACATCCTCCAAAGCGTGAAAGGCCTGAAATGATAGAAAAAGCACTCTGTCGCAAGACCACTTGCAATCTCCCACCTCCCCCACCCACCCTCAGCCACACAAGTAGTTTTTCTGTTTTTATAAAAACAGAAAAAGCTTGTAATTTGAAACTTACCATTGCTCTGCACTTCGGCAGCTGCAATTAACCAGGCTGTGTCCAGAGAGATGCTAAAGACGAAAGCATCCCTTTCACAATATACTTTGGTTCAGTTTTGAAATGTAACGTTTTAAGTGCTTGAGGTTCTACAAGAATTAATTCTGTGCTCCTCCGCTGAGCTACTTTAGACATTAACCCTCTGTTTCTTGTCCTATTTCAGGCCCCTTGACCTCTGCTGGCTACTGAACATCCAGAATTTGACCCCGGCCCAATGTGCCTTCATGGACCGTTCCAGGCAGAAGCATTTCCATGATGAAGTTATGTTTGAAGTTCTTAAGAGGGCTGACAAGCAGATCCAGATCCAGAAACAGAAGGGTGCAGTGGCATGCCAAGTGGCAGAAGGAAAGGTAGAGGCTCTCCATGCAGCTGGAGGCCTGGCTTTCAGCAAGGTGGCAGGCACTTGCAATGCAGTTCCTGGAACAAGAATTGTGTCCAAGGGAGCTGGACAGAGCTCAGAGAGAACTGTTTGAGTGACTCCTCTCCATCATGGCTGGTAGAGCACCAGTTCTTGCTGCCTCTCCCACACCACGGCCTGATCCCCCTGCAACATATCCTCAGTCCAGAAGTTGCTTGGACAACTCCATGTCAGTGAGCCCATGCATTCAAGCCCCATGAGCAGCTGAGCAGGGCAAACAAACCCCATGAAGCCTTCCTTCTTAAACTCTTCTCCTGTGGATACCTTCAGACCCTTCCCTCTAGTGCCGGCTGAGCAGGAAATGGGGCAAGAACAACTTGGGTTCAGGGAACATGCAGGGGTAAAGGGGAGGGTTGTCTCATTTTTAAACTGTTTCCCGCACTTTGTTTTGTTAATATTCTTCTGTAGTTTGTTCTGGGGTGTTGTAATGGCAGCTGGCCTGACTGTTGTACTGTTTTGACACATTTAAAAATATAGCTTTCATGTCATCAAGAAAAAGTCGATTGCTTTCCACTGCATCACATCATACAATGATGATTTGAGATAAGTCAGGAACAATTATACATTACTAATCAAACACTATGCCTCTATGCAGTTAGTTATAGCAATAGACACTTCAGTAACTTCCTTATATGAACCCATACTGTGATTCGTCTCCCTTCCCCCCGCATTCATTATTTATCATGTCATTCATAAGTACACTACATTGCAATCAAGACCACACCCCTCCCACGTACTGGACCCCACCCCACCCCCCATCAATTCCCCCCACAAGCACATTCTTACAGGTGCTATTCCCCCCCCCTCTTCCATTGCACCAAGACGTTAATAATTGAGAGGAATGGAATCTGTATTTTCAAAGGACCTGCTTCCACAGATTCTAAATCCTGCTGCTGCCATTGACTTTAGATGCTAAACAGCTTTTGGAATCAGGCCCCATCTTTAATCCCAGGAGACTGTGCCATGACTCAGAAATTATGGAATTCAGTTTTGATAAAAATCAGTTTAATTATATATCTGGAGTATCAGAATTCAATTTATTACAGGCTGCAAAATTAGCCTTCTGTATTTTTTCCTGTGTAAGAGATTTTTGATTTATCCCAACCGACAGTATTAAAGGGCATATTGTGCTTCCAATAATTCATTCACTAGAACCGAATACACAAAATCTATTTCGCACACAGTGTAATAAATCCTGTGTCTGATCACCAGTCTGCAGTTCTACAATGTATGTTTTATAGCCCAAGGTGGTGTTTTGGCACTAGGCCTGAATCCCAGGAAGATATCAGTGTGAGGACAGAAACAGCTGTGCTAAACACTATGGGCTAAATACTGAACTGCATCACTCTGGTGGCAGAGACGGCACAGCCATCTCTACCCCTCCACCAAACCTTATCACCCAGTGTAACTTACAGCAGCATAAAGACTCCTCCAAATTGTGTAAGATACAGCAGCCCCTATGAGCCACCCTGACCACCTCCTTTTTGTCCCTCACATGCACCCCATTCCAAGAGGGGAGGAGTGCATGGTGTAAAGCCAGCTGTGCCAGCTTTATGCCATCAAAGGATTTCCCCTGCACTGGGGAAACCTGGGCTGCCTGATTAAGATAGCTTTAAGTTGTGCTCCTGGAGCACCACAAAAGGCCCTTTGTGATGACTTAAATCTGGACTTAAATCCAAATTTGGATTCATTGTGAAAATTTAGAGGACACACACTATTACTGTGCATAGCTCTCAAAATTCTACATTATCTAGTTGTGGTACTGTGCTCTAGGGGGATACATGTTGACTTTACCATAAACTATATAGAGAAATACTCCTTTAAAAGACTTTTCTTACACTGTGTACACATGAAGTAAGTTTATTCTTAATCCATTCATATTGCTTGAAGTATTTCTTTTTTGTTTAATGTATATTTTACATAGAGTGGGAAAAATGATAGATATGCAATTGGGTTTAGAGAAGTCTATATGTTTGTGCTAAAAATCTTCTGAATTGACTCCACAACATTTTAGAGTAGAATTGTCTGGGATAGTCTTTTTTCACATTTGCTTTGTGTTTCTATAGTTACATGTGTGGCTGATTTGAGGGTCCATTAATACTGTTAGCCTGATGGGCCGTAACTGTTCAGGTTGCTTGAATAAACCTGTTGCCAATGGTCCTAAGCTTTTGCTAGGATGCTGTGCAAATCTCAAGTTCAGTCAACTTTTGTTACTACTGACTGAAGAGACCTTACAAGCAACACAGGAAGCCACTACTTTTTATTAATCAGCAATAAACTGTCATATTCGTTAATATGAGAAGCAATATTTTTTCCCCACACTACCACTAAACACCACCAGGGTAGCAAAGGTAGAGGTAAAGACAACACCCAAGAGAGGTCAATGGACAAAAATCAATCACTATTCATATAAACAACCTGCATGATGTGTCACAGTTTAAGTCATATGGAAAGTTTACAAGTATCTCAGGTAAGTAACGTAACATCGGATATTAACCGCCTTTAAAATATTTTTAATCTGTTGTGTAATACAGTAATGATCTAATTCAACATTCAAAGATCTAAAAGTTTACGAATTCCCCATTTAGTTATTCAGTCCAAAATCTAATTAATGACTGTTGAATGATTTCAAGAAACTACTTTTTCTTAGCTGTCAACCTCTTTGAAAAGCTTTTCCTACTCACCCTGCTGTCTATATTAGGCCTTTACATCATGAAGTAGTTACAAGGCAAATAACCAATGTTAATTGGAATGTTCTTTAGTTATAAAAAGAACCTGTATAAAAATTAAAGATGTTACAGAATAAAAGATAAGATGTTAATTTGTCATTCTTACCAGAGATGGCCTGTCACAGACACAGTACCCACTACCTAAAATAACTAGAGCTGGTCAGGAATTTTTCAATTATGTTTTGTTAGACAAAGCTTATTTGATAAAACAAACTGTTTATGGAAGTGTACCACATGAGTGCCCTAAACACTTTGCTATAGAGCCAGTCTCTAGCCCAATGATTATTTATACAACATGAAACAGATTCATTAGGAGAGACTCACAGAGCCCACCTCTATAACTTCGTGGTCAGGGTACCCACACGAGATGTCAGTGAGCAGATACTTGAACCTGAGCATGCTACATTCCAGCTGAGTGCCTTAATCACTAGATTATTGGCTATTTTGGGGTGGGTAGGTCTCGCCATTTTGAATAGTCCCAGTGCCATTCCAAAGTGGAATGAAAACATATGAACGCTCTAAATTTTTCATGAAGCACAATTCTTGTTTTCTGGCCTAGGAATAACTACATTCTCTGAGACCTGAAGAGCTACACCAACAGAAGTTGGTCCAATAAAAGATATTACCTCACTCACCTTATGTCTCTAATATTCTGGGACTGACATGGCTACAGCAACACAGCTTACATTCTCACAGGCACTCTGACATAACATGATTTTGTAGCATTCCTCAATATACCACTCCAGAACAAGGCACTTTCAGAAAGAGCCATGATTGGATGCTGGGACAAGACACTGCTTTTTCAGTGCTCATAAGGTCATTACTTTACAGGCTGGTTGTCACATGCCAACCTGTTGCCTTAGTTATACCTTCCCTGGCACAGGAGTGATGCGTACTATATGCAGTTTCTGGGGACCCACAGGCCATGAAAGAGGCAGACATTTTTAGGATCTCTATTGCCCCTGGAAGGAATACTATATGCTAATTCTTAAGTATATACCACAGAAATCCTTCTCAATACCAGTTAATCAGCATTTCCAGCACTGTCTTTCTTGGAAGTGATGCTCCCAGGAGTAGTAGGGGTAGGGGTCATATTTCTGATAATGGTGCTCAAAAACTTGCTATATACCAGCCTGTAGACTTCTGTACAGCCAGGTGTGGACTTTTTCCATAGCTAATTCAACTCATCTTTAAGGACCTAGTTCTGCATGTGGGAGAGCTCAGGGAAGAACTGTGTTTCTTGGAGGCACAGTGCATCCCAGTGCTCCTGCTGGGCCAGTGCAGCTCCACTCAGTAATAGTCACAATATGTACATCAGCAATGACTAAACAATATCCACATTTCTGTGACCTTAAACTATATTTTAGGGATTCCTGTCCCTTAAAGGAACCAGAAGATAAAAGAACTATTAAATGGACAGTCTTAATCCTGGCCAGGAAATCATACTAGTGAGAGAATAAGATGTGGACTGCAGTAGCATCTAAAGTCAGCAGCACCTTTGTGCTAGGCTCTGTACAGAGATAAAGGCATTCTCCCTTCCCCAAAGAGCTTACTGTCTAATTGTAAGATAAGAGGTCACAGATGGATACAGACAGATGAGAGACCACATTCTAATAAGTCAAGATTGTATAATATGCTGCTGATGAGTTTAGGAGATTTAAATGACCATTTAATGCAGGTTTCTTGTGCTATTGTGCCACTACTACAAAAGCAAAATTTTGTTTTAACTCATATTATTCTCCTGTGTCTCACTCCTTGCAGAGGTGTCAATAATACTACTTAAAATAGTCTGGTCTCTATTTAAAATAGCATGATTGGCAGCTAATGAAGGAGATAAGGAAGTTCAATCTCATGTCAAGAATAACTGAGGACTCAAATGAACCAGATATGACAGCAATGAGAAGAACCACATCTTCTGTCCAATACAGACACAAAGGCCAGATTGAGAGCAGGTGTAAATGGGAGCAGCTGCATTCCAAATGTGGCCCATATAACTTGGGTGTCTGGAAAATTTCTTGATGGAGGGACAGCTTCAGCTGTAATCAGAAAAAAATTCCCATCTCTGACAGAATAATTGCTTGTGCAGCAGAGTTACAATTGATAACTAGAAAACAGAAGACATTTTATATCATGATAGTTTTCTTATAAATGGTGAGATGTGGACATGAATGGGAAGAAGAGGAGAGAAAGGGATGCTAAAATGCCTCATTTTATGCTTCCTTGACATAAGCAAAGAAAACTATTCCTAAACACATTTCTGTGAATAAAGGGCCATAGTAGTCATTGTCAGAAGGAATAGCTAGAAAATCTGGATATGAGTGATGGAAAGATCAGTTTATTAGTGATATACATTTTAAAATCTAACAGTTTGTATATCCCACAGGAAAAGCAACCCCAGATCAATAGGAATCAGAAGTAGATACTTTGGGAAGGGGAGGAAAAAAAAGTGGCTACATGAAGAATGATGCCAAAAGTAAAAGATGACAGGTGCAAGGAAGGGAAGTGAAAAATCTGTCTTCAAAACTCCATTTCAGCTATCACTTTTATATTTGAACAACTGTGATACTGATCCTGCAACGTAGTGACCTGGCAAGTGCCTATAACTGCACAAAGCACTATTCAAGTCAATGGTACAAAGTGTACAACACATTACAGGATCAAGACCTTAAACTTTCCTCACAGTTTTTTCCTTTTTGAGAATTACAGCTTTTTTCATAAGTACTAGAGCTGGTTAAGTTGTTTTGTGTAGAACATTTTCCCTCAGAAGCCTCATTATTTGTGGTAAAACAGCCATTCTGATGAAAAAAACAATTCAGTTCCCAGGAAAAATTCAACACAAAAACATTTTTTTCCAAAACATTTCAAAGCAAATGGAAGCATTTCATTCAGACATGAATGTTGTTGTATTTCAGTAAGGAACCCGAAATGATCATTTAAATTTCAAAACAATCTGAAATATTTCAATTTGAAAATGTCAATTTGAAACAAAAACCTCTTGTTTTTAATAATTTAAGTTTTTGGAACATCTGAAATTTCAAATGTTCAAATTTCTCAGGCTAAATTTCTCTTAATTTTTTTTCAAGCCTATCCTAGTAAATATAGTATCATTCAATGTCTCTTCCAAGGGCCTTGCTTGGTGATTAAGGTCTCGTATACACTAGAAACTTTGGTCAATAAACAATGATTAAGGGTGTGTTTGGTTTTTTACAATGACATTTTTATACTGACAAAAGCCCTAGTGTACAAAAGTGCTTCTGTCAGTATAAACCAGTCGGAGAACACTTCAATCTCTCTGGTCACGCGATTACAGACATGAAAGTTGCAATATTACAACAAAAAAAACTTCAAAACCAGACTCCGCGAGAGACTGTTGAATTGGAATTCATTTGCAAATTGGATACAATTAACTTAGGCTTGAATAGAGACTGGGAGTGGCTAAGTCATTATGCAAGGTAACCTATTTCCCCTTGTTTTTTCCTACCCCCCCCCCCCCCAGACGTTCTTGTTAAACCCTGGATTTGTGCTGGAAATGGCCCAACTTGATTATCATACACATTGTAAGGAGAGTGATCACTTTGATAAGCTATTACCAGCAGGAGAGTGGGGTGGGGGGAGAGAAAACCTTTTGTAGTGGTAAACACCCATTTTGTCATGCTTTGTGTGCATAAAAAGATCTTCTGTACTTGAAGTGAGCTGTAGCTCACGAAAGCTTATGCTCAAATAAATTGGTTAGTCTCTAAGGTGCCACAAGTACTCCTTTTCTTTCTGTCAGTATAGTTTATTTTGTTTTGGGAACTGGTATAAGCTATACCAGCAGAAGAACATCAGGAGAGTTTGCCAGCATAGCTATATTGGAATACCTATACCTGTAAACTGTTTTAGTGTAGACAAGATCTAAGAGACTAAATTCAACAATTAACCTCAATTATGTATTGTTGGGGAAAGTGCAATAGCTTGAGGGTATTTATATCTTCATTGAGACTATATCCCTTCAACCTCCACAAAAGTGGTGCATTGGGGCCTGTCTTTCTATAGCCAAAGGGGAAGTGTTGCACCAATTAACAAATATAAGTGTTTCCCTTAAATATAAGTATTTCACAAACCCACGTGAATGTAGTAAGGTACTATTTACAGAAGAGCCCTCACAATTAGAACAATGCAAACAAGGTGAAAGAAGAATGTTTTGAGCTACTTGCCAAATGAAGCCATTTGTGTCTTATTTCAAGGGCATTGTGTGGAATTTCATTTGTGCATTGAAGCAACCATGGATTAGACTAACATGGAATCTCATAATAAATTGAAAAGAAAATATTCTAGCAAATGATCCACCTCTAATGAGAGCAAAATGCAAATCCCACATCCTAGTATTCCTAATTTTGAGGGTATCTGCAGTATCATTCCCAGCTGGCCTGGATCCCACAAGAGCTCTCTATATTGAAGGAATCCTCAGAGCCTGCCTGTCCTCAACTGCAGAAAGTACTTTCCTCCTCCACTCACCAGCCATCTGCCCCATGAAAAAGCTATGATCATGCAGTTTAAGTTTGTATTGATATTTCCATGGCCTCTCTGCTCTGAAAAATTTCCTGACTGCATGGTGCCTATGGAGGTGCAATTCAAGGAGGAAGGCATAGGGCTCCAAAGGCAGCATGGAAGCACAGGGCATTGTCATGGCAACTGTAAAGGTGACAACTGTCCCTGAGCACTCCCTTGCAGGCCGTTGTGGTGCTGCAGGTGTACCCCATTTGTCATTCCCCAGGAGGAGAAACAAAGATTTCAGTTTTAACAGCCCACAGGTAAGCAGAAGCCAACATGTGTTCATCAGATGCCATGTCCCTTTTAATAAGGCTTCAGCCTAAGAATCATTACAGCAAATTGTTCATCAGCAGAGGAAGCATTACAGCCATCACTTCATCAGGCCTAGTTTCATGGCACCCAAACTTACAGTCTTCACCCAAGCCTTTGAATTAGATTAGACTTGTTTCCAGATACTTCACAGGGCAACTGCCACCATCCTGGCTTTTATTCCCTTCTCGCTCTCCTCGCTTTGCTTCCTCTTCCTGTTTTATATCGCTAAGGCCCTAGTGCAGGGCAGAGCCTCATTGATTATCCCCAGACTGCAGTCTTCAGCCTGTCTCCTGAAGGGTAGTGCCCCTTCTCACCCCCCGCCCATCCCCTTTCACAGTAACAAACCACAGAAAGAGTCACTTTGTTCAATGTCAGAACAAGGTAAACGCTATTACCCTTAATGCTACTCTGTGTCTCCCTTCTTGGTCCTGGAACTCTGCCCAGACACCTTCTTGCTACAGAGCTAAAGAAACAGCACACATACACTCTCAGCCTTCCCAGGGATAGTCAGGCTCTGAGGGTGGAACTGGGGCTTATTGCATGGATGCAATCCCCACCAGCACCCACAACAACCACACGAAACAAGCAGCAGGGCACCCTTGCTGGAGTTTTCCTTCCCTTCTGCCCCACATCAGAGCCACATCTCGGTATTATTTCTATGGGAAGGGGCATAGTGGGTCAGTAAACACCTGGTAATTTTTCTGTATCAGATTCTTCATATAGCAAAATTCATTAACTTTGCAGTATATTAGTTTCTAAGGATAATAACCTCTTTACAAATGGGCAATATGAGAATAATCTTGCTGTCTTCAAATGTATTCATCAAACATTGGTTTATTGTTTCAGAGAACACCAAGTCAAATAAGAAAGTTTTATTTAAGATTTTTAATCTTCAGTATTTCTACATGCTAAGCATTTTAATAATATCCTGCTGTGTTGTAAATAAAGGTATCAATTACATCTTCCTCTCCAGCTGCTAATTAAATCACTATTGTGCCTACACATTGATGTTTCCTCATTAGGCCGTGGAAAAAGGCAATATAAAAACTCAGATTTCCTAACATGAAGATGAGATTGGCCATAGCAATTGATTCCTAGAGTAGGTTCCACTTTTGTACTCTAACTTACCTGCAAAAAACCCAAACAAAAACAAAAAAACCCAACACCACACATCCAGTTTGAAGTCCAAAAATAAATAAAATTATATCTCAAAAGGAGAGGTGGCTGGAAACTGGATGGAAAATTGAAATATCAATTTTTTTTTCAAGAAGTGGAAAGTTCAAGAAGTTTTCATTGCGCAACTCTCAAAATGTTTCTTTCCAGTTCAGTATTAATCGGTGTCCCCCTGAACTCCCACAATGTCTCTTTGGAGTGTAGTTCTGATGTCTCATGGCAACATTTTCCTCTGTGGGCTGAGCTCCTCCAATAGACTACATCTCCCTGATGCATTGTGGCCATGTGACTCCCATGATGCACCAGAGATGAAACTGGTGCATCACAAGCTATAGTCCACTTAGGAGGTCAGCCTTAGAGAGGAGAACAGAGAGGAGGACAGCATCTGAATATTGAGCACCACTGACCCAAAACAAAATATTTCTTTTCAGTTTTCACAAAGGGCTGGAAACAGAAAAATCAGCAAAATCAAAAGTTTCCAGCAGAAAATTTCAATTGGCAGAAACTACATTTTCCATCACAGAAGCCCTTTGGTAGAAGATTCCTGACCAGCTTTACTCAGATTTCTGTGGAAGGTAAATAAGCAAATCCACAGTGATGATTTCTTAATAAGGATTTGGGTGGGGGCACAAGTTTATTAAATAAAATCTACTCTTTCCTCCCCAGCATTTTTGGTACTATCCATTTTTAATGCACCAATTTACATTTTAACCCTAAACAAAGAAACATTGTCAGAGCCATGGGATTATTTTTAGTTCTTTTTTAAAATAATGATTGGGATGCTTAAACGGTCCCTGAAATTAATGGAAATGTTTTATTTTTATCAGAAAAAAAATCACAATATTTTTGAGTTGCAAACTCTAAGTTGTAAGCAGTCAAATGCATATACTAGGAGTGATGCTCAATGGGTCAGAGAAACTTAGAAAAGCAGCCACAATGCACGTGGATCAGATCTAATATTTCTTTTTAGTTAGATTTTTAAGAACATTCCGAACAAAAGCTTCTTCTGAGGCTAGAGCTAGAATACAAATATGTATGCAAATAGGATTATGTAAATTCCATATGACCATGTCTTCATCGCCCAGCAACAGATGAATTAATATTTTTGAATGTTTTAGCTTCCCATGTTTATAATGCTTACTAAACTCATGATTGACACCCATACACTGGAGGTAAAGCATAAGAAAATCATTTAAGTTCTTCTTTTACTCTACATAGCCTTGAGGAAAGAATAGCTTTTGATAATCACTGAAAGCTTTCAATACTTTGTGAGAACATAATGCGTTACTTGCTAGTATAAACAACAGTGGGCAGGTATTTTCTTCTTTTGATAGTCTCTTTATAATGTGTTGGGATAATACTGAAAATAAGCCAATTCATTTACAGGTTTCCAGGAAATTCAAGTAGAAATTTCAATACCTCTGACCATGGATTATCATCATCCTTTTAGGTACAAACAATGTAGACAATCAGCTAAATTAATTTTTGAAGGCCATTATCAAATACTCCATTGCTACTCATATGAATGTAGCCACTGAAAATCCCTAATGTATAGGAGCTTGATTCAAAACCCATTGAAGAAAATGGAAAGGCCCCCGATTGATTTTAATGTAACAAAAGTGATTGAATAATAAGTGATTTTAGGAGGCAGAGCAAGATAAGGGGCAGGGGAGTCAGACTTTGCTCCTTAGTAATAGACTTCCAAGAGAAGTATAAATATTTTCTTTTACTTTATTAAAAATTTCCTTAAAAGCAAGGAAGGTTCTTCTATTAGGAGGGCTTCTACCTATACATGCAGAGGCATGTTTTCACACAGCTTTTTAAAGTATTTCAGAGATTACCTAGACAAGGGATAGTCAATGGGTAGACCACAGGCCAAATCCAGACTACCAGAAGCTTTTGAGTGGATCGCAAAAGTCAAATGGGCTGAAGCCAAGCCGGGCCAGGAGCTATGTGGAGCCATGCCTACGCCCTGGTACAGGGCCCCCCAGTAAGGGGCAGGCAGCTGGGCCAGAGTGAGAGGCACAGTGTTTCCCCAGGCGGCTGCTTGTGTAGCTGCAGCCCCACCAGCTCCATCCTCCACCGGCAGGCAGAAGTTCACAGATGGGGAGACTGAGCCATGTGGGCGAACGAGCAAGTGCTGACATCTGGGCTTAGTGACCTCATCTGGGGTCATGGGAGCCTCTGCAGACAGAGTGGGGGGAGCTAGCAGGCAATCAGGGGGCTGGGGGAAGCTGGGCCACCTGGCCCACCAGATAAGCAGAGCTGCCAAGCACCTCTCGGCCAAGACACCTGCCCAGCTATGGAACCCTGGAGCCCAGCCAGGGTGACAGAGCCAGGCCCCAGCTCCCCACCCCAGGGAGGGGGAGAGGCCCACAGGGAGGAACCAACTGACGGGCTGGCAGTGTGTCCTGGGTATGCACCAGCTGCCCTGCCACAGTGACAAGAGTGGGGCTGCAGTTACTCCCATCAGCACCCCAAAATACCCCCTCTCAGCACACCCCAACTGTACCATGTCCTCAAGTCCCCCTTCCTGCCCCCAACAGTGGCCTCTTTTGGGGAACTTGAAATATGGCAACCCTAAGCTGGGGCAGGGGAGGGGCAATTGAGGAGTTATGTGACTACAATAATTGACAAAAACCAAAGTTATACTCGTAAACTCAAAACAAATTAAAAATGTAAAAGTTGTCTGAAAGTGTTTTAATGCTCATATTTGCCATTTTATCTATTTACTTTCTCAAAGTCTCAGATATAATTTATGACATCTTTCTTTGAGGTTATTTTTAGGTTATACAGTGGTTTGATTTTATTTTCATTCAATGCACTAAAAATATAAGCATTGGGTATATTACACAGCACTGTGTGCATTTGTTGAGCAGGGGCACTTGTGGCGTGAAAAATGTTTCTCTGGTGTCTGGACCATCACTATACCTTGACCAAGAAATTTGGACCTTGACAAAAAATAATTGACTACCCTGATCTAGACTGTAAACTCTTTGGAGCATGGGCTCTGTTTTATTTCATGTTTGCACAACATCCAACAAAACATGGCCCTAATCCTGCTAGGGGCCTCTGTGCACCACTGTAATACAATAAATAATATGCGGTCTCATTTAACGTAAG
The DNA here is from genome assembly GCF_015237465.2 of Chelonia mydas. Classification (NCBI taxonomy): domain Eukaryota; kingdom Metazoa; phylum Chordata; order Testudines; family Cheloniidae; genus Chelonia; species Chelonia mydas. The sequence goes on along the minus strand of NC_057850.1, from coordinate 68,261,128 downwards.
GCAATGGAGAACATAAGTTCAAAGTAAAAACAATGTGAACCTTTAAATCTGTATATATTTATAGCTTATCACACACTACATTTGCATTCATAAGGGATGTGTATGTGAATCCATTTGTATTGACTTTGAAGATTAGAATCAAGTGCGACAGTGGTAACATGCCCAGAACAAGGGATGGGATCCCGATAAATCAAATGTGTGTATATGTAATCATGACTCTACTTATCTACCTTTGTCAAGTTCTGACCCATGTGCCCACTTTACACCGCCTAGGACTTTGTCAAACTATTTGTCATCTTCTCTGTACCACTGCTCCTCCTTCTGTGGGAGGGACTTTCCTAAGTTCACCTGCAAGCCCCCTTTCCTCTGCACTTTCAAAAATCACCTCAGAAGACCTTTCTGTTGTGGTGCCAATAAGAAATTCACTGACATTGTGACACTCTAGGAGTAGCCTAGGTGTGATTTACCTGGCCTACTTATATTTGGAATCACAAGGTGTATTTCCTGCTCCACTCCCTCCTTCACTTTGTCTATTTACTTGTCTGTCTTTCAGGCTGCTTGCTCCTGGGGCAAGGATCATGCCTCCTATGTTTTTAAGGCCTCTAATACATTGCAGGCTCTACTAGACAGATAATTGAGGCAGACTGCCCAACCATTAATAAGGTATGGTGTGGGGAGGCCACATTGGGGTGTTAATGATAATAAGCAAAGTAGTATGCAGGTGATCCTTAAACAGGAAAGAAAAGGAGATTTTTTTTCCCCTAGTCAAACTAATGTAGAGAGGCTACATTATCAGGCAAATATAAATTCCTACAAACAAAACAAAACCTAAAATCATAACACAAGACTATGGGGAAAATGAGCCTAGCAGATCATCATCAGAATCTGGTAGTTAAGAGACACGACAGGTGCCTAAGCACCAACCATGCACACTATCGCTCTTGCATGGAGCAAGCTTTTTATCCATATGCAAATACTTAAGTGTTCTTGTAGCAAGGCAACAACTCACTGCCATGGCACTTCCTGCTGGTCATCTCGGGAATTAGCTCTTTCCAGCCTTCGGAGTGCCCTCTGCAGGCCAGTGTCTTGCCTGCCACTGGCATCCAGATCCCTCCCAGACCCTGGTGCCCTTTACCCTGGAGTTCTGCCCCAGCAGTACCCCACATTCTGGGTCTCCCCTCACTGGGGAACCCCCCAACCCCACCTTGCCTCAGAGGCTACTGCCAGTCATCTAGCCCCGCTCACTGGGGCAGACTGCAGTGTAATGGCCACTCATCATTGGCAAGGGGTTAGGACCAGCAGCCTCTGCCTATTCCTAGGCTGCCCCAGTATCTTTCTAGGCCTTTACCAAGGCCTGCAGCCTGGGGGTTTACCAGGCTGGAGCTCCCCAGCTCCCTTTGCCCTTCCCCAGCACTGCTCCACTTCTAGCACTTGGCTCCCAGGCAGTGAGCCCTTCCTACTCTAAGAAAAGAGTGAGACTCTTTTAGTCCTGGCCCACAGCCCTCTTATAACGGCCAACTGGGCCCTGATTGAGCTGGCCACACACAGTCAGCTTCCCCCAGCTGTTCTCATTCCCCTTATTTCCAGCCACAGCCCTCTCCAGGGTTGCTTATACTATTGGCTCCCCCAGGAAAGCTCTCTCCCAGGGCTGTTTTAACCCCTTCAGGGCAGGAGCTGGGTGACCACCCCGCTACAGTTCTGCATTCATTTACCTTCTGCATTTGGAAGTTCATATTTATAACAGAGGACAAGAGACACTGCCAATTTGGCACCATTTAAGAGTATTTGGCTGCTTTAGAAAATTCAGATCCTTTACATCTTCAAAATGATGTACAAACATTAAGAAATCCTAAAAAAACCTTTGTGAAGTAGGAAAGCATTTGCATCCCAATTTTACAGATGGAGATGCTGAAAACAGAACGATTATGAGGTCCTGATGCATGAAAGACTCCCATTGACATCATTTGGCATTGGATCAGTCTCTCATTGACGTGCCAAATACCACATAGCAAGTCAATGATTGGTGGAGTTAGGATTAGAACTGAGCAATTCTGGAACTCAATCTCACAAATTAATCTCTAGATCATACTGACCCATCACTTGGAATAGAGATCTGATAATATGGCAGAAGCACAATGAAGATCCCAGTCCCAACTAATTACTGTCTGGTATAATGCATGCCAGAGTGAGAATGCCCTTTAGTCTATTCTCCTTACTAACATTAATAATGCCCTGACTTTTCCTGAGGGATAGATACACAATGTGGCGATCCCAATCTGTGAAAAAGGATTATAGTTACTAAATTTTGTTTTGTGAGATTTCCAAAGTTTATAGGAATATTCAACTGCAAGATATTTATTCTAGGCTGTTGCCAGTTCCCTATAAGAGGGAAAAACTGACTGGTTTGTCAACTGAATGTGCATCTGAAGATAATTGTTTTAGTCTGGGAAACCTAACCCTTCATGTCTCCTTACAAGGCCTTCCACAGACATGGCAATCATGCTCTTTTCTATTCCCAAGCCTCCACCACGACCTGCCTGATCTTCTTCTTTCTATCTGTACAGGCTGAAAGAAATTATATGATCCATACACCAAGGAAAATGTAAACTCAAAACATATTTCAGAGGATGAAACTTTCAGCCTGAGATATACTGGACTTTGTATTAAATCAAAAGCTAAGAGAGATCTGAATCATCAAGTTGATTTATAATTCTGCCAGATAGTAAGTAAGCAGAATTATGAATCATCTGAGGAAAAAACTACTACAGCTAACTAGAAAACACTATTCTTGCTAATGGAATTTCTAGAGCCCATGCTATATGATTTATTATTATATATATTAATTCCTTTTATGAGGCATACATACCAATTTTTAAAACTATTTTACTGAGCCAAACATACTGGTATTTTTAAATGATGCATATAAATAAATTAAAGCTGGATGCCTCAAATATTGAAGCAGCTGGTTAGTTTAATTTACAATGTTAAAGAAGAACACAGTGACAGATTTAATACAGTACTGCATTTAATTTTCATATTTCTACTATGTACCATTGCTTGCAAGGGCATGTAATTGTAAATTTAAGTATTTTTTGTGTCTTCTTCCCCCTCCCAAACTGGACAACACCAAGTTGAAATGTAGGAAGTCTAACAGGCAGAAAAAGACCATTGCAGATGATGGGCCAGTCCCTCAAATTGTGTGGACTGAGGTAGCGCCTTTCAAGTCAATTTACACCAGATAAGGATCTGGCCTGGTGAGTGCAATTTAGAAGAAGGATCTTCTATCCAGTCTGGATGTACAGGGATAGGAAGACAGAAGTAGTCTGGATCTTTGACAGCAGAATGGAAATGTGAAGTTAGAGAGACAGGGAGGAGCAAGTCATCTAAAGATCTCAACGACTAGGAAATAGATTTTCTACAAGATTCTGAGATGAACTGAAGATAGTGAAGATTTCCCAGGACTAGGGTGAGATTTTTGAATGTAGATTAAGAGATAAGGGTGCCAACACTTGTGACAAGTTAGTTTGGAAAGTTGAGACTTGGCGTGGTAAAGCCATGAATGGCAGTTTCAGCATATTTGTTTAGATAAGGCCCAATTCTCCCTTCATGTATACTGATGTAAATCAGGAACAACATAGTTGAAATAAGTGGGCCTACATAGGGTAAGCAAGATATTCAAGCTCATGTTATCTTATATGGGCAATGTTTTGGAAGTAACAGTAGGCATTTTTACAGACTTGGAAGATGGTAGAAGAAGATAGAAAAGGCATAGGTAGAGTTCTGGCTGACTGTGCTCTTATGAGTTATGAGAACATTAGTTTTGAGTTAAAGGAAGTAATGGCAGAAACTGGAATCAATGAGGCTAAGGCAGGCAAAAATTTAAAAATGCTGAAAAATTAAAGGTTTTATAGATTTGGGTATCATATCTAGAAGTGTTTAAGTTCAGGTAGAAAGAGTCTGGGGGATAATAGAGAAAATGAATGTAAAATGTATAACAATCAAATACGTTAGAAAAAGCTTTCAGTTCAAATTCTAGTAAAGGCTCATATCAGTCAGACTAGGAAGAAAAGATAGCTGACAGAGTGCAGTGACAAATGCTGTGATAACTTCCAGGAGATTAAAAAAGGCATTTCCAAGTTCCTTAAAGCGCACAGTCTGATTTATATTATTCTCTGCAATTTCTGCAGAAACCTTTGCTGACTTTTTCTTGTCAATGAAGTACAGATTCGGTTTAAGAGTGAAGAAGTTAAGTGAATGCAAAAGAACTGCAATGAAACATCAAATGCTTTGAGCCAGATCCAGCATTCTTTACACAAGCAAAACGTTGAGTGACAACCACTCTAAAGTGGTCTTGAACTATCTGTTATGTATTATTAAATATGAAGATAAATGTTTGACTTTTCTTTCAATCTCCTATAAGAACAAATTAATATGAGTTAAACTATTGTTTCACCACTTTCTCTATTAAAAATAAAATTATGAATCTGAGTTTTCTTCTGTGACAAAGCCATGAACTTCCCCCATTTTTACCAGGGCAGTCAACCAATCTGAGCTATAACTGTTTCCAAAAGTATAAAATATTGGAAGTACCATTAACTAATAAGTGCTTCAAAGAAGCTGCAATGTCTGTTCCTGGAAACACCAGTATTGGTAAGAGAAGGTTTATAAATTGGTGGGTGGCATGGAGTAAGACAGAGAGGTATTTTACCATAATCCTTCAACTGCTCTGAGCATACCTTGTGGCTCAATCATTTGGCACCTTAGCTAGAGAATAATGATTCTGTGACTTTAGCTGTTCATTCTCAGACTAATTTTTACATTGCTTGGATTTCTCTGGAAAAACTAATTTAGCGTCTCTCTGTGGACTACTTACCTCCTCTGTGGAGACTGCATCTGTTAATACACAATTGCTTTATAAAAATCTAAGACCAATTCAGTTCTAATATCAGACCTTACAAAACTTACAACCAGCTGTAAGGGTCAATTTTTATCTCACTTACATTGCTGTAACAATATGACTCCATTGACACTGGTGGAATTATTCCCATTTTACGCGAATGTATGCAAGATCAGGATCAGCCTGGCTCGTAATTGAACCAGTTAACGGTTGTACTACACATAAAAATATGTGCACTAATAAAAAGTGCATTATTAAATATGTTGATACTTAAGCCGTTGTCATGATGAGGCTTTCATAGTTACTGTGATTTAATTTAAGGTTAGCATTAGTACATCTGGATTACCATTGCCAAGAATTGAGAGTAAATAGAGCAAAAGTTAGCGTTGTCATAACCTTAAATTCATCATTTATCCTAATTTTGCACTGATTTCTTGTCCAAAGTAACTTACAATGACCTATACGTTGTATTTTTAAATCAAAATTCTTCAGACCATGCCCTCAGCCAGGGTAAATCAATGTAACTCTGAAGCTACACAGATTTACACCTGCTAAAGATCTGTCCTGTCAATAAATTTCAATGGGAAGCTTTGCTTAAAACCTGATCATCTGACATTGTTCAGTGTCTGATTAATGGTTCCCAAGATGGTTCAATTAAAAGTGAACTGGCTATTTTTTCTAGATCATAATATCTATATTCCTCTTCTTAAGGTGATCATTACAGCTAATTAGAAAATAGCAGTGTTTCCCCCACCCTGAACCCCCACAGGGAATTTTGCTAGTTTGTTTTCTTCTAAGTTTCCCATAACATTTTATTGGTGTATTGACCAAATAAAATGTGAATATTTTTATGGGGAATTTTTTTATTTTAAATTATTTCAAATTTTTCTTCAAGGGAAAAACCAGAAAGTTGCCTATAATATTTTTTTTCCCTGTTGAAGTGCTCATTTTGGAGAAAAAGCCAAAATTTCCAGACTTATTTGTCAAAATCAAACACCAACATCAATGTTTGATCCCCCAAATAAATACCTCATTTTCAGAAGTAATGAGCACTTAGAACTCCCCTTGGCCTCAGTGGGAGCTGTAAATTCTTAGTACCTCTGGAATTCAGTTCACTTAGGTTTCTAAAATTTAGTGCCTAACTGTAAAAAATTCCATTCTAGTTCTTGAGACAAAGTAGTTCAAGCTCTCTATCAGCTAGAAAGGGTTGGTGATTCCCTTCTGCATTACCCGTTGCTTGAATAAATATTACCTTTGCTCATGGAAGATATTCCTATATTAGGGCAGTTTTACACTACCGCTTGAGTCAATCTAACTTATGTCGCTCCGGGGTATGAAAAAGAGACTCCCGTGAGCAACGCAAGTTACAACGACCTAAGCCCTGTCCAATCCGGCATTATGTCGGCAGGAGATGCTCTCCTCCCAACACAGCTTCTGCCTCTCACAAAGGTGGAGTAATTATGCCAATAGGAGAGTGCTGTCCGTTGGCATAGAGCGTCTTCACCAGACGCGCTACAGCGGTGCAGTTGGGCCAATGTAGTGCTTCTAGTGTAAACCTGCCCTCAGTCTTAAAAATGCAGCATTACAAGGAGGACAGGAATACACTAGGCCATTTAATGGGAGAATGTATAACCACCTTCTTGTTCTTCCTCTTCATTTTATGTAGAAGGATATTTTTATTTTGAACTTGATAAATGCTTATTTTACCACTCAACGCTTCTAGGAAGTAATAAAATAACTGCATAATTTAAAGCTACATCTTTTGTCTCTGCAGTGCACGCTGTGGCCATAAATATTGTAATTGAAAATTGCCTAGGCAACGTACCTAACTACTCAGGTTAAACACACTGATTTCTTTAAAAGCTGAATATTATTATAAAGGGTTGAACTTTTTTCATTAGTCTTTGCGTTTTGAGTCACATTGTTTTGTTATGGCTTTTTACACTCCAAATTAATTTCAGATTGGCTTTGATGTGAATAACAGCATGCACACTGGAAAATAAATTATTACTTTGAGGAAGAAGTGGATTTTCAAGAAGATTTATTGAAGCAAAGGAGTTTGCTTGGTGTACAAGGGGACATTTAGTGCAGTGTCTTCTGGAAGTAAATCCACACAAACATATAGGTAGTGTGGTTGTCAGGGTTCCCTCCCCACTCTGAACTCTGGGGTACAGATGTGGGGACCCACATGAAAGACCCCCTAAGCTTATTTCTACCATCTTAGGTTAAAAACTTCCCCAAGGCACAAATCCTGCCTTGTCCTTGCATGCATACTGCTGCCACCACCAAGTGAGTTAGACAAAGATTCAGGAAAAGGACCACTTGGAGTTCCTGTTTCCCTAAAATATCCCCCCAAGCTCTTTCACCCCCTTTCCTGGGGAGGCTTGAGAATAATCTACCAACCAAATAGGTAAACCAGGTGAGCACAGACCAGCCCCTTGGTTTTTTAGGACACTAAAAACCAATCAGATTCTTAAAAAACAGAACTTTATTATAAAGGGGGAAAAAGTAAAAGAAACACCACTGTAAAATCAGGATGGAAGGTAATTTTACAGGGTAATAAGATTTAAAACATAGAGGATTCCCCTCTAGGCAAAACTCAAAGTTACAAAAACGAGGGACAAACCTCCCTCTTAGCACAGGGAAAATTCACAAGTTGAAAGCAAAAGATACTCTAACTCATTTTCCTTGCTATTACTTACTATTTCTGTAAGTTTAGATGTATCATTCAGTAGGAGCTAGATTACTTGCTTGGTCTCTCCCTTTGTCTCCAGAGGAAACATCCAAGCCCAAAACCAAAGTCTTCCCCCACAGATTTGAAAGTATCATCTCCCCTAATCGGTCCTTTTGGTCAGGTGCCCACCAGGTTATCTGAGCTTCTTAATCCTTTACTGGTAAAGGAAGGATTTTATGCTATCCTTAGCTGTAGGTTTATGACAGCGGTAATGCTCTTCTACTAGGAGAGCTCAAGCAGTGTGCACCACATTAACAGCTCATACTAACTTCCAGCAGTGCTGGGATTCTTAGATTACAATATTTTGACTTTAAAAGGGACACAGTTACACGCTCCCACTATGTTTTATAGTTCCTCCAAGAATTAGTAAAAGTAAGCCTGGATAATTTTATTCTCATACAAACCTGCAAGCTTTCTACCCCTGCCATCTTCAGCCTCTGGTGATATTCAAAAGGTTGCTTATTCTCCTTTATCTGATCTGTTGCTAAAGAAGATCGGCTTTGCAAAGGTTTCTAAGGGATCACTCTGAATATGGAATCATTTTACTATCAACAGTTCTCCTGAATACATTTTGTGTGGCTTTCCTCAGAGAACACGTGATTATTTTCTTTCTTTGGTGAAAGACCCAGAATGGGGAAATCAGGATGTATTTGTCTTCCTAGTTCTACCCTTACTCCGTTGTACTACCAGTGCACATTCAGAATTCCTCCAGCAACTGTTTTGTTTTTCCTGATGTATGTGTTTACTATTGCAACTTCTCTTGCACTTCAAGGACCAGAACCTCTGCTGATGTAAAGCGGCATAGCTCCTTTCAATGAATCTGAGGGGGAGGGATTGTAAAATCTTCATGTGCGTCCCTGTATTCTTTTTCAAGTGTTTAGTTATTAATCTATTTGAAGTGTTGATTCGTCACAGTGCCTTCCATCCTCTTCACTTTGGTTCTCAGTTTGCCTTAAAAGATGGTGCTGTGAAGAGCATTCTGCTTTTGCATGGGAATATTCTAGATAGCACTGGTGGCACCTCTTAAGAGATCTTTCCCTTCCTGTTCTGCTTTCATGGCAGGGCAGTTCAGACAAGTCACAAAATGTCATCCAAAGATGTGGATGTGAGAAACTTACTCTGAATCAGCATTGCCTTCTCCTTTAGCCATTACCAGCATGGAGTCCTTGCCCCTTTGCTGTATATCTGGCTTGACCATAGAGAATAGTTTTCCCTTGTCTTTCTATTTAGATACTCATATAGCCCTGTAACGGGGTAGTCACCCGCTGCAGACCAGAAAGGGTTAAAACCAGTCTGGGAAAGGGCTGCCCCTGAAAAGCTAGACGCAAAGGCTGATTGGGAAGGCAGCCACAGCTGGGGCCACCCCCCAATTACGTTGCAGCTGGCCCTATAAAAGGCCAGTGAGCCAGGAGCTTAAGATGCTCTCTCTAGCTTTTGAGAGGGAAGGACCTGCCTGCCTGGGAGCTGAGCAGAGACCCAAGGTAGGGCAGTGCTGGGGTAAAGGCAAGGGGAGCTCTAGCCTGACAACCTCCCAGGCTGCAGGGCCTTGTGTGGCGCCTAAACCAGGTGCTGGGGTTGCAAAGGGGCAGCCTGGGGATAGGCAAAGGCAGCAGGTCGTACCTCCCCTTGCTAATGGTGAGTGGTCATTACAGGCTGCAGTTGGCCCCAGTGAGTGGGGGCTAAATGATGACTGGCAGTAGGCACTGAGGCAAGGTGGGATTAGGCAGTTGGGGGCTCCCCAGGGAGGGGAGATGGAGGGGAGACTGAGGATACTACTGGGGCAGAACCCCCAGACAAAGGGCACCAGGGTCTGGAAGGGACATGAGGGCCAGAGGTGGTGATGACACTGGCCTGCAGAGGGTGCTCTAGAGCTGGAAAACAAGCTAATTCTCAGAGAGCCAGCAGGAGGTGCTGCATGGGTGAGTTAGGCATTTTTACAAGCCCCCATGTCCATAGTATCTATGAAGCTGTGCCTGATTTGGCTTAGAATTCAGTTATGTTGGCTAGACACTGCACACCATGAAGTGGTTTCTGATGCTACATTAATGACATCTCCATGTAGTATAGGTAGCCAAATTTAACTTCCAAATCAGCTAACTATTAAAAGCTCCTTGAGCTTCTTGTGCTCAGAACCTAGCTAGGGAATTAATACTGATTTTTTTTGGAAGGTGTTCAGTGGCTGAAGGATATTTGATTAGACTTTCCATTTCTCCAGAGCTGAGTCCTTGACTCTTTCCAACCAAATTTTCGTAACCCATTCTTATCCTGAGGCAGGAGACCATGTCCTTTCCACATGGTCTGATCAGTCTAGGGGACTCATTTTAAAAAGCCACTGCCAGCTTTGTGTGAACCTCAAAGTTGACTTCTGACAAGTGTCCATAAGAAAATGATATTGGAAGGAGTGTCTGAATTGAGGATACATTAAGTACATGTAATTGTACATCCTTAAAATGTAGTTTTATCTGAAAAGTGATCCTATAAAATTGGTGCTGTAGCTCTCTGTTTATTGTGTTAATATCTTCCATATCAGCTGGGCTCAGTTTACCAGTAAAGAGATCTTTTTCTAACTTCCAGACCTGCAAATGACCTACAGTCAAAGTCAAGCTGAGTTATTTTCTTATCTGGAGGCCAAATTCTATCCTATGTTACAGCCGTTCAACTTTCAGGTCTTCCATTTTTGCATTGGTCTTTACAATTCCATTGCCTGAGTGTTTCACAAGTTAAACTAATTGGGTCTGTGGTGGAACTTGGTAAATAAGTGCTGATTTTTTGCAAAAGGAAGACTAGAACCCAGCTCATTTCTTAGCTCTGCAGTGTTAATTGGAGTAAGAAAGGGTGAAAACTTAGGCTATGTCTACACTATGCACCTTTTAGCAACACAGCTGTGCTGCTACACAGATAGATATAATTAATAGATTTCACACTGCAGTACACTGATTTAAAATAGCCCTTTATTTTATGATAAATTATTTTAATGCAATTGAATTAATATCACAAATTTCCAGGGCAGAAGTCAAATCTAGAGCAAGGATATAAAAGTTATGTTGAATGGGTTTTTTATATCTAGGATTAAGAATAAACTGACTAGTTCAAATGTGGGAATGATAGAAGTGAAACTGAGGTCCCAGTCCTGCCAAGGTTTCTACAGTCCCCCTGCAACTTCCCTGAGGGGCTCTACTGACATTATGTAAAAATGCCTTGGCTGGTTGACTCTGCCTCTTGGAATATGCAAGGGTTTCATTCATTCTTATTGAAGACTAAGCAGAGAATTTGACAACTCCTGAGCCCCTCAAAATCAGAACTTTAATGATAAAGATTATGGAGGAACTATTGGAGTATCAGGAGGGAACACTGGCCATCTTGGGAATGAGGCCTCCTGGTGGAAGAGAAGAGGTGGTGTGGGAGGTAGTACCCAAAACATTTGAGTTTTGCAGGGGGAAACTTAAGCTCAAGGAATGAACAAGTGTTTGGTTAAGTACTTATTCCAACTGACCTGTTTAAAGTAACAGAGCATTATCTAAAGAACTACTATAGTGAGCAAATACATTACTGACTGGAAGGGAGAGAACTTGTTCTATTAATAATAGAGATTTCTGCAAGGAGAGCAAACATAATAGAGCTTTTCCATTAATTTTACTATACTATGAGCTAGTACATTGTTAAGAAGAAATTATTTCAGTTTGATGGGGAACTCAAATTACTTACCCTGTATATTGCTGAATCATAGCCTAGCATTTAAGGACTGAGCCATTGGTCATTCTAAATTGTCACAGAAATTTAATTGCAAATACATGCCAGGAAAGATCATCATAAAGGATGTAAATAATAGGACTTTGACTTCTGGCACAGATGATGCATGCAGAAAGTCAGTTAATGTCATTGCAGTGACAAAGTATGGCTCATTTGAAAATGTCTTTCAGAGAAAGATGACTTAGAAGTGCAAGATAAAAAATATAAAGTTAGAACTTCTTCCAGTATGTACTAAGGGCCATCAACGAATATAAAATTTGTAAGATGGATGGCAGAACTGAAATGGTCAAACATCTATTTTCAGTTTCCCTTTTTTGGAAGCTTCTCCATATATATTTAAACTAGATTCAGTCTGAAAGTACCTCAAACGCATAATAAGCACACAAGGAAATTAGGGAAGAAAGTTTAAATTGGCAAAGAATTAATTTAGATAGCATAGAATACATTTTCTTTAACCCTGCTTTCATGACTGGGAAAGGCTGCCTAGTGGTTAGACCATGACATTGGGTCAAAGATCCTGTATTTTATTCTGACTCTGCCATTGACACACTATATGGTCTTGTGCAAGTTTCTTAGCATCTGTTCCCCAGTTCACACTAAGTACCTGGTGGGCTGTTGTGAAGCTTTATTAAATTAGTGTTTGTATAATGTTTCAGAATCCTCAGATCAAGTGTATTAAAGGGTAAAGAATTAGTAGTAAAACCTGGGGTGGGGGGAGAGACATGCTAGGGTTATTGGGAATGGAGGTAAGTTTGGATTTGGAATCTGAGATCCCTTGTAATGAAGGAAAATTAAGTATATTCCATCTCCTTTTCCCCCTTTTTAGAAACACCACTTTTCCTCTATACTCTGTATCAGTGGGCTGAGATCAGTTTGGCTAAAAGTAGTAGTCAGAAAGTAAGTTGTTCTATTGAAATATCAATTAGACCCAACATGGCTTCAGCTCTTGTTGCAATCTTCACTTCTTGGATCATAAAGTTGTCTTCTATGCAACTAAGGAAACCTTTATTTTATTATTCCACTTGTTACAAATACTTGCAGCACCTGGAAACTTCTCTCATTGCAAAGCAAGGCCGCAAGATAAAAAGGATAAGATTTTTCGCTCCTACTCCAGCCCCTGTACACTAGGCAGAAGGGCCAGAACAGCAGAAAGGATCTTTGAGTCCTAGATCCATCCAAGAAAGAATTCCACCCACACGAGCTGAAGGGGATAGCTTGTGGCTATCTTCAGAGCACCCCCTCTGAAGTCCTGACAAAGGGCTCACCTCAGATCTCATGGCCAGAAGGGACTATTGTGATCACCTAGTCAAATCTCTTCTATAGCATAAGCCATAGAACTAAAAGTCTAGACTATATTTTGGAAAAACATCCAATCTTTATTTAAAAATCTCCAGTGTTGGAGGATCCACCACAACTGTTAGTAATTAACCATTGGAACAATTTACTCTCACCACTAAACATTTAATTCCAGTCTGAATTTGTTGAGGTTCAACTTCCTGCTTGTGTCATGTTTATTCATTTCTCTGCTAGACAGAGCCCATTCCCCATGTAGGTACTTAAGACTAATCAAGTCACTCCTTAACCTTATCTTTGTTAAACTAAGTAGACTCCAAGAGCTCAATCACTATAAGGCATTTTTTTCTAATCCTTTAATCCTTCTTGTAGCTCTGTTAGCTCTGTTCTGAATCCTCGCCAATTACCAACATCCTTCTTCAATTATGGGCACCAGAACTGGACACAGTATTCCAGCAGCAGTTGCACCAGAACCAATTTCAAAGGTAAAATACCTTTTCTACTCCTACTCAAGATTGTCCTTGAACGCATCCCAGGATTGCATTAGCTTGGTTGGCTACAGCATCAAACTGGGAGCTCATGTTCAGCTGATTATCCAGTATGACCTTAATCTTTTTTGGAGTCACTGCTTCTGATGGTAGTTACCCATTCTGTAAATATGACCTACATTCTTTGTTTCCCAGATGTAAATTTAGCTGTATTAAAATGCATATTGTTTGCTTGCATCCAGTTTACTAAGTGATCTAGATTGCTCTGAGCCAGTGACCTGTCCTCTTCATTATTTACTACTCCCCCAATTTGTGTATCATCTGCTAATGTTATCAGTGACCTGGAAGGATGCATAAGTTGCATAGTGCCAAGAACCAATCTCTTGGGGACCCCACCGGAAACACCTGCTCGATGACTATTCCCTTTTTACAGTTACATTTTGAGACCTATCAGTTAATGTGTGCCATATTTATTTTATATTCTAGTGTTTTTGACTTGCTACTGTATGACATTTTGAATAAATAACTTACAGAAGTCCAGTGTTGACAGTCTACTTACATTTATCAGACAAAACTTGTAAGGGACAGAGCTGGATATGTGGGGGGTGAAGCTGCCAAGATTCTGGCAGTGCCAAGAAAGCCAGTGGGGAAAAAAGTGGAGTAACTCAGGCATTCCTAGACAGATGTCTGTTATGTCAGGGGCCACTCCAACCCTATGAGCAGCGTAAAAATCAGAAGGATGCAAAGTGTGCTTAAAGACAGCTTAGCCCACCCACCTCATGGGCTGAGAGTTCTGTGCTGTGCCTCTTTGGGGACTTTCACTTAAAGTCCCCAGAGAAACAAAATAACTGAATACTAGTAACATTTGAAGGTTGACAGAAAAGAATTGTTCATTCTGTTGCTGATGAGTTATTTAGTTTGGAACACCATAAGGAGTCTTTTAGGAGACGCATGCCTCATTGTTTGGGTTTTTTTTTAAAAACCATAACAAATGTCTTAGTAGTTGAAATCATGGGATATAATCCTGTATGAATAAGAACACCCTACAAAGATTAAGATATTTGTCATTTATCGCAAACCTTTTCCTATGTGAAATCTCAAAACAAACCTGAATTGCTAGTTTATTCCAATGTATCATTCTAATCCCAGATAGGAGACTGAGGAATTTCTGCTCTAATTCACATACTTCTGAAATCTAAACATGTGTTTAGGGGTTTAGTTTTTCTTATTATTTGGTCAGAGTTTCTCAGATACTCACACTCTTACATCCTTAAAAGTGACATTTAATCACTTAAGGGCTACATCCTGACACCAGTTCTTGATGAAATAAAGGGTACATGAGAATTCCATACTAAAATGTCAAATCCTGAAGATTATTCTTTTCTGTTCAGGTTCTTATATCATCTTCATCACCATACTAACAAAGTGCTTCCCAGTAGTGCAACAACCAACATGACTAACATCTGTCATGTGTGGTTCATGTTCTCTCTCATCCTTTCCCCAGGAGAAAGAAAGTTGAAGAGCACCTTGCGCTTGGAGCACAAGGGGATGTGATTTATGATGAGCCTTAGTTCCTGCGGGATTTTGCTCTACCTCCTGCACTGATGAGCTTTATGCTTGTGGTAGAAAGTTCCGCTGTGCCTAAGGAGAGGAGCTATTGACCACAGACTTTATGCCAGAGCTACAGATCTTTCAAGTAGCCTGGGCCCAGACCATTGAGGTCCTTGACTATAAGGACCAAGCCCTTAACTCATTCCATGGGAAGCTAGTGCACTGAATGAAGGATAAGTCTAATGTGCTTGTGGCAGAAGACATCCTGCAGCATTCTGTAATTGGAGTGTCCTAAGAGCAAATGGCTTCATGCCCAGGTATATTGCATTGTTGTAGTCTGTCACCTCATCTCTGGACATGTATAACTGAGGCATAAGCATAGACTGACTTCTATATGGGGGGGAGGCAGCTCCAGTCAGGCCAACACATGGTGGTGGGGGAGGGGGAATTCCACACCTGCATGAGGCTTGCAGTTTGGAAGGGCAATGCCCCCCCAACAAATACACCCATGAACTGAGGCCAAGCCATCATCCTTCACCGTACCCACCTCCTATCATCAAGGGAAAATAATGTTGACCTGATTATCCTTTTTTTTTTTTTTTTTAGGTTATAAAATATTTGGCAGTTGTGGTGTCTACATTTTCTCTGTGGTCAGTAGTGCCTAGATGAGATATTTCACATGGGAATTTTAGATATGTGCTCTGACACTGGCCAGCGGGGTGCTAGCTCATGCCAAGGTCCCCCTGTCTCAGTTGGATACTGACAGATATATAGCTGGAATCTCTGGCTCACTTGTGGGCTAATATTGATAAAATAGGTATTAGAGCTATCAGAAAGTGTTTAGACTATTGAATGCTTGTGAGATACTGCATGCACTTATTTTACCTGTAATATCTGTGTTCCATATTGTAATGTAATATTTGATTAGTTGTATTGTGAGCCTCTGTGACCATATGGATCACTGTACAGGAGAGAGACACTAGTGTGAAGAATTCCTTCCTGTCCTGAAAGGAAACCCATCAGTACCAGAAAGGCTGTGGTTGGATATTACAGCTGGAAACTTCCTACATCTGGATAAACTGTCAACAAAAGGACTAAAGACTTGTTGTTCTGCTCTCCCCTTCCCTGCCCACTCCACCCCCATGAACATGAGTCATTCAAGTGGTCTCCTCCATCTGC
The DNA here is from genome assembly GCF_015237465.2 of Chelonia mydas. NCBI lineage: Eukaryota > Metazoa > Chordata > Testudines > Cheloniidae > Chelonia > Chelonia mydas. The sequence continues at coordinate 68,245,236 of NC_057850.1, read as the reverse complement.
TGAGATTGCAGCTCAGAGCACATGGCAGGAGGAGAATAAAACCCCCAAAATAAAGATGTCTATGCTGCTTGGACTTTGCAGGGCAGGGTGTTTTTAGGCATAACCCTCCCCCCAAACTGCTTAGCATGGGTCACCCCTAGTTGACATGACTAATAGAGCTTGCTGCTTATAGAAGCCTAGGTTACATTTGAAACAAGACTGTAACTCATTGTGTCTATTTGATTGCTTTAACCTAGTAAATAACTCCCTAACTTCCTTTTTCCTAATTAATATTCATGTAGTTTACAAGTGTTGTCTTTAGTATGAGACCTAAAGTACAAATGACCTGAGGTAACTGACTGGTCCCTTTAGATTAGGAGTAACATGAATATTTGATTCTTGGTGTAAGGAGCCATCTATCACAGACATGTGCTCACATGGTGGCAAGGCAGACTAGAATACCTCAGAACTGTATGGGACTTTGTTAAGGTTGTTAAAGCACCTAAGGAGTTTGCACTTAGTTGGTGGAATCTAAATGTAGAATGCTCAGTAAATTTGGGGTTTGTGCTCTGGTTTTTAATATTCTGCCTGGAGGCTGGTACTCAAGGTCTTGCATCATCACCAGGAGCTTCAAATCCTGTGTCTCACTTCTCTCTCCAGAGTTATGAATTACATTCGATAGAGATGGAAGCAAGCTACACTACTTCCTTCTGGCCTCACTCACACAGCTTTTCAAAGAGCTCTGCCTCTTCCATGTAACTTTCTGTGGATATTGGAATGACCACAGCACCTAAGTGCTCTGTAGGACTTTGCTGTCATAACAGTGTAATAAACCTAGCAAAGGAATAGGCTCCTGTAGAGGTGTATGTACACCCCATTTCCCTTCAGGGTGGATTATTGGGTGTGCTAACATGATGGCTACAGTCTACCAGATTGCCCTAGACCTCACAACAGTGAGCCTAATGGCCTGAATAAAAGTTGTGGCCCTTAGGTTCTGGACTATGTGGTCTAATGGCCTGAGACAACCGGGCCATCCATGAGCATGGAGCAGTGTGGCCTAGTGGCCAGAGTCAATTCAGCAGCCCATGAGTGCAAGGCAGCATGGCCTAGTGGTCCAACTGGGGGCTGCCACCAAAAGGGGTGGTGACTGGGGTAGGGGGACCTCGGCCCACCTGACTCCACCAGGTTCTGACCCAGGGTTCTAACAATGACAGAATGGTCCATCATTGGGTCAGCGGGGAATCCAACTGCAACACGCTGACCTTACATGAGTGGGAGATAACACTCACTCCCCCCCCCGGGTCACTTCCTACCAGGCTTCCTGAAGCTGCAGTTCATATGAGGTCAGGGTCTTTGGGCTCTTTGGTGCAGGTAACTCCCGGTCTGGGTCTCAGGATCTCCAGCTCCCACAGGCAAGGACTGTAACAGCTCCTGGACTGGAGCCTCCACCAAGCATCCTTCCTTCTTGGCAATCAGCCCAGATTGAGCTGGGCTGCTCTCCTTTATACTAGCACAGCAGTTGGCATATGCCCCCAGCAGAGTGTGAGGGGCAGGACTTCCTCCATAGTGTGGGATTAACCCTTTCCTGCTAGTGTGGGGTATACATACCCCATCACACTCCTTTAAAGGAGAAAGGTCATCAGACTCATATATTTTGGTAGCTATTGATAGTGGGAAAGGCAATACAAGGACAGCATTGTATGTGACAGTTTTAATAGAGGGCATGTAAATACATTTTCAATGTTTGGTTGAGTTTAGTAGTACCAATTTAGAAAAAAGGTTTCAAATGATAATTCTGTAAATGGGTTCCACTTTTATGCACCTGTTTAGAAACTTTGCTATCTTGCTTATGGTAAATGCCTTCCTGGCCCCTTTAAGGGTATGAAAAAGAAATACATTTACCTACTTAGAAGAAAAACAAACAAAAAAGCCAGCCACACACACACACACAAATATATATATATTAAACTGTCACAAGTATATAACCTCCATTAAACTGTCACAAGTAAAGGTTTGGGGTGTGTGTGTATATACACACACACACACACACACACGCGCGCTTGAACCAAACCTTTCAACCCGTCAAGAGCTAAACAAGATATACAATGTATGATAAGACCCAGAATGAGAGAGAAAATTATTCAGGAAGGACATTTAAAAAGCTATATTAATTCCTTAGAATTTCCTGTAAACTCAGTATATTCTATTCTATGAACTTTCTATAAGCCTCAGTTTCATGTTTCATTATTTCTGATGTAAATACTTTTTAAACAAGAAAAGCAAGGGGATGCACATTTGTGTCAGACTTATGTCACTTTGGGACCTAAACGAATGTTTCCCTTGAAACAAGTGACATTTGAAAGGTGTGACCTGAACGGCCAGAACCAGAGGCACAAGCTCATTTTTGGACAAATATCCATACTGCAACCAAGAGTACTGACAACTTTTCATGACTGTATACACTGTGAACATAAAAAGGCATCATGATAGCAGCTTTATATCCATGATAAAGTCAACCTCAGATGCAAGACAAACAGAAAAATGGAAAAAAGTTTGGAGACGATCATGAGAAAAAGTAGCAGGCTGGTATGGTTACCCCAAATAAAAGTAGTGAATAGACGTGTGTAAATGGTTAAGTGTGCTTAAAGAACAGAAACATTCCTCTTTCCTTTATTAAGATTCTAAATAAAGCAGTGGTATAGAAGCCATGGTAAAAAGCAGGAGGAATTTGTGGCAAGACTTATTAAACGGAACCTCTCAGAAAAGAGTGAAAAATTTTACATGCAGTTACCACAAAAATATATATACATAAAAACAAATATACTTCCAATCCCATCTTTTATCACTTTCTAGGAATTGGCTTGGTCACACTTAATTAAATCAGTACTATTTAAGAGTTTGCATTAATCTAGTTTAGCTCCATATACTGGCACCATAATATACACCACTAACATATGTCATTTTTATTTCTGGTCTTTGGAAAAACAGCATCCAAGTGCCTGTAATGCTTATAGATACAAGTCACCAACGAAATACAGGGAGGGTCAGAAGTCCTCAATTAGTCTGCACTAAACTGATCCCTGCCCCCTCCAAGTCTGCCTTCTTAGGGTATGTCTACACTATGAAATTAGGTTGATTTTATAGAAGTTGATTTTTAGAAATCAATTTATACAGTCAATTACATATGTCCCCACTAAGCGCATTAAGTCATCGGAGTGCATCTTCACTACCGTGACTAGCATCGACTTACAGAGTGGTGCACTGTGGGTAGCTATCCCACAGTTTCCGCAGTCTCCACTGCCCATTGGAATTCTGGGTTAAGCTCCCAATGCCTGATGGGGCAAAAACATTGTCGCGGGTGGTTTCAGGTACATGTTGTCAGTCGCCCCTCCCTCCGTGAAAGCAACGGCAGACAATCGTTTCGCCCCTTTTTTCCTGGGTTACCCATGCAGACGCCATACCACAGCAAGCATGGAGCCTGCTCAGCTCACCCTTACCACTGCTGTTGCGAGCATTGTAAACACCTTGCACATTATCCTGGAGTATATGCAGAACCAGGCTAAGAGATGCCAGCACGAGGAGGATTTTGATGAGGACATGGACACAGACGTTCCTAAAAGCATGGGCTGTGGCAATTGGGACATCATGGCGGCAGTGGGGCTGGTTGATACAGTGAAAAGCCGATTCTGGGCCCGGCAAACAAGCACAGAGTGGTGGGACCGCATAGTGTTGCAGGTACGGGATGATGCACAGTGGCTGCGAAACTTTCGCTGCATAAGGCCACTTTCCTGGAACTTTGTGAGTTGCTTTCCTCCGCCTTGAAGCACAGGAATACCAAGATGAGAGCTGCCCTGACAGTTGAGAAGTGAGTGGTGATAGTCCTGTGGAAGCTTGCAATGCCCGACTGCTACCAGTCAGTCGGGACTCAGTTTGGAGTGGGCAAGTCTACTGTGGGGGCTGCTGTGATCCAAGTAGCCAATGCAATCATTGACATTCTGTTATCAAGGGTAGTGACTCTGGGAAATGTGCAGGTCATACTGGATGGCTTTGCTACAATGGGGTTCCCTAATTGTGGTGGGGCAATAAACGGAACACATATCCCCATTTTGGCACCGGACCACCTTGCCAACCAGTACGTGACCCGCAAGGAATACTTCTCAATGGTGCCACAAGCACTGGTGGATCACAAGGGACATTTCACCGACATCAAAGTGGGATGGCCGGGAAAGGTGCATGACGCTCACATATTTAGGAACTCCGGGCTGTTCAAGCAGCTGCAAGACCACTTACTTCCCAGACCAGAAAATTACCGTCGTGGATGTTGAAATAACAATAGTTATCCTTGGGGACCCAGCCTACCCCTTGCTCCCATGGCTCATGAAGCCTTACACATCAGCCTGGACAGTAGTAAGGAGCAGTTCAACTATAGGCTGAGCAAGTGCAGAATGGTGGTAGAATGTGTCTTTGGACATTTAAAAGCTCGCAGGCACTGTTTGCTGACTAGGTCAGACCTCAACGCAACCAACATTCCCATTGTTATTGCTGCTTGCAATAATATCTGTGAGAGTAAGGGGGAGACGTTTATGGTGGGGTGGGAGGTTGAGGCAAATCATCTGGTGTCTGATTTTGAACAGCCAGACACCAGGGCAATTAGAAGAGCACAGCAAGGTGAGCTGCACATCAGAGAGGCTTTGAAAACCAGTTTCATGACTGGCCAGGCTTCGGTGTGACAGTTGTGTGTGTTTCTCCTTGGTGCAAACCCACCCCCTTTGTTGATTTTAAGCCAGCCACCCTCCCCCTTTGAAATAAAGTAACTATTGTTTTGAAACCATGCATTCTTTCTTTATTAATTTTTTTTAAAAATGAGATAAAGGACAAGGTAGCCCAGGTGGGGTGGGGGAGGAAGGAAGGACAAGGCCACATTGTTTTTTGTAGCCACACTAAAAATCAAACTGTTTGAATGACAGCCTTCTGTTACTTGGGCCATCCTCTGGAGTGGCTGGGTGCCCAGAGCCTCCCCCCAATGCATTCTTGGGCATCTGGGTGAGGCGGAAGTAGAACTTGGGGAGGAGGGCATGTGGTTATACAGTGGATGCAGCGGGGGTCTATGCTTTTGTTGACTTTCCTGCAGCTCTAACAGATGCTTCCTCATGTCCATTTACTCCCCCATTGGCCTCAGTATGGCGTGGCTATTCTCTTGGATGATCCCTTTTAGCGTGAACGGGGTCCTTTTACTGTTCCCTTACAAAAATTCCCCTGTTTCAACCAAGTGACCATGAATGTTATCACTCTACTGAGGCTAATGCAGAAAGATATAGATCGAATATTGCTTGAATGCGACCAAAACCCAGAACCATTCGCTGCCATGGTTTGTGCTGCAGTGATTCCAGACTACTTGCTACTGGCTTGGCGTGGTAAAGTGTCCTACCGTGGAGGATGAAATAAGGCAGTCCTCCCCACAAACCTTCTGCAAAGGCTTTCAGAGTACCTCCAGGAGAGCATCCCAATTCTTCAGGGCAAATCAAACATTAAACACAATTGCTTTTAAACCCTGTACTGTAGTTACAAATGTGCACTCACCAGAGATGCCTTCTCCGGCTTCAGGGTCGAGGATCCTGCCTTGGGAGGGTATTGGCTCCAGGGTGATGAAAAGGTCCTGGCTGCCACTTGCCTGCTGTGCATTCCTCCTCCTCCTCTTCCTCATCCCCAAAATCTTCCTCCCTGTTGCGTGAGACTGCCCCCTTGCAGGTGTCCATGGACAGTGGTGGGGTAGTGGTAGGGTCCCCCCCAGAATGCCATGCAGTTGATCATAGAAGCGGCATGTATAAGGCTCTGACCCGGAGTGACCGTTTGCCTCCTTTGTCTTTTGGTAGGCTTGCTTGAGCTCCTTAACTTTCACAAGGCACTGCTGTGTCTCCCTGTTGTAGCCTCTGTCCAACATGCCCTGTGAGATTTTGGCAAATATATTTGCATTTCTTCTTTTTGATCGGAGTTCGGCCTGCACAGATGCTTCTCCCCATACAGCAATCAGATCCAGTGTCTCCCTTTTGGTCCATGCTGGAGCTCATTTGCGATTCTGGGGGGACAGTATGGTCACCAGTGCTGCTGAGTTTGCCACACTGACCAAACAGGAAATGAAATTCAAAAGTCCCTGGGGCTTTTCCTGTGTACCTGGCTAGTGCATCAGAGTTCAAAGTGCTGTCCAAAGCGGTCACAATGGAGCACTCTGGGATAGCTCCTGGAGGCCAATACCATCGATTTGCGTCCGCACTACCCCAAATTCAACCCAGCAAGGTCGATTTTAGCGCTACTCCCCTCTCCAGGGAGGCGTATAGAAGTCAATTTTAAGAGCCCTTTAGGTCAATGGAATGGGGTTGGTTGTGTGGACACAGTCATTTTTAAATCGACCTACCGCGGTTAAATTTGACCTAACCCCGTAGTGTAGATCAGGCCTTAATAATGATTGGACTCCTTGCTTCAGAAAAGACTGTGCAGAATAAAACATGGGACAACCTACCTATGATGCAAAGGAAAGTTGAGTACCTAACCTGGCACTAAATCTGGAACAAGGCTTCATCTAGGGTTAAGAATTAACTACATAACTTTTGTCAGTGAGATATCCTAAGTTTCCAGGCTCCCTTGACAGCTGTGTCAGTTTGCCTTTGACTGTGTGGGATAGACTATTTAAAATAAATTTTATAGTGTTAGGTTGTCCTCTACCTCCTCTTAAATTGCAAACCTATTTCCTGAAGGGTGTGATGGGCCCCGGCTTATTTTAAACCGTTTCAGAAATTATGTTTTTGAAAGACATTTTGGTGGTAGTGGGAAGGAAGGGTTTGTGACAGGGGAGTGAGCCAGCCTCTAGATGTTACAACAAAGTAAGTGCTAGCAACTGAAGGATTAGCTGGTAGCCAAGCAAACTTTTTCTTTCATTTCCTACTGGCCAAAAAGCATCCCCTTCTTTTCATTATTTGCCTGATTTGCCTTTTCTCCCTAGATCAGACCTACAACAGTGCAACATAGTCTGTGGATTTCAGTGGAAGATATTCATATTGCAGCAATCCACAGATATCCTTTCCTTAGCTCCCCAGGCTTAAATCTCTATTTGTGCTAACAGGATGGGGCTCATTCATTTAAAAATCCTGCTCTCAGAAAGACTTCTCCTTAGCCCACAGGCTGGCCTCATCAGAGGCTTTTTAAAAAAGTAAAAGGAGGGCAGATATTCTGGGGGCTGGGCTCATAAGCAGCATTGACTATAAATTAAAATTCCTAAAGTAAAGATTTCCATGAGCCAGAGTCAGGTAGGAAAAGAGTAGAAAAGGGAAACATTTCCTTAACAGCAATCTCGCCTCATGGCAGGAATGAGAGACATCAGAGCCTAAGTTACTGAGGAGAGATTGTATTCAATTCCAAGGCACCTTTCCAAAGCTATAGCTATGAATAACTTGTTATAGAAGGAAGAAAAGGGGAAGGACAGTAAAGAATGGGGGAGTGACTAATGCCAGGTCTACACTACCACTTATTTCAGTATAAATTACTCAGGGGTGTGAATAAGCCACCCCCCTCAGTGACGTCAGTTACACTGACCTAAGCGCTGGTGTGCACGGCGCTGTCGGCGGGAGAGCTTATCCTGCTGACATAGCTACCTCCTCTTGAGGAGGTGGATTTATTATGCTGATGGGAGAACTCTCTCCCATCGGCATAGAGAGTCTTCACCAAACACACTACAGCAGCACAGCTGCATTCGTGCAGTTGTGCCAATGTAGCTCTTCTAATGTAGACCTGCCATAAGAAGAGCATTTTAAGTATCCCCTAAGTCACAAAGTTTTGTTGAGGGGAAGGTGGTGAAGGGAGAACATTTTTTGGCCTAGGTTCAATTGTTCTTTTTGTTGCCTCTGAGCCAAGCTGGCTGAATTCCTCTCTGTGTATGCTGGGGAAAGCAGAAATTTTTCACTAGGGGAGAATGGTTTAGCATATGTCATTTATAACTTGGCATAAGGGTGCCACAGAATGTTAGATTTGAAAAAAAAAATTGATGAAATGCTTCAGTGTGTCTTGAAAGTTCGGCTGTGGATAAACTAGATACTATGGAGATAGAGCAGCAAGATCTATTGCTTAATTGCATTGCTCTGGCAGCAAAGTTATATCTTGATATTAGCGATTAAATAGGTTAAAAAATAGCTTCAAAGCAAATATGAGCAACACTTTTCTTGCGCTGTGTCACAGTAAGTTACCAATACATTCTTTTAGCCTTAATTTTCCACATTCCATTTTGACAGGCGGTATCTGGAATTCAGTTCCTCTGCCATAAGTAAATATCTATTTTTGTATTTATATGGCCCATATCACCACAGTATGCACATACCTCACAATCATTTTGTCCTTGCCAAATCCCTCAGGGCTATACTGAATCTAGAAGCCAGCCTTGGGCCACAGACTCGTGCTTGCACTCTAAGAATAGCTGTGTAGATATTGCAGACTGGAGCTTGGTCAGATTTTTAGAATTAGTGAAAACTATATACTTGATAGTTTTACGGTCCTTATCCACAAAAGCAGTATGACTAATGAGCTACTTTCTGTCCAGATTGCCTCAGTGAAGTTTCTAACAGAAGTTTCCAGATCACAGGCCCTGGTACTAATGGGGGACTTCAATCACCCTGACATCTGCTGGGAGAGCAATACAGCAATGCACAGACAATCCAAGAAGTTTTTGGAGAGTGTTGCGGACAACTTCCTGGTACAAGTGCTGGAGCAACCGACTAGCAGCCGTGCTCCTCTTGACCCACAGCTTACAAACAGGGAAGAATTGGTAGGGGAAGTCGAAGTGGGTGACAACTTCTTGATCTGCACAAGCTGCCAACTGACAAGAATGACCCTCATTTGTGTGACTTCCTTGAAACCCACTTTGGTTTCAGCTCCTCTGCCATAAGTAAATATCTATTTTTGTATTTATATGGCCCATATCACCATAGTATGCACATACCTCACAATCATTTTGATTGTGATGATGAGATGGTTGAGTTCAGGATCCTCAGAAAAGGAAAAAAGGAGAGTAGCAAAATACGGACCCTGGACTTCAGAAAAGCAGACTTAGACTCCCTTAGGGAACTGATGGGCAGGATCCCATGGGAAGCTAATATGAGGGGACAAGGAAACTAGGAGAGCTGGCTGTATTTTAAAGAAGCCTTATTGAGGGAGCAGGAACAAACCATCCCGAAGTGCAGAAAGAATAGCAAATATGGCAGGTGACCAGCTTGGCTTAAATCTTCGGTGATCTTAAACTCAAAAAGGAAGCTTACAAGAAGTGGAAATTTGGACAGATGACTAGGGAGGAGTATAAAAATATTGCTAGAGCATGCAGGGACGTAATCAGGAAGGCCAATTGGAATTGTAGCTAGCAAGGGATGTGAAGGGTTTCTACAGGTATGTTAGCAACAAGAAGGTCAGGGAAAGTGTGGGACCCTTACTGAATGGGGGAGGCAACATAGTGACAGATGATATGGAAAAAGCTGAAGTATTCAATGCTTTTTTTGCCTCAGTCTTCACAGACAAGGGCAGCTCCCAGACTGCTGCACTGGGCAACACTGTATGGGGAGGAGGTGAGCAACCCTCCGTGGTGAAAGAACAGGTTAAGGACTATTTAGAAAAGCTGGACGTGCACAAGTCCATGGGTCCAGATCTAATGCATCCAAGGGTGCTGAGGGAGTTGGCTGATGTGATTGCAAAGTCATTGGCCATTATCTTTGAAAATTTGTGGTGGTCAGGGGAGGTCCCAGACGATTGGAAAAAGGTAAATATAGTACCCATATTTTAAAAAGGGAAGAAAGAGAACCTGGGAAAAGGTTTAAAAAGGGAAGAAAGAGAACCAGCTAGCCTCACTTCAGTCCCCAGCAAATTCATGGAGCAGGTCCTCAAGGAATCCATTTTGAAGCACTTGGAGGAGAGGAAGGTGATCAGGAACAGTGAACATGGATTCACCAAGGGCAAGTCATGCCTGACCAACCTGATTGCCTTCTATGATGCGATAACTGGCTCTTTGGATATGGGGAAAGCGGTGGATGTGCTATATCTTGAGTTTAGAAAAGTTTTTGATACAGTCTCCCACAGTATTCTTGCCAGCAAGTTAAAAAAGTATGTGTTGGATGAATGGACTATAAGGTGGATAGAAAACTGGCTAGATTGTCGGGCTCATCTGGTAGTGATCAATGGCTTGATGTCTAGTTGGCAGCTGGTATCAAGCGGGTTGCCCCAGGGTCGGTCCTGGGGCCAGTTTTGTTCAACATTCCTTTATCAATGATCTGGATGATGGGATTAATTGCACCATCAGCAAGTTTGCAGATGACACTAAACTGGGGGAGAGATAGATACACTGGAGGGTAGGGGTAGGGACCAGAGTGACCTAGACAAATTGGAGGATTGGGCCAAAAGAAATCTGATGAGGTTCAACAAGGACAAGTGCAGAGTCCTGCACTTAGGAAGGAAGAATCCCATGCACCGCTGCAGGCTGGGGACCGACTGGCTAAGCAGCAGTTCTGCAGAAAAGGACCTGGGGATTACAATGGACAAGGAGCTGGATATGAGTCAGCAGTGTGCCCTCATTGCCAAGAAGGCCAACTGCATATTGGGCTGTATTAGTAGGAGCATTGCCAGCAGATTGAGGTAAGTGATTATTCACCTCTATTCGGCACTGGTGAGGCCACACCTGGAGTATTTCGTCCAGTTTTCATCCCCCCACTACTGAAGGGTTGTGAACAAATTGAAGAGAGTCCAGCGGAGGGCAACAAAAATTATTAGAGGGCTGGGGCACGTGACTTACGAGGAGAGGCTGAGGGAACTGGGGTTATTTAGTCTGCAGAAGAGAAGAGTGAGGGGGGATTTGATAGCAGCCTTCAACTACCTGAAGGGGGGTTCCAAAGAGGATGTAGCTAGGCAGTTCTCAGTGGTGGCAGATGACAGCAATGGTCTCAAGTTGCAGTAGGGGAGGTCTAGGTTGGATATTCTGCAATTTCAAAATTTGTTTCTATTATGAATAGGAACAAAAACAAAATTTCATAGTTTTCCCACTAGGTGAAGTTTAAAAAAAATGACTGTGAGTCAATCAAAATGTTCTGTTTTGATGAAATTGAAATGGTTTGTTCCAGTTTTACCTTTTTAATTTTATAATTGATAATATAAAAGTTTCTAAGTGAAAAGCCATTGTTGAAATAAAAGGTTTCAGAGTGGTAGCCATGTTAGTCTGTATCAGCAAAAACAAGGAGGAGTCCTTGTGGGACTTTAGAGACTAACAAATTTATTTGGGCATAAGCTTTCTTGGGCTAGAACCCAGTAAATTTTTTAGTCTCTAAGGTGCCACAAGGACTCCTCCTTGTTTTTGTTGAAATAAGAAAAACCCAGATGTTCCATTTCAATAAGGCTGAAACACTCGCTTATGGTTTTTTTTAAAAATACTTTATTTCATTTTTTTCTAGTCAATTTTGACAAAATTGACATGTTCCCTTGGAAAATTTTTTTTTTTGAGTACGTGGTATTGTCTGACAGAAAAGAGTTTCAACCAGCTGTATTATTAAAGCCATTCAGGATGAATAGCTCATAAGACATTTGATCTCCAAGTCCTGCCATCTAGGCCATATGGAAAACTTTGAAACTGTCTTTAAAAAAAACAAAAAGTTTGTCTTTATATTTTACTCAAATTTTCACATTGAAACTGAACCTAACAAGGCAGACATGAAGAAATGTGAGATCTTCAGTGCTCTGAGTATTTAAACCAATCATTGTGCTGAGAACCATTAAATAAAGTTTCTCCACAATATTTTTGAAAATTAAGTCCAATTTCTGAGTCTTCCACAAAGTAGCAACTTGAACCACCAATATTTCAGTTCAGACAAAATTGTTTTATTAATAGAACTTACAAGAGTATTGGCACTAGAACACATGACAATCAAATTTTTCTTACCCCTATCATTTTTAAGAGGATTAGGACACATAATAGTTTCTTTATAACTCCCAGGGATTCCATTTCTGCAGCTTCTGCCTTCCATTGTTTTTATAAATCCAAGGGATACCAATTCAGCTGGCATTTTTATAGTGCCCAGGGGCTCCAAATCTATCAGTTTTAGTACTACCAATAATTTTCTACTTTCCAAAGGCTATTGGAAGTCTCATGATATCCAGTGACCTACAACTCTGAAATCATGAGGCCGTGTTTTTATGACTTGTACTGGCCATTCCAATGCTGATGGAGAGCTGAGCAGGTTTACGTATTACCTATTACGTATGCAGTAAAATCTGAAACCAAACATTTTCAGCTTGTGCTAGGGAAGACTTCATTTGCTAACAATCAAAGTCAATGTTTAAGTTACAGATGGAGCTAAACCAAAGCCTTAGATGTGAACATCCTTGTACTTAGGGAAATATGGATACAAATCCAATTCTTCTCTCTATGTTAGGGCAAAATAAAGTCTGGATTCAAACACCATCAGCCATTTTGGCCCAAGGGATTAACTAATATTTGGGGTCTTGCTGTTTGTTTACATTAGGAAGAAAAATAGATGCTAGAGTCAAGTATTTCTTTGACGCAATCCTGTTTATTTACAAATAATTTACATAAAGTCCTGTTTCCCTGAATACTGTTGGAATCAAACAGCAGGAAACCGTTTCTTTGCTTGCAATTCTGAACTTTTTTCCAGCCAGCACTCTACCCAAAAATCTCCCTCTCTTTACTTTCTCTCAGGGCCACCTTTCCAGTCCTTGTCAGGATGTCTGCTTGGGTTAGGCTACTTTTTTCTGCCTGTTTCTGACTGCAGACATACCCCTCCATCAAACAATGCCCATCAAAAATTCCCCTGCCCACAAAGCTCAGTTTCTGACCAGCCTTGCATGTGGACTATATATTGTTTCAGTCATCCTACCCCAGAAAGAGCTTAACTGCTTCTTACATTTATCCTGAAGGGAAGGTGGCTGTCGTACTTACCCATTTCAACAAGGTTTTCACCCCATCTTCACAAAATTTCAAATTTGGATTTAGACATTGCAGTGGGGTCTGGGGAAACGTATACGACTAATGTGGATGTTGTTCTTGTTGGTGGAAAAGTAAAAAACTTTGGTCCCCAGGACCATCAGTCTTTCATAACACTAATTTACTCAATAAGAAAAAAAGCGCATTCATCTCAGTATTTCACAATATGGAGGAGGTATGCATTACCATCCATGGACCTAATCCAAAACTCACTGAAATCAATAGAAAGATTTCCACTGAATTAAGTGGGCTCAGATCAGGTCCTGTCTTAATTGTGCCCTAACAGGATGAGTAAACGTTAATTGTTTTGATTGGTGTCACACAGGATTCCTGTAGATAAGTCAGTAAGATCCACCTTGCATATGACAATTATCTAAACTAAAGTAAACCCACCATCATCCCCATCTCCTGCCACACACATATGGATACTAGGTACAGATCTTGTTTATTTACACAGCACGTTATTATACCTCTTCAGAGCACGTCACATGACACAGTAATGGTTTTAGAACTTCTGTTTTTCTTGCAGCAAATTTAAGTTAATACAGCCAGTTATCTGCCCTGCCACTTCCCTGCAATGAAAGAACATGTTAACATGCCACTTTTATCAAAATTAACAAGTGGTTAGATGGCTCCTGCTCACCTTGGCACTTTTCATTAACAGGTGCAAACCCACACTTGGTGCTTACAATGTCTTTCAGTGAAATTAATTATGGACATGTTTACAGTGTCAGCTCCTCGGACACTGATGGCCCTCTCACATTTGGCACAGAGCTACATTGGTATCTGAAGAGGAAGATCTGGACAGGCAATAAACTGACCTAAATGTATTTATCAGCTCCTGGAATTCTGAACTGAGCCTCAGGTTGTGGGTGAGTGGGGGGGAGGTCTTACCTTATGGACAACAGCAATGGCTCCCAGAACCCTCTGACACCATTTCTTTGCATGCTTGGAGTCAGGGGGGTGGGGGAACAGAATAGACTGGAAACTCCTGCTGATACCAGTAGGGAGCTTCTGTGTGGGCTGATATGGGCAAGCAGTTTGCTGGGCCAATGATGAGCCAAGGCTGCTCAGCCTCTCAGAGGGAAGGTCAGCCTGACTTAGAGACAAAAAACTAGTTTTGGTTTGAGTTTGGGACCTCAGACAGAAGCAGAACAGCGCAAGGAGTCTCTGATTAACGCCCCCTCTCCACAAAGGGAGTCTTTGAACTGCTGTGGGATTTAGTGCATGGGTCAGGCAGTTCCAGCCCTGCAGAGACCTGCATCAAGAGGGACAGAGATCTGCCCCTGCACCAGCTAGTGGGAGCCAGCTGAGACCCCCACAGGACTGCAGACCAGGGAGACAGGAGGCTACCCCACCCAGGGGCAAAAGCTCAGTAAGGAGATTCTTTCCTTTTGTTTAAGCTAGCCAACATTCACAGTGTTGTAACACTTGTCTCCAGACTCATAATCAGAGTACCGCCCACCTCAGAAGGGGGCTGGGCAATGTGTTGATTCATTAATGCTTAATGCTTATTAGTTAACCTTTAACCCTTTCTTTTGCCAGCCCCCTATTTGCCTGTTCTCAGTAAAGTCCCTTGTTACACTTATTTTGGGGTGTATCATTTCTTTGCTCTCGTTGCACTGATGTGCTTTACTGTTTCTTGAATACTGTGTTTTATACTCGGTGCCAAGTAGTAGCGTTATTCATTTTCCTGGGGGACAGCACCTCTTGTGTCTCAGGCACAATGAGGAAACACCTTGGGTGGAGGCAGCAGGCATCTGAAAAAGAACCCAGAACCCAACCAATATGAGGAAATGGAAGAAGCCATTCCCCATAGCAAGAGGCAGGGAGTGGCTAGAACCATAATTCAGGAGACGGGCCACAGATGGCTGCACTGCTAGGATTTAATTTACTAGAAAATTTTAATAGGCAAATAGTGTCAGTTCAAAAGTCGTTGCTCTGCCTGGAAGCAACAAGTCCAGTGTCACCTAGAGAATCAGGCATTACAGTAGAAGATGGGGAGCACCTTGCTTTGTGAGTGGAGCAAAGCAGGAGGCTTGGAGCCCTACAAACCCTTTATGGGAACATGAATCCTCTGTGAAACTCCAAAGGAACAGATTGAGTGTTGTCAACACTGTGAAGGTCTGGGGAAGAGTCATACCACAGCACCAGCACCACAGCAGGAAGCCCCAGTGTCTTGATATAGTGCTCTGCAGTACTGAATGGCAACTAGAGTACCAAAGGAGACACTAGCATCTGAAGTATAGCCATCCTCCAGGACAGTGGTTCAGGGTATAGCAAGAATGGCCTTGCACCTATGGATTTTAATGCCAAGTTACAGCCTTTCCTGGCACAGGTAGGAAATACTCTAAGGGATTTGAAAGATTTGATGTCCAGGGATATTTCCCCTGCATCCACAACTAACAATTGGTTCCAGTTAGTGGAACAAGTTGTGGAGAAGTGGGCTCACCTGCCATTGAGAGCAGCCACTGTAAGAAAGCTGGGTCTTTTAGCTTAGGCCAGTGGTCCACAAACTTTTCAGGGTTGTGCCCCCCCCCCCTTACTCCTTTCCACACACACCCCCAGGAGCTGGGGCTGGGGCTGGGAGAGGTGCCACGGATCCTGGGGGCAGGTGCAGACAGAGGTAAGAGGACTGCAGCTAGCGGCAGGGTTGGGGGTTGGGGCTGAGAGCGGAGCCCCGGCCTGGACCAAGGCTGGGGGCGGGACTAAGAGCAGAGCTGTGGTGAGCTCCAGCAGCCAGGGCCGCAGCCAGGTGCAGAGCTGGAGCCAAGCCACAGTCGGGGACTGGAGCAGAATTGGGGTCAGACTCAAGGGGAATAAGGCAGTGCTTCAGAAAGGAAAACTTTAGAAATGGTAAAGGGGAGATAAAAGGAAAGCCCCTTTTCTCAGAAGGTGCAGACTTGACTCCCTCCTGTATCTGTTACCAGTGGATTTAGCTTACAATAAGGGTGTCCCTCCCTCCTTGTGTAATGTAAATAAAATAAAGAGAAGACCAGGTGATATGGTACAAACAAAGTTAAGTGTATTCAGGGTAAAGGTACAGAAAACGGGGAGAAATGGGGTGGAGAAGAAGAAACACAAACCTAAGCAATACAATGAAACAGTGACTGGCTTTAGGATCTTGAAGCTCAGACCAACAAAACTTCTCTTGGTGTTCAGAAAAATAATAAATGAAACCCCAATACAGAAACCTCTCCTACTATATTCAGGCACAGTGGATGCTATGCACAGATGTGAGGCCCAGGACCTTCAACTCTTTGGCTGATTGGGAGCCTTAGAGGAGGACCACTGGGGAGTCCTGACAACTGGTGGACTTTGTCGCAGGCGGGGAGATGCTCTGGGATGATGAACACCAGGAAAGCTGCAGGATTCCCTCCCAGGTAAGATGGTTTCGCTGTGGTGGGAATGATGACGATGACAGGCCTCTCCTTCCTCTGTCTCGCTTCGGGATAGACGATGTTCTTCTCGCTAGCTCTGGAACGTTGGGAAGACCCGACCGAGCACGCGCTGCCGCTGGAATGGACAGCCCCGCACAGGCGCTGAGCGAGATCTTATATAATCTTTAAGGCGGGAAAAGTTCTGATGGAATAGAGTGTTGGGGGTTGGTTTTGGCGGGAAAAACTGGTTCTGTCCGGTTTGAGCCAGGGGACTCCAGTGTCTAAGTTGTAAACAAATTCACTTACAAAGATGGAGTCCAAAGGTCACAGATGATATACTCCATATTGGATTTCATTAGAGCCAGTGATTTACATAACCTTTATCTTACATACATTATTAAAACAACTAATTAAACACATTTAAACGATACTAACACAACATTTTTTTCTAATGGGGCTGGGTAGCATTCTCCCCCCACCCCCCATGGGGGCTGGCCCAGGTGCTGACGCCCTCCCCCACAAACATTCCTCCACACCTCCCGAGGGAGGCACACCCAACAGTTTGGGGACCACTAGCTTAGGCAGTAGAGGCTGATGCCTTAAGATCCAGAGGTCCCAGTTTAACTCTCTGCTGCTGCTGATCACTTGGTTTACAAGGCATCCCCACCCTTCTCTATGGTGTGAGACCTGGGTAACCTACAAACAACATCTCAAGCAGCTGGAGTGGTTCCAGCAGCGCTGCCTCAGAAGGATTCTCAGGATCAGCTGGGAAGATCAACGCATGAACATCAGCATTCTCTGTGCAGCCAACATTAGCAGTATAGAAGCGCAGGTCATGAAATACCAACTCCGCTGGTCTGGTAACTGTGTACGTATGCCTGACACTCGCCTCCTGAAGCAAGTACTCTTCTCTCAGTTAAGTCAGGGAAGATGCACTCATGGAGGGAAGCAGAAGCACTTCAAGGACATACTGAAAGTACACCTTAAAAAGGGAGGCATCAGCCCAGCAAACTAGGAGGACTTGGTGCAGAACAGAACACAGTGCCACAAACACCAAGCCACAGCTCACTTTGAGGAGCACAGACATGCTCAAGAGACAGAGAAGCAACAAAGGAGGAAAGAAAGGATACAACACTCCAGCCCACAACTATGTCTCCTCCGAGATCACACCTGTCACTGTCACTTCTGTGGAAAAATCTGCAAGGCACGAATTGGGCTTCTGAGCCACCTAAAAACCCATCAATGAACCCCTTTGGCACACATCATCCTTACAGCGAGGGATAGCCAAAGAAGAAAGTCTGTTACTCCTGGTGCCCTGTATGGGGAATTCAACTAAAAAAACCTCCAGCCCATGGAATGTAAGCCATGTCTGCTTGGTGTAGGCAACTATCGCTTCTGGTGGTGGATAGGCCACATAGAGGTTAATAAGCCTGCTCCAGCATTGGCTAAGACAGCTGGGCCTTTTAACACAGGCAATAGACACTGATGTATGAAGATCCAGAGGTCCCACATTTGATCTCTGCTGATGATGACTCAGCCAGGGATGTCAGCATTAAGCAAACATTACAGCAAATGCTGTTTGTTTATAACAAAAAACATTGCTAGTCTTCAGGATTGCCAAAAATCGCTCTGCTTTTGCTCAGAATTTTACATTCAACTGTAAAAGAGGAGAATGTTTACTTCCTTGTTAGCAAAGTAATGCATCATTAGGAGCAAATAATAATGTGCATAGAAGTCTCTGAAACCCATGATAAACATTTAATCTTTCTAATTACCAGATGCTACACAATTCTGAGCTAGCCCAAGGAAGTTCTTGAAGCTGCCAAATTCTGATTTAGGTAGCATAACAAGGCTCATAGCACTGCTAATTGGGGTTGCAAATACTGTAACAAATGGAGACATAAAGATGTTTCTCCTTTTAATGCTATTTTGTGGCATTCCATTGCCTGTGTTAACATTTGTTGTTAAAGTTTGAGCTTCAGCACTTTACCTGATGTCAGAATAAGAAGCTTCCGTCTATTTACTATATCAAAATATCTTCAAGATTAGAGTATGGTATTAGTTAGCATGGAGCACATATGTCATAGAAGGAGTAACATGTCTAGATTTCATATTGCAAATGGTATATGATCATTTGAGTGTTCTGGTGTGAAAATGTGTTTCAATCATTTTGAAGATGTAGACAAAAAAATTGCTTTTTGAATATAGCAATACAAAATTGTTATCTGGGGTCCCAGTTCAGCAAGTTGCTTACATATGCTTAATTTTTGGAACTATTCATGTAGTTAGAGATAAGCACATGCTTAAGTACCTTGTTGATCAAGGCCTGAATTTGCATACTTAATCATTTACATACAAAAACAGAATTTTCACATACATGGAAATATTTTTGCATGACAGGTTTACAAATAAATACTGTTTGCATGTGCAAATGCTGTTATCTGAATTTAAGCTATTTTGAGAATGAGTCTTAATTATTAAGTTATTTGTGATATTACTAAGCCTCTGT
The DNA here is from genome assembly GCF_015237465.2 of Chelonia mydas. Lineage (NCBI taxonomy): Eukaryota > Metazoa > Chordata > Testudines > Cheloniidae > Chelonia > Chelonia mydas. The sequence goes on along the minus strand of NC_057850.1, from coordinate 68,226,353 downwards.
GACACAAGGACAAGTATTGAAACAGAAGACATGGTTGTCATCTGCTTCTTTCACCTAAACACTATTTTTTGTACTAAGTAGAAATGACAACATGAATGGTTTTGGTAATGTGTGTTTTTAAAAACTCTGGTCTCTACATTAAAGTGTATCACAATATATAAAAATGTAAAGTATCTCCTGCAAAATTAGCCAGACAATAAACTGTTCTTTTTAAAAAATAAAATGAAAACACCATTTCCTATCTTTGTAATTTTCCCAAATACCAGCTCTCCATTATCCAGCATGTGTATAATGCCTCTAATCTCACATACTCAAAAATATAGAACGTTAGTCCCAACCGTAACAATCTCTCTGGCTAGCCATTCATTTTGGGTTTTAGTTCAAAATTGGTATCTTTATTTTAAAATCCTTGTCTAGCCTTTCCTTTCTTCCCTATTTGGGAAGAACTCTCCTCTCTCTCCTTGTACACAATTTCATTCCTATGGGGGAAAATTTGGGGGAGGGGGAGGAGAAAGAGGAGGATGAGAACCTTCTTCTCTGCAGCTTGTGCTATCTAAAATAGACTTCCTGGGTCTGCAACTCCTCTCTTCCTGCTGTCCCGTGCATCCTAATGTCCAGCTTTCACTTTTTGTTTTAGTTTTGTAATGATGAATTCTATAAGTCATTCTGGAGCAGAGTTTCTCAGAAAGACAGTACAAAATGAGTTGTATTTTTGTTGGATGCCACTAGACCCACTTGATGGAATCATCACCTTATCACATTAAGTTGTGTTCCTATTTGAAGGAAGAATAACAAACCCTGCACACCTTGCTCTCACAAGTCTCACATTGATTTGACTCTATATGCACAATAAAAAGATACACCACAAAATAAGTACCAAACACAAGTGTTGCATAACAAAACAGAAATGAGAGAATCCTGACACTACAAATAGTAGCTTTTTTACCATACCCAGTGACTGAAGACCTTCTATTTATAATACATGAAGATCACCATTTGATACACTTGGAGAACGATCTTGCAAACCCTACTTTGAAGTGAAGAGGAGTTCCACCTGGAGTTCTAGGATCAAGCCAAAGAAAAATATTTAATAATGCATGCTGGAAAAGAAAACAGCTTATAAGCAGCTGCCTCTTATAACTTATGCTTCCTTTTCCAGCATGCATTGCAGCTTAGCCTACAATTCCCAGAATACCCTGCTGTTCTGAACTGGAACTTGGAACAGAGCTAATTGGACCCATTGTACAGTCTGAGGCCTTTTTCTGCAGTAAGCAGCAGCCACAGTAGGACAGCAGCAAGTCGCATCCTCACATTCCATCTAAACTATCAAATCAATATAATATCAGGGCTCTTAAGTAGGCGCTCCTGTCCTAATACTACCCACCATCACCAGAAACAGAAACAGCTCTTAAGATGTTTAAAGACAACTTTGTTTGATTGTATTCTGTCTGGCAAGGAGTCACTTATCAACTTAACTAACAAATCTGTTAGTCTTTAAGGTGCCACAAGGCTCCTTGTTTTTGTGGATACGGACTAACATGGCTACCCCCTGATACTTATCAACAGTTGTGTAATCTCTACCTTATTGTTTTGCTTTTATGGTCCCTACTTCTCTATTGTTTATTTGTATGGTCTCTGATTCTTAATTGTTTCTGTCCATTGCATAACAAATTTTGCAAGGTGTAAATCAGCTAAGATGGTGGGGTATGATTGGTTAAAGAACTGTTTCATAATGGGCTAGGATTGGTGAAAAATGCTGTTTGGTAGTTTTAAATGATTGGTTAAGGTATAGCTACGAAGGACAAAAATTTAACTTTATAAACTGGGGTCCAAAAGGAAGTTCTTTGGAACCTAACTCCAGGACACAGTCCCAGGTCAGAGCTGCCAGACCTCAACACCCTGCCAATCATACTGTGCAGAAGCTAGAGTTACCAGATGATCTAATCTTGACTGGCCACCAAGAAAAGTTCATCTGCCTTATTGGGAATAGTATGCTTAACGTGTGTATTCTGTTTTGGTAACTGTTAATAAATAGAGGTTAAGGGTATTACTGTGTAAGGCTCTTTCACTGGTAAAAGGCCCCACAAACCCACATAAGGCTACGCCCTGAGCCCTAGGAACTGGGTAAGGGAGAGGGTGCCTTGATTAACTGGGTTACGCCTTGAGCCTATGGAAAAGTAAAGGTGTGTGCCAGTAACACTATGCTTACCCTTACAGCAACACATCCCATAGGTGAAGTTTCTGCTTTGTCAATTAGTTGTTGACTTATGCCCTGAAGCATGAAGATTTCTATTCCCTTTATTTATTATCCAACCTAAATGATTAATCCTTTTCTGAATACTGCTTGTGGTGTTCAGCGATCACTTGGTGCTTAAAGTGTTTGCATGTCAAGCCAGGCCTACGCTAACATTTTATTTTCTTTATTGACTGCCACTGCACATGAAGCAGAGGTTTACATCAAACTGTCCATACCAATGCCTCTGTCTTTTTCCTATGTGGCAGGGATAGTCAAAAACCAGAACTTTCTATCCATTCGGAAATCTTGAGATTTCAAAATTTGGTTTTGCTCCAAATTGGGACAAAGTCAAAGTCTCAGTTTTTCATGGAAAAAAAATTCAAAATATTTTGTTTTGACCTTATCAAAATTTGTTTACATTTTATCATATGCACTCAATATAAATGTTTCAAATATTATAACATAAGTCAAAATGAAACATTTCAAACTTAGCAAAATGAAACTTTGTGATAATTCCCCTTAAAATTTTCAACAAAAATAAATACATTCTCATGAAGTGTTTCAGTTTTTGTTGAATTTTCAACCAGCTACTGAGGTGTTATAGTTAAATTGGAATCCAGTAAGGCACCTGAGTAGTTGAAAATATTCCTCTCAAAATGCATTACATTCATTTTTCAACACTGGGTGGAATACTAGTCCCTTTGAAGTCAATGGGAGTATTGAATTGACTTTAATGGGACCAGCATTTCACTCTTTGTATTCCACCATTATGTTGGTCAATGGCCTAGCTTGGTTAGGTCCCCCTGGACCAATTATTCTCTCTTTGCTGTCTTCCTCAGTTTCTGATATGTAGCAGAACCCTAGAAGTTCAGAAACTTTGTATCTTTGTAGGTAGGTGGAGCAGAAAAAAGGCTATTGCAAATAAAAAGTCATTTTAAGTAGCTTAAACCTTTTGTTTTTGTGCATAATCGATAATTGGACTGAATCAGAGAACAAAACTAAAACTTAACTTTAAGATTAGTGCTTTGAAGTTACCATTGCAAGATAATTAGATCTTCTTTCATTACAAAGCCATATGTCTAGCTTGGAAGAGGCCTTATAGCTGCATGCTACAAACATCAAATAGTCACAAAGGAGCCATAGTCCACACAGTTCCTTTGTAACAAAAGGTTTACATTTAATCTTTCATAAAAACAGCAGAGAGAGAAAACAGATGAACAACGACCTTTTTTTTTTTTTTTTTTGGAGGAACAAACTCTTTATCCACTCTGAGAGATAAATTAGCTTTGTTCAGCTGTATTTTCCCTGATTGTTAGTGTGGTTAATAATGGTGAACAAGTGTGTAACTAGCATTCTTACTAGGTGACCACAATTGTTTTGCAGGAAGCCAAAAAGCAAATGATCAGGTGTCCCCCTGCTCCTCATGCCACCTGCAAGGAGAAAAAAAGGCATTTGGAAAAAAAACTTTAGTGCAGTTTTTAAACTAAATGTATGTTATATTGGCATGGAGTGCCCTTGCTGGTACTCAGTTTTCCTCTAGCCTCAGTCTATGTGTGACTAAAGGCTGGGAGGTCTTAGAGTGCAAGTCCGATACCAAGTCTTTCTAACTTTGGGTCAAGATACTTAGGGTTAGATCCACAAAGGGGATCTAGATTCAGCATTGCAATGCTTAACTCTGGGTACCCTGCCACCCAGTGGAATCCTAAGCCCCTGGTTAGGTGCCCAGGCTCCCCATACAATGCATGGGAAGAGTTAGGCACCTAAGAACAGAATTCACAGAAGCCAGCAAGCTGAATGGGGAGCTGTCTGAGCTAGCCAATAGGAAATGCTTAAGAGAGGGGTACGGCCTTAGATATAAAAAAAAAACATCCTGTGGTATTGCACTGACACCCACATGAGTCTTTAGCAGGACTGGAACCATGGAGCTGGAGTACCCACGGGGAAAAAATGGTGGGTGCTGAGGGGGAATGTGGGTGGGTTTAGCAGGGTGGGGCTTGGTGCGGGAGTGTGGGTGCAGGAAGTCTGGATGCAGGGACATGAGGCAGATGGGGGGGCAGCTCTCCATAGAGTGACCCCTCCCCCCCATGGCTGGGGAGCAATGGGGGCAGGAAACGGGAGGGGGTGCAGAACTTCCTGCACCTGGGGGAAATTTCTGGAGGTGAGTTTGACTAAGCCCCTGCCCCAGGAGTGGCCTGTGAAGGGGAAGAGGCAGTCCCGTCTCCCTCTCTCCCAGTCCAGCCAGAAGCATCTGGATCCTAGCACATAGTAGGAGCCACGGCATCCCCAGCCCTGGGCACACCATGTTAGCAAGTGAAAAGGACAGAGAGAGCCTAGCTCCATCCCCTGAGGCTGTGATTTAAATCTCCCGTGGTTGCTCGCGCCACTCGAAACAGACACACACACAGTCACCCCTGATTGCTGCCCGGAAGGGGCACATGAATCCATTTTTTCGGCAGGGAAAGAGTACAATCTGTGGGGGTCATGAATGCTGTCCTTGCGCATTGGTGCAGAATTCCCCAGGAATAATATTTCCAATCCCCTGTACTAGAAAAGAGGCTGGGTGGAATTAATAGCAAAATGTTTCCACCAAGCAATCCTTCCATTTCAGCAGTAATCTATTTACATCTATAATAATTTTAAGTGTTCTAATTGATAGGGATATGCATGTCCTGTTTTTCTTAATGCCAACCATTTTTGGATGTCAGCTCTCTATGAGCAAGCAATATGATCAGGATGCTGGACAACTCCTTAACAGTTGTAAAGTCAACATCAGGAGCCAGACTTTTACCAGGTTTAAATCAATATAGCTCCAGTGACCTTTTTTAGTTTTTTGTTTCATGAAACTCTAAGACACTTCTTTGAAAATCATAACCATCCCTATACCTTCCTGAAGCTAAACATAGAAAAACATTAGGGCCCAGAGCCTCAAATATAGTTAGGCACCTAAGTCCCATTGATTTGAGGATCTGGGCCAGGTTGTTTGAGTCTCATCTCCCAAGTTTGGAATGAAGTGCCATATGTCTTATCATTTTGGAAGGAGATTTTCTAAGGCACAAATTGAAATTAGGCACCTAAGGCCCACTGATTTTCAATGGCAATTGGGCATCTAAGTCCCCTTTGTGCTTTTACAAATCTCTTCCCTGTTCCTTGGGATTTGAAATTTTACTTGAATATGAGAATTTTGATTGGCTAATTTTGAGAAGATATGTCTCACTACCCTACTTTGAAAATTGGTTGGGCAACATGTAAAAATGATTATATCAGCAGTTTGGATAAAACACTGCATCCATCCTTAGAAATATGCTTAATGAATGGTGTTACTATTTCTGAGAAAGGTAACTATAATGCTTTTGCACTTTTTTCTGACAGTATCTGACCCTTTTAGGTCTGCCAAAGTGGGCTACCTAGCTCCTAAGAAGTGGTTTTCCCCTTGGGGTTTTCACTGATTCTCGTTTTGGGTGGACTAGAAATGCTGGAAAAGTTGCCTCCTCTCTTGCTATTTTGGAATTTAATCAGATAGTATCATAAGAACGGTCACACTGGGTCAGACCAAAGGTTCATCTTGCCCAGTATCCTGTCTTCCGACAGTGGCCCCAGAGGGAATGAACAGAACAGGTAATCACCAAGTTATCCATGCCCTGTCGCCCATTCTCAGCTTCTGGCAAACAGAGGCTAGGGACACCATCCCTGCCCATCCTGGCTCATAGACATTGATGGACTTATCCTCCATGAATTTATCTAGTTCTTTTTTAACCCTATCTACCAAACTAATCGCCTCGAACTAGTGTGATCAACTACTTGAAAGTGTGCTCAATGTTGTTATTCACTGATGCTGACAGAACATGTTGGATTGTTTATTAGGAATAATGTATAGTCACTCTTTAAAATTTTCTTTGAGCAGATGACCAGATAGCATAATGCCTGAAACTTGTTTCTTCTTACATTTTATTTATTTAGGGTGTCAAAAATAATGCACTAAAGTGGCTTTTTTAATCTGTGAGGGGAAACTTTCCCTCACTCACTCAAATGCACTTCCATAAGTGAGATCTTCTTGCGCTGTGTGTGTTAGTAGAGACTGGTTGTAATCGAATAATGTTTTCTTTCTGTCTCTGAGTTACAACTGGCTGGAAATTAGCTAAATAATTTCTCTCTTGCTCTCTCTCTGCCTTCATTAGGTTAATAAGAAAACATAACTGTGGCTGAAAAAACAAAACAAAAAATCTTCTGGCATAATTTATTCACAGATCATAAGAAACTGTAGCCCATCTAACAATTATTACTGAAGGCAACATGACCAATGATAGCCCCCTTGTTTCCATTTTGGGAGTGGAATTCGGAGAGGACTAAGTCTAGCTATCAAGGTGTTTCCAGTAATGTTGGTCACTATGTCCAATCTATGTAAAATACATGGCAGTAAGTAAAATGAAGCAACATATCACTGGAACTGTGACATACCTGGATTTTAATTCTTTTTGTTAATGATCATTTCTTGGGGAATTCAAAACATCATGAGAAGAGGAGTTAATCTTTATCCAAAAAGAAGGTTGAGCTGAGTAAAGGTATGGGAATCAAGGCCAGTGTGAGCTGCATCTTTAAGGATTCTGTGTCTATTCTTCGCAGTGTGCACAAAAATGACTACAGCTTGCGTGAGGAATAAGTGTTGGCTAGTGTTTATAATGCTTTCAGTACATGACTGTTCAATTACTGTTAGTCATTTCAATCAGTCCTGTGGGTGAGATCATTTTAAACCAAAGCATTGGGTTAGAAAAAAATCACAGAGTTTAAGGCCAAAAGGGACCACCAGATCATCTAGCGACGTTTGACCTCCCGTACAGCACAGGCCACCAACGTCACCCAGCCACCAACACCTTAACCCAAGAACTGGCATTAGACCAAGGTATTATGATCCTCAGGAGACTAAACTATCGTGTGCCATAGGCAGAGAATAGGAGGGAGTGAGGTGCACCAATGCCCAAGGAAGTGCATCTGAAGAAGTGGGTTTTTTACCCATGAAAGCTTATGCCCAAATAAATCTGTTAGTCCTTAAGGTGCCACTGGACTCCTCGTTGTTTTTGTGGAAATAGGCTAACAAGGCTATCCCTCTGATATTCAATGCCCAGAAGAATTTGATTAAGTGAGATATACCCAGGTGATCCTAGCCAGCAACCCAGGCCCCCGCACTGCAGAAAAGGCAACCTCCCCCACCCCGACAGGTCACTGGCAGAGCTAACCATGATATCAGAGAAGGGATGGACTTAGAAGATATAAATATGGAATACCACACAGTCAGACCTATCTATCCAGTTGCTATCACCCATTATGACACAGAGGTTTAGATGAGATTTCAAAAAAAGAGACTAAGGCTATGTCTACACTAGAGACCTTACAGCAGCACCGCTGTACGGAGGCAGCAGCTGCTGTAAGATCTCTCATGTAGCTGCTCTATGCTGACAGGAGAGAGCTCTACCATGGACATAATTAAATCACCCCCAAAAAGCAGCAGTAGCTATGTCGGTGGGAGAAGCTCTCTCCTGCCAACATAGCCCTGTCCACACCGGCGCTTATGTTGGTGTAACTTATGTTGCTCAGGAATGTGTTTTTTTCTCTAAGTGGTAGCATAGACATAGCCTAAGTGTACAAGTTTCAATACAATTCAGTAATAATCCCTTGGAATTGTGTTTTTGGCAGCATTGCCAAAACCTTGCAACTAGTGCAATGTCTTTTCTGCATAAGCCATTTTTTTCATGTTTCCTCTAAGAAATGCTTTAGACTTGCTAATAGGGTAAAGTAAATGTTGCAGGGTCACATCCTCAGCTGTTGCAAATTAGCTTAGATGACTTTCTCACCCCCTGCTGCTTTATCCAGACTGATTCATCCATGAATCTTCCCAGGGAAAAAACAACCTTAAGAACATTTGTATGATTCTTCAGCAAGTACAACATTTGCATATCATATAGAAATTACTAGGAGCTGATACTTTTCCCCACTAAGACAGGTCAGGTGATTTAAATAAATAACCAAGTCAAAACACAAATTTGATTATTAGAGTTCTATTATACAACTTAAGAGCTACATTGATTTTTCATTACAAGGCAGGGCAATGCATGTAATGCAGAGAATAACACCTCTATTTAAACACATGTATATATATACAGTACACTAGCAAAATGTGAACACAATACACTTTTTTTTTAGAATGAGAAGAACTCATGGGGTCAAGTCCATTCACTCCTCTTTTTCAACATTTCCCGACAAGTTTATTTTAAATAACTGGAAGATGCTTTACCATTCACGTATAATTTTCTCCTTTGAACAGGGTTTTTGGATTGCTTTCCAAACATTTCAGTTGTCGTCTCTTGTCATATCATATTATTTAAATTAAAAATGTATAGTTATACATTGTTAATGACCATATTAAGGATGAAACCTGTTTCATATCTACCCTATGGTTCTCTTAAGAATTCTTCATAGAGAAGGGCAGATATGCAGTAGAATGTAGATCCACATTTAGATTTAGAGACTAGAATTTTGCCCTTCGTACATTAGGCACATCTGATAGCTCAGGGTAAAATTCACTATCTCTTTGAATGCTAGATTATTTAGAAAGGAGTACAGCCATTTAGGCAAAGTTTAACTAAAGAATTATGAGCCAGGTTTTCAGAGTTGAGAATGTGCAGTCTTTGCAGCTGCCTGACTTGCGTCCGCAAATCACAGATGTGCACGTGCAAATCAAATCACAGAAGTGTAGGACTGGAAAGGACCTCAATAGGTCATCTACTCCAGTAGCCTGCACTCAAAGCAGGACTAGGTAATAACTAGACCATTCCTAACAGCGGTTTGTCTAACCTGTACTTAAAAACCTCCAATGACGGAGATTCCACAACCTGTCCAGGCAATTTGTTCCACTACTTAACTACCCTGACAGTTAGGAAGATTTTTCTAATGTCCAACCTAAACCTCTCTTGCTGCAATTTAAGCCCATTGCTTCTTGTCCTATTGTGAAAGGTTAAAGAAAACAATTTTTCACCCTCCTCTTTGTAACAACCTTTTATGTACTTGAAAATTATCATCATGTTCCCCCCTTAATCTTCTCTTCCCCAGACTAAAGAAACCCATTTTTTTCAATCCTTCTTCTAGGTAAGGATAAAAGTTGGAAAAAACAGGGTGATAGCATGGTAGGGGTCTACTATAGACCACCTAACCAGGAAGAGGTGGATGAGACTTTTTTAAACAACTAACAATCATCCAAAGCATGGGACTTGGTGGTGATGGGGGACTTCAACTACCCAGACATCTGTTGGGAAAATAATACAGCAGGGCACAGATTATCCAAAAAGTCCTTGGCATGCATTGGAGACAAATTTTTATTACAGAAGGTGGAGAAAGCAACCAGGGGAGAGGTTGTTCTAGATATGATTTTTGACAAATAGGGGGGAACTGGTTGTGAATTAAAAAGTGGAAGGCAGCTTGGGTGAAAGTGATCATTAAATGATAGAGTTCATGATTCTAAGGAATGGTAGGAGGAAAACAGCAGAATAAAGATAATGGATTTCAAGAAGAAAGACTTTAGCAAACTCAGGGAGTTGATAGGTAAGATCCCATGGGAAGGAAGTCTAAGGGGAGAAACAGTTTGAGAGAGTTGGCAGTTTTTTGAAAAAGACATTGTTACAGGCACAAGAGTAAACTATCCCACTGCACAAGAAAGATAAGAAGTATGGCAAGAGACCACCCTGGCTTAATCAGGAGATCTTCAGTGATCTGAAACTCAGAAAAGAGCCTACAAAAAGTGGAAACTATCTCAAATTAGGAAGGATGAATATAAATAAACAACTCAAGCATGTAGGAACAAAATTAAAAAGGCCAAGGCACAAAATGAGATTAAACTAGCTAGAGACATAAAGGGTAACAAAAAGTAATTCTACAAATATATTAGAAGCAAGGGGAAGACCAAGGACAGGGTAGGCCCATTACTCAGTGAGCAGGGAAAGACAATAACAGAAAATGTGGAAATCTCAAAAATGCTAAATGACTTATTTGGTTCAGGTTAGTAGCGATCAGACATCTAACATAGTGACCACCAGTGACAATGAGGTAGGATCTGAGGCTTAAATAGGGAAAGAACAAGCTAAAAAGTATTTAGACAAGTTAGATACCTTCAAATCGGCAGGACCTGATGAAATACATCCAAGAATACTCAAGACACTCACTGAGGAGATACCTGAACCATTAGTGATTATCTTTGAAAACTCATCAAAGACGGGAGAGATTCCAGAGCACTGGAAGATGGCAAATATAGTGCCCATCTATAAAAAGGGAAATAAGGACAACCTGGGGAATTACAGACCAGCCATCTTAACTTCGGTACCCAGAAACATAATGGAGTGAATAATCAAGCAACCAATTCGCAACCCCCTAGAAAATAATAAGGTTATAAGTAACAGTCAACGTGGATTTGTCAAGAACAAACCATGCCAAACCAACCTAATAGCTTTCTTTGAAAGAGTAATAAGCCTTGTGGATAGGGGGGAAGCAGTAAATGTGGTATATCTTGACTTTAGTAAGGCTTTTGATACTGTCTTGTGTGACTGTCTCATAAACAAACTAGGAAAATATAGCCTAGATGGAGCTACTATAAGGTGCATGTATAAGTGGTTGGAAAACCATTCCCAGAAAGTGGTTATCAGTGGCTCACAGTCAAACTGGAAGGACATATCAAGTGGTGTCCCACAGGAATCAGTTCTGGGTCTGGTTCTGTTCAATATCTTCATTGGTGATTTAGATAATGGCATAGAGAGTACACTTATAATGTTTGTGGAGGACACCAAGCCAGGAGGGATTGCAAGTGCTTTGGCGGATAGGATTAAAATTCAAAATGATCTGGATAAACTGGAGAAATGGTCTGACGTAAATAGGATGAAATTCAATAAGGACAAATGCAAAGCACTCCACTTAGGAAGGCACAATCAATTGCACACATACAAAATGGGAAATGACTGCCTAGAAAAGAGTACTGCGGAAAGGGATCTGGAGGTCAGAGTGGATCACAAGCTAAATATGAGTCAACAGGAAAAAAAAAAAAAAGCAAACATCATTCTGGGATGTATTAACAGGAGTTTTGTAAGCAAGACACAAGAAGTAATTCTTCCACTCTACTCCGTGCTGATAAGGCCTCAGCTGGAGTATTGGGTCCAGTTCTGGATGCCACATTTCAGGAAAGATGTGGACAAATTGGAGAAAGTCCAGAGGAGAGCAACAAAAATGATTAAATGTTGGCCCTATAGGCACAATCAGAAAGTGCTAGATTTAACCAGATACTGTGGCCAATATTTTCAAGAATAGGTCCCTAAAGTTAGAGTCCTAAATGCTTAAGTGCCTAAGTAAGTGGCATGAATTTCAAAAGTGCTGGGCACCCAGCAGTCTATGGACTCTGCACTCACTTAGGTACCTAAATATGAACTTAGGAGCCTACATTTAGGCACCCATTATTGAAAATATTGGCACATGTATCTTTATTTAAAATCATACATGTCTGCTTGGAGTTAAGAGGCCACTTAAAGCACCAACAAAACAGCCTCCAATTGAATCGCACTGTAAACTATGATGGAGACCTCATGTCTTTACTATGAGTGATGAAAATGATCAAACAGTTGGTGTTCGCTGGGTGTCTAATTCTGCTCCCAATGAACACAACAGCAACACTCCCATTAACTTCAATGGGAGTAAGATTAAGATCCTAGACGGTGTGGTTATTCTAGTAGTTAAAAGCACAGGGGTGGGAGACTGATGTTCCGTAGTTTAGTCTCAGCTCTGCAATAAACTTACCTTATAACCTTGGGCAAGTCACTTACATTCTCTTTGCCTTGGCTTCCACACCTTTATTGAAAAATTGAGGTAATACTACTTACTCAATTTGTAAGACTCTTTTGAGGCTAAATGTATCAATGTGACTAAACGTGCAATGAGAGCTTTCTCTAGTCAGTGCCATAGTGTGTACTTATAAATGCAATTAACTCTCATTGATTTTTGTGTCAATTTACTACATTTTTAGTAACCAGTCCCCATATACATTCTTTACTTTTTAAAATTTTCTGAAATTGTGTATATATCAAGGACAGCTAATATAACATTAATTTTGCTCTTTTACTGTTGGGTCTTTTATTATACTGTTCTTTTTAACGATTTAGTGACCAGTCAAGAATTCTTTGCATTTTTCTAGTATTTTGCTGAACAACGAGTTGTTGAAAGGCATACTGGAATATCCACAATCAATAGATATACATCTTTTGGAGAATCACATATAAAGACAGTAAGCATCGTATGTGACTTAACATGTGCTAAAATATATTAAGGATTATCTTTAAATCTTGATTTTTTTAAGCATTGAAAAGTTTTCACAATACACAGACACAATAAAATCATTTTGGTCTGAAGGCAGATCATGCTTAAACTGGATCTCCACAATACAGACAAACGTATGTTATTTCACACAAAGTAGTTAATGAGAATTTTGATTACATAGCTCTGCCATGTTTTGTAGTCTCAGAACTGATACTATTCACTAAGCAGCAAAATAAGTTAGGATGCCTTCTTTTTGTTTGTCTGAAGCAAAGATTTTTAGGTCAAAACAGAGTTTCTGCCATAATCTGATTTAGTGTTATCACCAAATGTTGCTTGGTATAGACTAGAAGGTGGCAGATATGTACTATAAGAAGAACAGTTTAATTTTTTTCTTGTCCAGAGTCACCTAATACAGTATGAAGCACTTCCTACCTTGCTGAAAGTGGGTATTTTACCACTTGCTCAGCTCCATTGTAAATATGGTTCCAAAATCTGGCAGTCAGTCATCTTTTTCCTTTGAGCTTATTTTGGGGAATTCCCTGTCCTAAGCAATTAACATATTTTAGTTCAAACTGTGAGAACTCCCAAATATTATCAAAAATGTCTCAAACCACAGTGGTTATTTGAGTTAGTCCAAGATCGTTTGATTCTATTCCTTGAGGACAGTAAGATGACATCTCCACGACTAGTCATACTGGTTTGTTTGTCCCATCCACTTCCCTCATGTAAGCAGGGTCTTGAACTGTGTTTCTGACTCTGCTGGTGCTCTGCCTATCCATCCTCATCTTAAAGGGAAAGCAGAAGTCTTTGAAACAGCGCTTGAAGTTTTCATCCAAAAAAGCATACAGGATAGGATTTAGACTGCTGTTGGTGTAACCCAAAGCAATACAGAAATAATAGCTGGAGATTGCTGCAGTGCTATGGGGCACATCCCCTAGTGCCTCAACCAGCACAAAAATGTGAATGGGAGTCCAACAGATAATGAAAACTGCCACAACTACAAGAACCAATCTGGTGATCCGACGAAGGTTTCGGTCTTTTTCTCGAGACCCTGAGAGAAGTCGTACGCTCTTCAAGCGCAGGATCATCAGGGTATAGCAAACAATTATAATGAGAACTGGAATAACAAACGCAAAGACAAAGACGCAGATTTTCATGAAGATGTCCCACCACATGTAATCAGAGTCTGGAAACTGCAAAGAACATTCAGTACTAGCAGTATCTATAAATGGAAGAGGCAAGAAGAAGAAGAAGAAAATTGCTTTATTATTAGACATTCCAACCTATAGCTGCATTACAGTATAAGCTTGCAAAAGTGATTACCATGTAATGTGACACAAATAAATGGAGTTATCGTTAAATCACTCCAATAATTGCTTTCCGTTGTCATTGAAACTGGTTTTCCACTGCTGTCTTTCAGGAGTAGTTGGAGAATATTTTAAAATGTGTTATATTACATTTTATATTACAAACTTTTGTGCACAAGAGCGGCGTCAAACCTACAGAGGCACAAAAATACAATATATAGAGATGCACTGAACAGTTGTTAGGTTCTGGATCTCAGTTTGATTTGAGGCCAGGTTCCATGCAGTGGCAGAGCCAACTGAGGGAGGGGCGATGGGTTGTTGGTGAGCTGGAGGCCTGACACTCAGTCAGGGCAAATTTTAATGAATGGTGTTGCGACTTGAAGCATGGGGATCACAGCACTATTCAGGTTTGGCCGGGACACCTCTCCATCATGATGGAGGTTTGTGTTGGCCAAATTTAAGTGAGTGGCATTGTGACATTGCACATGGGGTCTCAGCACCACACAAACCTGCAAACTGTGTCACAGCACCTGGAGTGGGGAGCTGGGCCCAGCTCCGCAGGACAGGAGCCGCCTCTGCCAGGTGAGAGTGGGGTGGACTCAACCATAAGCCCTGTGTGAAAGCCGATACACATACATCCAAAGGCTAGCTGGTGTGGGGGAATCACACACACACACACACACACCTCCGTATTAGCTCCACCACTGGTTTAATTGAATTGAAATCTTGTAGCTGCTTTCATGCTATTTTAACCAAAAAAGGGTAAATTTCTGCCATCCTGAACGGTGGAAATCTCATCAGGTTAGCTGATCTCATGAGATTTCTGCCATCATGAAACAGTCTTGCAATGAGACAATTACTTTGCAGAAATGTTTTCCCACATGCTTTCTTCAGTGCACACGCTATGCAGTCTAAGTGCTACATTCTCTTGGAAATATCTTTTTTTAAATGAATCTTCGGTAAAGCAAACTGGTATACGCAGAGTCTAACTGAGCTCCTCTTTTTGCAGAACACTTCATTGAGAATTCTGTCTGAGTAGGGACCGCAGGATTTGACCCCGTTGACATCAGTTCACTTAGTTTCTTGCTGCAATATTATGAATGGGGGTCACACGCTGACATTTTATTTTATGTTTTAGTCTTACTTCATCATACAGGAGGCTTGTAGTCTGTGTGATATTCTTGGGTTCATTTTCTTACCTCAGTGTAGTTTTCCATCATATAAACCAGGCACAAGGAAAAACAAGACACAAGATAAATGGCAAAACAAGACAAAGGGTCAGATTCTCCATTAGTGTTTACTGGGCATTTTTTTTTACTATGACTGGTAGTTTGGCTTTCATTCCTGTCTGTGGAACCCATGTGCCTACTAGGGAGATATCGCTTTAAGAGATCTATTGAGGAGTGAGTAGGAGGGAGCTGTGTCTGGGTCACTGTTGCTAGGCAGATGAACAATTAGCACTCCACATCCAGAAGTTTCTGGAGTTGGGTGTGGTAGTTTGGGGTATGCTCAATAGTTTATAACTAGGTGCTGGAGTCAGACTCCATGAGGGCAAGAAGTCAGGGCAACTGCTATACAAAAGGCCATGTGTCCTTTGTGGGCTGGGAGGAGCTGAGCCCAGGAGAAGGAAGTAGGGTGTTTTCCCTAGCTCTGAATTATTTTGCAGCATGTTAGTGATATTGTTAACCCTCCAAAAGAGAAGCATGGGCAATGTTAATTATAGAAAGGGAAAATCATGAGGGAAAACTCATTTCTTTTATTTTAACTGAATACTTTGAATGTTGTTCAAATTTTGAATGTCATTAAATTGTCTCAACTAGTATGAGTCACTAACTTTTCTTTTATTTAAATGTGATGATGGAGAAAGTCATTTATTTTGCTATTTTCATTTTTTTGCATTTTTCTTGTAACAGGTTTTTTTTGTTTTTGTTTTAAATCTATAGATTTAACTGAGTGGTTGGTTAATCAGTTAGCTGACTGGCTAACTGTGATTTCAGCAGAGGAAGGGGAAGAGTCTGCATGGAGTCCAGCTGAAGATTCCTACAAGCAAGTGGAGGGAATCATGTTGCTTTTGACTCAGCAGATTGTATAGATTTGATTATCAAATACTCAGACTTGGGTGAACTCAACCTAAGCTTTTTGGGAACTCTGAGTTTCTTCTCACTGTGTTTCTGCGGGAACTGACTGTTTAGATTTAATTTGTTTTCTTTATTTACATGTATGTATAATAGTAAAGATAATGTTTGTGGATTATAAAATAGCCATGTTATAAACATTGTTATTATTATGTATTATGTTTCTTTATCATAAGATTTTATACAGTTGGTACTTAATTAAGTTCATTTCTTTTGGGGACTTGAATGTGGGGAGGTTGACTCTGTGCAATCCTTACTGAAAATCCTTAGAGACTAATTCTGGGTCTCCAGCTGCTTTTCTGTGGGAGTTGGGGTTTTTTTAGGCATTGGAGAAGGGCAATGAAGTGAACTCTAGCCCAACCAAACTGAAGGGAAAAAACTTCTGAAAGTGTTGATACATCCTATTTTAAGATTTTTGGATGAAGATTTTTGATTTTTTCATTTTGAAATGACTTTTTTTCAAAATTATTTACCTTGTATTTTATTATATATTCTATAATATGTACAAAATAGATATATAAATATAAAATATTCAATTTAATGTTGTCAAATTTTGATTGATCTGAAACTGATTTTTTTCAGAATTTTCCTTCATGGAGAATTTTGAAATTTTTAGGTTTTGTTCCAATTCTAATGAAGCCAAATTTCAAAATCCTTTGTGAAACAACTCTTCCTTTGTCCTCTCAGCTATAGTATTCACCAAATTTTTGATACTGTATTGCATGTTTTTGCAAGATAAATTACGGAAAATATTTGATTTAGATGTCAACTCATTTCTTTTTACACTCTCTCAATTAATAAATGTGACAGCTTTATGGAGTCTGGGAACAAGTGTCTATATTTTTTAGCAATCTCATTCTTGTGCAATGCAGTTAATGCATTTCCTAAGTAGCAGAAAGCACAATATAGACCTCCTTCATACTGTCTGTATTTAAAGAAAGGGGTGGCCTCTGTGGTTCCCCAAAGGAATAAAAAATGCAAAGGAGAATTTGATATTAGATTTAGCTTTCATTATTTTGAAAAGTTTCTAGACCTCCCTGTAGCAAAAGAGCAAAATGATGTTAAAATGGTCATTACCCTTGAAAACATATCACTGCATTTCCAAATGATCTCAGATTATTCACATTGTCCTCATGGTCATTCAAAGCTGTCATTGTGGGGTCTGGAAAACCATAGCAAGTCCCTGGATTTGTTATTTTGAAGCAATGTCACAGTTAATACATTATTGCAGGGGGAGGAGGCTGAGAAAGAAGGTGGAAGCAAAATATTTTTTTTTTAACTTGGAAACATGCTAAGACTGGCCCTGTTTAAAGGCTACAGTGCAAAAGTTACTTAATGTTATTAGATTCTCACGCAAAAGATTTTATATTTGTATAGCACATGATTTACATTTTGAGAGAAATAAGAAATGTTGCTTCTATTTTACTTTCATACTTAAAATTCTCTGTTAATGCCAATGGTATTCAAAAACATTTCTTTTTTTCCTGGAACAAAACAAATTTAAAAGTCATAAAACTCTCTCTCTCAAAAAAAAATCCAGTTCCTGCACATTAACAAAACCGATTAGAGCAATATTTGGAAGATACTCAATTTACTCATTTTCTTTTTCAAGTTTCTATGAGTTTTAGATGAGTTTTGTGCATATGAATTTCACAGCTGCCATTCTCAGATCTTTGAACTTCTAATAAGTTAAAGTCTTCTAGGTTGGAAATTTAAAGAACTGGTGAAACCAATTACTTACCAAATTAGCTTTGAATATATAGACAAAGTAGTTCAGTAAGAACATGTATATTTATCAGTAATCCACATTCCTTTAATTTTAAATTAAAAATTACTTCAAATACTCAAAAAAGTGCAGAATATTGTACATTGCTGTGGATTTAGGTCCGGTACCTTCTTTTATATTTTTCAATTACATAATAAGAAACTGTTGGAATTGACTCAGATTCCACCTTAGCTAAATATATTTTAGTAAAATATTTACTATAATTTACCCAAGGCCCCCACAATGGCAGGGAAATGGCAAAGTAAAATAAACCCAGAAAATTCTGGCAAATGACCCACATGCACATGCTGCAGAGGAAGGTGAAAATCCCCCATGGTCACTGCCAGACTGAGCTGGGGGAAAATTCCTTCCTGACCCCACATATGGCTAGCAGACCCTGAGCATGTGAGCAAGGACCAGCCAGCCAAGCAACTAGGGTTGCCAACTTGGTAATATTTAAAAACCAGGCACTCAGGAGGAATGCTGGAACTTCCTTGCCCTGCCTCTTCCCCACAAGGCCACACTCCTGCCCCACCTATGCCCCTGAGGCCCCGCCCCCATCCACTCCTCTTCTCCCATCCCCCATGTCACTCGCTGATTTTCCCCTCCCGCCACCCAGATCAGGAGGGACTTGCCTGCGGAGCCGGGGCTGAGAGCTGCAGCCACCCAATGAAGGTAAGTCAGTAAGCCCCGGCTGAGTAGGGGCTGGCGTGGGTGATGACCTGGCACCTCTCCACCTCCCCAACTCGCAGTAACCGGACTTTGGGTGTCCAGTCAGTAGATCTGACCGGACACTGTCAGGTCCACTTTTCAACTGGACTTTCTGGTCAAAAACTGGGCACTTGGCCAACCTACAAGCAACTGAGAAAGAGAATGCTCAGTGCCACTTCAGAGCCTTGCCTCCCGCAAATCCATCTGATCCCCAGACCCATGTCCCACCTCCAACTGTAGCCATCCTTGATGCTTCAGAAAAAGGAGATTTTTTTAAAAACAGAATATGGGCGGGAGGATAAATCCCTTTCTGACCCCCTGCAGGTGGCCGCTTAAACCCTGAAGAATGAGTTATTAGGAACATAAGACAAAATCTGGAAGTAAGCCTCAGGGCTGTTGAGCCCTACCCCCACCATCACAAGAAACCATGATGCACAAAAACACTCATAAATATGTCCAGCTCTCTCTCAAAACTAATTAAGTTGTTTGCCCTGACAATTCCTAGTGGGAAGCTGTTCCAGAATCTCACCTCTGTGATGGTTAGAAACCTTTTTCTAATTTCCAGCCTGAATTTGTTCATGGCCAGTTTGCAGGATCAGGGCCTTGGAAGAAACTAGAATTCTGCATTTTTTAAGAGATTGGTCTGTCAGTAAAGGAGAAATTCTGTTAAGGTCAGACATACCAAACTTATGCTGCAGGAAGAAAGTGTTAGCAAATACACTGTTGGGAATAATCCTGCATTAGGAGAACTAGATGGGCTAGACAATCTAAGAGAATAATTTTTAGAGATGGGCAAGGTCATTTGATGCTCAGATGTTAAACTGACCACACAGAGTCCTACCCAGAAATACTTTTCCCCACTGAGGAATTAGAGGTTAAACCTAAGCTTTGGTTGGAACTAAAAAAAGTAGCTTAGTCACTTCATCCTCAGGGCCATCCCTAGGAGGGTGCAGAGCCCGAGGCGGAAGTCACAAATCCGTCACTTCTGGGACCGACCGCACCAGCCAATCGCACCGGACCACGGGGCCCCCCAAAGCACAGGACCTGCAGTGGTCGCCCCAATTTGCCATACTCAAGGGACGGCTCTGTTCATCCTGCTCCCAATTTATTTGTTAAATTCAAATAAGCACCAGATAATATAGTTGGCCATAATTACTCAAATGAGGCTGACAATTAGAAATGCAGGGGTTTTGCAGTCAGCACGGAAGTGCATTTGCAAACAGTGCCCAATCTTGCTGTGCACAGTTATCAGTCTCTCAGTTTTGGTACTTAGGTACATGACTAACTCTTAAGCACCTCTACCCCACTATAGTGAATAGGATTACTAATGTGCTTAAAAAGCTAGACACATTCCTAGGTACCTTGCTGACTTAAGTGTTTCACATCTTTTAAAATATAATATAAGCAAGCCAGACAACTATTCTTCCCAGCGGAGGATACCTGGAAAGAACTCTTTCCAGAGGCAGTCATTGCTTTATTGAGACTGTCAATGCTTTATTAGTCAAAAAAGTTCCTGCAAAGCAGTGGTTCTCAACCTAGTTACCATTGTGGGCCGCATCCAGTACTAGCTGTATGGCCCTGAGGATGTCACATGGGCCGTAGCTCTGTGCTGATTGGGCCACAAGTTGAGAACCAGTGCTGCAGAGCAAAAGAAGACACTTTCTTTCCAAAGATCTGAATGCATTGTTCCCAGAGCACTCTGTCTGCAACCCCAGCCAACCCGAGATCAAGATCAGGAACAAAATCCGTATGTTTTGCATACCAGTGCAGACCAATAGCCAACAAGTTTCCTCTCTGCACTTGCTAATGAGCATTAATGTTTTGTTTACATGTATCTATGCCAAACGATTTAACAGGAAGTGAAATCAGTAGCAGCTGCTTTCATAAATGGGTAGAGCAGTCTTCCATAAAGTTCATAGGTTTGTGTCTGCTGGAGTTCCATAGTGCTTAGAGATATGCAGCCACTATTATGCCCCATAAGAGGAACATGAGCTCCACTCCACGGCTGGCCAGGTGTGATGATTGATGCCATAGCAGTGGGGTCATGGCCACACCACATTGCTGCTCCATCCTCACACATTTTTTGGGTGGCTCAAAGTGCTATCCCAATGAAGTTCTTGAATGAGAGAGAGCACAAGAGCTACAATTGTCCTTATCTTCTTGGGGGGGGGAGGGGATTTCATAATATGGCTTACATTTACTTAAGATGGAATCTGAAGTCACTGAATATGCACTGGAATTCATAATCTTCCAAGTGACACAAATATTTAGAGGAAAGCAGATATAGATTACAATACATGGCTTTTTGGTCTTCTAAGTAGTACTTATTCTGACTCTGCCTAAAAAAGTCAAGAGCTACTAATCTTATGCATTTAAACCTTTCATTGAAGAAGCATGGCATCAAAATGTTTCCACTTTCTCCTCCGATGTTCCTCCATTTGGAATACAGAGCATTCTGCTTTATAGGGCCTGATTCTCTGCTGCCTTCTACTTTGTAGCTTGTGCAAATTAAATGTTCAACTCTACCTCATCAGGATGGTTGTGCTTTACACCCACTTGGCATGGGTTTAAAGCACTGATCTATTGGGCCAACAGAATACTCCGATTCACTGAAACTCATTTGTGCATGCATGTCCAGTTACAGTGAAACTCTGCGTCTAAGGGCTAATCCTGCAGTCCTTACTCAGAATGCCAGTTCCCATGATAGTAAATGGGAGCTTGGGATACCTGTCCCATAGACCCTATGCCTTTCTGTTGCCCTATCTTGCTCCTGCTCCCAACTCCTCCCTTGACATACTTTTCTCTCCAGCTACTATGACCTATCTTCTTTCCCCTCTTCTTCTCTAAGCGCCTTGAATTGGTTATTTACAACCAGCCTTTGACTTCTAATTCTGCTTGACACTCTTCAAACACCAATCTGGCTTCCATTTTCTGATCTCCACTGAAACTTCTCTTATGAAGTTCTCCAGCCAAATCTCAGACTTTTATCCTGACCTCTTCCTCCTTGACCTATCAAGGATAATGCATCATAAAATGTCCTTTGTTCATTTAGTTGACCAGTGTATCTTATCTTTAACTATAATATTTCATACTATAATATTCTGTAGCATATTTAAATATTAAAGTCTTAGAAATATGAGTTCTTAGAGAAGTATTCCACTATTACAATTTTGCTGAGAAAATGTGACCGGGTTTTTTATGTACAAATTAAATGATGCACAAATTAGTGAAGTGTGATTCAATAAGTTTCTACTCTACTCAGTATTCCAAGTTACATTTATATTATTTTAGAAGCAAAAGAATTTGAGTTTAAGTGATCAGAATTATACTCACCTTCTCTGACTTTAGTGCCTCCAAGAACTATGGCAGATATACCAACAGACGAGGACAATAGCCAGATACAGATATTGATTATCTTTGCCTTGAGAGGAGTGCGGAAGTCCAGGGCTTTCACGGGGTGACACACAGCAATGTATCGATCCACACTCATCATGGTCAATGTGAATATGCTGGTAAACATGTTATAATAGTCAATTGAAATAACTATTTTACACAACACATCCCCAAATGGCCAAGAGTTCATCAGGTATTCAGTGCTTTGGAAAGGCATAGTCGTAGTAACTAAAGCATCTGCCATAGCCAGATTGAAAATATAAATGTTTGTTGCCGTCTTCATCTTTGTATACCTGAAGTACAAGAAAAATAAATCTTAATTATAGCAACACATTCGCATATGAAGCTACTGTATTAGGGAAACTGTGTTGTAACAAACTTTTGGACAAAAATGCAAGCACGTTCAAGACTGAGGGATTATTTTAAATATGTTACATTTAGTCTCTCAGCTATGTTGCTGCTGCTGTATCACCAATTAGATTTACTTGCCAGAGGCAGAAATGGATTTTTGAGTAATTTTAATGGGATCATGTAAATTAGTCAAGCCATTATAAAAATACTAGATTTAGTTTCATCCTCTAAAATCCAACTACAAATAAATCAGAATATAATTTGCTTCATTTGCAAGTGATAGAAAATTCTAGCAGTTCCTTTCCTTACAAGCATCTGAGAATACATCTACACTGCAATAAAAGATCCATTGCATGGATGTGGTTGGCCCAGGTCAGCTGACTTGGACTGGTGGGGCTCAAAGTGTGGGACTAAAAATTGCAGTGTAGATGTTCCAGGTCGGGCTGGAGCCCAAGCTTTGAAGCCCCATGAGGGAGTCGGGTCTCAGAATCTAGGCTCCAGCTTGAGCCCAAATAGCTACTCTAAAATTTTTAGCCCCACAGCCTGAGTCAATTGACCTGGGCTCTGAGATTTGGTGCCATGGCTTTTTTATTGCAGTGTAGATGTACCCTTACAGCCTGTTGTTTTTTTTTTTTTTTTTTTTTTTTACAGAAGTAATAGGTATCCTCAACTCATCATGCTATGGCATGAATAAATCATTAATCATTACTCTTGCAGGGCCAAATCCTCAGCTGGTGTAAATTAGCATCTCTCAATTGATTTCACTGGAGCTATGCCAATTTACACCAGCTGAGTGGCCTATAGAGTGTAGAATAAGATACCTGGTTAAATAGGCTACTAGAATCCATAAAAATTACATTAACCCTTACACTATTTTCTCTATATACATTCAAGCAAAACTGATTTTATTGGTTTGTGTAACACCAATTAAGAAATGTGGCTGGCAATAGCATACAAAACTATGGGGGCCACATTTTCAACTGTGGGCCCTTAAAGTTTCTGAGGTGGCACACAACAGAATATTGATTGTTGCTCATCATTGTCAATATGAATATGCTGATAATGCTTTATCATTATTGATGTCATATGATCAGTTACCAGCAAAAAACATGGAATGGAGTTAGGTTCATTTTCATTGCTGAGGCTGCCTGCTGGTTAGATTCAGAAATGCTTCTATTAGCAGCCATGGAGTCACTAGTCTGGCACTATTATTCTAGGGCAGTTGTGGTCTTGCTGATTGTACAAGAGACTGGGTCTCAGGAAACCTGGATCTGCTTTTGACTCTACTACTTTTCTTTTCGAGAGTACTTTTCCCTCTCTAGATCTGAAAGTATTATAAGATTCACAACAACGTTTCCTTATTCAACTTTGTTCTACCCACAGATCTCAAATGTGTGTGCAAACAGGCATTATTGTTTCTAACTACCTGTTTGGGTGTCTAATTAATTGACTTGTACCTGAAAACCTAGGATTTGTGAGCACCACACTTTGTAACACAGCCACTTATTCCTGAAATCTTAATTTTTAATATAAAAATAAATACACAAAGTCTAGTAATGAGAAGACTTTCATGAGCCCTTCCACACAATTACCTCTCCACAAGTGCTCCCTTAAGCTAAGGCTTATGGGCATTATGGCCCTGGGATCAGTGTCCAATCAGGTTGCAGTAGCAGGTGTCTTTCACAGATCCCCTGCCCAATGGGGGATCAGACTGTTTACTGCTGTCCAAAGACCCTCATAGATTAGAAGGAAAAATTGTCTTTTCTGCTAGTCTCCTGAACCTGCAAGAGGAGGGAACAACGATGCAGAAACACTAGTGACCTTGGGTGAGAGGGCACCTGGCTTCATTGTAGCCTAGCAATAACCTATACTTTACCAATATAGGGAGCTGGTAGTAGTTGCCTAACACTTTACATTATAGGGAATTCTTTTGACTTTTTCTTTGTCATCATTGTTGACAAGAAGCCTTTGATACTCAGCAGAGGGAATCCCCTTGAGCTACAAAAGTGCCTTTTCTTTATCCCATGAAATTCCATTCAGATTTGGCTGAGATAGAAAGTGTTAAAATTGCCATTTTCATTCTCTCAGTTGCACTCACAAAAAAAAAAGTTTGGCAGCCTGCCAAAGTCCCTGAACATTCAAAAGTCAGGCTCATGTCTCCACCAAAGCAGCCCATGCTGCAGTGAGAATACCTGAGAGCCATTGGAGCAGAGAGCTGGGGGTGGGGGGAACAGACAGCCAACCCAAGCGCCCCCACATAAGCCCCTTAACCCACCCCATGGCCCCAGTGGCCCATTCTCCTCCACCCCCTAGAGTTCTCCCAACACCAGGAGCAGGAGAAAGATGTACAGGGAGAGAGAGAAAGCACCAGTCAGGGCTGGATTTCCTCCACACACACAATCTGGCCTAGCACCTTATCCCTTTTTGCTTTATCATTATTGATGTCACATGATCAGTTACCAGCAAAAAACGTGGAATGGAGTTAGGTTCATTTTCATTGCTGAGGCTGCCTGCTGGTTAGATTCAGAAATGCTTCTATTAGCAGCTATGGAGTCTGACTTGGAGTCAGATAGCTTCTTGGGAAGACATTTTGACAGACAATTAGTAAATGCACTGTAGAAGCAACCAGAAAGATGCCATAATGTGATGATCCCATTTTCAAAAATCACGTATTACTTGTACTCTCCAACACATGACAAAAGAGTGAACAGATATCTGGTTGACTAGCTGTCCTCTCTCTCCCCTGATGTTTTATGACCTCAGACAATGGAATTCAGTGGTATATGGGAAGCCTAGTTTTCTAAGTACCTGGCTTTGCACAGGCCTGCACTTGTACAGGGTGAAAGTACTGACTTAAAACCTCAAATTTTCCTAATAAAAAAGTTCAGGGATGCTGCAGAAAATTAAAATTATTGATCTAATAATTTAACTTCAGCTATGAGGAAAATATCAGTATCTGTTTTTAAATGTCAAGTACGGGACTAAAAGCAGAGTTGGATTTAATGTAGCACATATAAGATGACTCACATTTATGGTCTTTCATCTAAAGTTCTCAAAGAGCTTTACGAAATATTTATAAACTATGGATCATATTTTACCTCAGTCTTTGTACAACCCTGGCCCCCTTCCCCATTAACTTCAGTGGAAGTTCTGTGCACAGAAAGAGGGTCAAATATAGCCCATTATATAATGGGAAATGTAACAGAGTGGCAGTTTTGACGATCCTACATAAAAGTGAAAGGCTCCCCTCGTTAGTCAACCTAATCTCAGGCGCTAGAAGGTTGTATGAAGATGCAGAATAATTTCTGCTGTCTTATGTTTGTAGGTAGATCTTGTTATCTCCAGCTAGCATATAAAAGAGGTGGCTGGAGCCTCTCTGGTACTAACATACCTGGGAGGAATAGAGATATCCCACAGGAAAAACTTCGGCTTAAATTTATGTTTGGATATTATTGTTTAAGTTACCAAACCCCAGGAAGAAACATGATCTTAAAGTGTGTCCACTTTGTAAGGAGCAGAGTGGAAATGCCATTTGTCTGCTTACAAATTATGGGTATAATTCTCAAAAGCATCTAAGCAGCTTCAGCACTTGGAAGCCTAAGGCCTACTGACTTCCAATGACTTTAAATGAACTTTGGTTCCTAAGTCACTTAGGCACTTTTGAAAAGCTTACCTCACTTCTTATTTCACCCATCACTGCAATGCACTCACTTCTGGAATAGGATGTAGCAACTATTTAACAGGACACATCAACACTTACACATCTGTTCAAGACAGTGAGTAAGGGGGGGGGAGGAATCACAGCTAACGTAAACCTACAGGGAAACTTGAGGTTTGGTAGGCACAGTTTTATTAACAAATTGGTACACATTCCAGAAAAGGATCAATATGTAAGGATTCTTTGACAATACTATTGCAAGCAGCGACAAAGAGAATGAGGATTTAGAAATTATAGTCTTGCATTAATTATTTTAATTAAAGCTAAAAAGGTGGTTCCAAATCATTATTCATCCAGACATAACTTTGATAAAATAACATTTTCATGCTGAAATGTTCCACTTCAGTATGAGATCAATTTGTTTTGCAAGAATGACAAATATACCTTGACAACATTCTACGATAGTGGTTAATATGTAAAGTACAAATGCATTAAATAGAATGAGGCATAGCAAAGAAGTGGTATAGGAGGACAGCTGTCGCACTGAATTAAAACATACAAAAACAAATGTCAAACATTTCTTTAAGCTACAGATGGATGCTATCATGCTAGGCTCCCTTGTGTGAAATTCCCATGGATAGCAGCAGCAAGTGTTGCAAAGACAAAGGGCATAACTGGGAAAGGCCCCAGATATCAAGGTTATATTTAGGGTAAACTCAAAACCAACTGAATCAGAACATAGTGAAAGACTGGGGACATATGAAGTAGAATGAATCTAATGTTTTTATCGTCTTAAAAGGCATTTTAAAAGTTTGCATCAATATGAAATTTAACACAGAGCCAGCATAGAGTGTAAAAGTCTGTATGTTGCAACCTCCACACTCACATTTTCGGCCATGTGTTATCACTACATTCTGAATTCATGGCAGTCTTGAATTTATATTAGCGGGGACCCCAGAAAACAAATTCACACTTTCATAGTAATCATTATTATTGTTATCATACAGATTCAAGAATTATCTGTCACTGAATTAGCTTTAACACAATAAGTGGCTTGATTTTTAAGAGTGGTGAGTGCCCAACAGCTCCCACTGATACAGCACTTCTGAAAAATCAGGCCATCTATTTAGCTGCCTTAATATGGACTTAGGAGCAAAACCTGAGATGCTAATTTTTAATATCTTTGCCATGATGTTTACTTGTTTATTATAAATATTATTGTAACTAGTTAAAATTTGTACAAAAATTGATATTAAAATATTAAACATGAATTGCAAAGGATTTTTTTAAATAGGTCAGTTCCCTTGCAATATCAGTGCTGGCTGGGTTATCTGCAGGGAGTCAACCTGGGAACTCTGGACCAAAAAGCATGAATCTCAGCTGCTACAGCTAAAGGACTAGGTCTAATAGCTCAAATGGAATAACAGCTTTAACCCGTATACATGGTTTAGCCCTAGAGGAGGATAAAGAGCCACACCATGCTGGTATGAATTATGCATATTCCTGATTGTAGAAATTCATCCCAACTTTCAAAGGTCAACAAGAGTTAAAATCCTCACATGGGCCTCCATTTATAACTACACCCCTGAATGAGACATCTATGGGGCCTGAACTCAGGTCAAAAAGTTTGAGTTTCTATGCTTGAGATAAAGTACTGGATTTGAAAATTCAAGGGCAGGACAAGACTCATAAAACTCCAAACATAGTCCAGTCACTCACTGAGGACAAAGCCACACTGCATTATGAATTCATCTTTTTTTTCCTCTTTGGATAAAGAAGATTCAAAGGAGTTGTTTGTTTTTAATTAAGAAGAAAGCTTCTGTTTTACCTTACAAATGGCAGTAATGTCAAGTTTGGTGTCCCATGGTTTTGCTGAGAAAGCAACCAGACTCAAGGATATTGTGACTTCTCATGCTTGAAAGGAGAAAGATATTAGATTTTAAGAAATACTTCCTTAAATACTTCCTTCCTCTATCCAGAAACTTAGTTTTTAATTTTTAAAGTTAAATTTAAAACTTAAATTTAAGTTAAATAGGTTTAATAAAAACAGAAAAAAATTACAATTTTTAAACCATCTGGTTGCAAATCTCTTTCTCTTGCAATAGCTGAACTTTCTCTAGCTGAGATCTTGAGATGCTGTCATTTCACTAGCCTTGCAGTCATCACAGTTTTCTAGCTTAGACAGGATGAGAACTTCTAATGTAAGGCAAAATAGGGGCTCTTGGAAACAGCCACACTAGTGAGGAACTCTGTATATAGGAAGCTGGACAACCCATTCTGATGCTCTGCATGGGTCCCATGTGAGTGCAGAGCATCAGAATGGGTTGCCCAGCTCCCTATATACAGAATTCCTGACTAGTGTGGCTGTTTCCAAGAGCCCCTATTTTGCCTTACGTTAGAAGTTACTTTAGAAGTTACATTACTTTCCTAGTGAATGCTGCTCCTCTGTCAATGTAGCATTTTTCAGCCTCAACGTTCCCCTTTCCTGCAGTGAGGTTTTCTTGCAGGACACCATAACCTCCCTCGGTATGTGTCAGTGGCTCTGGGACAAAAGGTTCCAGGTTCTGCCTGGCAGTTCCTGAAGAACCAGGTGTGTCATACACGTCAGTTGTTGGTCCAACAAGGAGGGACTCTATCCTTCACTTGAATGGAGTTGTCTGTGCCGATGGATGCTGTGGGCCAGGTGTCACCTGGTGGAGGGCACAGGTTTCATTGCTCATGGGGAGAAGCAATAATGGCTCCAGTGGAAGGTTGTCAGAGTGCCATTTCCCCCTTTCTTCCTTTGCAAGGGCTGTGGCATCTGAAGGGCTAGGGAATGGTTACCTCTGAAGATCCTGGCTAGTGGCAGCCAAATCTTTTTAAGGGAACTGCGTTTGTCAGGCTGTTTCTGTGGGAAAGTAAAAGTGGGGTGGAAATTCAATACACACAAACAGAGGCTCTGCGAGTACGCTGCATGAATACATGGGAAAACACCTTCAGCCTGTTCTCAGAACAAGGCACATGGCCTCTGCCTTACCGTGGAGATAGAAGAGAGCACTGGTAGCTGACGTTAGGTATGCTCTATCTGATAACTGTGTAGCTGAAAATTAGGACACATGGGAGTTGCATCTTAAACAAGCATTCCGTTAATGCTCACTGGGGTATCAGGGAACATTCCAAGTAGTAAGGGTAAGACGCTATACAGCTCAGAAGTTGTGAGAAATAAAAGTCACACTGTATGACATACACTTCCCAAGTGTATTTATCTGTGAAGATCTGGTTCATTAGGGTGGTCTCAAGTCCCCATAGGCTGTTGATGGTCTGGGTGGGCTACAGCTCTAGTGTCTCCACTTGGGAGAGATCATGTGGGATCAACCTCTAGCCTCTATGCATGCCTCTATCTTCCTCTCCTCATTGTTGCATGCCACCCACTTCTTAATATTCTCCATACCTCTCCAGTCATCTCCCATAGCATTCACTGCATCAAGCACAAACTTTCCTTATGGGACACTTCAGGGTCAGGTCTGACGTGGCAGACATAGCACTTCTGGATCATTTGGGTCAAAATTCAGATCTTCTCTGGAGACTAATTAGCCTTCCTCTTCTGGACAGTGTTTGACAAGCCAGTTATTCTGGGAATACCTCTAGAAGAAGGTCCTGACATCTCAACAGCAGCTGATTCTCATATTCAGTGAGCATCAACTGAGAGATTTAAAAAAATCCGGCCTTGGGTGAGGAAATTGAATGGGCATATTTGAATAGCTAGTTATAACATAAAATGTTGTACTAGGTCAGAACTGAACATTCCCTCCCCCTACCCCCACACACACTCTCTGTCACACACCATGAACCAGCACTGGTGGATGCCCTGCCTCACTGAAATGCCCTTAGCAGTCATTATGGCTAAGGCTTTCTGAAGAATCAAGTAGGGTTTGAAAGCGTAGTTCAGTGAGTGCATTTAAACTGTCTGGGGCTTGGCTAAGCTCTACTTGGCATAGAGGTGAGAAGGGCAATGGTGGATGTACAGGACCATCACATCCTCCCCATCCTTGAGGATGCTAGAGGACAATTTGGCCCCACACAAACTTGAGCAACCCTGGGACTGCTCTAATTTATGGAGATTATAATGCCTTCCCATGGCCTTACATGTTTGCCTGAACTCATGATGTTCTGGCCATCTCCCCTTTCCTCCCCAGCACTCTTTCATGCCAGAACAGCACAAAGACGACTTAGCGGGGCCAGGAACTGACTTCTGTGTTTAGAATATAATGTTCCCATTTCCATTCCTGATTAGTACAGATCTCCTCGGACCCCCTTCGTCTATTTGAGACTGCAACTCTACATTGCAACTCCCTCCCCATTCTTACTCCCTTCAGAGCATATGGTAAAATCCTTTCAGATAAAACAGTTTCATAATCTGCCTCTCTCTCTCACACATGATTCTGTGTGGAATGCAATTATCAGCCAAGAAATACAGCCTCACTGGGTTTGGCCTAAGCCAGAAATTTCTTGGCACAGTCAAGATGGGGCTATAACAGAAAAGGAGGCAAAAGACTAAGTAGATGAACTGGTAAATATTTGGCCTTGTTTAGCCAGTTTGTTGCTGGGACTGTACATAATCTTGCATATACTTGATGAGACAGGTTTCCTCCAATACTCAACAAGATTTGGAGGAAAAACTTTCTCCAAAAAAGCTTGGTGACTCTTCCCAGCATGATTCTATTATCCCTTTGACTATTATTACCACATCATTCCAGTCCATAAAGAAAAGGTATTCCATCCAGGAATGGCTCCTCACAAACAATTCATTTAAGAAAGAAAAGTTGGACTTTATGAGGTATCTGTCCATGGGCAAGACCCATGGAAACAGCTGTGTAGAACAGTCACAATCAGCTGCTTACATGGAATCTGGAGTTTTCCGTGACAGCTGAAGACAAGGTGGGATAGATGAAAGAGGAAGGAAGAAGGGGGAAAGTGAATCAGCTACTGAGTGGCAGATCATTGATCCTGATTTTGAAATGTCTCCAAACTTCTGGTATTAAAGGAGCAACTATTTTCAGGAGCAAATCCTCCAGACGAGTGCTCACATTCCTTGCCAGTTCCTGGTATTGTCTGCTCCCACCATATGACACTATCCCTCTCCAAGTGGTGATAACACCAGGACATATTCTTTTGAATAGTTCCAGTGAATATTTTGCAGATCTTCCATAAATGTTATTGAAGAACATCACTGTTATGATGAGGAATGCACTGACGACTTCAGGGGAAATGAAGATTTTTGTTGTCTCTCTCAACCTGCAAGGTAACATAATGTGTATCACTGTATGACCTGCCTAGCAAACAGTATGCAATGCCCCCCTTTCCCACTGTCAATACAAATCATTTAGCAAAGATCAGGAATGTAATAATAGATAAGGTGCTCACCATTGTCCAAGAGTACTTGATCCAAGAGCAGATTCGGGGTGTCTTCTACAGCTCTTCCACAAGATTTGGGACAAAATACTTTGAAGACATTAAGCATTTCTGATTAAACATATAAGAATTAAGAAAAGTAAACTGTGGACATTTTCCTGCACATGCAACAAACCATGTGACACAGAGGAAGGCATAATACATTTTGTAGTGCATCCATGTAGCAGGAAACGAAGCTGTAAGTTATGCAGTGAAACAGAGTGTCACCAAACTACCCCATCATTAACTTGTCAGGCACTCGTTCCTGTACATTCAGCTTCTGACCAAACTAGCCTTCAATGTCTGTGCACTTAACTATGTGATTGGTAACTTAAGTCACAATTTTCAATGCCAGCTCTTGTGTCCAACGTGCGATAACTAGGGTCTGCTTTTCAGAGGTGCTGAGCACCTGAAGCTCCCATTGTCTGTGTACTTAACTATGTAGTCAGATTTTTCAGAATAGGCACTTAAAAGGACCTTTGAAAATTCCCAACCAAAACTACATATAGATATTTATGCTCCTATCTACCAGTCTAGTTGTAGGTTTTGAGAATCTAGGCTAGGTTTTGAGAATCCCGCAGTGTGTGCTGTGACAAATTGGGGATTCTGTCTGCACCACTTCTGAATTGGAAATGATTATATGAATTGTGTGATGAAATTACTGTGTAAAGGATAGCCTGTCATGTATGTGGATCCATCGTACTGCAAGGTTTGTGTCAGGTCTCTGCCAGGCCAGAGACAATGGTGAGCAATCAGCACTGGACAAAGTAGAGCACCTTCGGACCATAGGTTTGCTGTACATAGGACAAGACACCTTCTCCTCTGCTCTGAGGGATAGGTAGAGAGTTAGGAGTAATGAAAAAAGTACCAAATGGCAGAACTGAAGAAGCAGGTGACCTCAGGAGGAGTATATAAAGAGACTCAGAGGAGAACTGGGGGAGAGCCATTTTGCACCAAATTAAGATAAGGGAGGCTGCTGCAAGGTGGGTGGGCAAGGGGCAGAGAACCCTGCCTGCTTGCCTAACTGACAGAACACAGGCGATTTCCCCAAGGACTCCCAAGGGAAGGGTGAGCTAGTGAAGGACATTGCATTTAGGATGGTTTATTGTTTTGTGTGTTCTGTACTCTCCTGTGCTATTCATGATTAAATATAAAAAGCATAAAGATGTTAGACTGTCAAAGTGTGTGTGTCTGTGGGTGTGTGTGTCGGGGGGGGGGGGGCGATTGTTGGCTGCTTCACACTGGTGCATGCCCCTGAGAGAGTTAAACCATAAACCAGAAGCTTCATACTTTTGGGGTGGAGTACTGGGAAAGGGGTATGTTTAAGTATTGGAAACATGGGCATCATCTGGGGCGGGGCGGGGGGGGGATGTGGCGGCACGTTGACCTGTCTGAACAGTTCAAATAGTAAACTATATGGAACTCATTTTACCTTCCCGGAGAATGAAAGGCTGAACCTGACTAGATTTGAATCTGTGACTCCAGGAAAAATATTCCAAACTTGATGGTTAGAGCAGTAAGCAAGGCTTCCCAGCAAGGCCGTAAAGATCCATTGTGACTCTTTTTGCTCTCGCCTCCTTTCCTTTTTAAATCATTTTCTTTGTGTAGAAATCACTTTTGTAAAAGACCCCCCCTTCCCCATCTTCATTCAATGTATATAGCCTAAGAATCAAACCCTTTCCTTGCCCAAGTTTCTTCTCTCAAAGCTAATTCAGTTGGTACACTCCTGTATGCCAGTAGGCTGACACCTGATGCATGTGTTTGTTGGGAGGCACCTCTCCAACTCAACAAATTAGAGTGCTAGTAAATGGAGTGTTAGCTTTGTTTGAGACAATAAGGTGATGGGCTGCACACCACAATTAGGTAAATCAATAAGAATTATCCCCATTTTATAGATGGGGAAACTGTGACACAGAGGGTTTAAGTAACTTGCCAAGGAGTAGAGCTGGTCAAAAGTTTTCCAGCAGAAAAAATTTCTATCAGAAAGTGTCATTTCATAGAATATCTAAACTTTCCATTGCAACACGTCAATTTCAACAAAATTTCATATAGAAAAAGTTGAAACTTAGCATTTCAATAAGGTCGACCTTGTTGGAATGGAACATCTTGATTTTGCATTTCAAAATTATTTGTTTCAAATTTTATATTCTGTCATAAATTATAATAAAATAAAACAATTTTAAAAGACAAACTTGGAAGAAAACACTAAAATTTCATCAAAATGGAATGTTTCAGTTGGCCTACAACTGATAATTTTTTATTTTTTTAATGGAAACATTTCCAAACTGGAAGTCCAAGTGCAACCCAGCTCCACCAAGGAGCCAGTGATTAAATCATTACACTAGGATGTGGGAGACTTGGCTTAAGCCCCTGCTCCACCATGGACATTGTGTGTGTCCTTGGGCAAGTAATTTAACTTCTCTGGGCCCCAATTCCCCATCTGTAAAACGGGATTAATAGCACCACCTCCTAGAAAAGTGGTCCCCAAAGTGTGGGGCATGCCCATACCCCCCCCCCCCCAGGAGGCATGGAGAAACATTTTTGGGGGTAATGCAAGTTAAGGAAAGTACAAAAAAGTACTAAGAGACTGACATGGGACAAAGAACATCTTTACAGCAGTAGCACATAAAAGTAATCTGAGAAAGAGCTGACTACATTATGACATATTTTAACAGAGTATTCCTGTTACACAGGATGCCATTAAATTCAGTGACGCTTATTTTTTTTTTCTAAGACATTAGACAAACCAGAGGCATACAAGCTCCTCTTTTCCCTTAGGAATGAACGCACATAGCTGTGACACTGCCTATTGTTAAAACTGTTTTTAATCCTAGAGAATTATTCAGATCACTGGAGGCTTGCAAAATATTTTCAAAGAAATACAGGATTGGCTGTCTTGGAGTTTGACGTCAGCAGTTCTTCCGAGTAGGTGACCTTCTGGGGCAGTCAAGACAGAGCACACTGAAGAGGTGAATCCAGAATGAGTGAAACAACAGACACATAGCTCCCATGGTGGCTGTGTACAACACTGTGATAGCAATTCCATAATTAAAGTTGTAACTCAGTTTCTGTTACAAATATGCCTTTTCATCCCCTCTAGCTGTCTCAAGAAAGCACCATTTTGCCTGAAATTTTTCCTGTGAAGTCCCTAGTCAGAGTCGAATTTGCAGGGGGCAGGAAAAGTTTTGGTGTAAGGGGACAAGGCCTGTTTTCATATGAAATTTTAAAAATGTGTTTTTCCCTTTTATAAGCATATTCTAAGGTCTTTGATGTTGTTATATCTCAAAAATGGCTTGCTGTAGAAATGTAATATAGACACTTGTAATATAGACATTGCTCAAGTGATTTATGTAGGCCTGGCCTGACATGAGTAATTGGACATACGTGAAGCCTCATTTCTTGGGAGACAGTATCAGGAAGGTTAATGGATCAGTAGATTGGAAACAATGTCTGTACTACCTAAGATAAGGGGGAACACCCATGGAATCATTCACAGTGGACAAGATAACAAGGGACAAAAAAGGCCTGGAACAGAAGATGAGGTAAAAAGTAAATCGTGTATGGACAGTGTGTGAACAGAGCATGCTGTAAAGGGAGTGGTTTCTCCAAAGTAACCAAGCCAATCCCAAAATGTGTAATGCAATATATAGTAAATGCAATGTAATATGTGTAAATGTATATAAAGGAAGAGATTTTCTGTTTAACTATGAATGTGTGGTATGCCCTATACCCCCTCCGCCGATGCTTGAGTCTAAGTAAATCAGTTTAGCTTTGCTGTATGCTAAATAAAGGAATCTAAGTGAAGAGACTGGAGTAAAATGGAGTTCTTGGACAACTGAATGCAAGAGGTCTCGGGGGAAATCCAACACAGTGGTACAGCGACTCAGACCCTCTCATCTGGAGCAGGTAATGTATACATCCCTTAGTGTGAGGGTTGCAACCTAGCATTAAGGGAAATGCATTGGAAGGGTTTAAAGGTTTCAATATGAGGCACCACACTTCTTTAGCACCACGCTGAAGAAGTGGGTTAAATCTAAAGGCAAACCCTAGAGAAGTATTCAGGTGAAAAAGTAAATCCAGAGAGTGGTATTAGATTTTTAAAAAAAAAAAGAATGCTTAGCAGAACACAGCGGATCTCCGTTGAATGCCATAAATAAATAAATAATTTGCAGAGCACAGCAAAGGTCTCCAGTGCCACTGAAATTTTTTTAAAAAATAGGACCCATTGGCAGCCACGGAAAAATAGTATCTTAGGTTTTTTGTTTGTTTTCTTTTGTTTTGTTTTGAATCCTGAGTCCAGATCGATGCAGCAACAATTTTACAAAGATGATTTCTGGTGGCTAAAACTTTACAAATGAAATGTGCTACCCAGAAGGGTGAACGAAAAAAAGCACAAAGAAGAAACCAGAGTTGTAGAGGAAGAAATAGACTAAATGGAAAAGATTCCAGACAGGACAGAGAGAAAACAGTGTCAATTACCTTTCTGCATAAATCCAAAGTAAAAAGTAGCCATCCTTCAAAGACTGTATTTAGTGAGTACAGCTTTTCAGGCAAAGTGTATTAATTTAAAGGATAAGTGCAAAAAACATAAAAGATAAGTTCAGAGACACTGAAAATAATCAGCTGAGAAATGTGTCACTTTGAAAAATAAGTCAGTGATTTGAGGGAAAAGGATAAGGAGTTAAAAGGAGCTTTTGCACAAATTGACATTGCAGAGCTTGGAGGGGACTAGATAGTTGGGGGTAGTGTAAGGCCTGGTCTACACTACGAGTTTAGGTCGAATTTAGCAGCGTTATCTCAATTTAAACCAGCACCCATCCACATGACAAAGCCCTTTTTTTCGACTTAAAGGGCTCTTAAAATCGATTTCTTTACTCCACCCCCGATGAGGGGATTAGCGCTGAAATCGGCCTCGCCGGGTCGAATTTGGGGTACTCTGGACGCAATTCGACAGTATTGGCCTCCGGGAGCTATCCCAGAGTGCTCAGTTGTGACCGCTCTGGACAGCGCTCTCAACTCAGATGTACTGGCCAGGTAGACAGGAAAAGGCCCACAAACTTTTGAATCTCATTTCCTATTTGGCGAGCGAGGCGAGCTCACCTGCACAGGTCACCATGCAGAGCTCATCATCACAGGAGACCATGCAGTCCCAGAATCGCCAAAGAGCTCCAGCATGGACCGAACGGAAGGTACGGTCTCTGATCACTGTATGGGGAGATGAATCCGTGCTGGCAGAACGCCGTTTGAAAAGACGAAATGCCAAAATATTTGAAAAAATCTCCAATAGCATGAAGGACAGAGGCTACAACAGGGACCCGCAGCAGTGCCACATGAAACTTAAGGCGCTCAGGCAAGCCTACCAAAAAACCAGAGAGGCAAAAGGCTGCTCCGGTTCAGAGCCCCAGAGATGCCGCTTCTATGATGAGCTTCATGTCATTTTAGGAGGTTCAGTCACCACTACCCCAACTGTATGCTTTGACTCTGTCCAAGGAGTGGCAGGCAACCCGGAAACGGGTTTTGGGGTGAGGAAGATGATGATGAGAAAGTAGTAGATAGCTCACAGCAAGGAAGCAGAGAAACTGCTTTCCTCAACAGCCAGGATCTGTTTATCACCCTGGACCTGAACCCAGTACCCTCCAAACCCACCCAAGGCAGGCTCCCGGACCCTGAAGGCAGAGATGGGACCTCTGGTGAGTGTACCTTTATAAATAGTATACATCATTTAAAAGCAAGTGTGTTTAATGATTAATTTGCCCTGCCATTCGTGGCCAGTACAGCTACTGGAAAAGTCTGTTAACGTGTCTGGGGATGGAGCGGAAATCCTCCAGAGACTTCTCCATAAAGTTCTCCTGGATGTACTCCCAAAGCCTTTGCAGAAGGTTTCTGGGAAGGGCAGCCTTATTCCGTCCTCCATGGCAGGACACTTTACCACACCAGGCCAGTAGCACGTAGTCAGGAATCATTGCAGAACAAAGCATTGCAGCGTATGGTCCCGATGTTTGCTGGCATTCAAACATCATCCGTTCTTTATCTCTCTGTGTTACCCTCAGGAGAGAGATATCATTCATGGTCACCGGGTTGAAATAGGGTGGTTTTAGTAAGTGGACATTCAGAGATGCCCGTTCCTGCTGGGCTGTTTGCCTGTGGCTGAACAGAAATCTTCCCCACTGTTAGCCATGTGGTGCAGGGAGGGGTGAAGCCATCATCCCAGAGAATTGGGTGTGTGTGGGGGGGAAGGGTAGCTGGGTTTCTGCTGCATGTGAACCTGGAAACCACAGCCCCTCCTTTTAAATTGCCAACCCATGTTAAATGGCCAACCCAACGGCTACTTGGTAGGGGAAATGAGGGCGCTGCTGTTTGAAACCATTCCCACATGTTATGAAGCTTAAAGAAGCCAAAAGACTGTGGCTTACCATGGCTGCCTGCAAGCCGAATTCTGCTGCCCGGCCCTGTGTGAGTGATCTCTCACACCAAACCGGCATACCCTCAATAAGAGGCAAAATGCGACCTTGTAATGAAAGCACATGTGCTATGTAATGTTAACAGCAAGGTTTACTGTGAACATGTACCCACTGTTCTATAAAATGTGTCTTTTTAACTACCACTCTCCCTTTTTTTTCCCCTCCACCAGCTGCATATGTTTCTCCTTCCCAGAGGCTAGCGAAGATTAGAAGGAGAAAAAAATGCACTCGTGATGAAATATTCTCTGACCTCATGCTGTCCTCCCACACTGACAGAGCACAGCAAAATACGTGGAGGCAGACAATCTCAGAGTGCAGGAAAACACAATATGACAGCGAGGAGAGGTGGCGGACTGAAGATGGTAGGTGGTGTCAGCTTGCTGAAAGAAGGCAGGAGTCAATGCTCAGGCTGCTGGAGGATCAAACTCATATGCTCCAGCGTATGGTTGAGCTACAGGAAAGGCAGCAGGAGCACAGACTGCCGCTACAGCCCCTGTGTAACCAACCGCCCTCCTCCCCAAGTTCCATAGCCTCCTCACCCAGACACCCAAGAACGCGGTGGTCTCCGGCCACCCAGCCACTCCACCCCAGAGGATTGCCCAAGCAACAGAAGGCTGACATTCAATAAGTTTTAAAGTGGTGTGTGGCCTTGTCCTTCCCTCCTCCACCACCCCACCTGGTGTTTCCCTCCTCCACCACTCCTCCCGGGCTACCTTGGCAGTTATCCCCCTATTTGTGTGATGAATAAATAAAGAATGCATGAATGTGAAGCAACAATGACTTTATTGCCTCTGCAAGCGGTGATCGAAGGGAGGAGGGGAGGGTGCTTAGCTTACAGGAAAGTAGAGTGAAACCGGGGCAGGAAGGGAGAGGGGTTCCATCAAGGAGAAACAAACAGAACTTTCACACCGTAGCCTGGCCATTCCTGAAACTGGTTTTCAAAGCTTCTCTGATGCACATCGCACCCTCCTGTAGTCTTCTAAGCCCCCTTGTGTCTGGCTGCATGTAATCAGCGGCCAGGCAATTTTCCTCAACCTCCCACCCCACCATAAATGTCTCCCCCTTACTCTCACAGATATTGTGGAGCACACAGCAAGCAGTAATAACAATGGGAATATTGGTTTCGCTGAGGTCTAACCGAGTCAGTAAACTGCACCAGCGCACTTTTAAACTCCCAAATGCACATTCTACCACCATTCTGCACTTGCTCAGCCTATAATTGAACAGTTCCTGACTACTGTCCAGGGTGCCTGTGTATGGCTTCATGAGCCATGGCATTAAGGGGTAGGCTGGGTCCCCAAAGATAACTATAGGCATTTCAACATCCCCAACAGTAATTTTCTGGTCTGGAAAGAAAGTCCCTTGCTGCAGCTTTTGAAACAGATCAGAGTTCCTGAAGATGCGAGCCTCATGTACCTTTCCTGGCCATCCCACACTGATGTTGATGAAATGTCCCTTGTGATCCACCAGTGCTTGCAGCACATTGAAAAGTACCCCTTGCGGTTTATGTACTCGCTGCCTTGGTGCTCCAGTGCCAAGATAGGGATATGGGTTCCGTCTATCGCCCCACCACAGATAGGAAATCCCATTGCAGCAAAGCCATCCACTATGACCTACACATTTCCCAGAGTCACTACCCTTGATAGCAGCAGCTCAGCGATTGCTCTGGCTACTTGCATCACAGCAGCCCCCACAGTAGATTTGCCCATTCCAAATTGATTCCCGGCTGACCGGTAGCTGTCTGGCGTTGCAAGCTTCCACAGAGATATCGCCACTCGCTTCTCAACTGTGAGGGCTGCTCTCATCTTGGTATTCTTGCGCTTCAGGGCAGGGGAAAGCAAGTCACAAAGTTCCATGAAAATGCCCTTACGCATGCGAAAGTTTCGCAGCCACTGGGAATTGTCCCAGACCCGCAACACTATGTGGTCCCACCACTCTGTGCTTGTTTCCCAGGCCCAGAATCGGTGTTCCATGCCATGAACCTGCCAATTGACCCATGATGTGCACACTGTAGGGGCCCATACTTTGTGAGAAGTCTATGTCCATGTCCTCATCACTCTCGTCACCGCGCTGCAGTCGCCTCCTCCTCACCTGGTTTCGCTTTTCTTGCAGGTTATAGTCCTGCATATCCTGCTGGATAACGCGTGCGGTGTTTATAGTGCTTATAATTGCCGCGGTGATCTGAGCGGGCTCCATGTTCCCAGTGCTATGGCATCTGCGCTGAAAAAAGGCGTGAAACGATTGTCTGCTGTTGCTCTGAGGGAGGGTGGGGCGACTGACAACATGGCTTACAGGGTTGGCTTACAGGGAATTAAAATAAACAAAGGGGGTGGCTTTGCATCAAGGAGAAACAGAATGGCCCCCTCAAGGATAGGGCTCAAAACCCTGGGTTTAGCAGGCCGTTGATTTCACGGAGGGAGGGAGGAGAAAATGAATACAAAACAAATCTGGTCTATTTCTCGTTTTGATCCACTTCATCTGTCTTTATACATTTTGCTGGCAGCAGACGGTGCAGTACTACTGCTGGCCATTGTCATCTCCTGGGTGCTCATCAGAAGATAGTGCATATTACTGCTGGCCATTGTCGTCTCCTGGCTGCTCATTAAAAGACGGTGCAGTAGGACTACCGGCAGGACTGAATCGCCATGAGATGAAACTTAAAAGGGTAATGACCTGGCTGAGTCACTCCAATGTTTTCCCAGGCGCCCCTGACCTCACCGAGATCGGTTAAAAGAGCACTCTGGAGTATGGCAACGATGGCTACCAGTCATACTGCACTGTCTGCTGTCATAAGGCAATGAGCGGCTGCTTTGTAGCAATGCAGTACCATGTCTGCCAACACCCAGAAGACATATGGTGACGGTGAGCTGAGCGGGCTCCATGCTTGCTGTGGTATGGCGTCTGCTTGGGTAACCCAGGAAAAAAGGTGCGAAACGATTGTCTTCCGTTGCTTTCAAGGACGGAGAGAGGGAAGGGGTGCCTGACGATATGTACCCAGAACCACCCGCAACAATGTTTTTGCCCCATCAGGCATTTGGATTTCTACCCAGAATTCAAATGGGTGGTGGAGACTGCAGGAACTGTGGTATAGCTACCCACAGTGCAACGCTCCGGAAGTCGACGGTTGCCTCAGTACTGTGGACACACTCCGCCAACTAAATGCCGGATAAATGCACTAAGACCATTTGTGTGGGGACACATACAATCTACAAAACCGACTGCTATAAATTCGACCTAATTTTGTAGTGTAGACATAGCCGTAATAAAGTGTTACAGAGGATGTTGAATGTGTTGGGTTTTTTTAAGGAAGAGAACGGTTGGTTTGATAATTAAACCCAGTTACAGCAGTATAACTTGGTGCCATCATGCCGGGTAAAATCC
Organism: Chelonia mydas; assembly: GCF_015237465.2. Lineage (NCBI taxonomy): Eukaryota > Metazoa > Chordata > Testudines > Cheloniidae > Chelonia > Chelonia mydas. Next base: position 68,185,187 of record NC_057850.1, on the reverse strand, counting down.
TTAGTAACCAAACAAATTATGCAAATAGGAGTTTAAGTGATGACAGCTACCACGACTATGTGTTTTCTTCCCACTAAGAGTTTACTATGTTTTCCCCCGTCCCCACTAAGAGTTTACCGCCTTTCTAAAGGAAATGGGCCCTTCCCAACGAACGTGTTTGTAAATGATTAGTTATGCTGGCTGCTGCAGGCGCAGAGACAATCCGATTTAAATTGTTTAACTCTGGGTGATTTAATTAAAATCACTTAAAAGGAAATAGGGCTTACCTGCTTCCGAATGTACTAGTAGGGATGTAACCTGGGCACAGAAAAGGGAGGTAATAAATTGTAATGCTAAATTAAAGGAAAAAATAAATGAAACACCAGCTGAAACTGCCAGTCAGAAAAGTTTCTGATGAGGTAAAAACTAAGTTGTGTGTAGCAGAGCATCCTGTACAGGGATTCTTTCCTATAAAGTAACCGAGTCAATCCCCAAAAGTGTAATGCAATATATAGTATATGTCAGGTAATGTGTAAATACATATATAGGAAGATGTTTTCTGTGTAACTTTGGATGTGTGGTACACCCTATTCCCACCCCCTATGCTTGAGTCTAATCAATTCAGCATAGCTCTGCTGTATGCCAAAAGCTGTGTTGCTGTATTAGCTGTATGCCTGATAAATGATTCTGAGTGACAAGAGTGGAGTTGAACTGAGTTCTCGGGCAGCTGAGTGAAAGAGTTCTCGGGGGAACCCCAACAATTTATAATACCACCAAGCTTTTATATAGCACTTTTCGTCCATTGATCTAAAAACACTTTACATTGGAGAAAAATATCAGTAGCCCCTTTTTATGGATGGGGAAACTGAGGCAAAAGGAGGTGAAATGACTTGCTGAGGATCCAGGTCAGTGGCAGAGCCAGGAATAGGAACCAGGTCTCCAGAGTAAAGCAATTTAAAAAAATCAGAAGTTTAATTTTGGGTCATACCAAAAATGACATTTTTCGACAAATTGAAAAGTTTTGCGTCAAAACAAAATGTTTTGGTAATGTTAAAAGGAAACATTTCATGTTGTTTCACCCTCAGTCATTCTGACAAAATCAAGGAAAGGATTCATAAAACGACTGGAGGAAGAGGAGGCAGTGATGGTGCCACCCACTCCCTCATAAGCTTTAGCCCAGTGGTTAGGGCACTCACCTGGGATTTGTAAGATCCCAGTTTAAATCCCTGCTCCAGTGACTAATCATTTATAAAAAGCAAAACAGCTTCAAGAGGAGAGATTGAGAAATCCTCCTGTCAGAATATCCTGTAGGCCAGTGGTTAGGGCATTATTCTGCAATGTAGGAGACCCATATTCAAATCCTTCCTCCTCATCAGACAGAAGAGGGAATTGCACCTGGGTCTCCCACAACCCAGCTACCTATCCCTAAGCTTATAAGGGACAAGGCTAAAGTGTATAAGGGGAGAGCAGCTGCTTCCTCTGCCTCAGTCATTTTATGAATCCTTTCCTTTGTTTTTGTCAAAATGGAAGTAAAAAGGAAATGGTTGGGTTGAAAGGAAATGTTTTGGTTCAACATTACTGAAATATTTTGACCATTTCAACTTCAGTTAAAACTAATCAGCAACTCAACATGAATTTACTAATAGTTTTAGTTGACCCAAAAGTGCATTTTTTGACTAAAACTATTTGTAGAAAAATTTCACCCAGCTCGATTCTGGAGTCCCAATCCACCAGGCCACACCCCTCCACTAGTACCACTGACTTCTTGCTCCCTCTTCTATCTTCTACCTCACTTCTATCCCCTACCCCACCAGAGATGGAATGGCTGAGTTGGCGTTCTCCCTCTTCTAACCTCCCACCAGTAGGGTATAAAGTCCTCCAATGGTGGTGAAGCGTCTCTCTTTACTCCGCTATGTAGCCTCTGATATGGCCTCTGTGGCAGGGTCAGCCTGCCCAGAACACCTTGCCCACCATCTCTCTCAGAACATGGTGCTGATAAATTTAAACAATAGTCCCAAAGGAAATGTAAAATCAATGAGTCTTCTACCCTTCCTGAGCTACCCTTCTACCTTGCTCTCTCATAGAGTACTGACTCTCTGTACTTTCTTCCTGGAGGACCAGCTCCAACCCAAGTCACGGATTCTTAGGGCTTCCTCCTTAGAGCTGTTCCCCTAATTTGGTACTCCACAGGCTAGATCCTTATTCCCAGTCTATCTCCAGGCAGAATAATTGGGGTTTAGCCGTCTCTAGAGCCTGCCAAAGACATTTCCTTTCCTCCTACTGCCCTCTCCCTTCAGAGCCAGTTACAGAAGACAGCCTCCTTTCTCTCTCTCTTCCCTTTAGTCACCAGTGACTGGACTTCACTTATTTTGTGCATTCCGTGCCCACACCTCCCCTTTGAATGTGGTGTTATTGAGGAAGCCTGGGTATCTTTATCCTCAACCTCCTGTTCCCAGTTGTACTCCCTACAGGTATAGGTTTTCTCTTCACCCCTTCTTGATACTGCCTTTTCTTCCACCTTTTTCTCCACTGTCCCTTCCTTATCTATTGAAGTGGAGATTCACTCCTCTTTCCCTCCCCATTGATTCTCATCACCTATCTCTTCTCCCCTTTCTTCTACAGCCTCCCCCATTGATGAGGGCCTCATTGAATGTCTGCTTTCTCTCACTCCTCTCTACCTTTTTTCCCCCACCCTTTCCTTTCCCCAATCCCCTTCACCACAGAACAGAAGCTCTCTCTTTTACTCTCCCTGGTGATGGGCCTGCAGGTGTGGGTTCTCATTTCTCCCCTTTCCTCCTCCCCATCATCAGGGGTTCTTTTATCTTTCTCCCACTCTCTTCCCACAGAGTTAGAATCCCCCAGGTGGTAGGTGTTTTCTCCTCACTGTGTCTTTGCCCCTTAGTTCTTTTTCCTTGCTCTTGTTGTCTCTTGAGGTAGGGCTCTTCTCTATTTCTGTCTTCATCTTTGGTCCCATCTCCGAGGGGGTGCAGTTCAAGAGTTCTCTTCTCATTCCTCCCTTTTCTCTCACAGGGGGATGTAGTCCCCAGGTGGGAACTTGCTCTGTCTCCATGTCCCTGCTCTGGAGAGGTAAACTTCACTTCCCTCCAGTGTTACTATAGCCCTCTGATAAGCTGATGCTCAGGCAGAAGTCTGTGAAAGTCTGAATTTACTGACCAGAGGCCTAATCCATACCACCAGTCAGCTCAGACACTACAGGTCTAAGTCAGGGACAATGGCTATATATTAGAGCTGCCTGGAAAAATTTTTGACAAAACTCTTTTTGTTGTTATCGATGGAAAATGCCAAAATTTAAATATATATATATATTTATTTCACAGATGCATTTTGACAAAATTTTAAAATGAGAAAGTATCTCAGGTCCAGGATGGATGCATATGAAAGAGAAATTCAAATTGAAAACCTGAACTTTTTGATCCAACAATGGACGTTTAAACAAAATTCCACTTCACTAAAACTTTTGAAAGGTTTTGGTTTTGTTCCACATTGTCACAAAGACAAATTTCAAAACCTCAGAAGTTTGCATGAAACAGAATGGACATTTTCTGGAGAGCTCGACTAGATATTCTTCCCCATTTGGCCATCTAGAAGGGCTGGGGAGAAGACAGCTAGTGAATCAAGGTCTCAGTTCCACCCCAGTCTGCGCATAAGCCAATTAAGTCAGTCTTTTTGGGTCAGGAAAAGCAGCTTGAGAGACACCTCCTTTTCTTCGTGGTTTAGCAAAAAGCTGTTTTAACAGCTCCAAGAGGGGTGAGGAATAGGGCAGACCTGCCTACTCTGCAGCTTTTGGCTGGATGTTAGCTGGTTTATGTAGCCCTCCAGACTGCTCCTCACTTCTTCTGCAGGTTCCCTGATGCTTCTGTGGGTCTCCTGCATGTGATACAATATTGCCAACTTTCACAATCTTATCATGAGTCTCATGACATTAGGTGTCTTATTTAAAGCCCCGCCTCCTTTAGGCAACTGATTACCCAAAGAGCTAAAAAAGTAGTAAGCCAGAGTCTCCCCATCCCATCGTCAACGCCTAGCAACAGTACTGATGTTAGGAAGGGAACAACAGCATTAGCCTGAAGGGATTGTACAGAGTAGAAACAACAGTGAGGGGCATCACATGAATTCCCCCACATGTCTGGGGAGTAAAAAAAAAAAAAAAAAAGAGGCGTAACAGTGTGTCATCATCCTCCCCCTCGAGACTGCTAGGGGCAGCAGGGAAAGGAGAAGAATAAAGAAATGAAATGGCAGAAGGAAATGACTCTCCCACGCCACTTTCTCCAAAGCTTCCCACCAAGCTGGTGTTTGTAGAGAAAAGGAGTTTGTTGCAACATATATATTTTTCACTGGTTTATGAAAAATCAGATAGCGACACTCAGTGCAACACCAATTGGAATATTTCAAATTAGAGTTTATTATATATTTTATATATTCTAATGATATCAGAACATTTAAACCATTTGCCATAGAGAAATAACGGGAGGGGAAGGGGAAAGATATTGTGAAGAATCTCAGGCTTTTCCATGTAGAAATATAGGTAGGGGAGACACAAAGAGCAACAAAAAGGCTGGGGTGGAGAAGAGAAAGAACTGCATAATTAGCAGAGGATGCCGCCCTCCCCCCCCCCCCCCCAAAAAAAAAAAAAAAACCTCAGGAGGGAAGAAGTAAGAGAGAGGAAATACACACAAGCCAGTATAATACATATTAGCTTGCTTTCAGGGTTGATGGCTGGTGTATTTTGGCTGCCCATCTAGTTAATTGTCACTATTAGACTGACAGCTTAAAGAAGCTCTCCCCTTACAACTGAGGGTGTGTCAGGGAAAGACTCAGTCCTCCCTATACATTAGGGCTTTTATTTCCTACTGTATGTAAAGGACAGATAGCTGGTAGGAGTACAACATTTTCAGCCTGGAGCAAACTAATTATTTCACACTGACACACAGGCATCTTATTTACTGTGTTGATTTTTTAAAGGGATTTTATCTTTATTTTCAAGGGGCTTCACTTGATTGTAAGTGTTCCTCCTAAAGTACATTGTAAATAACAACTACGTTGTCTTCCAATCTGAATCAATCTTGACATATTTTCCTCATTTTAGAGCTGCTTGACCTAAACGAGGCCAGTTTTGTTCACCAGAACCTTTTGAATTCATGTCAGCTTAATTTTCATATATGGACTTCTTTTACTCAAGCACTAAAACACTCCAGAAAGTGAATTTCACAGTGTTTGTTGTAGGATTCAAACACATTATGAAGCAGGAGACCAAAAGGTTGAGTGATTTCACTCACCAAGAAGTGAGCTATAAACCTTCTGAGAGGCACTATATGGCGTACTTTGATACAGTAATTGCACAGGGAAATTATAAAAATAGATAGAAAAATTCACACCCCATCACTTCCTGGGGGTTAAAGATGTACATCAATATACAAGTGTAAATGAGAGTGCATTTAAATGAGCTGTTTAGCGTGAACACCAATTAGTGCAAATAAATATTTCTTTTGTTCTGTTATTTGGAATATGAAAAGCAACCCCTATCAATGCTTACTTTTTTATCAGGCCTAAAAGCAATAATGGCATTTCATCCTGGAAACTATCATACTAGTCTAAGTTAAAGAAAAATTACTCCCATCTTTATATTCAGAATTTCCAAATTTTTATAACGTCTTTATCTTAAAAAAAGAGTCAGTAAAAGATAATATGATAATACAATAATGCAAATTGGAACCATAAACAATTCCCTTCTTTTATGGTGCCTAGCCCAGGAAAAGGATGCCTTGCAGAAGAAGTTTCCTTATTCTAGTTCATCTTTTTCTATAACATTAACTGCTTCTGACCCTTGCGGAGGGGGGGGCTCTATCCACACATTTCCAGTACACAGCCAGGCAGCACCTCCTCTCCTCCAACTCACAGGCTACAGAATTATAACTTTCTAATCCATTTCTCCTTTGGGTTTCTAGTTGTACTCCCAGGCAAAAGTCAAAAATGTGAATAGCTACCAACCAGCACTTGGACACAGCTCAGTCACTTCCCTACGGCTCCTAGGATATGCACCTTATATCTCCCAAAGAGCTTTCTCCCCACCCCTTCCCTTACATCCCTTCCAATGGGGTATCATTGGAAGCCTCCTTAGTGTGATACTCAAAAGCCAAACAGTTCTCCCCAAGATCCCTTACCTTATGATGACAAACATGACCAGAGAGTTGCCCACCAAGCCAACCACAAAGACCACAGAGTAGACAGCAGTGATGATAATAGGGATAGCTGGGGAAATGTTGGTGTGGTTCTGCTGCAAGTCTTCAAAGCCACCACTGGCATTGTTGCCATATTCAGCCCAGCCCAGGAGCCAGCTGCTGCTGCTGGGGAGGAGGCAGGGGCCTGGAGAGCAGGTGGAGGGTGGCTCCTCACGGAAAATGTGTACAGGGGGCTCCATGTGGTCCATTGCTACCACAAGCAGAGAGGAGGACGGGACAAGGATGGAGACAGCAGAAGGCCAATAGAGAAGAGAAGAGAGAGAATGAAATACAATGTGCAAGCTTTCTATTCAAACAGACCTGCATTTCAAAATCTTGTGGGGGGGGGGATGGGAGGGTCAATGGTGGGGAGGGGAGATATTTTAATAAGCAGAGGTTTAAATAAATCCCATTTAACTAAATGCAATATTTTAAAATTTCTTCATTGTTTAATGTAACAGGTAAGTGCTGGCAAATGCTCTATGAGATACATGGCTAAAGTTTCTCCACTTAGAGATTACACGTTAGAAACAAAACAGAAGAGAGAACATAACAATTTAGAAACAGCTCAGTTCCACTCTACTGGTTTCCCCCTCCCACCACATTTTTTAAGTCAAACAGTATCCTAATCTCTGGGTGTTCTTACTGCCTATACTACAATGAAAGGGCGGGGGGGGAGAAAATCCATCCCCTTCACCACAACTGTGTGCCTTTCTGCCCTGAGTTTTTTCCACATTCAGATGTGACACCTTTAAATGAGATCAACAAAATTTCAAAAATTACCTCTTTCAGTCCTGAAAAAGGAGCAGAGTCCTCGGATGCTTTTAGGAGTAATAGAGAAGCATCCTTTCAGCTTTTGGAGGTGTCACTGATCTTCTAGGACTTTTGAACGTGGAGCATCCATGCCTCTGGAGAGCCGAAAACGTGCTGGAGATGGAGCTGAATCCCAGTCTTTAGCTCCGAGGTGGCAGCAGCTGCTGCTGCTACAACTCCCAGCACTTCCCCCTTTTCCACTCACTCTCTCTCTGTCTCACTCTCACTCTGCCAGGTCTCCAGCAGCACTCTGCATTAACACACACATTCTCCTCGATCTCAGTCCCTGCAGCTCAAAAGCTCACATGACTTCTGTCTTAACACTGACAGGCAGACAAGTTGAAAGGAAAAACAGACAGTAAGTTCTACACTAAATGAATGTATCATCTCTATACACTTTTCCAAGTTGTCTTTCCTTTTTTTTCCCCCCTCCTAGGCAGTTTTAAGGCCTTCAAGCAATGGTACTTACTCCCTTACTGAATATTCCAAATTTTGCTAACTAGAAGACATTAGAATGAAACCCCTTTGACTTCCCCCATTTCCTTATTAATGAAAAGTTTGCAGAGTGTGTCTCATAATATATTATGGGGAGGACAAAATGTAGATTCATGAAACTGGATCCAAATGGTTCCTCATTGGGAGGTTGTGTAGTATTTCATTATATCTATAGTAAGAAGTCAGTTAGGAGGGGTCTAGGCAAAGTTATAGGGAGAAGCTCTGCAGTGAAGCAGAGAGAGTGAGAAAGTAGATTTAGATCTAATATCCTTGTTCTTTTTCTCATAAGTTTCCTTGTGCAGTATTAAAAGAATGCAGCTCTTTTGTGATTCTTTGCCATTGTCACATGACACCATAATATTACATTCCACCAGAAACTAACCCCCCAGGGAAAAGGGGGTACATAACCCAAATCCCTAAAAGTTGAATATCAGATGAAAATATTCAGTCATGCAGGTATTTGGCTCCTAAACATCATTCTGGATACTATTTAATTAATCTGACCCCAGATGGGGGTGGAGAGCTCCACTATGTTTCCCTTTAAATGCCAAATTGATGAGTGAAACAAGATCCTCTGGGCCCACACTTTGCAGCAGAGAGAGGAAACAGACTAGCTGTCTTTGTAAGGATGCACAGTGGGGTAAGTAGAGCTTTCCCCAAGAAGACAACCGCAGGTGACTCAGTGTAATGTGCTTCTATGCATTTTGGTGGAGTTCAACAGGGTGGGGTGTGTTCCTCTTGCTCCTTTTGTAATACAGAGACTTTACTCCATGCTCTGATTTCAGTTGAAGAGTTACATCTTAGAAAGCGGCTCCAAACCCACAGGCCGATGTGGTTTGAAAACCCAATCACAATGCTTGACGTTTTGCCAAAACCAAACCATGTGTCATAGCATACTTCTCTGCTCTCCAATACGTAGACATTGCTGTAGTGTTTTAAATAAATTTGAAACTACCAAAAACAACAGATGCAACATGACAGAAATGTCTCTGAGTGAGTCATACGCATTTTAAAGATGTAGCAATGACCTATGGACTGCCATGAAAAAAGCTGCTCCCCACTGCTTCTCTTCTTCCTCCAGTTGCAGCCCATAGGCCAGTTTTAACACATGGAAGTCAGACCTGAATTAACCAATATGCATTTGCACAGGCACCTCATCTGAGGGAGGCCCCTGACAACCCAGAGGGAAAAAAAATTGAGTAGCACTGCTCACACTTGGCCTGGCTGTCCCTCCAGGACAGAGGGGCAGCTGTGCTAAACCTGAGTGGTGCGGGGATTGTGTAAGTGCAGGGCAGGTGATGGGAGTGAGCAGAACTGGCTCACCAGGATCAGGAGGATCCACCCTGGCCTGGGATGGGAGCAAAGCACTGAGCCAAAGAAGCGCCAGAGAGTGACCAGATGGGTCCTGGGTGCAGCAGTTGAGGAGCTGCAGGTGAGTTGCTAGTGGGCTACGGCGTGAGTGGGGGCAATTGGGAAGCAAGCAGCTGTTGCAGGCAGAGGGGTGAGTTGGGGGTGGGGTAGCAGTGGGGTTGAGGACTGGAATGTTGGGGGCTGTGGCTGGTGGAGCTGAGGTGTTGGGGGCTGCAATGAGTGTGATGTATGTCAGGGTTTCTGGGATGTTGATGGGGGCTGCGGAGAGTTGGTGGGATATATGTGGAGTGGGAGAGGCATTCAGGTTTCTATATGTGGGGTGAGGAGAGGGGAATTCTGGGGTCTGTGTTGGGTGGAGTACGTATGGAACGGGGGCACCTTTGCTGTCTAGTTTATGGAAAGTGGGGGCTCCCCAATTTCAGCAAGTGGGCAGGGTGGGGGGATAATAGGTTCCTATATGATACAAAACCCTGAATATCGGGATTGTCCCTATAAAATCAGGAAGTCACTCTAGATTGAAGTATTGGCTAGGGGGGAATTTACTGGCTGTCACTTTTAATCTATAATTTAATTCATTAATTTTCAATTACTTTTAACATTTTATTTGAACTTTTCCACATTACAGATGTTATATATACACATATACATATATATATACACACACACGAGCCAGAGTGTAGCAACATCTTTAACACTCATTGGCTAACCATTTCATTGTGTGTTTTATAATAAACAATTATTTCACTTGGACAAGTATGAGGCTGAATTCTGGTCAATTTATCAGTAAAGTGAGACTTATGATTGTTAAGTTGAAGGTAGGGTGGATGAGGAGGAAGTGGTTTGTTGTTCTCCAGTTACTCTAGCTGGATCAGAAATGTTCTTATGGAGAAAAAAAAACTGCTATTTTGGATGTTCCAGACAAATCTAAAATGAAGAGGGTGAATAAATACAGTTAGATTAATTAATAACTGACCCCAAACTTTTTGAAGTGTTCAGGTTTAGATAAGGAATCACCCTTTCTCTTCCCAACTTCCATTCTCCATCTAAGCTGCAAGTACTGAGTATGGTTATGGCTTATAAGTCTCAAAGAATCTTCAAGTACTAAAAGTGTATGCAAACAGGTATGCTCATCCCCAACTAGGGTTGCCAATCCTCTTCGGGGGGGGGCACCTTGATTATCACTACAAAAGGTCCCCCCCACACTCTGCTGCTGGTAATAGCTCACCTTAAGTGATCACTCTGGTTACAGAGTGTATGGTAACACCCGCTGTTTCATGTTCTCTGTGTATATAAATCTCCCCACTGTATTTTCCACTGAATGCATCCGATGAAGTGAGCTGTAGCTCATGAAAGCTTATGCTCAGATAAATTTGTTAGTCTCTAAGGTACCACAAGTACTCCTTTTCTTTTTGCAAATACAGACTAACACGGCTGCTACTCTGAAACCTGTCATCTGGATTTAGCTGAGTTATAAACTGCCAGAAATCACCAGTTCCTTTCTATTGCTTGCATGCCTGAGGAAAATTTTGGCAGCTTGCCAAAACAACAACTGAACACATATGCTAAAGAGCCAGGTTCATGTCACCCAAATACCACCACTGTGGAAGCAGCCCACACTGCGCTGGGAATGTTGGGAACTACCAAAGAATCAGAAACAGGGAGAGAGCCAGAACTCGCCCTCCCCCAATCAGCATAGAGATAGATACCCTGTTCCATTCCCCTCCCAGCCTCCAGAGGTCATCACAAGGGGCAGGAGATCCTTCAACTCACATGGGTAAAGGGAGAGAAAAAAAAAGGTTAGCAGTCCACCCAGCAGCCCATGCCCTTCTCTGGGGACACCATATGGGAGTGAAGATCCCCCTGCTCCCCGGCTGGTAGGGGGGTGGGGAGAGAGAAATCCAAGCCAGGCCATGACCCTGGACCCAGCAGACAGTGCCAGTAGTTAGTCTTACAGCTTGAGTAATAGTTTGTTCTACAGTAATGAAAATAAAGGGTTCCAGACCTGATGATGATGGGGGTGAGGATACACGGTTGATATATATAGTGGAATTTGTTTTTACTTTTTTCCATTAAAAATAGGAGAATACATACAAAATAGTGTATTAAAAGATTATTATTTAGGTTGCAAATTCAAGCAATCAAAAAGTTTTAAAATGCCAGATTTGGCCCCCCTTGTGCATATGTGCTATCGTATTCTATCATTACATGATCACATTTTTTTCCATAGGACCCCTGCCTCCTGCACTGCACAGATTGGACGCACAAGGTATCAAAATGCATGGTTGCCTGTGCAACATAAATGTGATTGCACAGGTAACCATATATCTGGCACTTCCTGTCAATGCTTGACTTTGTAACCTCACTAACATATAGTTGTCCTGTATGTACTAGGATCTTTAATGAAAACAAGTGGGCAGGGCCTCAGATTCATCATCTCATTAGAAAAAACAAAACGGCATATCCAGAAGCACAGTGCCCTCTAACCACATACTAGGACACTAATTCAGTACTGATTCAGATGTAAGAGTAAAACCTACTGAATCACCAGCATTACTTTCTCTAGCACCTATGTGCCAGGCTGCAGCAAAGGACTGATGTCACCATCTCAGAAGATTAGGTGTCTTTTAAGTTCTCCCATCTAAGTGCTAACCCTATCCATCTTCTGAGAGCTGACTGGATCATGGCAGATAGTGGTCTTTCTGTAGGCTACTTGCTGTCTCTGTCATTTTGCCAGATGCCAGATGATTAGGCTGTGAAGCCCTCCTGAATGAAAAAACCTTCTCATTTTCTGCTAGAGTTTCGATTATCCTTCCCCGAAGATGAAATAGTCTTTTGAGGTTTGTAAGTTAAACTCTGAAGAAAGCTGAAAACTTGAGGTTCAGCCATGAGCTTTGGTGTGGGGACTGTGATAATTTGCAAGGCCTCTTTTTAGTCTTCTGGGAAATAGTAAGTAGTCACACTCCCCCCCTTATACCTCACCCCCCGCCCCCCCCCCGCCAAAAAAAATCTGCTAGCTTGTTCCATTTTAGTCCACCTGATAATTATTTTTCTCTTTGCTACCTGATTGACCAACGGCTACAATAAAAGAGAGCCTGAATAATGAGAGACAGTTTAAAGAGCTTTCAAGTGGCTTTGGTTGCTAAGGGAACCAAGTTCTCCTGTCTATATGCAGTCAGAAATTATAGCTGTCTGTGCGAAATCTAGCTGTCAGGAATTTATATTTTATCCTGTTACTGGGGGGGGGAGAAAGAATATAAAATAATTATTCCTACATGGTTCATGTACATGTAGATAGATATATTGTATTGTAAACCCTTAAATTTCATTCTCAGGAGGCTTCGTTTTTACCTGCCAATGAAGGATGTTCAAATTCTGTTTTAAAGTAAGTCATTGGTACAGCCATCCATTGCTTCTTCAGGAAAAAAGCTCAACCAAGCATTGGGTCACCTTCCTCTTCTCTTTTCAGAACCCAGAATTCCTCCAACAGAAAGATGTAAAGAGGAGGAACCCCCCCCCACACACACAGTGAAACAACCAACTAGGGAGTTTACAAGTACAATGACACGGTACCTGCAAATTATTTTCTGAATGAAGAGTGCTAAAGATGCTGAGTCAATAAAGGAGGGGGAGGATAAAGATTTGGGCACCAAATCTGACTAACCACAACACAAGGATTTAATTCCTAAATCAAATGGACAGAGAGGTCCTTCTCCTCTGTGATAATCTTTTCGAAGTCACAACCAGTAAAACTGTTGGAGATGGTGGTCCATACAATCAATCCAGATTACCTTCAGGCAATTTCCCAGTGGACACTTTCTCACTGTGAGGAGTTTTAGTCTATTTGTCTCATAATATTAACCAGATTCAGGACAATCTCACAGAATCTATGGTAACAATATGAAAGCAGGAGGGAGCAAATGCACCTCCTTCCCTGATTGACTTTCATCCAATTTCTGCAACTAGAGGTTTTAATGCTCCAGAAGAGCTGCAGTCAGCCACCTGTGGTTTTGATCCAATATCTTCATGGCTGCTGGAAGCCTACTGAGAATACCTGAATCCTTTATAGGCAGAGATTTTTAGTGCCTTCCTTAAAGAGAGCAACTTCTCAACCTGTGGTCAAGGATACTCAGAAAACCATTTCTTGTCCTTAATGTTATCCTAATTATTGTCTGGTATCTAACCACTCCTTTTGAGGAAGGCCTTTGGGAAGCTAATGTTTGACCAAATCCAATAGCATCTGATATCTTCCAATTCCAGGATATAGACCTGGACAAGATATGGCAATAATGTTAGTGTCAGTGGTTCGGGAGAACAGAGAGAGGTCAGCTGCTGGTGCTGATACTATTTGATCTCTCAGCAGACTTCTGTATTGTAGAACTTGAGATGCTGTAGAAGTCACTGCTGGGCTTCACAGGAACAGACAAAAATCACCTTAAAGTAGTTCTGTTAATTTCTTTTGGAAAGATCCTTGATTTGTGTAGGCTGTCTACTAAAATGACTACTATTCTTCCCAGTATTGGGAGCTATTGGACTCCAGAAGACTCAGTCTTGTTTCTTTTCTTGTTGAATGTTTAAACAGAAACCCACAAAAAAGATTTTGGGTATTTTAGACTGTGTCATCAGTGTGCTTCTTCGTCTCTTTTTCATCAGGCTTAGATTGTTTACTTGCTTTTCCAATGTCTGACAGAAAAAAGGAACAGATAAGATGAAGTGAGTATACCAGATGCTGGGAAAAAAAAGACTACCAAGAAATAGCAATTTTACTCAATCACCATCTGTCTGTTGGTTACATGAAAAATACATTGACTCTGCATAGGCAACTCAAAACTCATAGAGCCGCAGCTTCTCCCACTTTCTTGTTCTCTTGTGCCATTGCCTTGCTCTTTATATCTTAATTCTTAACTAATTAATGATATACACACAACAACAAAGTTGTTCACTTGACACAACAAAAAACACGCTTGATTCTAAGAGGGAATGGAATCAAGCAGGATCACCAATACAGAGCCAAGATATTGAGACTTTGATGAAGTGTTGGGATGGGAAGAAATTGTGAGAGAATTACTTTTTTTTAAAAAATCAGTGTTACCAAAACAACAAACCCTACAAGTAGTGCCATCTGTAAAGAACTAAGGTTCAGTGTGACTTTGCAATCACTGGTACTTCAAACATACAACTCAAACTGAATGCCAAGGTTTTATAAAACTGCAGCAACACACAATATGCAAAACAAGTATCGTTTAAGGGAAGGAAAATGTGTAACTGAAACTTTAGCATGCAGGGGAAAACTGCAGTATTTGAGGAATACCACCAAATGAGAAAAAGATGTTAGGGTCTGATAACCACACAGGGGCTTGGTCCTGAAATTGTAATTCTCATTGTCCTCATGCACACAACTACTGTAACAAAGCTACTCCAATTCACCCTCTGAAGTGAAGAATAAAGAAAGCAAAGTAAATTTAATCATTTTAATAGCTATATTCAATACAAACAGCAGAGGGTGTAGGTACTACAACATGGTATCTATCATAGGGATGCTAACCACAAATAAGACTACAATCTGCAAATGAATACTGGTCATTAATTGTGTGCCTAATTATATTTTAAGTACTCTAACAGTAAGTGACAGACAGGCTTATGCTCAAACCTTAATATCTATCTACAAACAATGTGGCCTTGTAATAATGGAGCTGTTTGATTATACATGTGAATTGGCAACATCAGAAGATGAAAAAACATAGAAGGAGATATTTCAACTCTGTATATGAGCCACAGACAAACTGCTGGAGTGTGCAGTGTTACACTGTGAAGTTTGCCTATTAAAGATATATTTGATCCTATTACGGATACTGAAATTAACTGTAATTATGGAAACGAGTCGGAAAAGCATATTACTGTTTTTCAGCATATGTAAATGTGCCAATGTGACAGACATTTGTTTAGACAAACGATGCAAGAAGAAAATGGGACTATGATCAATTTGTCAATCACTTAAAGAAAAGCTAAAAACGACATTTGTGTATGCTGGAGATGATCACATTAGCAAGCAACTAAATGGATCATGTAAATTACTAAAGCCAAATTATGCCACCATTACTCACTCCGAGTAGTACCTTACTTGATGAGTCGTCTCATTAAATCAAATGGTGCTCATCATGATGTAAGGTACTACTATATAGGGCTGAATTTGGCTGTAAGTTTGTAGTAAGGTTCTGAAAGAGATAATGGGGAACTTCATATTAACAAAACTATAGAAAACTGTATGGGCAACTCAAGCAGAAGAAAATCATGCTACAAAAGTGGAAAGGGTTGCCAAAGTAAAGCAAACTTCTTCATTATATAATTTGTTTTTTGCATGAAGAAAAAGAAAATAAATGGTTTTCATTATATAAAAATATATACATTATAGCCAAGAAGGTCAAGCCCCATCTAATTTAAAAGCTAACCACTGCATTCCCCACATCCATCTCTACCACATGCTCTCTAAATTCTCCCTCTCACCCCCAGTTCAGCAGAACCTCATCAGTCCAGCTGCCTGTCAGGTAGTCAGTGCCCAAAGGAGGCAATATGGAATCATGTATCCCTTAGTATTAAACTTTCAAAATAAAAACAAACAAACAAACAAGAAATACTATTGGAGAGATGTTCACTGACTGTAAAGTTACTTTTGTAAAATGAGCTAAAATGGCAGTGTTACAGTTTACGACTTTCTCTCCGGGTGTACCTACTCAGGTCTCAGACCTTGAGCCTTTACCTCTCCTGGTAGGAGTCCCATGATTCTCCCACTCTTACACTGGGCCCTGGGCTACATACTGTACCTTGCGTCTCGATCATACTGCCCAAGCAAGTCTGACTGGGTTTAGCACCTGTGGTTCTTGCCTTCAGGAGCTTGTGATCAGTGGTGAATACTGTGACCAGACAGCCTTCTTAAACCAAAGTGTTGTTGAATCTTAACAGTAGGAATAAAGCAAAACTTAAGAGAAAATGAATTGTTTAAAATAACAAAAAGTCTACTTTCATACCTATCTTACCTAGACGTTTACCATCCCTTAGGAGAGACCCTAAGCAGGCCTCTCATTCTTAGATATTCTAAACCTCTTGGGTCTGGGTATCAGTCTGTTTCCCTCAACTATGTCTCTTCCCTGCTGAGAGAGGGACCTTTTCACAACTATTTTGGGTCTTTTTTCCTCCTGTGTTCAAAATCTTAGACCTTGCTGTCCAAAATAGTTTGGTGAGCTCCATAAGAGTTTACAGACAGGACATCAAAGCAAAAGGCTCTTGCGTGGTTCCTTATGCATTGCCAGATCAGTGGTTATCTTGAGTCACTGTCCTGTTTCCTGCTTGTTTTTTTCAGCAGCCTGCTATTAAACTAAGCCAACATATCCATATAGTAAACCTCCCAATAACCAGGTCACAGATAGTAGTCTTAAATTACCACAGAGCAGCTCCACTTCTGCCACAGACAGGCCGTAAAATTGAAAGATATAAAGGAGATAAAAATGTTTATACTCATATGGTGCAAACAAGCCAAGGTATAACATGTGATATTCATATAGTACATAGTGTTTTTGATACCATGTAATGTATTTGTTTTGCTTGCATAGGAATCCTGTAGACAGAAGTTCTCAACTAGGAGAGATTCCACTCAGAGGGACTGAGGCTTGGAATAAATGTTCCGCACTGACATGCACAGTTTCTATAAAGAGCGGCAACACAGCTAACAAGATAGCATTTCTTTCAAGACCTGTCTACACATTCAGTTAAACAGAAGCCTCTATGTAACAGTGCCATCTGATGACTCCAAACAATATTGCACATTACATAAACAAGTTCATTTGGATTCTCCAGTGATAGGCTGTCAAAAGACACTGTCTTGTATGAACAACAAGGAGTCTGGTGGCACCGTAAAGACTTAACAGATTTATTTGGCTCCTTGTTGTTTTTGTGGATACAGACTAACACGGCGACTCCCTGTCTTGTATGACAAACTTTACTACAGTTGGGACTGATAAATTAGCTTGACAGGATTTAATTTCCACAAACCCATGTTGATTTGTATTAACTTATACAATACCCTCCTTAAATTCTTTATTAATAGAGTCCCATATCAGCTACTCCATAATCTTGCCAGTGATGTCAGCACTGGTGAGGCCACATCTGGAGTACTTGATTTTCATGCACGTTGTAAGGAGAGTGGTCACTTTGGATAGGCTATTACCAGCAGGAGAGTGAGTTTGTGTGTGTATGGGCGGGGGGGGTGAGAAAACCTGTATGGGGGTGGGGGGGGGGTGAGAAAACCTGTATTTGTGCTGGAAATGGCCCACCTTGATTTTCATGCACATTGTAAGGAGAGTGGTCACTTTGGATAGGCTATTACCAGCAGGAGAGTGAGTTTGTGTGTGTGGTTTTTGGAGGGAGGTGAGGGGGTGAGAGAACCTGGATTTCTGCAGGAAATGGCCCACCTTGATTATCATACACATTGTGAAGAGAGTGGTCACTTTGGATGGGCTATTACCAGCAAGAGAGTGAGTTTGTCTGTGGGCGGAGGGTGAGAAAACCTGGATTTGTGCTGGAAATGGCCCATCTTGATGATCACTTTAGATAAGCTATTACCAGCAGGAGAGTGGGGTGGGAGGAGGTATTGTTTCATGGTGTCTGTGTATATAATAATGTCTTCTGCAATTTCCACAGTATGCATCCGATGAAGTGAGCTGTAGCTCACGAAAGCTCATGCTCAAATAAATTGGTTAGTCTCTAAGGTGCCACCAGTACTCCTTTTCTGTCTGGAGTACTGCGTCCAGTTTTGGGTCCCCCACTACAGATAAACTGTGGACAAATTGGAGAGAGTCCAGCAGAGGGCAGCAAATATGATTAGGGGGCTGGGGCACATGACTTAGGAGGAGAGGCTGAGGGAACTGGGCTTATTTAGTCTGCAGAAGAGAAGAGTGAGGGGGGCTTTTTATAGCAGCCTTCAACTATCTCAGGTGTGAGGGGGGGGTCCAAAGAGGATAGAGCTAGGCTGTTCTCAGTGGTGGCAGATGAGAAAACAAGGAGCAATGGTCTCAAGTTTCAGTGCAGGAGGTCTAGTTTGGCTATTAGGAAACACTATTCACTGGGAGGGTGGTGAAGCACTAGAATGGGTTACCTAGGGAGCTGGTGGAATCTCCATCCTTAGAGGGTTTTAAAGCCCGGCTTGACAAAGCCCTGACTGGGATGATTTAGTTAGGGTTGGTCCTGCTTTGAGCAGGGGGTTGGACTAGATGACCTCCTGAGGTCTCTTCCAACCCTAATCTTCTATGATTCTATGAAAACTATTTATTTGCAGATGTGCTATACCAAACAGACAATTATTTGAGAATGCAATAAAATTCTAATAGTAGTTTATTCCCTGAAGATTAATGTTATTTATTAAAAATATAGTGAAACTTTCTGATGCTTTACAGGCACAGATAAAGATCAGGTTCCTTCCTCAAAGGGCTTAGTGTCTCAGGCTAGATTGTTGACGGACTCAGTAAACCGTGAGAAAACTTAACAGTTTCAATTTAAGAGATGATACTAACAAGCTATTTATTTAGGTGCTTAATCATGGATTTGGGTGTCTTCTGTTAGGCATCCAAATGTGAAAATTTTGGCTGCGTTTTTTAAATAGCATTTACTGTAAATTTTGCTAAATGTTAAAGTTCTGTTCAATTATGTAAATTCATATGACAGTTTTGGAATAATTAGAGTCTCAGTTTTAAGCTTATCAAGATGTGCCCAGCTTCAAAACCTATTTGGATTAAATTTGCTCTGCTGAGCTATCAGCCAGCAATAAATCCCGACACGATTATGGTACTTTTAAGTACTATGTTTATTATTTATGATGTTAAATAAAAATGTAACAGGGCAGGAGTCATAATAGAGACAGTCTCTGCCCTGAGATAACTAGAGCCAGACTGGTGAATCTGGCCATGCTGATGAATCTAAGACCCTCTATTGGGTTAAAAACAACAGCAAAATATTTCTTGAGCAACGTAAAATCTTTGACCTATCTAAATGGAAAGGAGCATCCTTCAGCCTACTTATCTAATTCTCATTACACTTCTGGTACCCAGTATTGCCAACCCCAAACATTCAAAAATCAAAAGTCAGGCTCACCAAAAATCACGAGACTGGCTTTAAAATAATGAGATGATGTAAAAATAATAGATTTGGTGTTCTTTTTATTTGCTTTCTGCTTTTTCAGGCTTTAGTGTCCACAGGGATCACATTTTGAAGCTAGGGCTAGAAAGTTTCTTTTTCTGTCAGAATGAAGGCTAAAATCATTTCATATCCACTTGATTCCAGGAGCAGGGACTGTAAGGAAAACAATAATTATCATGAGACTCATGACAAAATCATGAGAGTTGGCAACACAGGGTACCAGTTCTAATCTTCAAAGCCCTCAGTGACCTACAAACTAGTCATTTCAGAAGCTGCTACTACTTCCACACCCAGCATATTAACAGAAATTTGTTGGGAGATTGTGACAGATGATCCTCAAGGTAAATTCTGGGTGCCAGAGAGCATAAATATTTTCATTTTAGAACCTTATCTGTGGAATTCCCTGTACTACCAGATATCACAGTGGTCCCCAAACTGTGGGGTGCATCCCCCAGAGGGGGCTTGGAGGAAGGTTTGGAGGGGCAGGGAGGGAGCGCCACCCAGCCCCGCTCCATCCCCAGTTCTGCTCCAGCCCTGGCACTGCCCCCAGCCTTGGCTGGGACTCCACTCCCAGCCACAGCTCCAGACCCATCCCCAACTGTGGCCCCAGCATCAGCCCCCTTACCCCGTCCACATTCTCCCTCCTCCCCCCCCCCACCACCCCCCCAAGGAGCCGTGGCCCTGCTCCGGCCCTGGCTCCCCGGGAGAGGCACAGACAGGAGTAAGGGCGGGTGATCCTGAAATGTTTGGGGACCACTGAGATATCAGAATGCGTCTTTGTCTTATCAGTGTTAGGGAACAATGCAAGTCATCTTTTTGCATACGCCTTGCCTCAATAATGGCGACTACAGAATGGCCTGAAAATTGCAAGACAACACCAAGAATAATCCCCTTTAAGAATACAAAGTAGAATGAGGGAGAAGTAAAGAGTCTGATCCTTTTCCAAACAAGTGATACTACTCTACATTTGGTATGTTACCTGAATAATACAGTGGTGAATGTACTGCAAATAGATCAAATCAGATAGCAGCCCCTGCTCAGACCACTTTGTCTTCAATAAGAGCTGGAATGAGCCCTAAGATTGCATTATTTGTTCTCCTAAAGAGCCACTTTGCTGAGTTTCTGAAAGTGCCATGGAAAAAAAGGCTTATAAGTAGTTGTCATCACCATTAGATTTTTCATCTCAAGTCGCAGTAGCAACAAAAATAACTACGGTTGCCACTAGTTTCCGTCCTTGCTTCAGAGGCTACCTCAGTTCCATAAACATTGGAAATGTTTCATTCGTATAAGCAAGTTCTGTTTAGGTTAAGGTTCTTTTTCACAAATGTTGCCATGGAAGCTTGTCAGTAACTGTATGCTCTGATAAGTCATTTTTCTGTATAATTGCTAACCAGCACTATGGTTCAAAAAGCAGACTTTGTTGCCTATAGCACTTTGGCCGTGTGATTAATATGAAAGCTTGTTAGCTTAATCCTTCATTAAGCATGATTCCGGTCTGCTTTGTCTTATTTTTTTTTTACCTTTCATTTAAAGCACAAGTCTTCATGAAACACCTATTACCCCTTTAATTCCTATTCCGTAGCTATCAATTTATGATAAAGGATTAGTGTGGTATGCCAATCAACTGTAGGTATTTCATAGCTTAAAGAGGAAATTATTCAGAAATGCAATAAATATTTAGCAATTAACTTTCCTAAGTCCAATTACTTTAATGAGCTTTTTCTAAACCAAGCCACTACTACAAATTTAGGTACAATATAACTGTTACTGCTAAGTGACAGTGCTAAAGATAATTTCTTTTGAAATATGCTGAAATGTATCAATCAGATGTTTTCTGAAGAGGTGCACATCATTTAATTAGCCAGATATATCAATTTAGACAAGTCTTATTTTTCATGTTTCACCTGCAGGTATAGGCACTGGAGAATCTTTTATGAGATGTTACCATATCCAGGTTAGGAACAACTCTCCTTAGACCAAGATTCATAACAAATAACTAACATTAAAGGAAGAGCCAGCCTTATCATTTTGATCAAACCGGTAAAATGCATAAGCAACTTATACACACCATAGGGGAAGCAAGAGGATTCTCTGGGATACATGCCAAACTCAACTGACTCAAACTTAACTGACTCATGTTACACACAGTGTGCGCTACAGTGGAGATATCTCCCCCACTCCTTAACTTCTGCTGCAGAAATAGAGCCCAACTGCTTGTCCTGGGGCCTGTGCATCATTGCCAACATTTAAATGAGTTTTGCAAAGGAAAATTGTCCAAACAAACTGGGAGTGGGAAGAAGGAAGAAGCTAGATTCCTGATCACTAGAACTTTTTTTCTTTTTGTGCTTTCTGATTAATTTTGGCACATAGATAGTGCTTTACAAACTGCTTAAATCACCACAACACTCCTGTAAGATGGGGGTACCAAGGCAGAAAAGTTAAGTCTTAACGAAAGCTACGGAAGAAGTCTATTGCCAGAGTCAGAATTAGAATGTAGGATTCCCTTTCTTTCAGACGCATGTCTAATATACTTTGCCTCTCTATTCCCTAACCGTATGTCTGGCCTGTCTTAAATAATCCCTATCATTTCACTTCCCACACTGGTATTTGAAATGTTGAAATGTTTCCCATTGTTAGTATCATTGCCAAATTTAGTGCTCAATCCTTACTCACACCGGTAGCCCACTTGAGGTTAATGGGAATACATATATGAGTAAGTATTTCCTGTGTTGCAGGAATAGGGGCCTTAAATATTGGGCTTTTGTCTTTTTCTTCCAGATCATGAATAAGAATTTGAAATAAAACTGAGCCCAACACCAGTCCCTGCAGAATCTTTTATCCTTGGCATTTTACATCATCTGCATATTCAGGAAGTTAATAGCTTTCATATTCTGAATATGGTTTTGTTCTGTGCAGGAGCATGAAAGAAGATGTGTGTGCAATCTATAAATCCTAAGACTAATGCAAATTTAGCTATGTCATAAAATTCATGAATTGCTTGTTGCTGAGTCTGTATTTTTATGACAAGGAGAATTATTGATTAGATTGCAGGAGAATAGCGTAAGAAATTGAATGATAACATTGTTGGAGGCTGACTAACGTCTCATCCAGCAGTCTAAAAAAGATTGTTGTTTCAACAAACCAAAAACTTGTTACATAGTAATAATAAAATAAAATAATAACAAGGACTTGCATAGTGCCTTCCATCTAAGAATATCAACGTACTTTGCTTTCGATAACTATAAAAAGCTAGACAAAATGTTAAGCTTTCTAGGTCTCCTTTCATTTCCTGGACAAAATGATCACGTGTGATCTGTTATAAACTCTAAATCACAGGAAAACTTTTGTTCTCCTGTGAGGCTGAGAAAGGATCGCGTACGGTGTATGAACTCCATCCATGGAATGGCTAGTAAAGCCTCAAAGTGTTCCTAGTCAGGTAATCTTTTCAGTGCAACCAGGTAGTCTCAGGAAATAAAGAATGTTACATTGAAAAGATTACCGGACTATAAAGTTTCAAACAATTGGATATGTAGTCGTCCTCCTAGAATAGGAGATATACAGACATTGATACATATAGATTTTAATTTGTTGGTGGTACTTTATGGTATAATTTCCCATAGACATAAAGTACTTCCAACAAATTAAAACTCACCCTATTGAGGAAGGTTCAAACAGTAGGCCTTACCATTCCATCTAACAGTTCTTTCTGTTATATTCAGTAAATACAATGGTCTCCACAGCCATGTCTTCAGTTTCAAACAATTAGCTATGTAGTCCTCCTCCTAGAACTGGAGATGGATACATAAACATCTTGTGTTTCCGAAAGTGGATCTTAACTAGATGGGTACAAAGGACCACTTGCTCCCCTTGTTCAAATCTCAGAATTCTATTGGTATCAGCCCTCTATTTTTTATTAGTAGTAGTGTTTCTTCTCTTCTTTTGCACCCTACAGAAAGGGTACATTTCACTCTTTATCTATGCTACCGCATCTGTTTTTGAGCACATCGTTTTTTGATCCGTTGAACAAGACCAACAATTGTAATTAATTGTTGCTGTGCACCCATTTTCCATTTGTTCTATGGCTTTATTAGCACACATACAGGATTTATAACTCATCTGAATACTGCAGTCATCCTAAACTTGTGAGGTAAGCAAGTAATCCCCAATAAAACCTTTATACTATCACACATCATATATTGTATTTATGCCATCTATATTACTATACTACAAGCTATTTTTGATATTTTTAGAGCGCTTTAGACATTTTTATTAGTACTATCTTTCCCCTCTGCCTGTAAAGCCAAGTTGCCAATAGCTAAAAAATATCTAAATTACAAAAGAAGTTTAAGGTCAGATGATGTCTGGCCCTGCAAGGTGTATAAGGCAGGGAAGAGGTCATGAGGAGACTTCCTCCTATGCAGGGACCAGCCACAATGGGTGGGATCTTCCAAAGCACTCAGTATGCATTGGCCTAACTTAGCTCCCATTGAAATCAATGGTAAAATTCCCATTGACTTCAGTAGGAGCAGTATTAAACCAATGCTGAGCACTCAGGGTTTGAAACAACAGGCACTGCAAGTAAGAATAAGGTCATTGCTCCTCCTGCCCTCACTATGCAGCAGCTAACAGAACTGACCTAAATCAGAGAGGCATCCTGGGTGAACTCACTCTGCAGTGTAGACTACCCTGGAGCACTATGAAAAAGGAAGGGGAAGCTGGTCCTTACCACATTCCATTTACTTCAAAATACCTGTCTTAACTATGTAGCATCTGCAGAAAAATGTTGACTTTTAATGGCAATCCCAATTATACACATAGGTCCAAATCCAGGAAAGCACATGCTTAACATAAACTTGTGAGTAGTCACATTAAATATTATAATTAGGTTATAGTTATCCTAAGTGCATAAACAGGAGAACCCTGAATAAGAACAGAGAGGTTATTTTATCTTTGTATTTGGCAATGGTGTAACCACTGCTGGAATACTGTGTCCAGTTCTAATGCCCACAATTGAAGAAGAATGTTGATAAATTCAAGAGGGTTCCGAAAAAAGCCATGAGAATGATTAAAGGATTAGAAAACATCCCTTATAATGATTGAGCTCTTTTAGTCTATCGATTTAGTTTATCAAAGAAGGTTAAAGGGTGATTTGATTACAGTCTGTAAGTATCTACATAGGGTACAAATATTTAACAGACTCTTCAATCCAGAGGAGAATGGTATAACACGATCCAGTGGCTGGAAGCTGAAACTAGATAAATTGAGACTGGAAAAAAGGCATAATTTTTTTTAACAGCAAGGATAACTGACGATTGGAACAATTTACCAAGGATCATGGTGGATTCTCTATCACTGACCATTTTAAAATCAAGATTGGATATTTTTCTAAAAGATCTGCTCTAGGAAATATTTGGGGGAAGTTCTCGGGCCTGTGTTACATAGGAGGTCAGACTAGAGGATCACAATAGTCCCTTCTGGCCTTGGAATCTATGAAATCCACAGACTGCTCTCATATCCCACCTCACCATTGACAATATACATGGCAAGAAGATCCCAGTGCTCTGCTACTAACACAATCTACACAATTCTGTACTGCAGTGATGCAGACTGAAACCTCAAAGTACAGATTCTCCTCTTTCCTTTGATAACACACTTGGGGCGGGGTGGGGGGGGGGGGAATCAGACCCAGATCTCCTCATGACACCAATCCCAGCTCTTCCAAGCTGCTCCAACTTATTCCTTCACCATTCAATACAGTTACACCTAATACAGTGAATACAGCTGGAGTACATGCAGATAGTTCCCAGGGGCTGCCAGCTCCCATGGGGCAGAGTTAAGTTTGCATGGGCATTTATCTGGTATTTCATGGTTCACTGACCTCAATGTTATGGAAAGGCACAAGCTATCCCCATAGCACAAGCCATGGGAAAGGGAGGAAAATGCTTGAAAGTGAAAATACATCTTTAAAAGGAAGAATGATTTAATACACGTGCGAAACTTTGGTGTTACATATAAGAACGTTCAGAGCTCATTTCTCCTCTGAAGAGGCTATACAGTCCTGTAGGAAAGAATAAGGCATTATACTAGAGGTTCCTAGCAGATACTTATGTGATTTTTGCTCATCCAGTTGGCTTGGGAGGGAAAAAAAAGAAAAGCTTTCTGTTTGTAAACATTGTCAATTTTTATAATGGTAAATTGAAAGTTTATTGTGTTTCTTAGCTCCATGGGATCTATTCATTTCTCATTTCTGTTGCATATAATTTTGTCTTCAAACTGGCCCTTTATTAAGTAATGTTGACTCTGAAATTACTATTGTGTTTTATCACTCCAGAATATCAGTTTATATCCATGCTTGAATGTAATAAATAGAGTTTTAAATTATGGTTGTGTTCTGAGGAGATAATAAATATGAAATATTTTCCCACAGTTACATCCTTTGATTGTATATCAGAATAGAAATAGACTTTAAAAGTGATTGTAAAAATGGCATCATGGGATTTCTTGTCTCAATGGAAATCTATATCCAAACGATTCAATTTACAAGTAAAAAAGATGTTTTTCTAACCTCCAGCCTTGCAAATTCAGTCTACTCTCAAACAAGAACCCAGCTTGACTTCTTCTCACTTATCACCAACACCACACATTCTGCAGGTTAAATTCTGCCCTTAGTTACACATGTGCAATCCCTTTGTCATTACATCATGCTTTCAGAGATACCTATACAGCCCCATAGCACATTGCAATTCACCAGCCCAATAGGGGTATATATCATGTTAGCTAGCGTATGCTCTCATGTGATATTAAAAACTACTTTGTGTGGACAAGGAGAATGATACAGAGAAAAGTATAACATGATCCAACTCCTGGAAGTTGAAGCTAGGCAAATTCAGACTGGAAATAAGGCATACATTTTTAACAGTGAGAGGTTTCAGAGTAACAGCCGTGTTAGTCTGTATTCGCAAAAAGAAAAGGAGTACTTGTGGCACCTTAGAGACTAACCAATTTATTTGAGCATAAGCTTTCGTGAGCTACAGCTCACTTCATCGGATGCATACTGTGGAAAGTGTAGAAGATCTTTTTATACACACAAAGCATGAAAAAATACCCCCCCACCCCACTCTCCTGCTGGTAATAGCTTATCTAAAGTGACCACTCCCCTTACAATGTGTATGATAATCAAGGTGGGCCATTTCCAGCACAAATCCAGGGTTTAACAAGAACGTCTGGGGGGGCGGGGTTAGGAAAAAACAAGGGGAAATAGGTTACCTTGCATAATGACTTAGCCATTCCCAGTCTCTATTCAAGCCTAAGTTAATTGTATCCAATTTGCAAATGAATTCCAATTCAACAGTTTCTCGCTGGAGTCTGGATTTGAAGTTTTTTTGTTGTAATATCGCAACTTTCATGTCTGTAATCACATGACCAGAGAGATTGAAGTGTTCTCCGACTGGTTTATGAATGTTATAATTCTTGACATCTGATTTGTGTCCATTTATTCTTTTACGTAGAGACTGTCCAGTTTGACCAATGTACATGGCAGAGGGGCATTGCTGGCACATGATGGCATATATCACATTGGTGGACGTGCAGGTGAACGAGCCTCTGATAGTGTGGCTGATGTGATTAGGCCCTGTGATGGTGTCCCCTGAATAGATATGTGGGCACAGCTGGCAACGGGCTTTGTTGCAAGGATAGGTTCCTGGGTTAGTGGTTCTGTTGTGTGGTATGTGGTTGCTGGTGAGTATTTGCTTCAGGTTGGGGGGCTGTCTGTAGGCAAGGACTAGCCTGTCTCCCAAGATTTGTGAGAGTGTTGGGTAATCCTTCAGGATAGGTTGTAGATCCTTAATAATGCGTTGGAGGGGTTTTAGTTGGGGGCTGAAGGTGACGGCTAGTGGCGTTCTGTTATTTTCTTTGTTAGGCCTGTCCTGTAGTAGGTGACTTCTGGGAACTCTTCTGGCTCTATCAATCTGTTTCTTCACTTCCGCAGGTGGGTATTGTAGTTGTAAGAATGCTTGATAGAGATCTTGTAGGTGTTTGTCTCTGTCTGAGGGGTTGGAGCAAATGCGGTTGTACGGCAGAGCTTGGCTGTAGACGATGGATCATGTGGTGTGGTCAGGGTGAAAGCTGGAGGCATGTAGGTAGGAATAGCGGTCAGTAGGTTTCCGGTATAGGGTGGTTTTTATTGTACATTGGTCAAACTGGACAGTCTCTACGTAAAAGAATAAATGGACACAAATCAGATGTCAAGAATTATAACATTCATAAACCAGTCGGAGAACACTTCAATCTTTCTGGTCACGCGATTACAGACATGAAAGTTGCAATATTACAACAAAAAAACTTCAAATCCAGATTCCAGCGAGAAACTGTTGAATTGGAATTCATTTGCAAATTGGATACAATTAACTTAGGCTTGAATAGAGACTGGGAGTGGCTAAGTCATTATGCAAGGTCACCTATTTCCCCTTGTTTTTTCCTACCCCCCCCAGACGTTCTTGTTAAACCCTGGATTTGTGCTGGAAATGACCCACCTTGATTATCATACAGATTGTAAGGAGAGTGATCACTTTAGATAAGCTATTACCAGCAGGAGAGTGGGGTGGGAGGAGGTATTTTTTTCATGCTTTGTGTGTATATAAAAAGATCTTCTACACTTTCCACAGTATGCATCCGATGAAGTGAGCTGTAGCTCACGAAAGCTTATGCTCAGATAAATTGGTTAGTCTCTAAGGTGACACAAGTACTCCTTTTCTTTTAACAGTGAGAGTAATTAACGATTGGAACTGTTTCCTTCTGGCTTTGGAATCTATTAATCTAACTGACCGTGGTTAGTCCTAAAGCATTTTCAAACACAACTACCATTGTCCACATTAACAGCAAAATAGCATGTAATACTGTGGCTTGAAGAATTTTACAGTAGAACCTCAGAGTTACAAACGACCTCCATTCCCGAGGTGTTTTCAACTCTGAAATGCTCATAACTGAACAAAATGTTATGGTTGTTCTTTCAGAAGTTTACAACTGAACATTGACTTAATACAGCTCTGAAACTTTACTATGCTGAAAAAAATGCTGCTTTTAACCATTTTAACTTAAATGAAACAAGCACAGAAACAGTTTCCTTGCCTTGCCAAATCTTTTTTTTTTAAACTTTCCCTTTTTTTCCCGTAGTTTATGTTTAACACATTACTGTACTGTATTTACTTTTGTGGGTGCGTCTCTGCTGCTGCCTGATTGCGTACTTCCAGTTCCAAATGAGGGGTGTGCTTGACTGGCCAGTTTGTAACTCTGGTGTTCGTAACTCTGAGGTTCTACTGTATGTAAAACCTTTTCCTAACACTAAACATTTTCCTAAATATAAATAATCCCAAAAGGTGAAATCCTGGCCCCACTGAAGTCAGTGTTTTGTTTCCACCGTTGAGCCAGGCTGTTGAGAAGCAGAATATATGGCTCCACCCGATGCAATGACAGCTCATTTGGGCCTTTGGGGTAGAGAAGATCAGGCTGCTATTCTTCAAGTAGCTGCACAGGTTTAAATTGCTCGAGCATAGGTTTATGAGTCGTGTGATAACATTCTTTATGATCAGGTTTAACTTAAATACCACTTCTAAGCTTATCGAAGCTTGCAGATAATATGTTACGTGATAGTACATAAAGCCTTCACGACATTATTTAACATGTAATTAATTTGTTCAGCCAAACTTTGAGTGGCTGTTTGAGCATAACAAAGGTTGGCCGCTGAGTGACAGAACCTCAAGGGTGAATCTAATGCACAAGTGATTGTATAATAACTTTGTTCCAGTTTATTCTGGCTGAAGTGATGAGAAACAGAGATTAGTCATCTGCTGTTAGTGAGGCACCTCCATGCTGAAGAGTACTGTCTCAGCCTGGATGGCAAGCAACACAGAGATGCAGGCTCCCATAAACAAATGACAGTGTTTGCAATACTCTACTTCAAGGGATCAGCAGTGTGACAATAATTTAAATGGCACATTCTCATTTATTCTCAGACAGACATTTTAACATAGAGTCACAATCCATCTTATATTAAACAGTTAATGGGGAGCTGGTCCAGTTCTCTCTGTAAATTGCGCAGTTTTGAAATAGATAAGGGCTGGGTGCTTGCAATGGCCGACAAGCTTCTGAGTCTAGTTATTCAGTTAATCATGGAATGCTATTTAAACAAAGTATCAATAATGCAAAGCTGCCAGCTTACCCGTAACAGCTCAGCCTGTAAAACAGATTTTATGAACAGATTTTTTTAAAATATTTGTGACTTTATCACAAGCAATGTCAGGCATCTGTTGCTATTTTATATTTAATCCAGCATTTCTTTCAGACACAAGTTGCTGGGCTAGATGCAGGAATCACTGGGTGAAATCTACGTCCTGCATTAACAGGTCAATTTGGATTACATCACTGTCTTTCCTGGCCATAAAAATCCATAAAACGTGTTATATTGTCAACTGCACCCTGTGTGTTTCAAAGCCAGTGAGCATTTTTTCTTAAAATTTGGCTTGTTCTTTAGATTTCATTGAAACTTAAAAATCAAGCCACGTCTGAAGAATTTTGTACTATACCATTACTTGCTTTTTGTAAACTTGTATTAAAAATTCCAGATGGTATCTTATCCAAAAGCAAAAAACTTTGCTTAAAAATAAACAAAATTCAGATTTCTAAGTTACATGGTACTTACCTATGACAATATTTATAAAAACCCAAGCACTTAAAACCAAAGAAATGAATAGTATTGTGACAAAGCTCTGTCCTTGCCTCCGTGGGTCCCGCGTTTCCTGGTGGATTTCGCTAGCCTCAGAGGCTCACTTTGACCCTCCACGTAACCCTTCTTTCTCTAGAGACAAGGGTCACAGTCTACTGAGCCATTTTCATCATAAGCCAGCAAGGGAGGTGAGGAGAAGTTATCCTTCCTTGAACAGTCTCTGTTGTCTCCCAGTCTCAGTGATTAATCAGGGGACAAAGGTGGGTCGGGGGGAGCCCGGGCCCGCCCTCTACTCCGGGCTCCAGCCCAGGGACCCTAATAGCATCAGCTATGGTAGCTGACCTTTTAGAAACATGACATGTACAATTCCCTGGGCTACTTCCCCCACAGTAGCCCTCACTTCCTCAAGCTCCACTTCACCCTTACCTAAGGGCCTCCTTCCTTGTGCCTGATACGGTGTGTACTACTCAGTCTCTCCAACAGTTCAACTTCCTCCCACAGCTCCTGACATGCACACCCACCTGACTAACTGGGAGGCTTTTAACTAGTTTCAGCCAGCCCCTGATTGGCTTCAGGTGTCCCAATCAACCTAGCATTCTCCCTGCCTTCTGAAAAGTTCTTAATTGACCTGGAGCAGCTTCCATTTCACTTAGCCAGGTACCAGGGATTTGTTTAGCCTTGAGCTAATATATCTATCTCCCACTACTTTTCTATAGCCATCTGGCCTTGCCCCATCACAGTATATATAACATGTATTTCTTAACAAGTGTAAAGAAATACACATTTTAATGCAGCACAACCACCTGCATTCCGACCCAAAAGTTTTTAAAATGTACAATTTATCTTGATTTTGATATCCGAATTTTTTAAAAATCTGATTGTTAAATGGGATATATTGTTACATAATTATCAACCAACAATAGAAATGTTTGTAAAGTACTTCTACATTTTGAGAATAGTATTGTACATGTAATTTAATAGGAAAAGTGTATAATACGGACTTGTGTTAAAATTATGTATTTGTTACTGAGGCTAATCAAGCTCATTAATGTGTACATATAAATGTTTATATTTAGAATAGCTGTGTATTGTGATATATTTATTAATAATATTTATATGGAGATTACTGATGAAAACCCTGTATTCTAGATAGGAATTAATGCCAATGTCACTTGGCAACCTTAAATGTTTTTTAATTAAGTTGATTTGGGAATTCCCCAGATTTGGGGAGAGGGGTTATTTTGGGGTTACATCTTTCATGATTGCACAACCTTTACTCTCCATCCTGTGCATATGCATTACCATTCAGATTTTAATTAGATGATCACCTACTGTTTTTGCTATAGGGCTCCTGCTTCATGCAGTGAACATATTCAACAGAGAATAAGGCAGGGATGTGTAATGAACTCAGCTGGGGACAGATCACCATAGTCTCATTTCCTGCAGTTGTTGTCTGGAGTATTGTGAATGAACAAATGGTTTTTTGCAAGGATGAGTAGCTGGCGTATCACTCAACACCATCCTGGATGTCCAGTGGACTGCTTTTCATCTGCTTCCTAATTTTTGATCTGTCAGGTTTGTGGGACCCTACTAGGAGTTAAAACCCCATCAACACAGCTTTCAGTGTGATTGGAACACACAAGCCTTCCCATTGCAGCCAAGTGCAGTTTCCAGGGACGGTGCCAAAGTTAGGCTCTCTTTTATTCTATTTTTTTGTCTATTGTACATAAGTTCTGAATCTGTGTCCATCACTATGGTATCTGAACGCAGGATTGGAAATGTGCAGTGTGGTCCCATCTCAATATTGTGTTGAACAGGAAACTTAATTTGAAGACTTCCAAACTTTTGGAAAGGTGAGATTCTAATCAAGATCTGAGAGAGTAGGAGGGGAAAAGAGAGAGAATTTATAAAGTGCTTTGGGGACCTGGAAGGTGCTAAATAAAGGTGTCTAGAAAAGATAGAATTAATTCAAGTACATAATATTATGGAAAAGTTGCCTAGTGGTTATTACTGAACCTCGAAGGCTAAAAGGAGGGAACAATTTCTGGACATTTTCCTTCAGTGTAATGCATACCCTTCAGATAAAAATTAATTTTAGTCTTGTAGTAAGAAGATTTTGGTCCACTCTATTCAAAGATTCACTGAAGCCAACATTTATTTTTTCATTTCATAGTTATACATCATTTAGTTTTAGAACAATAATGCTGATGTGTTGCTCCTAGAAACCAAATGTGAAGGCAGTAAATCACGCAGGTGAATGAACCACATGAAATCCATCATTTAAGCAAGTCTTTTTTCTGTATATTGCAAGTATCAAACACTCAGATTAAAAATCTGAGCAGCCCTGGGATGAATGAATTAAACATCTCAGGTAATCTTGATGAGAGTGAACACGTCACACACATTCCATCTATTTATCTTTTCTGTGAACAGACTTGGCCCTTCCTTTCCTCTTGCATATAGCAGGGCTATCAAGTATGTTTCCCGAGACAGACAAGCGGCAAAGACACAGTGAGATCAAAAAGAAGAGGCTGACCTATAGGATGTGTGTTAGGAAGGTAAATGCAGTATTTACCTCAAGTGGCTGAAAGTATTTCTGACTTTGAAGAAAATGAAAGCAAAATTTGGTGCTAGTGAGGGTATGTTACAGGACACCTCTGCTGCTACCCTCCCAGTATATCCACTGCCTGACCAGTTTGTGAGGTTTCACAGTCAAAAACACAGCATGGGCTGTTCACTTTTTCACTACGGGTATATTTATTCTTTCTTTATCAAAGTATCACAGGGTAATGCAGGTTTACAGCAAGGGGAGGCTTCACTGCAGATCTCACTCCTCAGCTCAGGCTCCCAGCTAAGCTCCCCCTTGCTTCCTGTTCCTCCCACTTATATCTTCCCAGCAACCTTGTTAGTCCATTGATTACCACTCAGGTGCCCACAATCCCCCAACAGAAAGTGTATAATTGTCTTCAGTTAAGCTTGCACTCATCCCAGTGCTAATGCAAACCCAATGACTCATATTGCCCTCTTACACATCTCCTCTCCCCCCACTTATTTCACCTTAGGGCTTTTCTTGCCTCTGGAAGAGAACTTCTTTGCTGTTCATGCACTGTCCTCTTTACAGAGTTGGGATTGAACCAGGGGTTCCTGTTCCCTTTGGGGCTGGCCTTCCGTGGACCACCAGTGGGGGTCTCCTGCCTTCTATCCATAGAAAGTACACTTTAAGGATAGAGGTTTTCCCCACAGCTCTGCCTCAGCGTATAGGTCATTGCACAAATCAAATACTACAAATCTTTATTCCAATATACTTGGCTCTGGGCTTATATTTACCTGTATGAATTGTCTCTCTAGAGCAGTGGTGGGCAATCTGCAGCCCGCAGACCGCAGGTTGCCCACCACTGCTCTAGAGCCACAGTCTCAGGATCCCTCTCGTCCCCTGACTTGTCTTGCCTCTGGTTTGGGACTAGCAGGGTATGTTCACCTACTAAGACTTTCTTGTCAGCTCACTGGGGCTTACAGGGCTACACTGCAGTGTAGAAGTTCAAGCTTGGACTTGAACCCAGGCTCTGAAACCTCTACTACTTTTAGACTCACAGCCTAGGCCCTGTGTGCTCAAGTCAATTGACCCAGGCTCTGAGACTCAGTCCTGTGGGTTTTTAGTGTCAGGAATCAGAGTCTGCAGCAGAGCACCTATTAATTGACTATAAAGCAATAGACCAATCTGTGGGCAACCTAATGAGTACAGATGGCATGAAGTAGGCTGCCTGATTGGTTACTGTGACAGGTTCTCCCCCCAGGGTGCCACCTGGAACAGGGGTACCACTGAGTCCTCTGACTCACCAGCCTCAGTTTCCTCTCACACTGTGTTGCTGTGACAAGCTGCAGACCGCTCCCAGTCCTACACTCCCACCAGTATTCACACAGGCAGGGACACACCCAACTGCAGTTGCATGCAGGCTCTGGTCAGCCACGGCATGAGCCAACAATAGAGAGGTTACAGCCAAAATAACCCCCAGCTCCCCAGTCTAAGACCCAAGAGCTGTACCATCCTACCCTGGTAAAAACCCCAACCAATATGAATTTATTACTCAGTTCGCCCCTCCCTCGATGTGGGCAGGAATATGCAACAGCCTTTGCTCACAGAGCTTTTTCCCCAGACACTTCCCTCAAAGGCACACTGGTTTAGATAAAGCAAAAAACAAGTTTATTAACTACAAAAGAACAGAACAACTGGTTTCACTCACTATGCTACACTGAATTTGCATATAACTGCAATCTATGCCTCGACCCAACATAGCCAATTCTCTGCAAATAATGGCTTTCACTCCTGCTTCCACACAGTGAGATCCCAGTAACAGCAGCTGCAGATTTGCTTCCCACCTACACTGAGTGAACTGAGAGTTTAGGGAACACCTGCAGTCTACCAGAGAAGCCTATAAACACCATGTGGACCAAGATCATCAGGCTGCCCCCAAATTTGGCCATAGGGACAAAGTGTGGCTCTCTGCCTGGAACCTTAAATCAAACAACCCATCCACAAAACTAGACTACCAATACCTGGGCCCATCAAGATTATAGAATGGGTAAACCTAATGGCTTTAAGGTTACAGCTGCCCAACTCCTTGAAGCTTCATCCCATCTTTAAAAACCTACATTGAAAACCCATACCCAAACCACTCCAGCCCACCACCACCACCCATAACAAACCACAGACAGAAGTAGTACTTGGTCCACCAAATCCTCAACTCCCAGTTAATAGAAGGCTCCAATAGAATAGTTAATAGAAGGCTCCAATACCTGGTGGTCTGGGAAGGCTACAGTCTGGATGAGCAGTTTTTGGAACCAGTAGAGAACATCCATACCCCAGACCTATTGAGAGAGTTCCCTTGGAAGTAGGCAGAGAAACCTGGCCCTAAGGAGGCACCTTCATGGAGCTGTTGGTGTACTGTCAAGAATCAGGTTCTGTAGCAGAACCAGTCTCCGGGCAACCTAAAGAGTGCAGCTGGCCTATAGTGGCTGCTGGATTTGCTACAGCACCTGAATAGTGAGAAGAGTCAATAGACCAGCTCTTAAGCCCAGCAGCAGCAGTTTGATGGGGCTGGACTCTGGCTGGCTGACAGGGAACTCCAGCTGAAGCTGGTTTAAGCTAACTGTCCTATACTTTGGGGGCAGATGGAAGATACAATCAAGAATACTGAAACCAGAAAATTATGGAGAAAGCAGAGGGGAATACTGGTCACAGGTTAGGAAAAAGGAAAGGGTGAAAATGCCAGAACTAGAAGAAGAAACAGCAGGCAAGAAGACATGAAAGAGTGAAAATAAAACAGCATACTGCTATAATAATGAAATCACTAGTCAAGGATGTGAAAATAGGGGATATAAACCCTCTGAAAGTGGTAGAGTGGATTTAAAAGTGCTGGAGACACTGAAAAAGCTACAAAGCTACAATGAAAAGACCTATTAATTGACTATAAATCAAGGAACAACTGGGGAAACTATTAAAGATTACAATGCTAGGAAAATTGGAGTGAGCCAACTGCCTAAGTATCTGAGAGAAACAAGATGAGTTGTGTCTGTGGTGCCAGTCGAAATGACTGAAGATGAGGTAAAGCAAAGAATAGGGGATGATAAAGTACTATATGCTAAGCAGCTAATTAGCAAGAATAAGGGAAACAACACCATCAACAGTTGTGCTTGTTGTATTTAAAGGAGAAACCCTTCCAAATAGGGTAACAATAGGATACCAGATTTTTTTTTTTTTTTTTTTTTTTTTTTTTACAAAACCATACCTACAATCCCCAGTGAGTTGCTACAGATACCAAAGCAAGTATCTTGTCTTGGACATTTGGCAAATATATGTGAAGGGAAAACTAGATTCAGTAGGTGTCCAGGGGAGCACTCCTATGACAATTGTGTGGAAGGAACTGAATTAAAGTGTAGCAACTGAGGAGGAAAGCACTGTGCAGCATACGTAGGTTGTATAGCAACAAAGCAAGATACAAAAGAGTTACAAATAGCATGTCATATGTAGGAGCTATTAGGAGACCAAAAGGGGAAGAGAAAAGCAAACTCAATAAGGAGAAAAGACAAATACACAGCTGAATAAATCCAAGGATATAATGAGTGATACAGGAAAAATAGGAGAAGACATTATGTATAGACAAGTTGGTTTTTAGCTTTTGTGATTGAAGTAATAAACTGCACATCACAGATGGGGGAAAAAACAGAAAATGAAAAAAGAAAAGGAGTACTTGTGGCACCTTAGAGACTAACCAATTTATTTGAGCATAAGCTTTCGTGAGCTACAGCTCACTTCATCGGATGCTTATGCTCAAATAAATTGGTTAGTCTCTAAGGTGCCACAAGTACTCCTTTTCTTTTTGCGATACAGACTAACACGGCTGTTACTCTGAAACCTGTCAGAAAATGAAAAGTATAGTTAAAGCAACATAAAAGTACCTACGTGTTAGCAACTTCTCAACAGAATGACTCCATACTTTTTTAAGTGAAAAAATATTGAACGATAAATAGAATGCTACTATTTACTGTTGGAACGTATATAACCTAATAGTACAGGAACTAAAAAAGAATATTCTTGATAAGGCTACTAAGTGTGATATCATTTGCATAAAAGAAACATGGTTAATAGTAAATTAGATTTCAGAATCCCAGGACATGGCATCTAGAGGCAAGACAGAAAACTAGGAAGGGGTGGGGGAATTTTTTTAAAGGAAAACTTAATTATCTTGAAATTGAGGTGAAGAAACTAAATATAGAGACTAATGCTATTGTGATTCCAATGCAAAATAAATCTGCAGCTTTGAGAATATTTAATTTATACAAGCCCCATGGAAAACTGGAGATTAAGGATTTGACAGAGATAGTTGAGGTGAAACAGGACATAAATGTGGAGACCTAAACGGCCATAACAGTTTGTGAGGAAGTGGAAAATATGATAAGAATGACAAATGTCTAGTACAATTCATCAATAAAAATAATTTAGTAATTCTGAATGATGGTACACCCACTAGGTTTAATGCAGTCCATGGAAATCTCTCTTGTGCAGATCTGGGAATTGTGTCAAGTTGTATAGCAAGCAAATGCAACTGGGAAATTGATAAAGAAGAGGGAATGGGAAGTGATCACTTTCCTATACTTACATCAAGAAGAAGGCAATATTGAGGATGGAAGATGATTTCTGCTAACTAGAATATAAGAAAGACAAACTGGAAACTATTTAGAAGCAAATGTAATGAAAATATTAATGAACGATGTATAAATGATGGCATTGAGGAGTTCAGTAGCAAAATAACTAAAGAAATCATGATAGCAGAAAAATTAGCTATACTTAAGATATCAAAGCACCCTAAAGGCAGAGCCATGTACCACAATGAAATGAGGAGTGCAAAAAAAAAAGCAATTAAAGAAAGGAACGAGATATATAAGAAAGCAAAAAATACAATCGATACTTAAGACAATGAAATATAAAGAACCAAGGCAATTGTGCAAAGGTCTTTATAAGGCAAAAAAAAGAAAGCTAGTCAAAGTATTGTGAGAAAATCAGTAAAGATACCAAAACATCAGAGGTACATAGGCAGATTATGTCGACAAATGGAATACAGAGTAAGACCATTTCTTTACCAGGCCTTATCATAGAAGGCCAAGGGATAAAAACTCTTATGAAGAAAAAGTGAAGTTTCAGTAGAAATATTCCACAATGTCAGTAATGGTGAAAATCAGAGTATAGAAATCCACTAGAGGAAAAGAAAATTCATTAAAGAGAATCATGAGAACTGGAAGAGGTGGATGGAAGATGAGGCTACAATATTGAACAAAAACTTCAGTATGAGGGAACTTGAAAAAGTTATAGCTAAAAGCAAAAATCTCTGCACCAGGCAAAAATGGCATATGTAATGAAATGCTAAAAACATCTGGATGAAGGGAGTCTGAAAATACTGCTAAAACTGTACAACAATATATGAGGGAAAGCTGAGCTACCAATAGAGTGGAAACATGTGATTGTAGTCCCAGTATGGAAAGTAGATAAGCTGCAAACAAGACCTTATGTGTACAGGCCAATTGCCCTGGTTAAAGCCTTGGCAAGAATAGTGACTGAAAGATTAAAAACATATCTAGGGCTTGTCAAGGTTCCTTCCCCACTTTGAACTCTAGGGTACAAATGTGGGGACCTGCATGAAAACCTCCTAAGCTTACTTTTACCAGCTTAGGTTAAAACTTCCCCGAAGTACAAACTATTTTACCCCTTGCCCTTGGTTTTCCACTGCCACCACCAAACATTTCCCTGGGTTCCTGAGAAAATGTTGTTTGGAAACGTCTTTCCCACCCAAAAATCCTCCCAACCCTTGCACCCCACTTCCTGGGGAAGGTTTGGTAAAAATCCTCACCAATTTGCATAGGTGACCACAGTCCCAAACCCTTGGATCTTAGAACAATGAAAAAAAACATTCAGTTCTTGAAAAGAAACATTTTAATAGAAGAAACAGTAAAAAGAATCACTTCGGTAAAATCAGGATGGTAAATACCTTACAGGGTAATTAGATTCAAAACATAGAGAATCCCTCTAGGCAAAACCTTAAGTTACAAAAAAGACACACAGACAGGAATATTCATTCTATTCAGCACAGCTATTTTCTCAGCCGTTTAAAGAAATCATAATCTAACACATACCTAGCTAGATTACTTACTAAGTTCTAAGACTCCATTCCTGTTCTGTCCCTGGCAAAAGCATTACAGAGACAGACACAGAACCTTTGTTTTTGTCCCTCCTCCCAGCTTTTGAAAGTATCTTGTCTCCTCATTGGTCATTTTGGTCAGGTGCCAGCGAGGTTACCTTTAGCTTCTTAACCCTTTACAGGTGAAAGGATTTTTCCTCTGGCCAGGGGGGATTTTAAAGGTGATTACCCTTCCCTTTATATTTATGACAGAGCTAAATGAATTTACAGATAACATGCAAAGTGGGTTCAGGAGGGGAAGGAATAAAGCTGCTCATATAGTAAGAGTAGAGACCGAAGCTCAAAAAAAAGGAGAAATAAAGAATATATGATAATAGCTTTCCTAAATATTGAAAAAGCAAATGAGAGGACTTATTGCATAAAATAGGCAATAATAGCATAACAGGACTTCAGTAACACAGCCAGAGGTTAGAGGTCTATTACAGGAGTGGGTGGTGATGTTTTGTGGCCTGCAACGTGCAGGAGATCAGACTAGATGATCATGATGGTTCATCCCAACCTTAAAGTCTCTGCATCCTATGAGTATATAGGTGGATAAAGGATTTTTTAAGTAAAAGTACCAAGCAGAACAGAGTAGGGAAAGCCTATTCACTGTCAGAGGCAATTTCTGAATATTGCTTTTGTACCCATAGTTTTATTACTGATTTAAAACTGAAAATATAATTAAATAGAATGACCTTCCCTATAAGTGCCACTGGTGCTTGTTTTACACAATCTTCCCAAAGAGCATTAAGCAGTTGGATGAGTAGAGCCAGAGAAAGAATTTAGGGCTTTATCTTACTCTCTTTGAAGTCAATGGCAGGACTCCCATTGACTTCCATGGAGCAAGCCCAAGTGGGCTAGGCAGGCAAATCAGTTCTGTCTGCTCCTCAGTGGTGATTATAAGGAAACTAAGGTAGGAAGACAGATTTCAGCTTCAAGTTGAAAATTCTGGTCAGTCAGTGCCCCAAGACTGGGGCCACTAGACTTCTAATTGTAAGTCAGCAGCTTGTCTGATAGGCAGTAAGTAAATATATATCAATTGACTGGACTGGGATTTTAGTTGTCCCAGGCTGATGAACCATTAGAGTCTTCCTCGCCTCTGTTAGTTGCCATATAACCTACACCTTGCAGGTGATGGAGAGGAAAAATAAAAACAAATTGCTCGAGTTTTTGACATGACATCTTATTATATCACATTAGACCATATTACTGTGCATGACTCTGAAGCAATAAAATAGCTATCCAAAAGGCAAGAGAGAATAGTAACATTAATCTAGAGAATGGAGAAAAAATCAATAATTATAAAACACTAGTGTGCCATATGTCAGAAGCAGAATAGGCAGATATATTAGTCTGAACCCCACTGGATAATAAACAGAATGTTTCTAGTATCAAGGCTCCATCTATTGCTGATCTTTTCTGTGAGAAAATCAGTAAAGATACTAAAACATCAGAGGTACATAGGCAGATTATGACAACAAATGGAATACAGAGTAAGAGCATTTCTTTACCAGGCCTGCAGTCTGCTTTAAATTGCCAGTGTTCAATGCCAAGTTAAAGGAAAGAGGAAAAAATAAAAAAAAAATTGTTAATATGACTGCAGGTGTCCAAAAAGAGGACAGAGTCTTAAATTTCCAGGTGTTAATCAACAACAGTTCCACTACAATAGTCTAGTTACACAAGGCCAACTTCTGCACTTTAGTTAATCACAAAGAAGAAAGCAAGTTACCAGTTATATAGAATAAATAACTGTTTAAAAATATGAATATTTATCCACATCAAATTACAACAAAATCCTTCTTAACACTTTGAGCAACAGATAACTCTTAACTCACAGTATGGATTGAATTGCAAAATCCTACCTAAGTGCCTCATCGTGGTGCAGTGGTGACCCCGGCTGTCTGACAGCAATGGTAGTGGGGCATATGCCCTGGCAGGTCTAACCATGCTACAAAGGTGTCGGACTACCCAATCCAGGGAGGGGGATTGCTCTCTCAGAGGAAAGAGTGCTTTTCCTTCTCCTTAGAGGTTAAAGGCTAGCTAAGCTTGAGGAGGTACATATGCCTGCCCGCCCAGCCAGTGGGATGGCTTGAAGTCAACAGCTAAAACAACACGAGTAAATGGGCCTCAGTTCCCTGCACATCATCGAACCATTCTTCGTTGGCAGAGCGGAAATCAAGAGATGAGAGGTTGCTAAAAATGTCAGGTGCTAGGCTGACGTGGAAAAGGACAACCCTCGCTGTGTGTACTTACAACTGTAAGTTGCTGGCGAGGGAGGAAACATTAAACCATCTGATGGAGGAGAAGAAAAGGTTAAGATGCGACATCCTCAGTGTCTGCGAAACCCGACTAAAGAAGGTGTTGGAAGTCAACTGGAAGGATGGAAGCGCTGTGAGGCTCGGAAAGGGAGATGGCGCTAGAAATGTTGGAGGAGTCGGATTTATAGTCAGTAAGGATTGGTCTTCGAAAGTCAAATCATGCCAGCTAATATCATTACGTATCGGTGTGCTGCATCTTCAGAAGGAGGCAGAAGCTACCCTCAAGGTCATCCAGGCCTACGCTCCCACAAGTGCAAGTGAGGACAAAGAAGTGAAAGAATTCTACGGAGAGCTCAAAAGAGCCCTCGTGCAAAAGTCCACTTACACTGTCACAA
Organism: Chelonia mydas; assembly: GCF_015237465.2. Taxonomy (NCBI): domain Eukaryota; kingdom Metazoa; phylum Chordata; order Testudines; family Cheloniidae; genus Chelonia; species Chelonia mydas. Next base: position 68,144,003 of record NC_057850.1, on the reverse strand, counting down.
TGGGAGATTTCAATGACAAGGTCAGGAGAGGGAAAGCTGGCGAAAAGTGCATAGGAAGATACGGCAGTGGCGAAAGGAATGAAAGATGAGAAAGGTTGGTAGCGATGGCAGAAATGAAAGAATTGTACGTGGCAAACACCTGGTACAAAAAGAAGACCGCAAGGAGGTGGACCACACCAAACGCAAAAAGCAAGAACAAAATCGACTATATTTTAGTCAATAAAAGGTGCATCATCCAAGATGTCTCTGCGGTGCTGCCTTTCAACCCCGGCAGTGACCATTGCCTGCTTAAAGCGAAGCTGATTTTCGACAAAGCGGTGGAAAAGAAGGCGCTACAGATGGCAACAGCGGCTGAAGACATTCGATGAAGCAAAGCTGAAGAAATCGATTTCTGGGTTTGACTGGAGCCAGACAGAAAAGTGTGATAAGGACTATAGTATCTTTGCTGACAAGCTGAGATGTTGCAAAAAAGCAGCTGATATTGAAATGCCGAAGGAGGCAAAGGGAAGAATCTTGAACGAAACAAAAAGCTTGCTGGAGAAGTGGAGAAACATGAAAAGGAGTTCGGATAACAACCTTGAGTACTCCATTCTGTGCAAGCTTATATGGCAAAAACTGAAGGACAATTTTGAGAACTTCCAGAAAGAAAAGCTCCTCAAAACAGCTGAATCATGCAAGAGCCTCAGGACATGCAAGCGGGAATTGATGCAGTATAGATTGAGCATAACAGCATTGAAGAACAAGGATGGAGAGACAGTAATCAACAGAGCAAGGATGGAGGAGGTCTGCAGGGACTTCTATACAGAACTGTTCAAATCAAGAATCAATGTCCCTCTCCCAATGCTCCAAGAGTCAGAAGAACCCGTTCCCCCAGTAACTGTCAGCAAAGTCCGAAGCACACTACACCCGATGAAGAAGGGAAAAGCTCCAGGCAAAGATGGAGTAAACTCAGAAATTATTTCTGCAGGAGGTGAAGAACTTTGGAAGGCCCTTGCTTTAAGATTCAGTTGATATCCTGAAGAAGGAAGAATACCATCAAGCTGGAAGGAGTCAAATACCATCTTGCTGCACAAGAAGGGTGATCGAGAAAATCTTAAGAACTACCACCCTATATGCCTGCTCTTTCACATCTACAAGCTCTTTACAAAGATGAAAAAGAACCAACTCTTGCAGAGTCTGGATGAACAACAGATGAGAGAGCAGGCAGGATTCCGAAGAAATTTCAGCACAATCGACCATATATTTACCCTTAGCCAGCTCCTAGAAAGAGCGAGGGAATATGAACTCCCTCTGTGCATTGCTTTTGTTGACTATGAAAAAGCCTTTGATAGCATTGAGTTAATGCAATATTAAAGGCGCTCACAGAGCAGGGCATTAACACTTAGTACATCAGTTTGTTGAAGGAAGCGAATACTGGATGCACAACAGACATTACTCTCCTCGAAACTCCTCTCCGCATCCCAATCGAGAAAGGCGTGAAGCAAGGAGATATGATTTCACGGAAACTATTCACCGCCTGCCTCAAAATGGTTATGAAAAAGATCAATTGGAGGAGTGGTGTCAACATAAACGGAGAACGATTATCTCATCTCAGATTCGCAGATGACATCGTCCTAATTGCCGAAAGCACCAACCAACTGCAGAGCATGCTACGAAGACTCGACAAGAAAAGCAGTGAGGTCGAACTGAAAATGAACTGCTGTAAAACAAAATATATGCGATCAGACGTCTTACGAAAAGTCCGAATAACAGTAGCAGGAGAAGAAATCAAAGAAGTGGAACAGTACTTATATTTGGGCCAAGAAGTCAATATGCGCCAAGACCTGAACGGAGAACTCTCACGAAGGATTCCGACAGGATGGTGTGCATTCAATTCCATCAAGGACATCCTCAAAGGAAAAATCGACAAGACCACACGTGCAAATATCTTTAATTCAACAGCCACGTTGTACGGCAATGAAACATGGGCACTGACGAAGAGAGAAGAGCAGCGGCTATCGGTAGCTGAAAGGGCAATGGAATGAGCTATGTTGGGAATCTCCCTTGTGGATTGCATCCCAAATGAAATTATCAGAGAACGCAGCAGTGTGAAAAAGCAGACATAATAAGATGCGATGAGTGGGCCACACAGCACAACTCACGGACAATAGGTGGACCGCAGTCATAGCTGAGTGGTACCCACGAAAACAGAAGAGACCACCCTGCCTGTTTCCAAGAAGATGGGAAGATGACATTGTTAAACGTTTTGGATGAACATGGAGAAGAAAGGCGAGAGTGCGAGAAGAATGGCAGACGTGTTGTGATCGGCTCAGTCTTAATGACAGCTGAAGACCGCTTGATCCAGGTGATGGATTGAGACCAGCATATGATTATTTCTACATACAGCCTCATTTTACCCCCTAAGCAATTTCCTTATTTTATAATAAGGATGCACAGATATTTTTATAGCCAATTTTAGGATCTAAATATCAATTGTCTGAGGCTCCAACTATTCTAGGCAAAAAATCATTGAACTAATTCTCTAACTTGTGAATTTATTTCAAAACTTTATCATTGCAGTGTTTTATTCTAAATGCAGTGCCCTTTAATTTGATCAAACGTCCCTTTTCTCACAGAAGTTAGATATACAAAAGACCTATTAGGTCATTCAGTCCAGCTCCCTGCCAAAGCAGGATACTTCCATATAGTACTTTTCCTAGTGCTTTATTTACTCTGTTTTTTAAAAGTTGTGAGCAATGGGGTTTCTACTATATCTTGATGTTTCTCTTGATCTTCAGTATACATTCTCCCTTTCTATACAACTGCCCTCTATTCCAAGTTATCCCCACGTGCACCTCTCACATAGTAAAACTGATGGAGGGGTTTCCAGAGTAGGAAACCTCAGTGTGGTTCTCCTCACAGAGTTACTCCCACAGAACCCACTTCTGGATTCCAAACATCACAGGGGATCAGCAGGAGGCCAGATACATCAGCACAGTGTTTCAGGCCCCAGCTGCCCTGTTCCTCGGCAACGCTGCAAACCACAATACCATGGTCTTCATCTGAACCCAGATGCCCCAGAGACACCCTCCCCATAAATAAGGAATCCTGCTGAGGTGAGAGCTCCCACTTCTACAGTGTATTCATGTGCTGTCGACATAAACATCTGAAACACACTGAAAGCTGAAAATGTGTGACAGCTTAAAATAAATTGACTATCAAAATAAATAGCAGGGAATACAGTATGTAAAGTATCAGTTCAGATTACTTTAGTCAGTCATTTTCATTTTTAATTAAATAAGAATGATCCAATTTTAAATATAAATAAAGCTGCCTCAAAATTTAGGAAAAGCTTGCCATGGATTATATGGAGCCTTAGCTATACACAGGTAACAGGGCAGGCTTCACTCCTGTCCTGCAATCCCACACAAACAGTCTTGTATACTTCTTGTTTATTAACACCTTTGTACAATTTATTATTACCAGCACCATCACAACCCTGTGCAGCAGCTCTATCTATGATATTTTTCAGAGGTCAGCCCTTTTTCCAAAAAGAGGGAGAAATCTCTCCCTCCTGGGATCCCCTTTTCCTTCAGCACTGCTAGGTTTTTTCTCTCTCTTCTCTACACTGCCTTCCTATGCTTTTTAACTACCTCTCCCAGCTGATGGGACAATTAGCTCCTTACTGCCCTGGCCCACAGTCTAATTAGGTAATGAAGTACTCCATTCCTCATTGAAGTCTTATCAGGGGGTAATTAAGCAGAGCTTAAGTGATTAGAGTGCTGAGACAGCTGTTTCTCTCAGCACTCTGTCACAACACCTTAAGATGAAAATGATCTATTCTCACATCTCAATCCCTCCAGCCCACTAATCATTTTAATTAAAGCTGGCTCAGACTAGGAATTCCAGGTTCATGGGAAATTTTGACATTTTAAAATTTGGTTTAGTTCTGATTCCGATTGTGGGGCTGCCTCAGAGCCTTCAGATGGGATTCTCAGGGCTTCCAGACTCTTTGCTGCATAGCTGGGACTCCCAGAATTTCTAGGTTCCCAGCTCTATGACAGGGAGACTGGAAGCCCTGGGGTCCCTGACACTGTAGCAGTCTGCATGGCAGGGCTTCCTCATAGCCACACAACCTGGAAACCCTGGGGCACTATGTATGGCACTGCTGACCCAGCGCTGTGGACCTTGAAAGACCAGGATCCCCTGCAGCCCACGATGTGAGCTAGCAAGGAACAAGGCTGCCTGGCAGTCAAAGTTCTGCAAACATTCTGGTTCAACAAATTGGCATTTTCTGACTACGCTGTTTCATTGGAAAATTACCAACCAGCTCTAATTTTAATTATGCATGTCTGAACTCCTTCTAGTTTCTTGACATTGGGCATTTGTTACCAAAACAGACCTGCTTAATAGGCATCACCTCAATACTCCGTTATATGCTGTTCCTGTATATGCAGCACAAAACTACATTGGCTTTTTTGCTGCGCAGATATGTTGCTTTGCAAATTGCAGCGATATTCTGGCTCCATTGAAGTCAGTGGCAAAATTGTCATAGACTTAAAACGAGGCAAGGACGCCATCCTTTATGGCTTGTCTGATGTTCTCTCATACCCCTAGATCTCTTTCAGCATTAGGTTTTCAGAGGTCTCTCTCTTTTATGGAGCATGAGTGTTTTGGATTAATTTCCCCCAGTTATATTTACTTGCATTTTTTCCAATCTCAAACTAATTTTGTTATTTCTTGCCCCCAACTCTAATCTCTATAGGTCCCTGTGCATTATTCCTCTGCCATGAGTGGAGTTTGCAATTCCATCATCCCCATGACCTGTAGATTTTGCTAATGTCTTCCAGCTCATTAACAGAGATCTTCCAAAAATACTCTACTTAATCCAGGTCAGGGTTAAGCCATCACTGCAGGGAAGCACTGCTGCTGTTTGTATCCCAGGAGTTAGCTCAGGGTTAACTATATAAAACTAGTAGTTAAATACATACAAGTTTTCAAAAGTGCCATGTTTACTTATAAGAAGGTAAATGCTATTTTAAAAAGAGCCACCCATGAGAAATTGAGCTGTGTTGTTTTGTTTCTGTTTCTTCATGGGATCAGATGTCAAAACTTACGGGATGTATTCTGATCTCAGTCACACCATTTTTTACATCAGAGTAACTCCATTGGTCTCAGTAGAATTACTTTTGATTTTACAATCATGTAAAATCAGAATCAGGCCCTGTGCTTCCAACTTTTAATGAGAGCAAATAAGTACTCAGAATTCATTCCTTCAGGTTTTGCCCCAGGAAATCAGATAAAGCTGACAATGCAGCCATGATTGTGATATTGTTATCTATGTCCTGGAGCCACCCCTCCTTGCACTTAGCACCCCAGCTGGCTCAGTACAATAGGATGACAAAGAGCAGCCACACTCCCTGTTTAGTCCCCAGTCCTACAATAAGCTTAGTGTAGACGGGCTCCTGTGCCCAAGCAGAACCCCATTTACTTCAGTGGGGTTCCACCTCAGCAGAGCTCATTGGGATTGTGGCCCTAACATCTTCAGGAGGTCCTGCTTCAGCCTTGAACCTCAACATCGGCCTTTACACAGGGCTGTGCCTCAAAGCCAGAATGCATCCCTTAATGCTATTTACAGTTACAATGCTCCGGGGGCAGGGTGGGAATGGAAACTAATTCCATGTTTGACAAATCACTCCATTACTGGTCATTATTAGCTACGTTACTGTAAATGTTCTCATTCCATTAGACTTCTTAGTACTTTAGCTGGAATTCATTTTGTATATTTTATGAGGTGTTATTTCATTATTATTGTGTGTTAATTGTCCATGACCCAAACATATGGCTTTACAAATAAAGTGATATAATGAAGATGGTTAATACCATAATTCATCAGTCACATTTTTGGGGCAGTAATAAGAGCCGCATTCAAGTAACAGCAATATAATCCCTTGGCGCATGGGCTGCAAGTGGCTCCAACCCGAAATAAAACGTCTCAAGCCCACATCAAAAAAGTCATCCACATGCTGTGCAAGATCTGAGCTCCTGCAGGGTGAAAGGAGAATGGCTATTTCCCAATAGGATGAAAATCCTGCAGGCTAGAGCTCAGCAGGGAAGGTTTTTATCTGAGCCACTAATGAAGCAAAGACTACTTGCTGGGCAAGTGGCTCTATCAGCCCCAAACTGGAATAGGGCTATAAAATAGACCCATACCCTGAGCTTCCCTTCATACATTATTTAGACCAGTCTCATTTTGAAGTATACTAGGGCTGTCGAGCGATTAAAAAAAAGTAATCGCAATTAATCGTGCAATTAAACAAATTAATTGCGCAATTAATCACACTGTTTTTTACTCCTGCTGATAATAGCTCATCTTAACTAATTAGCCTCATATAGTTTGTATGGTAATTTCCAACTTATCTGTATATATATATATATATATATATATATATCTTACTGTATGTTCCATTCTATGCATCCAATGAAGTGGGCTGTAGCCCACAAAAGCTTATGTTCTAATAAATTTGTTAGTCTCTAAGGTGCCACAAGTACTGTTGTTCTTTTTGCGGATACAGACTAACACTGCTGCTACTCTGAAATCTGTCATTATGCAAGGCACTGAATTTAGCCGTATGGAATGGAAATCCATCAACTTCATGAAAAAAATTCGTACAGATACAGACAGACAGACATCTTCCTTTCCAAATGCAAACAGATGGACATCATACCAAAAGGACTAAAGGTAAAAAAATCCATTACAATCTACATATCACACAGACTATGCTGAGAGATTGTGCCACACACTCTCAAAGAAACTGTGAAACCACCTGATCAACATCCTATACAGCAAACAGGGAAAGATTAAGAATGAGCTCTCAAAACTGGATACTCATCAAAAAACAACCTTCAACACAAACTTCCTCATGGATAGATTTTACAAAAACTAGACAAGCCATTTACAACACAAACTTTGCTTCTCTACAAAGGAAAAAGGACACTAAACTATTTAAATTAATACATGCCACAAGGAGCCACAACAGCGGTTCCCTTAACCCACCCAACAATATTGTTATCTTTCCAGCTATACTCTTAGCCCGGCAGAAGAGTCTGTCCTATCTCAGGGCCTCTCCTTTTGTCCCTCCAGGCCCACGAACATGATACAGTTCTGTGGTGACCTAGAATCCTACTTTCGACGTCTCCGACTCAAAGAATATTTCCAACACACCTCTGAACAACATACTAACCCACAGAATCCTTCCTACCAACACTACAAAAAGAAGGATTCTGCATGGACTCCTCCTGAAGGTCGAAACAACAGACTGGACTTCTACATAGATTGCTTCCATCAACATGCACGGGCTGAAATTGTGGAAAAGCAGCATCATTTGCCCCATAACCTCAGCCATGCAGAACACAATGCCATCCACAGCCTCAGAAACAACTCTGACATCATAATCAAAAAGGCTGACAAAGGAGGTGCTGTCGTCATCATGAATAAGTTGGAATATGAACAAGAGGCTGCTAGGCAGCTCTCTAACACCACATTCTACAGGCCATTATCCTCTGATCCCACTGAGGATTACCAAAAGAAACTACACCATCTGCTCAAGAAACTCCCTGAAAAAGCACAAGAACAGATCTGTGCAGACACATGCCAAGAACCCCGACCAGGGGTATTCTATCTGCTTCCCAAGATCCATAAACCTGGGAATCCTGGACACCCCATCATCTCAGGCATTGGCACTCTGACAGCAGGATTGTCTGGCTATATGATCTCTCTCCTCAGGCCCTACGCTACCAGCACTCCCAGCTATCTTCGAGACACCACTGACTTCCTGAGGAAACTACAATCCATCTTCCAGAAAACATCCTCCTGGCCACTATGGATGTAAAAGTCCTCTACACCAACATTCCACACAAAGATGGACTACAAGCCATCAGGAACAGTATCCCCAATAATGTCACGGCAAACCTGGTGGCTGACCTTTGTGACTTTGTCCTCACCCACAACTATTTCACATTTGGGGACAATATATACCTTCAAGTGAGCGGCACTGCTATGGGAACTCGCATGGCCCCACAGCATGCCAACATTTTTGTGGCTGACTTAGAACAACGCTTCCTTAGCTCTCATCCCCTAACGCCCCTACTCTACTTGCGCTACATCGATGACATCTTCATCATCTGGACCCATGGAAAAGAAGCCCTTGAGGAATTCCACCATGATTTCAACAATTTCCATCCCACCATCAACCTCAGCCTAGACCAATCCACACAAGCCGTCCATTTCCTGGACACTACTGTGCTAATAAGCGATGGTCACATAAACACCACCCTATACCAGAAACCTACTGACCGCTATATTTACCTACATGCCTCCAGCTTCCATCCAGGACACACCACACGATCCATTGTCTACAGCCAAGCTCTAAGATACAACCGCATTTGCTCCAATCCCTCAGACAGAGACAAACACCTACAAGATCTCTATCAAGCATTCTTACAACTACAATACCCACCTGCTGAAGTGAAAAAACAGATTGACAGAGCCAGAAGAGTACCCAGAAGTTACCTACTACAGGACAGGCCCAACAAAGAAAATAACAGAACACCACTAGCTCTCACCTTCAGCCCCCAACTAAAACCTCTCCAGCACATCATCAAAGATTTACAACCTATCCTGAAAAATGATCCCTCACTCTCACAGATCTTGGGAGACAGACCAGTCCTCGCTTACAGACAGCCCCCCAACCTGAAGCAAATACTCTCCAGCCACCACACAACAAAAACACTAACCCAGGAACCTATTCTTGCAACAAAGCCTGATGCCAACTCTGTCCACATATTTATTCAAGTGACACCATCGTAGGACCTAATCACATTAGCCACGCCATGAGGGGCTCGTTCACTTGCACATCTACCAATGTGATATATGCCAACATGTGCCAGCAATGCCCCTCTGTGATGTACATTGGCCAAACCGGACATTCTCTAGGCAAAAGAATAAATGGACACAAATCTGACATCAGGAATCATAACATTCAAAAACCAGTAGGAGAACACTTCAACCTCTCTGGCCACTCAGTAAAAGATTTAAGGGTGGTAATTTTGCAACAGAAAAGCTTCAAAAACAGACCCCAACGAGAAACTGCTGAGCTTGAATTAATATGCGAATTAGATACCATTAACTTGGGTTTGAATAGAGACTGGGAGTAGCTGGGTCATTACATATATTTAATCTATTTCCTTAAGTATCCTCACACCTTCTTGTCAACTGTCTAAATGGGCCATCTTGATTATCACTACAAAAGTTTTTTTTCTCCTGCTAATAATAGCTCATCTTAACTAATTAGCCTCTCAAAGTTTGTATGGTAACTTCCAACTTATCTGTGTGTATATATATATCTTCTTACTATATGTTCCATTCTATGCATCCGATGAAGTGGGCTGTAGCTCACAAAAGCTTGTGCTCTAATAAATTTGTTAGTCTCTAAGGTGCCACAAGTACTGCTGTTCTTTTTGCGGATACAGACTAACAAGGCTGTTACTCTGAAACCTGTTAAACAATAGAATACCATTTATTTAAATATTTTGAATGTTTTCTACATTTTCAAATATATTGATTTCAATTACAACACAGAATACAAAGGGTACAGTACTCACTTTATATTTATTTTTGATTACAAGTGTTTGCACTGTAAAAGACAAAAGAAATAGTATTTTTCAATTCACCTAATACAAGTACTGTAGTGCAATCTCTTTATCATGAAAGTTGAACTTACAAATATAGAATTATGTACAAAAAAATAACTGCATTCAAAAACAAAACAATGTAAAACTTTAGAGCTTGAAGACCAATCAGTCCTACGTCTTGTTCAGCCAATCACTCAGACAAATAAGTTTGTTTACATTTGTAGGAGATAATGCTGCCCGCTTCTTGTTTACAATGTCACCTGAAAGTGAGAACAGGTATTCCTATGGCACTGTTGTAGCTGGTGTCAGAAGATATTTACGTGCCAGCTGCACATGCTTCAATCACCATTTCAGATGACATGCGTCCATGTTGATGACGGGTTCTGCTCAAAAACAATCCAAAGCAGTGTGGACCGACACATGTTCATTATCTGAGTCAGATGCCACCAGCAGAAGGTTGATTTTCTTTTGTGGTGATTTGGGTTCTGTAATTTCCACATCAGAGTTTTGCTCTTTTAAGACTTCTGAAAGCATGCTCCCTACCTCGTCCCTCTCACATTTTGGAAGGCACTTCAGATTCTTAAATCTTGAGTTGAGTGCTGTAGCTATCTTTAGAAATCTCACATTGGTACCTTCTTTACGTTTTGTGAGATCTGCAGTAAAAGTGTTCCTAAAATGAATAACATGTGCTGGGTCATCATCTGAGACTGCTATAACATGAAATATATGGCAGAATGTGGGTAAAACAGAGCAGGAGACATACAATTCTCCCCCTAGGAGTTCAGTCACAAATTTAATTAACATATTTTTTTAAACAAGAGTCAGCAAGCATGGAAGCGTGTCCTCTGGAATGGTGGCCAAAGCATGAAGGAGCATAGAAATGTTTAGCATATCTGGCACATAAATACCTTGCAATGCTGATTATAAAAGTGCCATGCAAATGCCTGTTTTCACTTTCTGGTGACATTGTAAATAAGAAGAGGGCAGCATTATCTCCTGTGAATGTAAGCAAACTTGTTTCTCTTAGCAATTGGCCAAACAAGAAGTAGGACTGAGTGGACTTGTAGCCTCTGAAGTTTTACATTGTTTTGTTTTTGAGTGAAGTTATGTTACAAACAAAAAAAATCTACATTTGTAAGTTGCACTTTCAGGACAAAGAGATTGCACTACAGTACTTGTATGAAGTGAATTGAAAAATACTATTTCTTCTGTTTATCATTTTTACAGTGCAAATATTTGGAGTCAAAATATAGACTTTGATTTCAATTACAACACAGAATACAAGATATGTATGAAAATGTCAAAAAGCACCCAAAATATGTAATAAATTTCAACTGGTATTCTCTTGTTTAACAGTTAATCGTGATTTTTTAATCGAGATTCCTTGTTTTGAGTTAATCACGTGAGTTAACTGTGATTAATCGACAGCCCTAAAGGATACATCTCTTCTGTTAAAGCAGCATTATGATGGATAAAAGTGAAGTGACAGCGTTAACAGACTCCCCTTCCAAGCCATAAATACTTATTAGTCTGTATACTACCTAGAAGACAGGACTTTGTAATAACTTATGTGAAGGAAGATAGTTCTCTTTTCCAATCGTTTCTCAGGGTTCTCCCCCCCCCCCTCACCCAGAACAGAATTTATATACCAGTTAATCTATTCCTTCCACCTTCATTATTAGTCACTAACATTCTAGCCTGTTGTAGGCAACGGTCTATCACTCCTGCTAGCTCAGTTTGCTTGCCTCAGAGAGGAGTCAGGGGAGGAGGGTGAGAGGAAGAGAGAAAGAGACATAGTGAAACCCTAATTTACCAGCTCAACATCCACGAAGATTGACTCTGGAAGGAGAAAGATCCCAGAGGCTGGGGAATCAATTCTCACCCAAGGCTGGGTAGTAAAGGAGGGTTCAGGGGAGGGAAGCGTGTGAAATTCTGGGAATATTATATTGTCTTTTCTTTAGCTAGTATCATAAAAAGTATCTTTACAATCTGACATCTAGCAAAAGGGACATTTGTTATTGCTAAGGGTTGTATGACATTGGGTGAAATCATTAAAATTAAGTTGCATTAAACCAATACTACTGCAAGGTAGGCAATCCTTTATCATTCAAACCATGTGCTCACTGGAAACTTGCCCAAGGGAGAGCAACAGAAAGTGATTAGAAAACAAGTTTCAGAGTAGCAGCCGTGTTAGTCTGTATTCACAAAAAGAAAAGGAGGACTTGTGGCACCTTAGAGACTAACAAATTTATTTGAGCATAAGCTTTCGAGAGCTACAGCTCACACCATTGCTAATTGTCTTACTGAAATCAGAGATAAGCCTGTTGTAAAGAAATTGATTCCAGATAGCATTTGAGTGATGTGGTGTGGTGTGGTGTGGTTAAGTCGTAAATGAATGGAAAGGCTGCCTGAATTATGATAAAGCAGTAGAAAACACAGGTAATAAGGCTTCCTCATTAGTCATGATCCTCAGGGCCCATTAATAGAGACATTGCAGCTTGCTAGTGTCCTGACAATTACAAGGCAAGTCAAAATTGTATGTATTGCCATTCCATGCGAAAGCATAGAGGAACAGTAGCAAATAATTCTAGGGTCACTAAGAAGTAGATTTGTGTAAATAACCGATTTTTCAGTGCAGCGGCTGAACCAAAAAGTTGGGGGAAATGTGTTTTAGTCAAATAAAATGTTTTCCTGGACCAGAAATGAAAGTTTTGTTTCATTTGTGGGTTTTTACCATTTTGTATAAAATAGAAGTAAAATTTGATTTTAAAAGGCATTTTGAATTAAAAAAAATTTTTTTTTTCAAAAATGTCAAAATGAAACATTAACATTTTCTGATTTTTTTTTGGCCGAAACAATTTAGCAAATTCAACATGAATTCAGAAAAAGCTTTAGTCAACCCAAATATGCATTTTGAGGGCGGGCAGAGTTTGCCCAAAAAATTCACCAATCTCTCATGAGAAGTACATTTTCATTACAACATGAAGAAATAATCTATTTGGGGAGGGTGGAGGCAAGATTGGTGCTATGTTTACTTTCCTCCAATACCCTAAGTTTTTTTACCAGTAATTGTCCATTGTATGTACAGTAAGTTTATTAATTCCCTTAGTACCTTAAGATGCATATCTTCCAGTTTTGTTCACTTGTTTATGTTGAAGATTTTCATGTGTGTCCTTACCTACTCCTTGTTAATACATCTTCATAAAAGGTTTGCCTTGCTTTCTTCCATTAGTACACATTTCTGCTTAGGTGATGGTGAAATGGCCGACTGCCCCAGCAGGAGCTGTGGGAGACATTACAGCTGAACTGGGTACAAAGCTTCCTTGAACTCTATAGGGTGCAGGGGGAGGTGGCCACATTGCCACAATTTAAGGGGATGCAGAATCCACTCCTCCCTGCCTAGTTATTTTCACTGGCTAGTGTGGAGACAGGGGTTTGACCCATCCCCATACCCTGTGGAGAGGACAAGAGCCTGACAGTTCATCAGATATTTGAGTAGCAGCTTTCTCCCTCACAACCGATCTTAAACATCACCTTGAACCCATATTATACGTTTGTGACATGTTTTTGTGACACTGGAACTTATTCATTTATGACATAATATGACATTAGTATATGGTTAAGTAGGAAGATAATGAAAAGTATTATTTTCAATATGAGCAAAGATTACAGGAAAAAATATAAAGATGAATGGATTTCTTCTTAAATGAAAACATTTCACTTAAAATTTGCTAATCAATCAACTTCGTACACATACAACAATTATTCATAATAAGCAGCTAAAAATATTAAAATAAGAAATTAGTTCAATACCCAAGGTATCAAAACATTATTTAGAACTAGAGCTCATCAAAATGTTTTGATTGAAAACATTTCATGTCAAAAATGTGTTTTCATTGGAAACAAACATTTTGCAGAAACATTTTATTTACATAAATATATTGAGCTTGATGAGGTTTCATTTTGATTTGAATTAAAAATGTTCATTTTAGTTTTAAATTTTCTTTTTTTGCAATTTAAAAATTTTAGGAGGGTCCCTTTTTTGCCACTGAGTCTTGTCTAGGTTCCTCTCCCACACTTTTTTGATTTTCTTTGCTTCCCCATTCTAGATCTCCATAACTTCAATTTTTGAAATGTTAGAGTGGAAAAATCAAAATGGAAAATCAATTTATGTCACGTACAGGCAAAAATAAAAAAAGAACCAAGAAAATGTTGAAAATTTCAAATCCACAAAAAGTTAAGACAAAAAAACTGAATTGTCCAGCTTTGAATTCTACAAAACAGAAACAACTTTAAAATTTAAAAAAAAATTAACAAAATTGGTTTTATATTTTCCTGCTAGCTTTGCTCAGAACCTATTCCACCTCAGGAAATTATTCACAGAAAACATCCTTTCACCATGCCGTGAAGGCTATCAAGACTTGGTTCCAGCTGACAAAGCAAAAAGCCCTGGAAAAATGTAAATGGTTGACTTGCTGTCCCTGTCCATCCTATAAGGAGCAAATTGCAATCCTTGTCATTTTGTTGTTGTTCTCTTCAAGATCAACTTGTGTAAAATATTTGAGTCTGAATTTTTTCTTACGTGCTGCTTCTTTTCTCTTGCAGAATTCTTCTGTCTATTGTTGATGTGAAACCTGTCATTGTCGCTAGTTCATGCTTGTGTGTCATGCACAGACACATCAACAGATCCTGTTGACTAACAAATTCTCTCACTCAGACATTCACATAAATTATAAATCTCAAGATACAAGATACTTTAGGCAGCTGTCTTGCTTCAGCTTTAAGCATGTGCATATTTATATAAGAAAGACTCAAAGTTAAAGAAGGTTGCAATTGCTGGACAAGAGCAGTGAGGTTTTCTCTGTGCTAATCTATAGCAGAAGGTATAATTAAGTATGGTAGCCTGCTTATAAATGTCTCCCTCTTGTGAGCACCAAAATCCCACAGTGAACAGCACATAAGAAAATGAGTGAGCAAGAAAAAGAAACTGATGAGGTTAATACAGGATGTATATTAATGGATCTCTTTTGAAGTAAGATACTATTCAGTGTGAATAAGAATGGCACAGTAGGGCCCTCAATAGATAAATATATTTTAACTTGACAGTGAAAAGTTCCCTTTAATGTAATTTTAACATAGCATTCTTTTAAAGGGGTTTTACCTTTATGTCCTGAAATGTGCTATAATGCTTGCAGGATTGAATTGAAAAGTGTTATTTCTATGGGAAATTTTGTAACCTTCTGCAGTATTAAGCCCTGCAGGTTAGTGAGCAATAAATAAAAGCATTTTTATTAGCAGCTTGTGGCCTTGTTTATATTGAGTCTCATGCTTCTCAGACAGAGAGAATATTGGTTCTTTTTCTTCCCACTGTTCTTCAATCTGGTCAAATGCTTTTTTATTTCTCAAATGCATTAGATACAGTTCTCTCACTTGCTCTATCTGTACTTTCTTTTAGAGGTGCACGTGATCAGCACCCAGCATTTTGCTGTACTCGGGGTATGTTGCTGGATAGGCAGTTGCAAGGCTCCATTGTCCGCATAATCTCTTGTTTTTATTTTTTAAAATTTTTTTATCTTTTCTACTTTAAAAAAAAGGCTGCCTTCATTTTCCATTGCAAATAAGGATTAAGGCAAGGTTTTTTATCCAGCCTCTGAATCAGTGAGCTAAGTTTCCTACATGTCCAGTAGGAAATCTACTAAACAATGGTGAACGAGGTATAAGAAAAAAAAAGATTCCCAACTGGTCACTAATATGAATAACTCTAGTTTTACCACATACATTAAAATTATGCAATTCTTCATAAAAGTGTTAATGGGCTTTTGCATTGGATTCTGGTCCGCTGAACGGTTAAGATCCTATGAGTCTGTATCCACTTAGTTTTTCCCAAAGCCGATGCTTCATAATATGAAGGATTTGCTCATTTATTCATTTGAGATTAATGTGCTACAGAAATTCCTCCCACTCCTTTGTGTTAAATATAGCATGTTCACAGGGCCATCCTGGTGGGTTAGGGATGGGAAAAAGGACAGTTTGCCTCAGGCCCCCATTTGAGAGGGTCCCCAAAGCAAGTGTCATTGTGACCTGGCATGGGGGTAGAAGTGCCACTCATTTTTGGTTGGCATCCCCTCTGTGTTAACAGAGGGTAGCTGGGCCAAATGTGAGGGAATCTCATTGCATCCTAGTATGTGGGGTGACAGGGCAAAATTTGAGTAGTGTTGCAAGCTAGCATGCAGGATTGACCTGCCACTCAGGTTTGGCCTGGATGCTCCTATGATGGAGAAGCAATCAGGTCAAACCTCAAGTTTGCAAAATTGCAAAAGGTCAAAATTGCAAGTCTCCTGGAGCAGGGAACCAGACTCAGCTCCTTGGGCCAGGAGCCACTGCTATGAGGTGAGTCTAGGACAGGCTCACTCTCCAGTGTCCCTTCTACTCCGAGGGCCTCCCCTCAGTGGCAATTTTTGTGGAAGGGTGAAAGAGCCTAGGCTTCAGATTTTGCCCCGGATCCCCAAACTCCTCTGGGCAGCCCTGCATGCGCCACTTCTGCCATCTGGTCACTATTGTATGTAAACCAAGTGTCCTATTGCATATAGCTCAGGAACATATTTTGTTCTTTGTATAGCCTTAAATTCCACAGCCATCAAAACATACAATGTTAAGTGAGTTGCGTCAAGATCAGTGTATATGCTTGTTATACGATAACAACACATGAGGATTTTACTCTTCAAAGAATTACATCTCGATACTAATAAAAGACATGTGGCCAAATCCCATGCACCACTTTGAAAATATCAGCTAGTATTTGGACCCACAATTCATTACAATTTCAATACTGTGGGCCTATTTATTTGCCCGTGCAGACTTTCATCCACAAAAAAGGAGACTGAGTTAAAGTCTAGCTAAAACTCTGGACCTTATGGCAAATTAATAATGTATTAGAATTGAGCAAATAAGTTCAACATGTTTTGCCTCTTACTACTCATGGAATGTCTGCAAGCAGATTTTATTAGATAATAAGTAAGTTTGAGGAAATTGCAAAGAACAGGAGGACTTGTGGCACCTTGGAGGCTAACAAATTTATTTGAGCATAAGCTTTCGTGAGCTACAGCTCACTTCATCGGATGCATTCAGTGGAAAATACAGTGGGGAGATTTATATACACAGAGAACATGAAACAATGTGTGTTACCATACACACTGTAAGGAGAGTGATCAGGTAAGGTGAGCTATTACCAGCAGGAGAGGAGGGGGTGGGAGGGGAACCTTTTGTAGTGATAATCAAGGTGGGCCATTTCTAGCAGTTGACAAGAACATCTGAGGAACAGCGGGGGGAGGGGGAGGAAATAAACATGGGGAAATAGTTTTACTTTGTGTAATAACCCATCCACTCCCAGTCTTTATTCAAGCCTAAGTTAATTGTACCCAGTTTCCAAATTAATTCCAATTCAGCAGTCTCTCGTTGGAGTCTGTTTTTGAAGTTTTTTTTGTTGAAGAATTGCCACTTTTAGGTCTGTAATCGAGTGACCAAAGAGATTGAAGTGTTCTCCGACTGGTTTTTGAATGTTATAATTCTTGATGTCTGATTTGTGTCCATTGATTCTTTTACGTAGAGACTGTCCAGTTTGGCCAATGTACATGGCAGAAGGGCATTGCTGGCACATGATGGTATATATCACATTGGTGGATGGTGGACCACTGCTGATGTGGTCCACTATGCTGGTGTCTCCTGAATAGATATGTGGACACAGTTGGCAACGGGCTTTTTTGCAAGGATAGGTTCCTGGGTTAGTGATTCTGTTGTGTGGTTGCTGGTGAGTACTTGCTTCAGGTTGGGGGACTGTCTGTAAGCAAGGACTGGCCTGTCTCCCGAGATATGTGAGAGTGATGGGTCGTTCTTCAGGATAGGTTGTAGATCCTTGATGATGCGTTGGAGAGGTTTTAGTTGGGGGCTGAAGGTGATGGCTAGTGGCATTCTGTTATTTTCCCATCTGCACTTGGTCCCTGGCCCTTAGGTTTCGGTGTGCAGAGTTATGTGGGCACTGTCCACCTGCTCACTCCCCAGCCACAGGTACAGGAAGGGGACCAGACTTAGCTCCCTGAATCGGCCAACCAGGGGGTCTGTGGCATCTACAGGCAAGCAGCAAACTTCTACTCCTTGGAGCAGCAGGAAGCAGAGAGCGTTTTGAGCCTCAGTGTGCTTGAAGCACAGTGCACCCCAGAGCTGTTCATTAATCACGACTGTGCTGGAGATATAATCGAGCCCTACGTAGCTTTTAGACATTTTTTGTTGAACATTTAAAAAACAAAACTCTCATCTACCTACCAGAAGACCCAAATGTATTTTAAACACATTCCTGTTATTCAGCATCTGTGATTTTGAAGAGACATTAGGTGGATTAGACAAAGCAGTCCATAGATACGCTATGCACGAGTTAGCTGGTAGTTTGTATTCATAGGTATTCAGCTCTGCCATGAATAGAGCAAAAGTCAAGGCAATCATATATCTCTTGGAATACATTTGAGTCATAATGTCTTAATTGCCTGCTGGTGCCCAAGGGTACGTAATTTCCCCATTTGTAAAATGGAGATAATGATACTGACCTTCCTTGTAAAGTGTGTTGACATCTACTTATGAAAAAAGGTATGTAAGAGCTAGGTATTCTTCTTCTTGTGTATGTAGCTCTGTATAATTTTTTTTTTTTATTTTATGGTGTCCATGAAGGATTTATTTTTGCCTAGTCTTTGTACACCCTGACTATCCCAAAAGTAGAGACATTAAAATAGACTTAAAAATCTCAGATATGGCATTACAATGAGATATTGATAAAGTATTATACCAACATAAGGAATAGACATGGAAATATTAACTAGCAAATTTCACTGTAGTCTGTGTCCAAACTTAACACAAATCTATATTCAGATACCTATTTCTCCACATCCACAATTTTTCTTAAGATTTGAATTAAAAAACAGTGATATTAAGGACAAAAATAATCACTACACACACACACTGACAAAAATATTATCAAAAGGTTCAAGGGTTCACTACAGATATGAGTACAGAACAATGGAGTAAGGAAGATCTGGCTGGGTACCTACTTTCTAGTTTGTACATAGCTAGGGCCATACCAAATTCGTGGCCATGAAAAATGCATCGTGGACCATGAAATCTGTATAGTATAGGTTAAAAGCACACAGAAGACCAGATTTCATGGGTGAGACCAGCATTTCTCAAGTTGGGGGTCCTGACCCAAGAAGGATTACAGGGGGGTCACAAGGTTATTTTAGAAGGGTCACAGTATTGCCACCCTTACTTCTGCACTGCCTTCAGAGCTGTGCAGCCGGAGGGCGGAGGCTGTTGGCCCGATGCCCAGCTCTGAAGGCAGCGCCCCGCCAGCAGCAGCGCAGAAGTAAGCGTGGCAACACTATACCATGCCACCTTTACTCCTGCACTGCTGGCTGCAGAGCTGGGCAGCCAGAGAGCAGCGGCTGCTGACTGAGGGCCCAGCTCTGCAGGCAGCAGTGCAGAAGTAAGGGCGACAATACCATACTGTGCCACCCTTACTTCTGCGGTGCTGGCGGTGGCTCTGCCTTCAGAGCTGGGCTCCCGGCCAGCAGCCGCTGCTGTCCAGCTGCCCTGCTCTGAAGGCAGCGCCGCCGCCACCACCAGCAGTGCAGAAGTAAGGGTAGCAGTACTGCAACCCCACACACAATAACCTTGCCCCCCCCAACTCCTTTTTGGGTCATTTTAATTAAAACCCCATGAAATTTCAGATTTGAATAGCTGAAATCATGACATTTACTATTTTTAAAATCCTAGATTGTGAAATTGACCAAAATGGACCATGAATTTGGTAGGGCCCTATACATAGTGTATGAGAATATGATAAAATTGAACTAAACATTCAGATAAGTGAAAGTGTTATGGAATGAGGAATTATGGAAAAGTGGAGGCTTTCATTAAATAGAATGAACACAGAAAGCAAACCAAGTCAAAGAGTATGATATACCAAGGAGCTGATAGATAATCACACCACTTCCGACTGGATGTCTGATCTATCTGTAGAAGCAGGATTTTGCCGCACACTCCCAACGTACCAGTGCCCCTTAAGCATCACTGTGTTCCACAAACATTCTCAGCATACCTGGAGTTGCAGGAGATAATGTCTTCCATGAAACACTATATAAGCCAACCTTGAAACTTCTGCACCCACAAAAGATAAAAAAAATAAAGTGGTCCTTGCAGTGTCAGTTAAAGGCAATATTTACTTTCACGGGAGTTGGATCAGACCCTAAGTGAGCAAACAGAATATACCACTTATCTTCAAGCTGCCCTGGCTCAATTTTAATTACAATGAAAGAGGAGAGGTTATTTCTCCTCAAAGATTAATATATTAAAGAGTCATTATCTACTCAGATGAACAGGTATAGCAATTTGAGGTTTGCTTTTCCACCATTGTGTGGGTCTGTTAAACCTGTGCACAGGAAGCAAAATTCATCCCTGTGCACAGGATCAGAATAATACCTGTGAATAACATAAGCCTTATGTAAAGTATCCCTGCTAATGACGGCACCGACACACACCCTCAGGGAGGATGTCAAGGTGTGAATATACTTCTTAGTGAAAATCTTTTTCATAATATGGGGGGGGGGCTTTTTTTTTATTTTACTTTGCCGTGTGTAAAACTGTCTTTTTTTTTTCATTTTTAAGTTAAAAACATTGGAAATATTTTTAATTAACCAAACAGTGAGTTTTCTGTTAAAAATTCCTTAACTATTTCAATAAAAAATTGGGGAGGGGGGAAATTAAGAGTTCACATTAAAAAATTCAGAAGAAAAAAAATCAAATGGATCTGTTTCAAACAGCTTGAATGTCAGGTTTTCATTGTTCAGCTAGTTCTAGTGTGAACCATATAATATAACATTGATATTGCATTCTCTATTCATGGAACCTTCCAAGTTTTACAATGGGGAGGATGACACAGAAAGTTGGCAAGACCCTGTTCTGTTCCTCCTTCTTCCTTCCCCACCCATGCAGATCCCCAGTCACATGTGGATTGCACACAAGGACTAATGAAGAATTGAAGAAGGAGGCATTATTTTCTCCCTCCAAGATGTAGGCCCTTTCTCTACAAACAGCACAGAGGTGGGAAAGAACGGGTAAAGGAATTAAATAACTTATTCCTAGTTTCCCATCTCCTACATAGAAAACAAATGGCTAGAAAGATCTGATCCAATGCTAGCAGTCTCATCCTCCATTTTATTTGTAGAGCAATTTTCATTTTGTCAATATTCGTGCTTATTGAATTCACATAGGAAATTGAACCAGGGACCATGTACAAATGGGCAGATGTTCCCTAAAACTAAAAGATTAATTTATTTATCTGATGCTGTTCACACCACACTATACCATAATGACAGAAATCAGGAATTAGACTTAGGATATAAACATACCACGTTTTAGAAAGTGTTCTTCCCCCTTGTCAACCCTCCTGACCACACAGTTATAACTTGGATGGGTATGAACATAACAAATACTGTAATCATCCTACTAGGGAACTGCAGATAGAGCTGTAAAAATAAAAAAATCAGAAGGGTCTCATCTAATATAGTGACTATCCAGGACTTACTGAATACACAGAGGGACTTTAAGAAGTACAGACACAACAAAGGAGCATTGATGTGACACTAAGTTCTGGAATAATTCTTCTTATATTCCTGGGATAGCCAAAGAAAAAATAAAGAATTTGCATCTAGAAAACGTTATAGCTAGCCAAATTGCGTTCTCTCTCTCTGTTTAGACATTCATTATAGTCAAGTCTAAAATATGTACCCCAAAGGAGTTTTCTTCACAAAGCAGTTCAGAATCCAGTGGTAACACATACAGTGTGTGTGTTTTTCAACAGTTTTCTATTCCTTTGAGTAAAATCTACTTTTATAAAAGGGAAGCAGGTAACAATGGTTTCTTCCCAGGTTATTTATTTACAATACTACACATCCTTAAACTTGTAATCATATGTAAGTTTAAAAATGCATGAGTGATTATAAGTCATTTTATTTGTTCATGCCATTTTAACCAGTTCATAGTATTTGGCTTCTCTTGTGAATGTTACAAAATCCATACAATGGAAGGATCAAGAAAATATTTCATATCAAAAATATGTAAGAAAAGTAACAGATAGCCCCAATGAGAGAGGTCAGAGACATTAATGTGAACAAGGGAAAAAACTCTTCAAAATAAGGTCCATGAGAGACTCTCTGGAGAATTAAAATAGTCTTGAGAGGCCTGAATCTTAAGAACCGTTACCAAATGGTTTATTCCAGCTACTAGATGCTCCATGCCTTCTACAAAATACTTGTCTAGTGTTTCAATGTTTCTTAGATCACACTATTAGCTGAATTATCTTTAGCATTTACTACAAGGGTAAAAGGTGAAGAACAGCATGTACATGAAAAAATTAACAGTCATTGGGTTTAGAAAGTTGCTTGTTGCTTTTGCATTTGGGGCCATATTTTGAAACATATTTAGTTGCCTTAAGATGCAGATAGATGACTAATGGGATTTTTAAAAGTGCCTAAGCAGGTTAACTAATGCCTAATTCCTATTGATGTTAATGAGACTGCTTAGGTGCTTGTGAAAGCCAACTTAGGTACCTTTGAAAATTTGGTTCTTAGTGACTTCTCAAAGATATTTTGGGAAAGTCATTGGGTTTCCATCTTTACACTTATTATCTTGATGTGATGTGAGATCATTTTTTTACAATGAAGTTTATCCTCCCTAATAACTCAACCACGTTTACAAATTATAAGTTACTTTACTGATCTTGGTTTCAGAGTAACAGCCGTGTTAGTCTGTATTCGCAAAAAGAAAAGGAGTACTTGTGGCACCTTAAAGATTAACCAATTTATTTGAGCATAAGCTTTCGTGAGTTACAGCTCACTTATGCTCAAATAAAGCCTATGCTCAAATAAATTGGTTACTCTCTAAGGTGCCACAATTACTCCTTTTCTTTTTACTAATCTTCTACTTGAATCTTAGGATATTGTGTTTTATGCTAGCAGTTAGGACTATCTTTTAAATTGCCCTCTGTTCACACACATGGAGATTAAAATTTAATTGTTACACTTAATATAACTTCATTAGGACAGCAAGTTCCTGAGCACGTTTCTAAGGTCAATTCTGAACTTTCCTCTAGTCAAGAAATCATTCTTCACTTTGCTATCCTGAACTGAGGATATATTACAAAAGGTGCTAAAATGTCAAGATTACATAATTAATTAAGCTAAAGAATTAAAAATTAATTTGTACTGTAGTAACAGAGGTGAGAAGTCACCCAAAGTAAATGTGGTTTCATCATCTTTTAGTGTACATTGTCAAGCCTGGGCCATGGTACATGTCAAGTAACATTCCTGGAGATTCCACATGTATTTATATATACACATCAGAACATAGATATGTATACATCACTGGTTGGGACTATCTATAGATATATAAAAATACACACACGAGATCATGGAAAGGATGCAATCACTAAAGACTTAAAAGATGGTAGTATAACTAATGCCAATCAATAATGGTTTTATAGAAAATAGGTTTTGTGAAACAAATTTGGTATCTGTTTTATAGGAGATTACCAGTTTGGTTGTTAAAGGTAACTGTGTTAGTATACTATACTCAGACTTCTGTAAGGCATTTGACATGATTTAACTGAGTGTGCCTCCTCCTTCCTGAGTAAGTGAACTGAAGGTGTTTTTTGGATCAGGAATGAGCCCCCAGCTTCCTACCTCATGTGGTAGAATGGCATGAAAAACTTTGGTGCCATAATAGTGGAAATGTTTGAGTCTTCCCCAAACCTGAGGGGAAGTACCTGAAGTCCTAGGAATACATGGCAGGAATAGGAATAGTGGAGTGTATGTTTCCTGTGCTGTAAAAACTACTATTAATTTTCAGCTAAGCATATGTCTTACACATAGGCAGTATAGCATTGATTAATCTGTGTCTTAATGCCTTTATTGAACATGTTGAAATTTGAAAACCTAAATAAAAATTTACTGGCAATATTACAGCATCTGTCAGTACCCTATACTGAAACCACCCCCTCAAAACCTTAAGCACCTTCCAAGCACACCAGGGATTAGTGAGCTCTAACAGCTGTGAATTGCACTCGGCACTGTTGACAATTCTAAATCACTACATTAACATAACGGTTGCATGTCTCTCCCCTCCCCAGGTATTCCTCATAAACACATCACTTAAGGTGCTGAAAATTATGCAGGAACATTAACAATAGAATTGGTCTCCATAAAAGTGGGGGGGGGCGAACCCCACCCTAGGCAGTTCTTGAAAGACTAAAATTAGGGGGTTCCATCCATCAGTTATTTGTGCTAGTCAGTTAAGTACTTCAAAACAAGTATTTCCCAAAAGAAGTGCAAACAAGTCCTTCGTCTTTTAAAGTGAAATCAGAAACCATGATGTAAACTGTATGAAGGTTTCCCATACTGTTGTAACTGGGATCAAGGAGATGCAAAATAAAAAACAAGTCATATGTACCAATGCCTGAAATTGTTGCCATCAGACCCACCCCGTTATTTTTTTCAAAATGAATCACAACAGATGAGTTGGTTTACAAGTGTCAATAGTGAGAAGGACAAATATGTTGAATAATGAACTCATTACACCACTGCTGCTATGCTCCACAGCAGAAACCCATCCCCATGCTGATGACACAGTGTAGGTGCCCCGTAATAATTGGTTTTAATATGTACAATGTGACCCACAGGAACAGATAACAAACTTCAGCTGCAGCACTTCAAATGGGAACAAATCCCTTAAAAAGCTTATGTACCCCTGTAATGGGGTATATCTATCCCATGCTGGCCCAGGAACCAAGGGTTTAATGCAGGCACTGCCATCCAAGGCTGATTGGCAGCCTCGAAGCAGCTGGGAAGAGCTGGGAAGCAGAGGTCCAGGATGGCTGCCGGAGGAGCAAGCACACTGGAGAAGTGAACTCCTGCCAGCAAGCTTCTGAGAAGCTGCCCAGAGACAGAGGGAATGACCAGACCAACAGGCTGAAAAGCCTACAGAAACCAGGTGAGGTAGGAAGAAGTACAAGGCACAATAGGAGTCACTGGGTTCTGATTCTGCCTATCTGGCTTAAGGGCCCCAAGCTGGAACCTACTGGAGTGGGCACGCCTGA
This sequence comes from Chelonia mydas, assembly GCF_015237465.2. Classification (NCBI taxonomy): domain Eukaryota; kingdom Metazoa; phylum Chordata; order Testudines; family Cheloniidae; genus Chelonia; species Chelonia mydas. The sequence goes on along the minus strand of NC_057850.1, from coordinate 68,119,138 downwards.
GAGACTGAAGAACTGAGGTGGTTTTCAGACCCCCTGGGTGCCAGGACCAGCTGACCTCCCCAGGATTAAGGCGAAAATCCACACCCCCAACAGGACTCAGGCAATAGGAACTCACTGACCATCCCACCAGACTGAGTAAACTCTAGTGCAATTCTTTGCCTGGACAGAGGGGGCGCTGTTGCACCAACACACCAGCCCACATGCCCCATAAGTAGGTAGGTATGTTCTCTAATGTACATTTAAAGCAGATAAAGAGAAAGGATGTGAAACTGTCCCTTGATATCATTGCCCCTCAAGATCCCTCCTGTTCCAGCATATGTGCACATATGGAGTTGGGATGTATAAGTAGGGGCATAGCGAGCAGATCGAGGGACGTGATCGTTCCCCTCTATTCGACATTGGTGAGGCCTCATCTGGAGTACTGTGTCCAGTTTTGGGCCCCACACTACAAGAAGGACGTGGATAAATTGGAGAGAGTCCAGCGAAGGGCAACAAAAATGATTAGGGGTCTGGAACACATGACTTATGAGGAGAGGCTGAGGGAACTGGGATTGTTTAGTCTGCAGAAGAGAAGAATGAGGGGGGATTTGATAGCTGCTTTCAACTACCTGAGAGGTGGTTCCAGAGAGGATGGTTCTAGACTATTCTCAGTGGTAGAAGAGGACAGGACAAGGAGTAATGGTCTCAAGTTGCAGTGGGGGAGGTTTAGGTTGGATATTAGGAAAAACTTTTTCACTAGGAGGGTGGTAAAACACTGGAATGCGTTACCTAGGGAGGTGGTAGAATCTCCTTCCTTGAAAGTTTTTAAGGTCAGGCTTCACAAAGCCCTGGTTGGGATGATTTGATTGGGGATTGGTCCTGCTTTGAGCAGGGGGTTGGACTAGATGACCTCCTGAGGTCCCTTCCAACCCTGATATTCTATGATTCTATGATTCCCTAATTTCCATTTCCCACTGGGGCCCAGGACTGGAGTGCATCTGTATG